>NC_139991.1:11981105-12622762 GCF_964263955.1 Coregonus lavaretus | reverse complement strand
TCCCATCTCTATATGGGCCAAGATAAACACTGGTTTTTACCTGTCCTGGCAAGTCCTCAGCACTCACACCTTCTAACATGTACACAACCTCAGTTTCTCACAGTCAGGTCAGATTCACATTTTTGTTACTATTAATAATTTCATCCTGGCCCACATATTTGGCACTTTTATTGTCAACAGAGTACCTTGTCTTTCCTCTGAGTGGCAGCCTTGGAGCTAGGGACAGGGGAAGGTGGGAGGGGACATTGACATGGAGTTCTCCCAACATGGAAACCTCACTGCTCCTGATTGGTTGATTTTCCCAAATTTGGGCATGCAGTAGTCAATCAGTTGCTCCACACTCCATATCACACATTGTGACAGGGTGCAGAGGAATCTATCTTCTCCTTGTTAACAGAAACCACTGTCTGAGGTAAGGGTACGTTTGTCTGTTTTTCACACATACTTTCGGAAGGTATAGTACCTCTTTTATAACCCCTGCTGTGGGTCAGCAGATTGGCTGAGGACAATAGTGTGCTGTGACCTCATGGGGATGGAGAAGGAAGTGAAACTGATCCAGAGGTATGCAGGCCCAGAGAGCAAGTGCTATTGACACTGCCCCGTGGTCAATATTGTAACTGGTAAACAACCATGGTTCATGTGCCATAAGGAAAAGCTTAGGAAATACAAAAAAAACTGCTAGTAGCTAGCCCTTTCTTTATTAAAAGAAACATAGTTTATCTTCTTGAAGTGAAAGTTAGCTAGTATACGATGCAATTGATTTTATAACACATTTATTGCAGAACTTAGACAGCATTCCTTAGCTAATTCAATAGAGACAATAAAGCTTCTATAAACATTGGGTTGATCATTAAACTCAGGTGTAGACAGATCCATCTCAGATAGGCCTAGTCAGTGAGAGATTCAGCAGAGGAATGTTGAATCTGAATCTATTGAGATGTAACTAATGTGAGACTACTTTCAGATCTATGCAGGTCAGAACACCAAGTACCACTGACTGTGACTGATTTCTCATCACTGTGTGCGTTTCTACTAATCACCAGTGAACACCATGGCATGTAGCATTCATTTGACACAGGGGGTTAATTACTTTTATTGGAAATCAAACACCAGATTCATATTGGCAGCTGTCTGGCACAATAAATTAGGCTTGTTTTTCTAACTACATAAAAACGAGTAGATCTAATCTAAGACTAAATGATGAGACAGAGTTAGCATGGAGAGTCATAGAGCCCTTTCATCACAATCATTTCCAGTTATGTAAAAGGCCATTACCAATGTGAATGGGAAGGTACAGAGTAAGGCAAAGCCACAGAGTCAGGGACATTCAGAATCTAATAAGTCTGGTTAGGCCTAGCAGAGTGAATTATTTTAACGGTGGTTATTATCCCAGCAAAATGAGTTAAGCCCATTAAGAGGATGATCATTCTGCATGAGGATGTCCATTTGCCTTTATCAGTTCCCTCAACTAAGCACTGCAGCCATGCCAGCTTCAATTCAAAACATTTTGTGGGAAATTATCCATGCAGAGCTACAAAAACCATTTGGAGCACTGAAAAGCTTCTAGTCATTCAATGAGAAAATGGGAAAACCTGCAGGGTACCGCCTGGCTACCCAGCCCTGAGCCCTCCCATCTCATCTCATCGCTGACTGGCAAGCCTTACTTCAGCGAAGAAAACACTCCTCTACTCTGTACTTTATACATTCTCTCCAATCTCCTTTAGCAGAGTAACTGACTGTCTGACAGGCTGAGTTTACCTCATTAGGCTGGTTTTATGGCCGGACTGAAACATATCTCAACCACACAGGCAGGGACTCTTTTACAGGTGGATCAACTCTGCCTAGCTTGCCCCTGTGGGAACAATCGGACCCTCTTCACTCCTCATCCAGGCCCACACTGCAGACGGCCAGCTCTAAAGCCCTGAGACACTGCTGGGCACTGGGCACAGAGTGGCCCTGGCAGGTCCCAACACACTCCATGGGAAGTAAACACAAGGCCTGAACCTTGGCACTGTGTCACCCTGGCAGGGGGGAGACGCTTGAGGACACAGAGAGGCTGGGCAGCATACAACAGCCAAGACACGATGCTTCTTCTGACACAGCACATTACAATGCAGTGTTGTACCACACACCTCCAGCCACAAGGTCGCGCTGCTCCAAAGCAGAGGCTAGCCAACAGCTAATTAGAGAGGCCTGAAAGGAGAGGGGCCCTGGGACCATAATGAGGGGTTTAGCTGGACGAGATGGCAACTCTCTCACACACTTTGTTCTCCAGGCTTAGAAGAGGAATCACTCCTCTGATAGAGAATGTTGATGCTGTTCCTAAGATGAGACTGTAGTCAGCCCACTGGGCATACACCGGTTGAATCAACGTTGTTTCCATGTAATTTCAATGAAATTACGTTGCACCAACGTGGAACAGACGTTGAAATTATGTCTGTGCCCAGTGGGAGGGGAGACATGCAATGCCAGACACAGACCAAAAACCTATGACCAAGTAAACAAATGAGATGCTTGGTCTTCAGCCATCTAATCCAACTGAAGTCTCCTGGTGTCCAAGTAGGCCCTTTACAGAATGGCCATCTCAGCAGCTCTCCTCTCATAAATCTCCTCTGTTGCCCCTTTTTATGGCCAGACATTAATAGCTTGTATAGTAGAAACGTTGCTCTTGGTTACGGTGCGATAAACACTCATCAACACTCTCACTCCTGTTTGTCATTGTTCCAGGCAGTGCCAACAGCAGTCCAAGCAGTAAGAGAGGCCTGGGGGAGAGGAAGAGGAGGGAGCCATTCAAGTGTGTCCACATCAGCACTTCCATTACTCCAATGGCACAAAATTAGCCAACTGATAAATATTTATAAACAATGATTTGATGTAATTCATCAAATAAATTGCTGTTTTATGGCCCCCTCCAACCATCACAATGAAATGACTTTCAAAGGCACTTATCTTGGGATCAATACAGACAGAGATTTGCTGTGGCAAAATAAAAAGTTGGAAGTTATCTGGAACAAGGGGGATGAGGATCGGAGGGAGAATCAATGAGGAGTCCTGCAACTTCAGGGGAAATAATTAATGCCCATAGATCCAGCCCCTGCATGCCGTATCCAAATCGCTCACTACTTGACTGCCATCCAAAGCAATCAAGGGTCACCTCCCTGTGAACTGCATACACAAACAGGATGGTGCTAGGAGAGGAGGGGATAAGGCCTGTCTGTGTTTTGGCACCGAACACTGACTGTCCACCCCTCTTTGTCTTTCGCTGCTCTTCATCCCCATCCATAGACTACAACACTGTCACCTCCTTATTCAGATTAATCGCTTGCTACTTCAACAACAACTTCTTCCAATGACAGTATGTACACCAAATGATCTTGTCAATGACTTGTTAGTCCCTGACTAACAACGATAGCCTACAGCGCCTGCTGAAAGGAATGAGTAGATCATGTAAATGTACCACCAGGCCCATAGACAGTGGTGACAAGCAGTCCCCTCTGTTATTTACCTCAGGATCAGAGGAGTTGAGTCTGCTGGAGTGCCATGACCCTTGCACTAGCTTGGCATAAGTACCCTTCAGTTGCCTGGAAAACAAAACTTGACACTTCCAGGACAACACACAATGTTCTGTCCTGTTGCCCATTTCCCCTTTTGTCCGCCTGAACTCACTCACACGTTTATCCACCATCCATTTCAACTGGGTGCATTTAGTAAAGCAGTCACGCTCAAGGACAACATCAACAAAAGTATAATGCACCTCTGAATACGTCAGTTCCAACATTTGGTTTGTTAACATCCTCTAATGAGCTTTGCCTCAATATGTATTGGAAAACTGTCTCTGGAACCCTGGGACAGAAGCACACTTCAGTCCTAATCTGGAGGAGATGACTAGATGGCAAGCCTGTGACAGTGCTGTGTTCTCCTTGCTTGCACTTGGAATACTATGACACACAAAAACATTTCTCTCTCTTTTACCACAAAGAGAGAGAGAAAGAGAGTGTTAGCGAGAGAGAGAGAAAGGGAGAGAGAGAGGAAGGAGAGAGTAAGCGAGAGAGTGAAAAAACATTTACATTTTAGTCATTTAGCAGACGCACTTATCCAGAGCGACTTACAGTTAGTGAATGCATACGTTTTTTTTAAAAGTTTTTTTTTTCATACTGGGCCCCCGTGGGAAACTAACCCACATCCCTGCCGGCCAAACCCTCCCCTACCTTGGACGACGCTGGACCAATTGTGCACCGCCCATGGGTCTCCCGGTTGCGGCCGGCTGCGACAGAGCCTGGACTCGAACCAGGATCTCTAGTGGCATAGCTAGCACTGCGATGCAGTGCATTAGACCACTGCGCCACTCTGGAGTCAATTAACTGGATCCAGCACTAGAGAACTTGCTAAATTGTATCAACTAGCCTATTCTGGGCTCTCAGAGTTTCCAGACAGCTGACGTTTACACTGGATATATGGGATCATCAGATCATGATATTTTTACACTGGATAATCGGATCATCAGATCATGATATTTTGCTCTTTCACACTGAGTCTAGGTGATTATCGAAACTGGGAGAGTGTTTGATTTTTTTTTCTAATATTGTGAGGAACTAATATCATTTGCAATGGATGTTAAAAAAGCAGACTTCGTTTGACTTACTGTGTGAGGTGAAGAACAATGTACTATGAAGCTCAGCTTATTAATGGTGGACATGGTGAGTTTAGACAATCAGAAATCAGTCATCCCTAAATGGCCACTTTCCTACATTTGCGCGCAGCAGGCCAGGTAGTCCTACTTCTATGCGTGCTCAGGCGCGCGCTCCCTCAACGTTATCAGGACAGAGAAACCAGACACACCGTCATTGCTCACATGGAGCACTCCAAACAAAAGACGATGAAAAATTTGACAAAACTCGTAAATGATGGTTATGAAATAAACCAAAACTTGTTTCTCACTAGTGTAGCAGGTTGTGAACCCTGCAAACAATGTTTCCACTCAGAGAATGAGAACGATAAATGACTGTAATTAAGACATTAACAGAAATTAATGTAACCAAATGACGGGGATGAATGGTACATTTACTAGGCCTACTGGTGACATAATGGGGAATTTATACAAATAAACAATTAAAGGGCAAACAATTCACACAATGAAACAATGAATGCGGAAGACAGCTGAGCCCATTCTGGAGAACTGAGTGCATGCATCGAGAGAGACGCATCATATCTTCGCCCAACACCCCTCCCCTTCTTCTTGTCTCAACATTTTAAATTATACTCAAGACACATCATCTTCATGCATATTTGAGACCCTTTTCACTGACAGCCGCAACTCAATAATCAGCTAGGCCTATTGCCACGTGCGCTGCCCAAATTGCGGACTTCCCAAATAGGCATAGGCCTATGCACTTTAAAGAAGCTAATGATCATCTGTGGCTAAGTCATGCTCTCTGGTGAAGTATTTCAAATGATTTTATTTAGACAGGAGTAATTATATAATTTTGGCAAAACATCAATTTACTTTAGAGCACATACTGTATGTCGAACTCATTCCGCAGAGGGCCGAGTGTCTGTGGGTTTTCACTCCTCCCTTGTACTTGATTGATGAATTAAGGTCACTAATTAGTAAAGAACTCCACCTGGTTGTCTAGGTCTTAATTGAAAGGAAAAACCAAAAACTCGCAGACACTAGGCCCTCCATGGAATGAGTTTGACACCCCTGCTTTAGAGGAAGCCGGCATCCGAACAGTCCACTGTGAACCCGCCAACTTTCCTTTCCAATTCCCAAGTGGCTGAAACCAGAGATCTGTATATAATGATGAGATGCTCATGCCTCCGCCCTAACAATGGGAGTCGTTGTCCCAAAGGCGGGAAGGCAGGCGACAAGCTTAGGTCTGCATATTATTCCCATAGAAATGCATTAGGCTTATTCTGGACACATTTTGTCGAGTGAGCCCTTCCTCTCTGATGAAACTACAGCATCTCACCGGAGAAAGCATCCAAGCGAGCAAAACAGCGCCCCTCTGTCTTACTATATGTAGCCCATGTATCTGATTCTGTCTGGCCAGAAATAGTATGACATGCCATACTCTTTTTGTCCAGACAGCATCAGATACTGTACATGGTCTACACATACAGAGACAGAGGGGCACTGTTTCGATCGCTCAGATGCTTTATCTGAGATTGATGCGTCTTTCTGTCGGCGCACATCTAAGTCAAATAATGATCAATATTTCAATATTTCATTTGGACGGGCAAGGAGGTACGGTAGGGCGGGCCAGGCCCCCTAAGGACCGCCCATAATGCCGGCCCTGCTCTCTCCTCTCTAGACACAGAGAGACTCAGAGCAGGCAGACAAGGAGGAAGCTCAGTCCAGGTCCCAGAATTCAATTCTCATGCTCAGATGAGCCTCTCCATCTTGATTGCGGACTATTTGCAGGCTGTAATTGGGAGATGTGACATGATGCCTTGGTCTTATCCAGCCAGCCAATCAGAAGGGCTCGAGCCAGGGCTTCATTTGCCAGAGTAATGAGGTGACTCCTAGGGCCTATAACATTACTGCCTGAGACGGCCGCAGGCACCCCGTCCCCACCACGCCACACTGATGATATTGTCATACAGTATCTACGAGAGCTATAAACATGAATATTGATAACACCAGGCAAAATCTCATCTGTGGTGGGACGGCAGAAAATACTACAGAATATGGGATGACAGATGAGTAACAGAGAGAGAGAACCCTTGTTTTCCTCATACCCTGTATTCATTCATCCTTATCTTAATCTGATATCAGCACAAAAATACATTACAGGCAAACAGATAATCTAAAAGCCTTTTCATCTGGACTGCTATCAGCACAAAACTCACCAGAAACACAGTGAATGATACACATAGCTCCTATGCTCTGCCCAGACCCAGGCCTGTTAGGTAGTGTCCCCTCCCCTCCGCTGCTCTGCCCAGACCCAGGCCTGTTAGGTAGTGTCCCCTCCCCTCCGCTGCTCTGCCCAGACCCAGGCCTGTTAGGTAGTGTCCCCTCCCCTCCGCTGCTCTGCCCAGACCCAGGCCTGTTAGGTAGTGTCCCCTCCCCTCCGCTGCTCTGCCCAGACCCAGGCCTGTTAGGTAGTGTCCCCTCCCCTCTGCTGCTCTGCCCAGACCCAGGCCTGTTAGGTAGTGTCCCCTCCCCTCTGCTGCTCTGCCCAGACCCAGGCCTGTTAGGTAGTGTCCCCTCCCCTCTGCTGCTCTGCCCAGACCCAGAGCTGTTAGGTAGTGTCCCCTCCCCTCTGCTGCTCTGCCCAGACCCAGAGCTGTTAGGTAGTGTCCCCTCCCCTCCGCTGCTCTGCCCAGACCCAGGCCTGTTAGGGAGTGTCCCATGGTTGCTAGGCTCTGGGCTGGCTGAAGGCTCCCTGCCTCCCTGCCTGGCCTCCCAATAATCCTGCTCAGCTCAGAGTAGAGAGGGTAGTGGAGAGGTAGGGGAGGAGAGGGGAGTGGAGGGTTTATAGACTTAGGAGAGGGGAGTGGAGGAGAGGGGAGTGGAGTGGAGTGGAGTGGAGGGGAGGGGAGGGGAGGGGAGTGGAGGAGAGGAGAGGGGAGTGGAGGGGAGGAGAGGGGAGTGAAGGGGAGGAGAGTAGCGGGGAGTAGATGGTAGGGGAGTAGAGGGGAGGAGAGAGAAGAGTACAGATGTAGAATCTTAATTTGATCACTATTTTGTTGCTGAGAATTTTCCTGCACAGCAGCAAATGCAAACTTGTAGTGTATTCAAGGTTCAAGGCTTCAAATGTTTGTAATTTCCACTTTAAAATGTCAGATTTGATTTGCCTTAACAAAAAATTTATCAACCCCTACAAAAAATGTAATGAATTATAACCGAATCTCATCATGGACAACTTTAGCATTTTAGCTAAAGTAGGGTGGTTGGTCGGTGTGTATAACGCGAATGTCTAGCGACCCGAAGGTTGGGAGTTTGAATCTCATCATGGACAACTTTAGCATGGATGGGTGGGCGTATAACGCGAACGTCTAACAACCCAAAGGTTGTGAGTTGAAATCTCATCACGGACAACTTTAGCTAATTAGCAACTTTTCAACTACTTACTACTTTTTAGCTACTTTGCAACTACTTAGCATGTTAGCTAACCCTAACCCTAACCTTAACCCTTTTAGCTAACCCTTCTCTTAACCCTAAACTTAAACCTTTTAGCTAACCCTTCCCCTAGATTTGTGTGTATTGTTGTGTATTGTTAGATATTACTGCACTGTTGGAGCTAGGAACACAAGTATTTCGCTACACCAGCAACAACATCTGCTAAATATGTCTATGCAACCAATCAAATTTGATTTGATTTGATTAGTATTTCCTGCTGCTGCAGGATTATTTTACTGTTGTAGCAAACTGGCTCAAATTAAGATCCTACATCTGTAGGGGAGTTTAGGGGAGTAAATGGGATGGGAGCGGAGTAGAGGGAGGAGAGGGAAGAGTAGGGGAGTAGAGGGGAGTAGAGGGGAGAGAGTAGAGGGAGGGGAGGAGAGGGAAGAGTAGGGGAGTTTAGGGGAGTAGAGGGGAGAGAGGGGAGTAGAGGGAAGAGTAGGGGGGTTTAGGGGAGTAGAGGGGAGGGGAGTAGAGGGAAGAGTAGGGGAGTTTAGGAGAGTAGAGGGGAGGGGAGGAGAGGGAAGAGTAGGGGAGTTTAAGGGAGTAGAGGGGAGGGGAGGAGAGGGAGGAGAGGGGAGTTTAGGGGAGTAGAGGGAAGAGTAGGGGAGTTTAGGGGAGTAGAGGGGAGGGGAGGAGAGGGGAGTTTAGGGGAGTTTAGGGAAGGGGAGGAGAGGGAGGAGAAGGGAGTTGAGGGGAGTAGAGGGGAGTTTAGGGGAGTAGAGGGGAGTTTAAGGGAGTTTAGGGTAGTAGAGGGGAGTTTAGGGGAGTAGAGGGGAGTTTAGGGGAGGGCAGCAGGGGGCTGGTAGAGTCAGGCGAGTGCAGTCAGCCGCAGCCAGACAAGATGAAGCCGTCAAGAGGCCTTAAAGACTAAACTGAAAGACCAACTACAGACCAAATACATACTGTATACTAAGAAATGTGCTCGCTGACAGAAATCGCAAGTAAACACAGACATCTCCTAAAAGCTGTAGCACCAGTTAAGCAGCTCCAGATTTCACAGATTATGAAAAGAGTTTGAAACGGACATACAGTAGCTATGCCAAGAAGGCATTGCCAAGAGAAGGCTTTTTTCAATGTGTTAAACTTCTACAGTGTTGTAGACAACATTTAATTTATGTAATGCAGGTGGTGCCTTATCTCAGAGCCTTCCGGCAGTTCCTACCAGATAGGAAGAAGAAGGAATAATGTGAGCGTGGGTTTTTGGATGATAAAGGCAGAGTCAGCAGTTTGGAAAATGAGCAGAATCTCACTGAGGTGTCTGGGGTCCTGGTGAAGTGGAGAATGAGAGAGAGAGATTAAGTATTTTATCCCATGTCAGAGACCTGGCTAGTGTTCCAGACCACTTCTCTCCAAGTTTACACTTCCTACATGATCTGGAAGTCGCTGCCCAACACAGACACAGGATCAAAGGACAACTGTGTCAAGGCTGGAACAAGGACACAGACAGGACACAGACAGGATGATCATATAGGAAGACATACATTGAATGACATTCCTCTCAGGTCACAGACATCCTGTACTACTCTGTACTCAGCAACACCTTCTGGTCTCATCCATCCGTCTCATCCATCTCATCCGACAACAGGAATGCATCCATCTCATCCGACAACAGGAATGCTGGGAGATCTTGGGTCATCTCTCTATACAGGCCGATGTGCTGAAGTGATTTAATCAGATCATTTCAAGCTAACGAGACTGTAGTTGTATTCATGATGTCCGGGTAATAAGGGTTAAGTCAACCTAATAAATCAAATAAAACTAATTACGTTGTGGATTAATTCAATAACCTTTCTCAGCCAGGTTACAGCAAAATTACAAGAAAAGACACAAATTAACCTTGAGGAATTCACTAAAAGTTTAAGTTAATTGATGTTTCACTGACAGATGACAAATGTTCTTGACTGAGATGAGAGAGGGCTATGTCCTCGTTTGCCAAAATAAACCTGTTAATTATTTGCTTTTATCTCCCAGACCTTTCTGAAATCAAGCCATGCTCAATCAATGTTGGCTTGCAATTAAATGGTCTTATTAAAGTAAACTCTGGACTCATACTTGGAGGTAATAATAATAAATAACAAACTGTGGATCAGGGAGAACGCAGCAGAATTCAATTGTCTCCTTTCAGGGAGCCGGCCATGCTGGAATAATAGTCTGAGTCCTGAAAACAATCCATGGTTCTTCTGAAATATGGAGCTCTGTGTGGAACGAATGGCCAGCAGCTAAAGGAACTAGCAATCCTGTTTACACTACTACTCCCCCTAGCTCTCCATTTCACTCACTGCTCTGCTCACTGCTGTTCTCATGTGAAGGCCATTGGTCATCTGTGTTTACTGCAGTACAGGATTATTACACACACACGCATGCACACACTCGCACATGCACACACACACACACACACACACAAACTTCTGCGCTTACAAGCACTCAGAGCAGTTTTGTACTCGTCTCATCAGATTAAATATGTTTCCCTCCACTTGTGAGATAAGTATGTGGAGCTGGTGACCGGGAGAGGAGAGAAGTGGTGGGCATGGAGGAGGCTCTCGTTCATCTCTACAGTTAACTGCATTAATCATTGAAATTCCTACCCAAAACACTGGCAGGGCTGTCACAACATGAGCAGATTTACAGCAGGTACCATGCATTGCTAATGGGGACGGCGCTCCACTGTGCTGTCTCACAGCCCACTAGTACAGTACAGAACAACACATGGAGAATGTGTCTGTCTCCATGAGGTCAGGTGAGAAATATACACCACGCTTCAGGGGCTGGAAGGACAATTTACAGGCTGCTTCTGCTCCCAATGCCTGAGAGACCCAGGCTCCTAACACAGCCTAACACAGCCTAACAGAGCGGAGCAGCACCACGACCACCTCACAGGTCAGAGGTGACAGATTTTCCCCATCAAAAGAACAATAAGTCACTCCCCCCCCCCCCCCGCTGAGAGAACATGACAAAAGGACTCGACCATCGGAACGTCTGAAAAAGAGCTGAAACAGAAGTGAAAAACGCTGCTCTACATTGAGAAGTCAGCGTTGACTTTTGATCAAACATGCCGTCTAATCTCCCACAGCACAGTAATAGGCGACTGACTGAACGGCAGATCATTAGAAGCAGACAAGGGGCATCAGTTGATCTGAGTAACGTTCAACAGAACAGCTTACATCTGGGAAACAACGCTTTGTTCTGTTGTTTCTCAACCCAGCAGTCAGCTACAATCCATAAACTGACACACAGCAGCATGCGCTGGCCTTGACATTATTCAAATGCGTCTCTATCAATCTTATGACAAACAGTGTCATGTAAAACACATAATTGCATCAAAACAAATGGTTCCTACCTGCAGGCTTTCAGCATTCCTATACAGGAACAGTTATCAGTTTCCATATTGACGTTGAGCTTTTGGTTCTCACCAGTGCCTTTTAAATAATAATCTTCTCTCCAGTGGTCTCCAGGTCTTTCAATGGCTTGGCTCTGTTATTCCTCTCTGTGTCAATGTTCCGGTCTGCAATCTGCCTTTCACATCTGCCTCAAGAGGACAGGAGGGTGACTGGCAAATCGAACACACACACACTCGAGCGAACACACGCTCATACACACACACACACACAAAATTGCATATGTTCACATTTGGCAATCTGTCTGATCTGATCCTCTTAATCCTCTGACATCAAAAATAAATCAAATATCAGATGAACACTAATCATTACGGCTAAACGTGAGTCACGTCAAACATGTATAGCTTGGCAACCTCTTAGCTGGACTCCAACGGTGTGTTGTGTGAACAAAATGTTTGTTTACAACAAAGAAAGAATGAAAGTGGAAGTCACATAACACAACTTGTTGAGCAAGATTAACACAAAATAGGTTGTGTGGAAGCTACTCCTTTTCAGCATCTGTGGTTGGTCTAGAAAGGTCTTCAGAGACATATGGAAGCGGTAGCTGTGTAAATAGAAAATAATCAATGTCCTCCACAGCCATGTACAATCCAATTCCACTGGCCACAGCACTGCAGCCTTCAACACAGGAGCAAGACGGGAGAGGGGAGTCTGCTCTGGTCTAGGTCTATTGGAATCTCACCAGAGTGAAAAGCAATCACAATAGATCAAAACAGAAAGCTACTGCTACATCAAGAATATAGCCTTCATCCCCTAACTGGGGTTATTTGCCTCTTGGCTGAGTACGGCTAGAGCAGGTCTATGATGTCTCACTGACAACACCAGTCATTCAGAGTCTCCTGTAATGGAGTGAGTGAGATGTAAAGGCCGGAGGTGTGTTGTTTAATGAGGGCACATACAGCCCTGCATGGGCGGAGCGGAGGAGAGGAGTGGGCTGTGTGGTAGCCCCTCCTGTCGTTCTGTTGTTCTCCCTCCCTGGGCTGAGCCTGGGCCTGGGGGAGACAGTGATGAAGGGCACTGCACATCTGGAACGGAGCTCCACACACCATCACACTGCTCCACACCATCACCTACCATCACACACATCCATCACGTCAGGAGGGGGCGGCACCGCCCGTCCAAGGTGTCGTTGTTGTTTCTCCATGTCGTTTAGAAAACGTTTCCTCTCGGCTCCGCTGAGTAGAAACTGTCAAGGGCATAATATCACCACATCTCCAAGCCTGGCCTACGGCGAGAGGGTTTGAAATATCAAAAGTGACGCGAGGATCACTTTAACAGGCTAACTCTATCCCCCTATACATACAGTGGAAGGATACCAGACAAGAGGATCATGGTTTTATTCTATTGTAGGCCTCGGAGTAGGGAATCTGTATCTGAGCTAATCCCTCTTTTTCCAAAAGCATTTCCTGGCTGCCATGTAAACAGACAGGGATCATGTCCTGGGGCTGAGGGAGAGGAGATAAAGATGGATCATGTGACAATCCGATTCAGCTCCCCTCATGTTGTGGAACATGTCCAATCCTCTTACAGTACCACACACACACAGCTTTTATCCTGCTGCCACACACACACACACACACTCATCCAGACACACACACACAAAGGCACGCACGCGCACGCACACACACACACACACACACACACACACACACACAAATGCAATGTCCTTACACACACACACACATACACACAATGTCCTTACACACACAAACACACACACATGCTCACACATGTTCATCTACAATCCATTTATGATGGTGTCAAATCTATTAGGGATCTAGGTAGTAATTATAGCATGGTAATTATTGCAGAATAACTCATGTGTCATGTATTGACACGCTTTAAATAAATCTGTTCTCATCCTATAATACATCAGCCTAATATAGGATAACATTGCACTGTGCACAGGACAGGTGGAAATGTTGCTTGTTCACAGCACAGAGATAAGAGATGCCATGTGTTTATGGGTGGTGTATGAGGATAAGATATGAAGGACACTCCGTTAGATAACCTACAGATGTGTTCATGAGTTCCATGGTTGCCATGCCGCCGTGAGGTCGCCTAGGGGCAGAGAGGGAATATTGTCCATCATTTTGTATTTTTTTGTTTGTTTTTGTTGCATTTTTTAAACTATATTTTGGGGTTTTACTGCTCTGGGGGTTGATCACTTACATCTCGTGGTCTTGACGCTCAGAGTTGCAGAATTGGGATGAAAAGTCTATATTTTTGACTGTTTGGCTATCTTCTAGCTAGCTGGCTGTTTGGATTCAAATAATGCAGGCCCAGCTTTATGGTTTCATCTGTAGGGAAGAATTACAACAAGTACTGCATGCTGTGTCTAGAGATGGCAGAAGAGGCTCAAGGACTGTTCTTAACCACTGCCAAGATGTGGTGGCTTTTTGTGCTCTTTTTAGCAGCCATGGCATCACCCAGGTGGGTGCTACATGTTTAGCAATGGAGGACCAGTACCTACGGAGGAGCGGGCCCGATGGAGGAACTGACTGTCGGAGAAGCAGAAGTGGTGCACTGCTGAAGCGCTCCAGGCCTGTTTGTCAGACTTTCTTTGTTCCGTTCCGGCTGTACCATCGATGCCCCCTCTGCTGAAGCTACACTGCCTTTCCAATCCAAATTGCCTCAACTCCCAGCCTTTCATCCGAAGCCAAATAGAGATTCAATCTCCACCATCTCAATTTAAATGTGTTGTTTGTTTAGCTTTTTATGCGCTTTGAGATTATTTTCTGTAATGAAAAGCGCTATACAAGTTAAATAAATTATTATTTTTAAATAAATTATTATAGATGTGCCTTCAGCCATCTTAACTACATTCCATATTTACCATCAAGTTTAATTAGATATACCATGCATTATGCATTACGTGGTCCCGTGTGGCTCAGTTGATAGAGCATGCCGCTTGCAACGGCAGGGTTGTGGGTTTGATTTCCACAGGGGACCAGTACGAAGAAAAAAAAAAAGTATGAAAATGTATGCACTCACTACTGTAAGTCCTTTATGAATCACGCTGAGGCAAAAACACACATACTGGGAGAGAAAATTGATTAGTCTGTGGTAATTGTGCCACTGAGGAACGATTCCCTGAGGAAGTTTGAGGAGTCTGCGCCAGTGACCGAGGCAGAGGTCTTCTTCACACAACTCTGATTTAATGTTTACTGCGGCAGAGAGGGTTGTTTTTACCTCCACGCTGGCTTGGCTGAGTGTGTATAACATTCCCCCAGAGTCCCCCAGGGCATAGAATCTAAACGTACACAGATTTTTATGACTGCGCATCAACATCAAGAGGAGCAATTTCTCCTCCTCTTCCTCCCACTATCCATCTCCTTCACCCTCCGCCTCTCTCTCCTACCTCCTCCTTCCAACCCTCTCTAGCTAACTCATTCCCAATTAATCTCTCCATCTTTCCCTATTTCTCCATCCCTCCTCTCTCTCCTGCGCCCTTCTGCAGTTCTCATTACACTGACCCCAGGCTAAAGAGCAGAGCCACCCAGCCCCAGCTCCCACAGGGCCTTGCTCTAATACACACGGTTAACCCAACACAACGCCCCATTACCGCTACTGCACCGCACCGCTCAGTGGCACTGACACACAGGGCCCACCACCATGGAGACACAAACAGACACACGGCCCAAAGCAGCATCAGGGGCTAATAGACTGATAGGTTTTTCTCCAGTGGTAAGAATGACTGACTCACTGTAATCCTGTATAAAGTATTAAATATGGAAGAATATGATTATCAGTATATATTTCTGACTAAACATCTGCTTCTGACACATGTGGTCCAAACAGCTATCAAAGCACTGTAGAACGTACCACTGATGTATCAAAGAGCTGTCTGTCTCTCTCAATCTCTTCATTCAGCATTATGCCAAGCATTCACATACTGTGTGGGTACAAATTGGTTCACTAGATCCTTAGATCCTCTCCAGCTGTGTCTTTACCTTGTCCACCAAGGTCATCCTTTTACAAAGCAGTTGTAGCAGAACCATAGTTCATACAAATCAATCTCCAATAGGTGTGACAGAGAAAATGTCATCAGTCTCTTAGAGATTTTCATGTGATGCTTTTATAGATTTGATACCAAACCAGCAAAACGACAAAGTCAGTCAGGGTACTGTACGCAATACATTCCTTCAAATGATCCAGCAAGTAAGGGGTGAACAAAGTGAACAAATACATTCTGAGAAGTTATACTTGGCTGATAGAGAGCTATTGAATCCAGGGGCTATTTTCAGTCCTCTCTTGTAGAGGGTGTGGAGACTTAAGAGGCTTTGGAAGTCAGGCATCAGGAGTACCCAGCCATCTGGCCCATTGAGCCTGATGTCCAGCTGGACAGTCTTGAGGAAATAGTGAGCTGCCAGATATCTTACTAGGAGAGACAACCCTTCCCTGGTATTTCTCAGCAGCACAGGGTTGATCTAAATTATGTGGGAGTTGAAAGGTCATGGTCTTAATATTACAGGGAATCCACTCCCATTTCAAATAGCTTAACCTTCTGGTAGATATCACCAAGGCTATTATTGGAAATCCTTTATGGAAATTCAAGGAATTTCTATATCACATGTATACTGAACAGAAATATGAACGCAGCATGTAAAGTATTGGGCCAATGTTTCATGATCTGAAATAAAAGATCCCAGAAACTTTCCATATGCACAAAAAGCTTATTTCTCTCAAATGTTATGCACAAATTTGTTTACATCCCTGTTAATGAGCATTTATCATTTGCCAACATAATCCAGGTGTGGCATATCAAGCATGATCATTACACTGGTGCACTTTGTGCTGGGGACAATAAAAAGGCCACTCTAAAATGTTTTGTCACACAACACACAATGCCACAGATGTCTCAAGTTTTGAGGGAAACTTCTTTAGCCGAGCAGTAGCAAGTTTATTTTTTCATGGTGCACAAGACACCTGATTGGCGCCTGTCTCAGTGGACTAATCCATTGCGGAGGCCACGGGGATGGCTTAGTCCATCATTCTAAGACATGTGACACTGAAATTGTATATGGTTATATTCTGCAGAAATAATGGTGCAACACTAATAAATCTAATATTTTAAAACAAATGCGCTTTCTCCCGCGTTGGATATGGTTACTGTCCGCTGTTCTGAAACATAATCTTCAATGCACCGTAAAATTGGCGCTTTTCCCTATGTTGCTATGTGCATTGCAGCAAAATTAACCAGCATATTGGGATTGAGAGCAATGTGGCAGTGGCAGCAGCAGCAGAGACGAGGAAACAGCCCTTGCCTTAAACCCTATTCGGACGGGACTAGTTTTACTGGGGGTGGTCGGGTAATGTAATTATGTGCACAAGCACAAAACACCACATCTGTAATTTTAGTCCCGTCCGAATCTGCCATGTCAGTAATTTGTACAGGAGAGTAACAATTCCAGTCAGAATAACCTGCTGTTTTTTGGCGAACTCCAAGGTCCTCTGATAATACTAGTCCCGTGCGAATCGACATCCCTGTGTTTTGAGAGAAATGTCTGAGTTTGACAGGTGTTGCTCACGGTTTTAGCAAGAAAACAATAACTGATTCGATAAATTGAACGAAGTGCTGCACATAGCCTATATATGAAGGGCCTACATGTATCAACTTTCACAGTGAATGCTTTTGTTTATACGTTTTGTGCGTATGAATTGAATATTGTATCAGTAAAAAATATTGCACCTATTTAATGTAACCCTTGCTGTTAATAGATTGCAAAGCAGCATACAACTGACCTAAATGTTTGGAAATGATCAATTCACTTTTGCATCCATAGCCTCAAAAACGCATCTCAAGTGCACTGTTTAGCTCACATCTGAAGGTTGGGGGGCATTTAGGACGCCTACTGCAGATCGCTAAAATATCCTAATAATCACACTTCCTCAATTCAAATATTATGGCGACACTATAACAAAGATGGTTTAGAAACTTGGGATCCAAGCTCAAGTTATCAGTGTAGCCCTGTTATCGCCTGGACTTCAGTCATAACTGTCAATTTATTGGAAGAAAATAAAGAATTACAGGGGGCAATTTGGAAAAAACTAATCCTGTCCAAATCGTCGTCTGGAATAACGGACATTCTGGGGTAATAATTACATAACCAACGTTCTCTAGTAATACTAGTCCCGTGCAAATAGGGTTTAGCCTAATTGTCTAAGAAAATTGAGGAGAGGGCCTCCTGGGTGGCGCAGCGGTCTAAGGCACTGCATCGCAGTGCTTGAGGTGCCACTACAGACCCGGGTTTGATCCCAGGCTGTGTCACAGACGGCCGTGAGCGGGAGACCCATGAGGCGGCACACAATCGGCCCAGTGTTGTCCGGGTTAGGGGAGGGTTTGGCCGGCCGGGATTTCCTTGTCCCATCATGCTCTAGCGACTCCTTGTGGCGGGCCGGGCACCTGCAAGCTGACTGGGTCGTGTTTCGGTGGATGCATGCCTCTCCTGAGTCTGTATGGGAGTTGCAGCGATGGGACAAGACTGTAACTACCAATTGGGGAGAAAAAGGGGTAAATTTGAGGCGGGAGCAAACCCCAACCTAATTAGGTATATAATCAATAGCCTAACTGTTAAATGTGCCTGGCTTTATAAATCTTTTTTTTTGTTGACATTTTTAGTCATTTAGCAGACGCTCTTATCCAGAGCGAATTACAGTTAGTGAGTGCATACATTTTCATACTGGCCCCCCATGGGAATCGAACCCACAACCCTGGCATTGCAAACACCTTGCTCTACCAACTGAGCTACACGGGACCTGTATTCAGCCATAGATATCTGCAGAAATAAGACAGATCTTGCTTCTGTTGCCTGTTTGAGTGTTTGTTTAATTGCTGATTCTGTGAGCGCCAAGCCTCATGCAACGGCAAAATGTCAGATAAAGCAATTTCACAGATTTGGCTGTTTTGAATCTTTGCTATGCTGTAATAAAGGCTTTACAATTTTATTTTCGTTAGAACAGACTGGTAACACTTATAATTTATTTAGTGTTGTTTACACTGTTCCAAACAGGCAGAAAAATAATATTGTAATCTAACAGCACTTGTTTGTCACACATAATATGCACGCAGCTCTCGCTCCTATAACCTCCTTTCTCTTGGTCTCCTTCTTATTGTTATTATTACAATTATTATTATGATCATCATTATAATAATAAGCAATGTCGTTATCATTAGTAGGCTTTGTATAGTAGCCTTGTATAACCACCATTGAGCTGTAGGCCTAAGAGCGCATCCTGTTTAGTCTTAATACCGTAACATACTTAGGCCTATATTTCAATATATACCGTATCAATCAATCATTCATTTGTTCATGCCATCACACAGCATACGAGACATTCATGCTTTGAAATGCAATCAAGCATTTTAGATTTAATGAAATAACAAAGGGAGCTTTGAATCATTAGCCTAAACATTAAATAAACCACAATTCACAAATGCATGCAACTGTTTTTAGTCTGCTGTAATAAAGGCTTTTTATATCTTTTTTTTTCTCGTTAGAACAGACTCTGGTACACTTATTTATTTAGTGTTGTTTACACTGTTTCAAATGGTCTGATTTTCTTTTATATCGTAATCTAACAGCAACTGTTTGGCACACATAATACTCACGCAACCCTTGCTCCTATTCTTCCTTTTATCTGATCTCCAGTAGTTTCCACAACTAAGTCAAATGTCTTCCACAGATCTGACTTCCTGTTTCCCGCCTGAGCAACCAGTAAACATTTCTACATTTTTTGTTTCTTTTTCAAGTCCTCCGCATCCATTTTGCTGTTGACGTTACTGTGTTTGGAGTTTGTTATAACCAATTTATTTATGTGATTATGATATGCTATAGGTCAGGCCCTGTTGGTCACATGCATGCGATGCTTAAATGTTTCACGTAAAGAGAGCAAGGGTTGAGGGAATAGGGAATGTTTTTCCTAAACAAATTAGGGATTTCAGTAACAGAACTTTTCAGTAAGAAAGTAAATGGCTGTAATTATGCTGCAGCTTCAGCATGGACAGCGCAATAAACACTTGCTGTGCTGTGGGACCTTTTCGATGCAGTAGGGAGGAGAGCGAGACAACGTGCACCAGTTACACAGGCACTCACTGTCATTTTTTTAACACAGTGTGACCATTGGGGTCTTTCTTGAGTCATTTGTGTTTCTTAATTATTTAATTAAACAGTGTGCTTAACGCATCAGACAAGCTCAGTGCATACAGTGCATTTGGAGAGTATTCAGACCCCTTCACTTTTTCCACATTTTGTTATGTTACAGCCTTATTCTAACATTTATTAAATTGTTTTTTTTCCTCATCAATCTCCACACAATACCCCAAAATG
Organism: Coregonus lavaretus; assembly: GCF_964263955.1. Lineage (NCBI taxonomy): Eukaryota > Metazoa > Chordata > Actinopteri > Salmoniformes > Salmonidae > Coregonus > Coregonus lavaretus. The sequence continues at coordinate 12,602,909 of NC_139991.1, read as the reverse complement.
ACAAAGCAAAAACTGGTTTTTATAAATTTTTGCAAATGTATTACAAATAAAAAAATGAAATATTACATTTACATCAGTATTCAGACCCTTTACTCAGTACTTTGTTGAAACACCTTTAGCAGTGATTACAGCCTCGAGTCTTCTTGGGTATGATGCTACAAGCTTGGCACACCTGTATTTGGGGAGTTTCTCCCATTCTTCTCTGCAGATCCTCTCAAGCTCTGTCAGGTTGGATGGGGAGAGTTGCTGCACAGCTATTTTCAGGTCTCTCCAGAGATGTTCGATCGGGTTCAAGTCAGGGCTCTGGCTGGGCCACTCAAGGACATTCAGAGACTTGTCCCGATGCCACTCCTGTGGTGTCTTGGCTGTATGCTTAGGGTCATTGTCCTGTTGGAAGGTGAACCTTCGCTCCAGTCTGAGGCCCTGAGCACTCTGGAGCAGGTTTTCATCAAGGATCTCTCTGTACTTTGCTCCGTTCATCTTTCCTTCGATCCTGACTAGTCTACCAGTCCCTGCACAGAAAAACATCCCCACAGCATGATGCTGCCACCACGATGCTTCACCGTAGGGATGGTGCCAAATTTCCTCCAGATGTGACACATGGCATTTAGGCCAAAGAGTTCAATATTGGTTTCATCAGGCTAGAGACTCTTGTTTCTCATGGTCTGAGAGTCCTTTAGGTGCCTTTTGGAAAACTCCAAGCGGGCTGTTATCTGCCTTTTACTGAGGAGTGGCTTCCGTCTGGCTACTCTACCATAAAGGCCTGATTGGTGGAGTGCTGCAGAGATAGTTGTCCTTCTGGAAGGTTCTCCCATCTTCATAGAGGAACTCTGGAGCTCTGTCAGAGTGACCATCGGGTTCTTCGTCACCTCCCTGACCAAGGCCCTTCTCCCCCGATTGCTCAGTTTGGCCGGGCGGCCAGCTCTAAGAAGAGTCCACTGTGTTCTTGGGGACCTTCAATGCTGCAGAAATGTTTTGGTACCCTTCCCTAGATCTGTGCCTTGACACAATCCTGTCTCGGAGCTCTACGGGCAATTCCTTCAACCTCATGGCTTGGTTTTTGCTCTGACATGAACTGTCAACTGTGGGACCTTATATAGACAGGTGTGTGCCTTTCCAAATCATGTCCAATCAATTGAATTTACCACAGGTGGACTCCAATCAAGTTGTAGAAACATCTTAAGGATGATCAATGGAAACAGGATGCACCTGAGCTATATTTCGAGTCTCATAACAAAGGGTCTGAATACTTATGTAAATAAGGTATTTATATTTTATGTTTTATAAATTTGGTCGAAAGAACAGGATGACTCTTGGTCGACCAAGATTTGTTTTAGTCGGGGACAGCCCTACTCCACCATAAGCCGCCTCCAACATCTTTAAGAGAATTTGGCAATACATCCAACCAGCCTCACAACTGCAGACCACATGTAAGCACACCAGCCCAGGACCTCCACATCCGGTTTCTTCACCTGTGGGATCGTCTGAGACCAACCACTCGAATAGCTGATAAAACTGGGTTTGCACAACCAAATAATTTCTACACAAACTGTCAGAAACAGTCTCAGGGAAGCTCATCTGTATGCTCGTCGTCCTCACCAGGGTCTTGACCTGACTGCAGTTTAGCGTCGTAACTGACTTCAGTGGGCAAATGCTCACCTTCGATAGTCACTGGCATGCTGGAGAAGTGTGCTCTTCACGGCTGAATCCAGGTTTCAACTGTACCGGGTAGTTGGCAGACAGTGTTGTGTGGGCGAGCGGTTTGCTGATGTCAACGTTGTCAACAGAGTGCCCAATGGTGGCAATGGGGTTATGGTATGGGCAGGCATAAATACGGACAACGAACACAATTACATTTTATCGATGACAATTTGAATGCACAGAAATACCGTGACGAGATCCTGAGGCCCATTGTATGCAGGCCTGCCGCCTTCACCTCATGTTTCAGCATAAAAAGGCACAGCCCCATGTCGTAAGGACCTGTACACAATTCCTGGAAGCTGAAAATGTCCCAGTTTTTGGCCTGCATACTCACCATACCTGTCACCCATTGAGCATGTTTGGGATGCTCTGGATTGACGTGTATGACAGCTTGTTCCAGTTCCCGCCAATATCCAGCAACTTCGCACAGCCATTGAGGAGGAGTGGGACAACATTCCACAGGCCACAATCAACAGTCTGATCAACTCTATGCGAAGGAGCTGTGTCGCGCTGCATGAGGCAAATGGTGGTCACACCAGATACGGACTGGTCTTCTGATCCACGCCCCTACTTTTTTTTTAAAGGTATCTGTGACCAACAGATGCATATCTGTATTCCCAGTCATGTGAAATCCATAGATTAGGGCGTAATTAATTTATTTCAATTGACTGATTTCCTTATATGAACTGTAACTCATTAAATCTTAGAAATTGTTAAATGTTGCGTTTATATTTTTATTCATTGTAGGTAACCTATGTGAGTAACAACAGGTTTAGTTCCTTGTAATTACTTTCCTCTATTGAATATATTGTCCTGCTTCAATGTTATTTCTCTAATTTTTCATAGTGAACCGTGTAGCGGGTGCTAGCCAAAACCTCCAGCTAAGAAAGACATGACCTCCATACCTTCTGAGCATACAGATGAAGAGCGTTGGCACTGAGCCATGTCGCCCTGTGGCCAAGTGGCGTACTGGCTGAGTTGGGCTGAGCTAGGCTGTGATGTGTTGGTCTGATTTGGGCTAGGATGGGCTAAGATGTGTTGGACTGAGCAAGGCTGCTTTGAGCTTGTTTCGGCCGGGTTGGGTTGGGCCGAGCCGAGCCGAGCCAAACTGGGCTGGGCTAGTTTGGTCTGGCTTCCACTCCCAGTCCCCTGCATCCAATGGGTCACAATATGTCGTCTGGAGCTGTCACACACTTCTTATGAGCAGGGGCACTTTGTGGCTGAAAGCTCAGCAGGGAGGTGACAGGGGAGCAGGGAGGAATGATAAATAGATAAAGCAACCTTACTGCTGTGCTTGACACTGAGACTCTGCTAGAATGATAACAAGCAGGAAGTCATAGACTCCTATGAAGGGAAAAGGTAATGACAGAGTACAATCATGCCATGAGCTAAACACTATCAATATTTCATAAATAAATATGAATGTTAACCTCAACGATTCAATCTGTGTTTAAGTATGTTCACACCAGGGAGGTAGAGAAAACAGTATTACTTCCTCAATCAATGAAGTATGGAGAAAACCATTTCAACATATAGTGAAATAAATAGCCCATCGTCACTGAATAGAGCAACTGAGATATGGGACAGATGTATGAATTGGCTAGCTGGGTCCTGAGGGCGGTGTGAGGTGTGACCCCACACAAACAACACATTCCAAACAGGGGTGTCTCACTGTCTGCCTGACCACAATAACAAGGAGTAGGCTAGTCAGTGTCTCTGGACAACATGACTGAGCTTTCCAACAACCATCTGTGTGTCCTCAGCCTGCCTCACACACACACACACACACACACAACTACACTGACCACACAGAAACAAGTGAGCGTGAAACAGTTCAACAACACAGTAGTCAATATTAATGACAGCACGTACTAAAGCACCATAATGGTTATTTCGCTTCCCTTTCTATCTGTTTTCCCTGGGGCAAGAGACGGCATTGCAGTGCTAAAAGGCTTGGTTAAATGCAGGTTTCCTCTGTACACCAGTCCACAGTGTTGGATTCTGATAATTTAGATTCAGCCTGAGACATCGTAGGTAGGCAATAGCCAGATGTCTGTTCAAAAAGCTCTGCACTAACACATAATATACAAGGCAAAACTTCCCTGCCAGGGAGCATACACAGGCGCTTTACAGTATGCAAAGCAGTGAGTCTGCAGCAGCTGTTAGCAAGCCCTAGCAAAACAAACTGAACGTAGGCAGGTAGCCATAAAGTAGGCTACGATACATCTGTGCTAGTTCTGCTATAGGAGTCCTCCAGGAGGGGACGTCAGCCATACAGACCTGCTATGAGTCCCATGATAGAAGGGGTTCCTGGCCCTGGCTTGAGGGGTGTGTGAGGAAGAGGAGGAGTAGCCCGGCTCCCTCCACATGTTAGCTGCAGGACAGGACAGCTCTCTGCTCTGCTCTGTGTTGTACTCCACTCAGCTGTGGTGCTTCTGGCTGTTGACGTTGTCTCAGGAACGCATTTAAATACCGCTTCCCGCTTCTTCTCCTGGGCTGTCCCACTCAGACGGAGACTCTGGGGGTGGGGCTACTGCAGCACACCCACATCTGACGTGATGAGACCCTCACTAAAACAGCCACCAGCTTTGGAGTGGGATAGGAGGACAGAGGGGGGCAGTCAACCCCAGAGCAGCAACACTGCAGGACTAAGGAGGACCAGAGGGAGACCAGAGTGTGGAGCCTCGGCCATTGAACAGTAGGAGTAGCAGCCTGGGATTGCCAGAGCTCCCCCCTCTCCTCTCCTCTGCTATGTGCATTCCACAGTGGAGCAGTGACGTCAGAGCCCTTTCCTTTCCTGTGTTGTGCTGGATGCCCTCTCTCTTTGCTCCATTCTCCCTGCACTAATGCAGACACCGCTGTCACACTGGTAGCATGTGCAGGGAAAGGGAGGGGGAGAGCCATAGGGGGAGAGAAGGATTAGAAGAGAGAGAGAGAGAGAGAGAGAGAGAGAGAGAGAGAGAGAGAGAGAGAGAGAGAGAGAGAGAGAGAGAGAGAGAGAGAGAGAGAGAGAGAGAGAGAGAGAGAGAGAGAGAGAGAGAGAGAGAGAGAGAGAGAGAGAGAGAGAGAGAGAGAGAGAGAGAGAGAGAGAGAGAGAGAGAGAGAGTCCGTGCCCTGAGAAATAGCAGTGGTGCGTTGGCAATGCTCCAGCAGCCTAAGAGACTGATTACTAGCCCTGCTGAAAATGCCTCCTATCAGCTAATGAAGAGAGGGAGGGGGTCGCAGGTTAAGGATGACTCCGGCACCAGGAAAAATAGCCTCCAGAGGAGAACTAATTACCCCAGCACCATCCTTATCCCTCATCCATCCCCTCTACCTCAGCCCCCTTCTCACCCCTGATCCCTGGTCTGTTCCACATCTACTGTGGCACTGCCCTCATCCTCCCCAGCCTCATCCACTGCTGCCCTGCTCATCCATCCACACAGACAGACTCTGCACCCCAGTCTCGTAGCATCTACCTCCCATGAGTCATTGGCACTCACATTCCAAACAAGGGCCTCTTTAGCATTGTAGATTTTATACCAGTCTGGCAGATTCTCCAGTCTAACCGCACCAATTATGTCATTTGGAATAATGCATAATACTGCATTTAGACGAGGGACGCAAAAACCGTCATACCAGTCGGCATAGCAGGGCAAGAAAGCAAGAAAGACAGCACAAGCAAGCCAGCACGAGGGTATGCGTTGCTGTGGTGATTTCAGTAAACACACAGTGCAAATCAACATCCGGTAGAAAACAACGCTACGACAGACGGCAAAAGTTTAAATATTTGAACTCTGGCAGCAAGTCCCGTCTACCGTGGAGGCTGACGGAATTCACTGCCAGCCTTAACGGCATTTACCGTCATGCTCTCATTGAAAACAATGACATCCGGTTTGCCGTCTACCTCGTATCATCTAAATGCAGCATTAGCCTGACCATGCTCTGCTTCCCAGGAAGCACAAAGACACAGAAACCAGAGACTAAAATGGAAGGTATCCATTGTAGGGCAGGGAATTGGCAGGGACCTCACAATTCGATATTATCATGATACTTAGGTGCCAATGCGATATGTATTGTGATTCGATACTGCAATTTTATTGCGATTTAATGTTCCAAAAAATACACAGTTTATTAGGTACACCACCCCGTTCACGAAAATGGTTCACTCCTACAGACAGTGAGTCACTTGGCCGTGGCTTGCTATATAAAGCAGGCAGACAGGCATCGAGGCATTCAGTTACTGTTCGATTGAACTTTAGAATGGACAAAATGAGTGACCTAAACATAGGAAAGCACAACTCGTCAGTCCTTGTCACAGATGGGCTATTAATGCAGCAGACGACCACACCGGGATCCACTCCTATCAGCTAAAAACAAAAAGAAGCGGCTCCAGTGGGCACGCCATCACCAACACTGGACAATTAAGGAGTGGAAATACATCGCCTGGTCCGACGAATCCTGGTTCTTGTTGCGTCATGCTGATGGCAGAGTCAGAATTTGGCGTAAGCAGCATGAGTCCATGGCCCCATCCTGCCTGGTGTCAACGGTACAGGCTGTTGGCGGTGGTGTAATGGTGTAGGTCCCTTCATACCAATGTTTCTATGCCCCGAAGAATTCAGGCTGTTCTGGAGGTAAAGGGGGGTCCGACCCGGTACTAGATGGGTGTACCTAATATACCGGCCACTGAGTGTATGTCTGCTGCAGAGAGACAAAATTTGTTTTGATCAGTCAGGGAAATAAAAGTGCTGAAAACATGTTAGCTCACTATTTAAAAAGAAGACGGAGAACAAGCTATAGGATGACCAATACTGGAGTGTTAATTCTTTTTTTTTTTTACATTGATACATCGATAATATCGTCCAAAAATAATATTGTGTTACGTAACTGTATCGATTTTTGCGCCCATCACTAGTCCATTGATCTGCTTCATGCTATCTGTCAATGTCAGATCTGAACAGCTAGGAGTTAGTGAAGTTATCAAAGCCGCCCAGGAGACAAATGATGTACACTGCATATTGCTCATGCACTTTTATCTGAGCTGAAGCTGGTGGGCATTCATCATCAGACCTCTTCATCCTCTCCTCATTTTGTAGGAACCGAGGGTGACCCTGCTCTGAAATGCAGGGGGTTTTCAGAATGAGTGCCTCAATCAAGAGAGAATAGAGCATCTACTTCAGCCCCCTGCCCACTGTTCCCCTCTACTTCTACTTAGCATAATCACCCTGGCTTCCTTAAATGGCTTCTATACACATATTATCCACACATACCTTATTCAGGGAGTGCTGACAGCACACAGTACCTGGTGGACACAGACACACTTCTTCAACCACTTCTGTTGTAGACTTTTCAGCATTGAAAATGTAATGATTCACCCTGGTACTCTCTGATATCAGGCTAGCCTCCTGGAAGATGAGCTCCAAATCAATTAAACAGTGTGGGGATGTCGTGCCAGTGCAAGGTACAAAACAAAGTGAATGCTGAAACCCTGAATCTTGGTACTGGGAAAATGAAACCTCCCATAAAGTAAGCCACAAAGCTATGAACCCTATCTATTATTCATTTCCATATGTGTCCATATCAAATATTCTACTCAGCATCTTGAGAGCAATGTTGGTATAATATCAAACAGGAACAAGCACCATGTATGGGTATTGATAGAGATACCACTGTCTGGGGACAAAACCACAGCATTACAAACAGGAAAACACAGTCAACAAAACCATGGCCACATCCAGAAATATGACACCCAATATATGACTACTATTGGCTGGCTTTGATAGGCCACTTAGTGCATAAGTCATTAATTAACTCTGAGAAAGATATATAACACCAACATAACATTATTTATTGAACCTCTCTGCTGTTACTGAGTCTGAATTAGGTATATGCACAGGCTGAGCTAATCCTACATGAATACATAGCCTTTCATACAGTATGCTAAGGTTGCTAAGGTTCCTCTTTCACATAGCTATAAATAATATCTTACCTTTGCCTTTCCCACCAACCACAAGCTATGAATTCCTCCTGTTGGTCTGTGTTCGGTTGGCTAGGCTTTCCCTCCACAATCCTCAGTATGTCACAGCATTGCATGAGTTCAGAATGGGAAGAGCAGTACTGTTACTCTGGTGGAAACTCTGGTTTCCTCTGTCCTTTGCTTTCCTTTCAGCACTCCTTCCTTCCCAGGGTGTGACCAGCGAGCCTGCAGTGTCTGCAGTGAGCAGCCTGCAGCCCCACAGACAGAGACAGGGTTGGGCTGCTTGTCTCAGGAATGTGCCTGGATGAATCTGGACTGCCAGCACCTCATACTCCAACTAGGCCAAAAATATCCTGGACTGTCCTGGGAGGGTTCTGTCCTCAGAGTCCACCGATGGAGAAAACAATCATCACAGATCAGGATGTAACACACACAGAGCTCTGTTTCTTCCCAGTGAGTTCCCCTGTACCTGCGTTGAGTGTGGAGGCAGAGGGCTAGGTGAAAGGGTGACTGGGGAGAGAGCAGAGTGCAGCATCAGACAGGGGTATTTGTGCTGTTTCAGCCCACTCTCTGATCTGCTCCCACTGTCACCCTGGGTAACCCTGTCAGCACCTATGCTGCTCCTCCTCTCTGGGACACAACTATAGAGAGACGATAAAGAGATTGAGAATTTCCCACCACTCAGTGGAGAGAAAAAGGATGAGGAAAGAGGAAGGGTCCCGTCTAGCACACTAGGTAAAGCAGTCTGTTCGTCTCTAAAGAGCATTAGTCTCTCAGGTTACAGCAGCCACGCAGTCGTCTTCACAGACAGACAGTGTCTCGTCAAATCAGCAGTAAGTGATGACTTGCTCTCCGGATGCAACTGGAACCTTCCGGTCTGGGGCCCCTCTCTTCTTCAAGACAGGGGCCAGACAGACCGATAGGACAAGGGCGAGACAGACAGACAGACAGACAGACAGACAGACAGACAGACAGATAGGACAGCTAGCAGGCTTGGTTTAGCTCTTAGGGCACACTGGTTCAATAGGACAGACCCCTAGGGTTGAACCAGTATCCCCTGTAATCTAGGTAAGAGACAGATCACTGTTGGCTGCTGTTAAATTCTGTCAATAGGCCTATCCACAGTAACAAGGCCCCAGCATCTCCAATCAATCCCCATATCAAACCCAATTACACATTGAGGTTGAAATTAAAGACCCTCTATCGGGTGACTGATCCCATCTGTCCTGTTAGCCCACGAGTTATGACACCATTACTGAGAGAAAGGAGCAGAGACAGGACATTGTAAGGATGAGGCTAGATAGAACGTCTTAATTGAATAGCTATTTAATTAGGCCATGACTTTGTTCTGTGGCATGTTCAGTGAGGGACCGAACATTACCCCCAAATTACCCATTTCATTTTGAGTATGGAATGGCTCACCTTGGTAAAATGTGAGAAAAGAGCAGTGAACAGGAACACGTTATGAAATTAACATGTTCCAATACTGATCTATGTAAATGACAGTTCCTCTGTGAAGGCTGGTTGCCAGGGACGACTGACCTCAGTTGTGATGTGGTATGAGAGGTGAGGTGAAAGTCAAGTGTGGTTAAAGAAGATTCAACAGCAATACCTAGTGGTTGATTTGTGAACAACCATAGTTTAACCTATCTGGCCCTGTTCCACATTACACACGCACGAACGCACACACACACACACACACACACACTCCGCAGGTACACACAGGCACACATACACACCCCAGTGGCCAGAGGATGATTCATTCAGACAGAGATGACTTTACTCTCCCACTACAGATATTTCACCAGTCTTTTATGTCCTGAGGGGCTGCCATGCCCAAAGCTCTGGGCTATTTGTTCTCTGATCACTCATGCCTCAGTGAATTAAGGAGCCACAGAGTTATAACTGGGGGCCACGGTCAGGGAGCTAAAGACAACTAACCACTGCCCAGCCATAATTAGACACATAAATAGTAGAAATCAATAGAGCCATTACTGTTTGATGTGCCACACAGCCTGGGACGGGACGGCCGTTGATGTGTTACTCTAGCCATGTGTGTCTACCGTGTCTACTCAGTGGCATTAATCTCCCTCTACACTTCTCACAACAGCCACAGGATTACTGTATGGTCACTCCTGTCACAAACTCATAGTAAAATAATAGCTGTAGAAACCACAGAAAACTTTTTAATACAACTAGCCTACTTCTCTCTGCTCAAGCTAGAGGGTAAACAAGAGGGTAATATACAGTAGACCTAATGCAGCTAGCACAAAGCACACACAACCCACTTTACAGTGGATGGGGGAGAGTCCACTCCATCATGAATAAACTATTCGTTTTGCATCTTTGCACAATGGACCAAATTAAATTGCATCGGGCTGAGTCCTCACACTCCCATGTGGTCGATGTGTTCAATAAATGCTGCAGTGAATGAAATTGCTCCAGATCTGCTTTCAGTGGCATACAGAACATAGAGCTTTCCATTTTGGAGGTTTTCACACTCAATAATCCGTTAATGTGAACAGCAATATTCAATCACAAAATCCACAACAGCCCTCGCAGCACACAGTCACTAACTGGTACAGACCATGATCTTATAAACTCTATGATTTCACGTTTACTGGAGGCAGTCTATACCTTGTGAGATCCAAAAACCAGCTAGGACTGAACTTCTCAAGCCCTGTCAGAGGCAAAGCACCAGGAATTATGGGCTCTAGCTGGAGGATCATTTGAGGGATATTTTCAGGTTGGATGACGTCCCCAGTGTGATGACACACATACCGAAGAGTCTATAGCCTCAGACACTTTGATTTACACTACAAATTGAGAGACACACTCCTACACTTGACAGAGAACTTGAGGAATCCCAACCTTGCCCAGTAATAAATGTAATATAGAAGAATTATTTCCATAGTGTGACAAATGTCTAGGATTTAACAACAAAGACAAATCCATGGAAAATGCTGCCCATGTCTTTCACAGTTATCAAATCAAGCCATTAAAAGGACAAGAACAGACAAAAAAATGGAAATAATAGACCTCTGCATCACAGAACAGAGACAATACAACACACAAACGTTGGAACATTTTGCTAATGAAACTTAAATCCATGAAGCATGCAGAAGGGATTTTCAGTGCTCCACGGAGCTCGGTGGAAGAGTGAAAATCTCAGGCCAGAATTTCCATTTACAAAACAGAGGAGCTTGGAAGCCGGTCAGGAGATTCCAGTCAAGGTCTGCATATCATAATCCCACACTTCCAAACCAAACACTGGCAATTGTGCATGGGGGCTCAATGACAACACTATATTGTTTAATACTGCTGTTCAGCTTCATAGTCATTGTTCTCTTACACTGACTTTCTCTTGTTAATAAGCACTTTCTCATTCATCCCTCTGTGCCAATCAAAACTTTTCCTGTCTGAGAAATTAGGGAAACCTGCAGCATATTTCTGCAGTGTCTCCACTCCCAGTGTCTTTCTGACAGAATGCGGCAGGCAGGCAGGCAGGCAGGCAGGCAGGCAGGCAGCAGAGGAGCTGCTGTCATGTGAATTTAATCAGTAGGAACAGACCCAGTGATTTCCCTCCAGTGGGGCATTGGAAACAACTCTGAGGTGCACAGGATCTTCCCTCTGCCTCATGAGGAGAGAGACAAATGGCAAGTAACAAACCATAAGCATTCCACAACTCAAAAACTATTATCCACCTCAGCTGTTTTTCCTTCAGCCACCTTCCTTCCCAAGAGATACTGCACATGCAAATACAATAACTATACTAAACATTAGGAACACCTTCCTAATATTGAGTTCCCTTTTTGCCCTCAGAACAGCCTCAATTCGACGGGGCATGGACTCTACAAGGTGGCGAAAGCGTTTAACAGGGATGCTGGCCAATGTTGACTCCAATGCTTCCCACAGTTGTGTCAAGTTGGCTGGATGTCCTTTGGGTGGTGGACCATTCTTGATACACACAGGAAACTGTTGAGTGTGAAAAACCCAGCAGTGTTGCAGTTCTTGACACAAACCAGTGCACCTGGCACCTACTCCCATACCCTGTTCAAAGGCACTTCAATCTTTTATCTTGCCCATTCACCCTCTGAATGGCACACATACACAATCCATGTCTCAATTGTCTCCCCTTCATCTACACGGATTGAAGTGGATTTAACAAGTGATATCAATAAGGGATCATAGTTTTCACCTGAATTCACCTGGTCAGTCTGTCTTGGAAAGAACAGGTGTTCTTAATGTTTTGTATACTCAGTGTATGTCAATTCTTCATCTTTCAGCCTACAATAAAAGTGCATACATTTTCAAGGTGTTATCATCTCTCATGATATCTGTTGCCAAGCGAATCTTCTGAGGCATTACCTTGCATCTTCTTCTTCTATAGTCTCCTCCCTGTCTTCTTCATTGGTCTCCTCCCGGTCCTCTTCTATGGTCTCCTCCCTGTCTTCTTCTATGGTCTCCTCCCTGTCTTCTTCTATGGTCTCCTCCCTGTCTTCTTCTATGGTCTCCTCCCTGTCTTCTTCATTGGTCTCCTCCTTGTCTTGTCCGGCGGCCTCCAGTTCCAGCAGTACCTGTTCATGTTCAGCCAGGCATTTAGCCTCCTGACCAAGAGGTATGCAGCTGCAGCAGGTTCCCATCCAGGCCCCACTAGCCTCTCCTCTGCTGCCTTGCTGCTGGCCACCCTGCTCTGTCTCTGACCGTCTGGACCATGACTGGCCCATTCTCTATAATGTAGCTCATCACAGGAAGAAGATCATCTTATCTCTGCCCTGACAACTGCTAATGTATTCATTGTAGGCTCCAGAGTGAAATATATCAAAAGTCAGTTTGGTGCGTGATGGAATGCCTGTTTCCCAGCTCTGCAGTACATAGCCACCCACTGTATCAGCCTCTCAATCCACTCTTTGTCCTGCTCCCTTTCATTCAGTGCACTGTTATATCCCCAACCCCATCTGTACCCACCGACATTAAATAATGTGTTCTTAAACTGCCATCGCCCTAATCTGTCACCACGAACATGACGTTGACATGACAGCTGTGTTCCTAACGCCTTGGCCTTGAGTGGCTGTTCAAACCATTTCACAGGTTAGGACAAGATGAATGTGGAAACTGGAGACCTGGATGGACATTTAGACATGACACCAGTGTATTTGTGACTAATGACAAAACAGCTTTAAAGTATAAGTAAACAAACCATCTATGGGTCCTTAAAAAGCACTTTATAAAACCCATCTATTATTTATTATTATTAACTTTATATATTAAAGGCAGACTAGCACATACATATAGGTAGCCTAGTGGTTAGTGTTGGGCCAGTAACAGAAAGGTTGCTAGTTCGAATCCTCAATCTGACAATGTAAAAAATCAGTCGATCTGCCCTTGAGCAAGGCACTTAACCCTAATTGCTCCACTTGTACATGCAGTGAAACAGGACAAATATAAGCACCACCTATTTGATATAGTGTCATTTCTTTTAGAATGGATCCTGGTGCATAGGGCCAGTGTTAAGCTAACACATTGTTTCCTCTCCCACTTCCACAGGATAAATGATTAATTCTGCAGCAGGTAGAGTATTCTCAGAGAGGCGTTCACTATAGCCCCTGTACCACTGCTGCAGCCACACTGCAAACAGCTTTTGCCAAAAAAGGAAATCATTAAAAAGTCTTGTCACGGCAAAGGGCTCTGCCACAGCCACTGCCTACTTCCTCCAAAAATTCAGAATAATCACTACACCCCCATTCTCCAAACATCAGGGAGGGAGCGAGCCAGGGAAAGAGGGCCAGAACACAGGAGGGCATAACTATTCTGCCTCTCCTCTCGGCACATCACACACACATCACAAACAATGTCAACGCTAGACCTGTCAGTTCAGCCCACACACAGACTGTCAAAGTGCTTCTGAGTTTTCAACAGCATTACGTGAACGTTGACCAGCTATGCAAGAGACGTATTTGTCTTGATTATCATTTAGCTGAGTGATGAAATACTGTATCACCTAACAGATCCAAGTACAGTGGGGAAAAAAAGTATTTAGTCAGCCACCAATTGTGCAAGTTCTCCCACTTAAAAAGATGAGAGAGGCCTGTAATTTTCATCATAGGTACACGTCAACTATGACAGACAAAATGAGAAAAAGAAATCCAGAAAATCACATTGTAGGATTTTTAATGAATGTATTTGCAAATTATGGTGGAAAATAAGTATTTGGTCAATAACAAAAGTTTCTCAATACTTTGTTATATACCCTTTGTTGGCAATGACACAGGTCAAACATTTTCTGTAAGTCTTCACAAGGTTTTCACACACTGTTGCTGGTATTTTGGCCCATTCCTCCATGCAGATCTCCTCTAGAGCAGTGATGTTTTGGGGCTGTCGCTGGGCAACACGGACTTTCAACTCCCTCCAAAGATTTTCTATGGGGTTGAGATCTGGAGACTGTCTAGGCCACTCCAGGACCTTGAAATGCTTCTTACGAAGCCACTCCTTCGTTGCCCGGGCGGTGTGTTTGGGATCATTGTCATGCTGAAAGACCCAGCCACGTTTCATCTTCAATGCCCTTGCTGATGGAAGGAGGTTTTCACTCAAAATCTCACGATACATGGCCCCATTCATTCTTTCCTTTACACGGATCAGTCGTCCTGGTCCCTTTGCAGAAAAACAGCCCCAAAGCATGATGTTTCCACCCCCATGCTTCACAGTAGGTATGGTGTTCTTTGGATGCAACTCAGCATTCTTTGTCCTCCAAACACGGCGAGTTGAGTTTTTACCAAAATGTTCTATTTTGGTTTCATCTGACCATATGACATTCTCCCAATCCTCTTCTGGATCATCCAAATGCACTCTAGCAAACTTCAGACGGGCCTGGACATGTACTGGCTTAAGCAGGGGGACACGTCTGGCATTGCAGGATTTGAGTCCCTGGCGGCGTAGTGTGTTACTGATGGTAGGCTTTGTTACTTTGGTCCCAGCTCTCTGCAGATCATTCACTATGTCCCCCCGTGTGGTTCTGGGATTTTTGCTCATCATTTTGACCCCACGGGGTGAGATCTTGCGTGGAGCCCCAGATGGAGGGAGATTATCAGTGGTCTTGTATGTCTTCCATTTCCTAATAATTGCTCCCACAGTTGATTTCTTCAAACCAAGCTGCTTACCTATTGCAGATTCAGTCTTCCCAGCCTGGTGCAGGTCTACAATTTTGTTTCTGGTGTCCTTTGACAGCTCTTTGGTCTTGGCCATAGTGGAGTTTGGAGTGTGACTGTTTGAGGTTGTGGACAGGTGTCTTTTATACTGATAACAAGTTCAAACAGGTGCCATTAATACAGGTAACGAGTGGAGGACAGAGGAGACTCTTAAAGAAGAAGTTACAGGTCTGTGAGAGCCAGAAATCTTGCTTGTTTGTAGGTGACCAAATACTTATTTTCCACCATAATTTGCAAATAAATTCATAAAAAATCCTACAATGTGATTTTCTGGATTTTTTTTTCTCAATTTGTCTGTCATAGTTGACGTGTACCTATGATGAAAATTACAGGCCTCTCTCATCTTTTTAAGTGGGAGAACTTGCACAATTGGTGGCTGACTAAATACTTTTTTTCCCCACTGTATGTATTTGGGGATGGAAAAGTGACTGCCTGGTAGTGCTGCTGATGCCATGGTGGTGAGTTGCATGCAGGTGAATGGAGGTTGACACAGTCATTCATTGATTACAGCCTTCAGCACTGCAAGGAGTGAATCCAGAGTGTTTGGAGAGCTTGACATGCCCAGACACTGGGGGGGGGGGGGGGGGGGGGGGGGCTAGACAAAGAGAGGAGGCAGAACCCTCTCAGAATCACTAATGTCAGGTGAAGGTCACAGCATGGTCTTAACAAACAGCTGAGAGAGGAGTAGGACAATGGTTGTTGTTTACACACTGGATCAGACAGACAGCACATCTCAACGACATGCTGAAGTGTGAGAGACAGGGGGTGAGGATGCTTTTTAGCAATCATAGCCAATGCATACAGAGATGTTTGTGTACTTGGAAACAAATAGAAAAGACAGATTTAAGCCACCCTGCAGTCTGCCCTCTCATAGATGCCCTGGGCTGAATGAAACAGCCACAGGATTGAGCAGTGAGAACTGCGGAATTCCACTTCTCAGCATGAAACCTCTAAACACCACAACCAGTATGTAAGAGTGGGTAGCAGTATAGTTTCAGAGATTAACCAGAGAAAAGACTGTGAAAACTGTAGGTTGTTGGCCCGAATCCCATGGGGGTCATACTGCTTCATATTTACATTTACATTTTAGTCATTTAGCAGACGCTCTTGTCCAGAGCGACTTACAGTTAGTGAGTGCATACATTTTTCATACTGGCCCCCCGTGGGAAACGAACCCACAACCCTGGCGTTGCAAGCGCCATGCTCTACCAACTGAGCTACAGGAGAGAAAAAGGATGTTTACTCTGTGGTAAATATTTCTGCATATGAGAAGATGAACAGCTCTTTGAAAATGTATATTAGTTTCAATGGGAGAACAGCAGTTAAACCCACCTCCAGTCTACTGCATTGTGAGCAGCTTGGCTGCGGCTATTTCAGGTACAGGGAGGTCTGTCTGATTGGTATTCAGTGGCATGCTTCTTATCACTCCCCCCTCATCTCTCCCTCTGCCACTTGACACAGAAATATCTGAATTTCAATCAATTCCCATCCAATTCCATAGTCCTTGGAGCAAACATGACGTTAATGGACAAATTCAATACTGTCCAGACAATCTTGCCTACTGTACATCCACCTGAGGGAATCAGGACTTAGTTCTGGGTGGTCAATTGAACTGCTATGATCAAGCCATAATGATGAAAGTAATGAAAGTGCATTCAGTGTCTGTAGTGACACTAGGCTTTCCTAGAAAGCACACCACACCTGCCAACACTGAGTCATAACAAAGACAGACATGACAGCCGTCAACACGTTGCTGTAAGTATAGAATAGAAGTGTGTTCCCTTAGATTTACCTTCCAGAAAGACTCAACACGACTCATTTTCTTCCTGTGTCACCAGGATGAAAGGAACAGTTGGAGATACACTTTAAAAGGAAGTCTGTCAAACAACTCTCAAAACCCGACCCACTAGGGTCAAGCAGTCCCAGTGAAAATAGAGAAGTACAAAGGACCGCTAAAGTTATTCCACTCTCTGTGGCAGTTTGAAAGTCAGCACTGAATATCAAATGTATTTTTGGCAGTTTCAAAAGCACTCAAAAGTTGAATACAGGTACTGGTGTAACCACCAAAAACTTTTGAATTTGCTACACTTGACTAGGTTTGCTGAACAGATTAACCTTGTCATCTGCATTGACAGAGATGATCATTACCATTCAAACACATGTTCCTTCAGAACAAGGGGATCTTGGTATGCTGAGGCCAAAGGTCAACTAAAGCATTGTAAAGTTAGTTTCTAGCCTTCCTTCACTTGGCAACTTGGATATCTGCACCAGTGAAGCGTGGATTTGCTGTCTGCAGAAAGAGAATGCTTTATTAGTGGAGCCTAGAGATAAACGCCTGTAGGGAAAATTAGCTGCCTTTAATCTCCATTTAAAGTGTTTTGCTTCACTTCTGCTACATCTTACGGATAATTAACTCGTTCTTCCCAGAGTGCCGTTGTACCACAGAACACACAATACCAATTAGAAGACTGGAGGGAGGTGGCAAATAAACACAGAGATCTGAGAGAAATAATAAAAGATTGATGGAACCATCATTTCTTATTAAGAAACAAAGTGGAGGGATATAGAAGAGATGGAGTCTCTGTGTGTGTATGGAGTCTCTGTGTGTGTATGGAGTCTCTGTGTGTGTATGGAGTCTCTGTGTGTGTATGGAGTCTCTGTGTGTGTATGGAGTCTCTGTGTGTGTATGGAGTCTCTGTGTGTGTATGGAGTCTCTGTGTGTGTGTATATGGAGTCTCTGTGTGTGTGTATATGGAGTCTCTGTGTGTGTGTATGGAGTCTCTGTGTGGGTCTATAAGGATATCGTACACTTCCCCTGCCAGTCCCGGAGGTTTGCAAACCCCAAATGACAATAACAACATTGTCCCAACAGGACACCATTGTACCTCAATTGGATCATTTCTCCCCTGGGGGAGCTATAGAGTTGCACTTTTCCCAAAGCATTGACTGTTCCATCTATCCGTTTGCTGGGGGAAATCGACTTCACGGGCTCTAGTGTAGCTACTTAAAACCAATTGAAACAATATTCATTTCTTCTGAGTAGATTTTATCAAAATAAATACCTCTCTCAGTCTGAGTAGAAAAAATTCTAAAGAAATGCAAGTCATGAATATAGTGCCAGACTAAAGTAACAGCCAAAGAGCCCTGGTCCACTCTCAGACAGGAGAGGCTATCTGACTAACCCACCATGTTAGAGAGCACTAGGCAGACCTCCATTCCTCCACTGGGCTACATGTAAATTAATGTGACTTGACTATGACCGCACTGCCTGTCTCAACAATCCCTTTGTACTCTAGCTCCGCTGGTTTCCACCAGAAACACGCTGCACAACCAGCAGACCGTTGTCACGGAAGCGCCATGTGGACTTGGATTCCGCTCAGCCTGTCACAGCATGCTCCATAGACAGCGGGGGGGAGGGGGAGGAGGGAAGGGGGGGGGGGGCAAAAACCTATCCAGACACCTCCATCCAATGATTATGAGAGACTTCAACCTAAAGTGCTACTGTTTGAAACCTCAACCACATCTATGTCAGTCATGGAGTAAATATAGTTTTGCTTTTCGACAGGGGCGATCAGTTATATAAAGCTCTACTTCACAGTTGACTATAATACTGTATTTCTGAGAGACTGGAGGAATGATGAATTAACCAGCCCATGCCTCCACTCATGGTGATTAATTAGCTGAGTGCTAGGGTGACCAGGCAGGCAGGTGGGCTATGCATTCAACGACTCGCCCATAATTACCTTAAAGACACACGGGACAAATGTAGAAAAACCTGGCGCCGTCCAAGATGGTAGTAAATCAAATAAAGCTCTGATGTGGACGGTCCACTGTGAAGTATTGAAGAGCCCACCATTAGGTGAAAATAATAGCATCCACATCAGCAGAAATCAATGATTCCCCAATTAGGGATAATAAAGAGGCCAAGCACATCACAAGGACAAACTTGACATCTCTCATCGGCTCTTCCAAGACATTAACACATTCATTTTAATGGTTAAAGTAATTTAAAAAGTCCTTGGATGCACATGTAGTTACAGTACATGGAATCTACAGTTCCGGATCTGGTGTAATTACATGCAACCACACAGCAGTAACTAACTGATTTGATTAACCTTAGGTAAAGTAGCAGTAGAGTGGAACAAACAGAACACTTTTTCCATTCTGAACTTGGGAAGAGTATCAAGTTTGAATTCTGTTGAAACCACAGCCATACTTTATGGAAACTTTATGTAGGACAGTCATGACTTGGCCTGTCCCTGTCATCTGTTTGGTTCTCAGAGATCTGCTGTTACCTAACCCACCAATGTTAAAACAGCACAATGACAAAGACAAAATGTCCAGCTAGAGCCAGAGAGGAAGACCAAAACAGGATCCTTGCTTCCATCAAGTCATTTCGGCAACAAATAACCAATTGATTTTACAGCCAGGCTGACATTTGGGCCATCATACATCTCCGGGTTGGCCTGTTGTTCTCTTTTCTCAGTAGCCAGAGAGAGGGGCACAATCACTCCCTTCATGCAGCACACAATAAAAGTGTCAGCTATAAAACATTTCTGAAATCATTTTCTTTGCCCTTTAAAAAACTCACATGTCTGAATGCCAGCTTCCTGCCTCAGTCGTTTCTATAGTGTTTACATAAGGTGCCATGCATTGTCTATGTTACGAGTCCTCCATCTCAGAGCAACACATTTCAAATGCAACACAGGGAGCAAGACAGTGGCACAATCTATCTCAATCTATGATATGATCTTGCCCTGGGCTGTTCAGTTGGCATATGGGAGGACATGGATATCAGTGCCTTGCACAAAGGTAGGTTCATGCTGTGCTGAATGAGTTATACTCCCACGGTCCCACCAGACTGAGTCTGTCTGAGACTACTGAGGAACACACCAGACTTGAATGGGCATCCACACCATTGTTGCTAAGCACTAGAAAGCATCTGTCTGCAACCACAGAACACTTTCATTAGTTATCAATTACATTTACATTTTAGTCATTTAGCAGACGCTCTTATCCAGAGCGACTTACAGTTAGTGAGTGCATACATTTTCATACTGGCCCCCCGTGGGAAACGAACCCACAACCCTGGCGTTGCAAGCGCCATGCTCTACCAACTGAGCTACAGGGGAGCTAGTTATTACAACTGCTTTGAGCCAGGATAACTTCATATTCCAATACAATCGTGTTATACTGAGGCTCATGTTTGTGCTGTGTGCTGCGTGGACCAAAGTTTGTTTGCTCCCAATAATTTCCTACATTCAACAAACTATTCACACAAACAAGAATACAACCATAGCAGTACAAAGCACTTTATGGCAGGCTCTCTGACTGGGGCAAGTGAGGCAAACTAAAAGGGGCATGACTGTGGACAGAGTTGCCAGTGTTTTCCACAAGTACATAGAGTAGCCAGACAAATAGAAAAAGTAGCCTGCCAGGCGCTCAAAATTCTTCGCCGAAAGAGCTCTATTTTGGTGGCCTCTGGTACATGATTCCACTTGAAATACACAGCAAAATTATTGAATACTTTATCGAGCTTACCTCCCAGATTGTAAAAATTATTTGTGGTATTGTGTAGAAAGACATTACTTTTCCATTTAAATTACAGAACATTTATGAATCCAATGTATTGTTAGTTGTTTTAGATATTGTCTAGGTCTAGGGCTATATGATCAATTGGTAGAGCATGGCGCTTGTAACCCAGGGTAGTGGGTTCGATCCCCGGGACCACCCATACGTAAAAATGTATGCACACATGACTATAAGTCGCTTTGGATAAATGGCATATTATATTATTATTATTATTTTCTAAGAGAACATTAAACCTTTTAACATTTAACCTGTCTTCTCTTGAGATTAAAGTTTTATTTACAGTTTTACTGCAAGATATGCCATAATGATGTTCTTCAAATAAACACTGCTCAAAAACATAAAGGGAACACTTAAACAACACAATGTAACTCCAAGTCAATCACACTTCTGTGAAATCAAACTGTCCACTTAGGAAGCAACACTGATTGACAATACATTTCACATGCTGTTGTGCAAATGGAATAGACAACAGGTGGAAATTATAGGCAATTAGCAAGACACCCCCAACATAGAAGTGGTTCTGCAGGTGGTGACCACAGACCACTTCTCAGTTCCTATGCTTCCTGGCTGATGTTTTGGTCACTTTTGAATGCTGGCGGTGCTTTCACTCTAGTGGTAGCATGAGACGGAGTCTACAACCCACACAAGTGGCTCAGGTAGTGCAGCTCATCCAGGATGGCACATCAATGCGAGCTGTGGCAAGAAGGTTTGCTGTGTCTGTCAGCGTAGTGTCCAGAGCATGGAGGCGCTACCAGGAGACAGGCCAGTACATCAGGAGACGTGGAGGAGGCCGTAGGAGGGCAACAACCCAGCAGCAGGACCGCTACCTCCGCCTTTGTGCAAGGAGGAGCAGAAGGAGCACTGCCAGAGCCCTGCAAAATGACCTCCAGCAGGCCACAAATGTGCATGTGTCTGCTCAAACGGTCAGAAACAGACTCCATGAGGGTGGTATGAGGGCCCGATGTCCACAGGTGGGGGTTGTGCTTACAGCCCAACACCGTGTAGGACGTTTGGCATTTGCCAGAGAACACCAAGATTGGCAAATTCGCCACTGGCGCCCTGTGCTCTTCACAGACGAAAGCAGGTTCACACTGAGCACATGTGACAGACGTGACAGAGTCTGGAGACGCCGTGGAGAACGTTCTGCTGCCTGCAACATCCTCCAGCATGACCGGTTTGGCGGTGGGTCAGTCATGGTGTGGGGTGGCATTTCTTTGGGGGGCCGCACAGCCCTCCATGTGCTCGCCAGAGGTAGCCTGACTGCCATTAGGTACCGAGATGAGATCCTCAGACCCCTTGTGAGACCATATGCTGGTGCGGTTGGCCCTGGGTTCCTCCTAATGCAAGACAATGCTAGACCTCATGTGGCTGGAGTGTGTCAGCAGTTCCTGCAAGAGGAAGGCATTGATGCTATGGACTGGCCCGCCCGTTCCCCAGACCTGAATCCAATTGAGCACATCTGGGACATCATGTCTCGCTCCATCCACCAACGCCACGTTGCACCACAGACTGTCCAGGAGTTGGCGGATGCTTTAGTCCAGGTCTGGGAAGAGATCCCTCAGGAGACCATCCGCCACCTCATCAGGAGTATGCCCAGGCATTGTAGGGAGGTCATTCAGGCACGTGGAGGCCACACACACTACTGAGCCTCATTTTGACTTGTTTTAAGGACATTACATCAAAGTTGGATCAGCCTGTAGTGTGGTTTTCCACTTTAATTTTGAGGGTGACTCGAGACCTCCATGGGTTGATAAATTTGATTTCCATTGATAATTTTTGTGTGATTTTGTTGTCAGCACATTCAACTATGTAAAGAAAAAAGTATTTAATAAGATTATTTCATTCATTCAGATCTAGGATGTGTTGTTTAAGTGTTCCCTTAATTTTTTTGAGCAGTGTATATATTTTATTAAAACAAAAAATGAAGTAAATAAATTAAAGGTTTTGTTTGTCCAGGTTTCCATTTTCCCCCGTTTGTTTTGGTTTTCGCTCTCAAAAATCACACTTTTTAAAATAGAAAAACAACAGAATTGGAGTTTCAACACAACAATGTTTAAACCACCAGGAGACCACTTTTGAGGTCTGCGAAAATACTGATACATTTTGATTTTGGGGTGTAGTTACCCTTTAATTCAAGTGTGCACCTTGCAAGAGGCTTTTGTTTAGCTGTGTTTTTGTAGCACACATGTGATGAGTTTGCAAAACAAATACCCACTGGATTTATAAAAATAATCATGATGTCATTCTGCCAGGTAAGAATATGCTACTTTGTAGTTAACATTTAATTGAGAAGGTTTTTGGGAAAGCCTTTCCATCTACCAGAAGACTGTTTTCATTAGCATCATCGCTAATGGCTAGACTCACGCACCGCACACACACAGACAGGAGCATTCTCATTGCCTCTTCATAAAGCTGCAGGAAATATCACTGATGCATTCTGTTCATGTATTTGATCTGCTGTTCATGTATTTGATCTGCGCATGTGCCAGCACCGGTAGGTAGCGCAAGCCTCCCTCTTTAGCGCGAGTGAAGTGAGTTTGGAACAACTGAATGTATGTGTCTTAGAAAATGTGGTAGAAAGTCTATTGTCATTGCCAATTTTCTGCATTTATCAGAGTGCCATCAGTAGCCTGATTTCAGATGTGTCCATGTAAACAGGATTATTAGGGAAATCGTTCTTCTTGCAAAGCACGTAAACGTTTTAATTGAACTATTATATTAATCTGACTATCCACAATAATCGCATTATTGAGTGCGGTTACATGCACACAATAATGCTATTATTGTGGATTATCCTGTCGCCGATGAAGATGGCGGCCTCGCGACTAGCTCTTAGGAAACTTTGCAGTATTTTGTTTTTTTATGTATTATCTTTTACATTACTAGCTCAGAAAGTGTTTTGCATCATTACATACAGCCGGGAAAAACTATTGGATATCAGAGCGGCGGTAACTCACCAGCATTATGACCAGGAATACGACTTCCCAAAGCAGATCCTTTGTTTGCTCTCCCCAGGGCAACTGAACTGATTCCAGTGGCTGACCCAAAACATTGCCGGCGGAGGAGAGGCACTCGGAGCGGCCTGTGCCACCAGTAAGTACAGACAGTAACGTTAGTATAAATCCCCCCGCACAGTCCCCGCAGCCGGACAACTTCTCATGGCTTCTGGAGGGAAATACTGTTGGAATGCTCAACCGGTGTCGCTCATTCAGCCGACAGAAACCTTCAACCGGTTTTCCCCATTATGTAGCGAGTCGGAGTCTGAGTCTGAGTCTTCTCTAGTCTCTACTCCTCCCGTTACGGGGTCTGAGACGCCGAAGGCTCCCACCATTAGCTCTGACAAATTGAAAACCCTAGTCATTGGCGACTCCATTACCCGCAGTATTAGACTTAAAACGAATCACCCAGCGATCATACACTGTTTACCAGGGGGCAGGGCTACCGACGTTAAGGCTAATCTAAAGATGGTGCTGGCTAAAGCTAAAACTGGCGAGTGTAGAGAGTATAGAGATATTGTTATCCACGTCGGCACCAACGATGTTAGGATGAAACAGTCAGAGGTCACCAAGTGCAACATAGCTTCAGCGTGTAAATCAGCTAGAAAGATGTGTCGGCATCGAGTAATTGTCTCTGGCCCCCTCCCAGTTAGGGGAAGTGACGAGCTCTACAGCAGAGTCTCAGCACTTAATCGCTGGTTGAAAACTGTTTTCTGCCCCTCCCAAAAGATAACATTTGTGGATAATTGGCCCTCTTTCTGGGACTCACCCACAAACAGGACCAAGCCTGACCTGCTGAGGAGTGACGGACTCCATCCTAGCTGGAGGGGTGCTCTCCTCTTATCTACCAACATAGATAGGGCTCTAACTCCTCTAGCCCCACAGTGAAATAGGGTGCAGGCCAGGCAGCAGGCTGTTAGCCAACCTGCCAGCTTAGTGGAGTCTGCCAATAGCACAGTCAGTGTAGTCAGCTCAGCCATACCCATTGAGACTGTGTCTGTGCCTCGACCTAGGTTGGGCAAAACTAAACATGGCGGTGTTCACCCTAGCAATCTTATTAGGATAAAGACCTCCTCCATTCCTGCCATTATTGAAAGAGATCGTGATACCTCACATCTCAAAATAGGGTTACTTAATGTTAGATCCCTCACTTCAAAGGCAGTCATAGTCAATGAACTAATCACTGATCATAATCTTGATGTGATTGGCCTGACTGAAACATGGCTTAAGCCTGATGAATTTGCTGTGTTAAATGAGGCCTCACCTCCTGGTTACACTAGTGACCATATTCCCCGTGCATCCCGCAAAGGCGGAGGTGTTGCTAACATTTACGATAGCAAATTTCAATTTACAAAAAAAAAATGGCGTTTTCATCTTTTGAGCTTCTAGTCATGAAATCTATGCAGCCTACTCAATCACTTTTTATAGCTACTGTTTACAGGCCTCCTGGGCCATATACAGCGTTCCTCTCTGAGTTTCCTGAATTCCTATCAGACCTTGTAGTCATAGCAGATCATATTCTAATTTTTGGTGATTTTAATATTCACATGGAGAAGTCCACAGACCCACTCCAAAAGTCTTTCGGAGCCATTATCGACTCAGTGGGTTTTGTCCAACATGTCTCTGGACCTACTCACTGCCACAGTCATACTCTGGACCTAGTTTTGTCCCATGGAATAAATGTTGTAGATCTTAATGTTTTTCCACAAAATCCTGGACTATCGGACCACCATTTTATTACATTTGCAATCGCAACAAATAATCTGCTCAGACCCCAACCAAGGAGCATCAAAAGTCGTGCTATAAATTCTCAAACAACACAAAAATTCAGTGATGCCCTTCCAGACTCCTTCTGCCTACCCAAGGACGTCAGAGGACAAAAATCAGTTAACCACTTAACTGAGGAACTCAATTTAACCTTGCGCAATACCCTAGATGCAGTTGCACCCCTAAAAACGAAAAACATTTGTCATAAGAAACTAGCTCCCTGGTATACAGAAAATACCCGAGCTTTGAAGCAAGCTTCCAGGAAATTGGAACGGAAATGGCGCCACACCAAACTGGAAGTCTTCCGACTAGCTTGGAAAGACAGTACCGTGCAGTACCGAAGAGCCCTCACTGCTGCTCGATCATCCTACTTTTCCAACTTAATCGAGGAAAATAAGAACAATCCAAAATTTCTTTTTGATACCGTTGCAAAGCTAACTAAAAAGCAGCATTCCCCAAGAGAGGATGGCTTTCACTTCAGCAGTGATAAATTCATGAACTTCTTTGAGGAAAAGATCATGACCATTAGAAAGCAAATTACGGACTCCTCTTTGAATCTGCGTATTCCTCCAGGGCTTAGCTGTCCTGGATCTGCACAGCTCTGCGAGGGCCTGGGATCGGGAGAGACACTTAAGTGTTTTAGTACTATATCTCTTGACACAATGATGAAAATAATCATGGCCTCTAAACCTTCAAGCTGCATACTGGATCCTATTCCTACTAAACTGCTGAAGGAGCTGCTTCCTGTGCTTGGCCCTCCTATGTTGAACATAATAAACAGCTCTCTATCCACCGGATGTGTACCAAACTCACTAAAAGTGGCAGTGATAAAGCCTCTCTTGAAAAAGCCAAACCTTGACCCGGAAAATATAAAAAACTATCGGCCTATATCGAATCTTCCATTCCTCTCAAAAATTTTAGAAAAAGCTGTTGCGCAGCAACTCACTGCCTTTCTGAAGACAAACAATGTATACGAAATGCTTCAGTCTGGTTTTAGACCCCATCATAGCACTGAGACTGCACTTGTGAAGGTGGTAAATGACCTTTTAATGGCGTCAGACCGAGGCTCTGCATCTGTCCTCGTGCTACTAGACCTTAGTGCTGCCTTTGACACCATCGATCACCACATTCTTTTGGAGAGACTGGAAACCCAAATTGGTCTACACGGACAAGTTCTGGCCTGGTTTAGATCCTACCTGTCGGAAAGATATCAGTTTGTCTCTGTGAATGGTCTGTCCTCCGACAAATCAACTGTACATTTCGGTGTTCCTCAAGGTTCCGTTTTAGGACCACTATTGTTTTCACTATATATTTTACCTCTTGGGGATGTTATTCGAAAACATAATGTTAACTTTCACTGCTATGCGGATGACACACAGCTGTACATTTCAATGAAACATGGTGAAGCCCCAAAATTGCCCTCGCTAGAAGCCTGTGTTTCAGACATAAGGAAGTGGATGGCTGAAAACTTTTTACTTTTAAACTCGGACAAAACAGAGATGCTTGTTCTAGGTCCCAAGAAACAAAGAGATCTTCTGTTAAATCTGACAATTCATCTTGATGGTTGTAAAGTCGTCTCAAATAAAACTGTGAAGGACCTCGGCGTTACTCTTGACCCTGATCTCTCTTTTGACGAACATATCAAGACTGTTTCAAGGACAGCTTTTTTCCATCTACGTAACATTGCAAAAATCAGAAATTTTCTGTCCAAAAATGATGCAGAAAAATTAATCCATGCATTTGTTACTTCTAGGTTAGACTACTGCAATGCTCTATTTTCCGGCTACCCGGATAAAGCACTAAATAAACTTCAGTTAGTGCTAAATACGGCTGCTAGAATCCTGACTAGAACCAAGAAATTTGATCATATTACTCCAGTGCTAGCTTCCCTACACTGGCTTCCTGTTAAGGCAAGGGCTGATTTCAAGGTTTTACTGTTAACCTATAAAGTGTTACATGGGCTTGCTCCTACCTATCTTTCCGAGTTGGTCCTGCCGTACATACCAATACGTACGCTACGGTCACAAGACGCAGGCCTCCTAATTGTCCCTAGAATTTCTAAGCAAACAGCGGGAGGCAGGGCTTTCTCCTATAGATCTCCATTTTTATGGAACAGTCTGCCTACCCATGTGAGAGACGCAGACTCGGTCTCAACCTTTAAGTCTTTACTGAAGACTTATCTCTTCAGTAGGTCATATGATTGAGTGTAGTCTGGCCCAGGAGTGTGAAGGTGAACGGAAAGGCTGGAGCAACGAACAGCCCTTGCTGTCTCTGCCGGGCCGGTTCCCCTCTCCACTGGGGTTCTCTGCCTCTAACCCTGTTGCAGGGGCTGAGTCACTGGCTTGCTGGTGCTCTTTCATGCCGGGAGGGGTGCGTCACTTGAGTGGGTTGAGTTACTGACGTGATCTTCCTGTCTGGGTTGGCGCCCCCCCCTTGGTTTGTGCTGTGGTGGAGACCTCTGTGGGCTATACTCGGCCTTGTCTCAGGATTGTAAGTTGGTGGTTGGGGATATCCCTCTAGTGGTGCGGGGGCTGTGCTTTGGCGGAGTGGGTGGGGTTATATCCTTCCTGTTTGGCCCTGTCCGGGGGTTTCTTCGGATGGGGCCACAGTGTCTCCGGACCGCTCCTGTCTCAGCCTCCAGTATTTATGCTGCAGTAGTTTATGTGTCGGGGGGCTGGGGTTAGTTGGTTATACCTGGAGTACTTCTCCTGTCTTATCCAGTGTCCTGTGTGAATTTAAGTATGCTCTCTCTAATTCTCTCGTTCTCTCTTTCTCTCTGAGAACCTGAGCCCTAGGACCATACGTCAGGACTACCGGGCATGATGACACCTTGCTGTCCCCAGTCCGCCTGGCCTTGCTGCTATTCCAGTTTCAACTGTTCTGCCTGCGGCTACGAAACCCCTACCTGTCCCAGACCTGCTGTTTTCAACTCTTAATGATCGGCTATGAAAAGCCAACTGAGAGACCTGAGCCCTAGGACCATACGTCGGGACTACCGGCCGTGGTGACTCCTTGCTGTCCCCAGTCCGCCTGGCCTTGCTGCTATTCCAGTTTCAACTGTTCTGCCTGCGGTTAGGGAACCCCTACCTGTCCCAGACCTGCTGTTTTCAACTCTTAATGATCGGCTATGAAAAGCCAACTGAGATTTATTCCTGATTATTATTTGACCATGCTTGTCACTTATGAACATTTTTGAACATCTTGGCATGGTTCTGTTATAATCTCCACCCGGCACAGCCAGAAGAGGACTGGCCACCCCTCATAGCCTGGTTCCTCTCTAGGTTTCTTCCTAGGTTTTCGCCTTTCTAGGGAGTTTTTCCTAGCCACCGTGCTTCTACACCTGCATTACTAGCTGTTTGGGGTTTTAGGCTGGGTTTCTGTACAGCACTTCGAGATATTAGCTGATGTAAGAAGGGCTATATAAAATAAAATTGATTGATTGATTGATTGCTGGTCCGACTTAGGAGGCGCACACACCACCCACCGCTTCCAAGTATTCTACTCGCTAATGTTCAATTTTTGGTTAACAAAGTCGACGAACTACGGGCAAGGATTTCTTTCCAGAGAGACATCAAGGTCTGTAACATACTCTGTTTCACGGAAACATGGCTCTCTTGGGATATTCTGTCGGAATTGGTCCAGCCAGATGGGTTCTCAGTTCATCGCGTAGACAGGAATAAATATCTCTCCGGGAAGCAGAAGGGCGAAGGTGTGTGTTTCATGATTAACGACTCGTGGTGTAATTGTAGTAACATAGAGGAACTCGAGTCCTTCTGTTCACCCAACCTAGAATATCTCACAATCAAATGCCGACTGTATTATCTCCCAAGAGAATTTTCTTTGGTTATAGTCACGGCCGTGTATATCTCCCCTCAAGCCGATACCACGACGGCCCTCAAAGAACTTCACTGGACCTTATGCAAACTGGAAACCACATATCCTGAGGCTGTATTTATTGTAGCCGGGGATTTTAACAAAGCAAATTTGAGGACTAGGCTGCCGAAGTTCTATCAACATATCGACTGTTGTATTCGCGCTGCTAAAATCCTAGACCATTGCTATTCAAACTTCCGGGATGGTTATAAGGCCCTCCCCCGCCCACCTTTCGGCAAATCTGACCACAACTCCATTTTGCTTCTCCCTTCCTATAGGCAGAAAGTCAAACAGGAAGTACCAGTGCTAAGGACTATTCAACGCTGGTCTGACCAATCAGAATCCACGCTTCAAGATTGTTTTGATCACGCGGACTGGGATATGTTCCGGGTAGCTTCCGAAAATAATTTAGACATATACACTGAAACAGTGACTGAGTTTATCAGGAAGTGTATAGGTGATGTTGTGCCCACTGTGACAATTAAAACCTACCCTAACCAGAAACCGTGGTTAGACGGCAGCATTCGCGCAAATCTGAAAGCGCGAACCACCGCATTCAACCATGGCAAGGTGACTGGAAATATGGCAGAATACAAAACAGTGTAGCTACTCACTCCGCAAGGCAATTAAACTGGCAAAACATCAGTATAGAGACAAAGTGGAGTCGCAATTCAACGGCTCAGACATGAGATGTATGTGGCAGGGTCTACAGACAATCACGGACTACAAAAAGAAAACCAGCCACGTCGCCGACACCGACGTCTCGCTTCCAGACAAGCTAAACACCTTCTTCGCCCGCTTTGAGGATAACACAGTGCCACTGACGAGGCCCACTACCAAGGACTGTGGCCTCTCCTTCTCCATGGCCGACGTGATTATGACATTTAAGCATGTTAACCCCCGCAAGGCTGCCGGCCCAGACGGCATCCCTAGCCGCGTCCTCAGAGCATGCGCAGACCAGCTGGCTGGTGTGTTCATGGATATATTCAATCTCTCCCTTTCCCAGTCTGCTGTTCCCACATGCTTCAAGAGGGCCACCATTGTTCCTGTACCCAAGAAAGCAAAGGTAATTGAACTAAATGACTATCGCCCTGTAGCACTCACCTCTGTCATCATGAAGTGCTTTGAGAGACTAGTCAAGGATCATATCACCTCTACCTTACCTGTCACCCTAGACCCACTTCAATTTGCTTACCGCCCCAATAGATCCACAGACGATGCAATTGCCATCACACTGCACACTGCCCTATCCCATCTGGACAAGAGGAATACCTATATAAGAATGCTGTTCATTGACTATAGCTCAGCATTCAACACCATAGTACCCTCCAAGCTCATCATTAAGCTCAAGGCCCTGGGTCTGAACCCCGCCCTGTGCAACTGGGTCCTGGACTTCCTGACGGGCCGCCCACAGGTGGTGAAGGTAGGAAACAACATCTACACTTCGCTGATCCTCAACACTGGGGCCCCACAAGGGTGCGTGCTCAGCCCCCTCCTGTACTCCCTGTTCACCCATGACTGCGTGGCCAAGCACGCCTCCAACTCAATCATCAAGTTTGCAGACGACACAACAGTAGTAGGCTTGATTACCAACAATGACGAGACTGCCTACAGGGAGGAGGTGAGGGCTCTGGGAGTGTGGTGCCAGGAAAATAACCTCTCACTCAACATCAACAAAACAAAGGAGATGATCGTGGACTTCAGGAAACAGCAAAGGGTGCACCCCCCTATCCACATCGACGGGACCGCAGTGGAGAAGGTGGAAAGCTTCAAATTCCTTGGCGTACACATCACGACAAACTGTAATGGTCCACCCACGCAGACAGTGTGGTGAAGAAGCCGCAACAGAGCCTCTTCAACCTCAGGAGGCTGAAGAAATTTGGCATATCACCTAAAACCCTCACAAACTTTTACAGATGTACAATTGAGAGCATCCTGTCGGGCTGTATCACCGCCTGGTACGGTAAGTGCACCGCCCACAACCACAGGGCTCTCCAGAGTCTGCCGAACGCATTACCGGGGGCAAACTACCCGCCCTCCAAGACACATACAGCACCCGATGTCACAGGAAGGCCAAAAAGATCATCAAGGACATCAACCACCTGAGCCACTGCCTGTTCACCCCGCTATCATTCAGAAGGCGAGGTCAGTACAGGTGCATCAAAGATGGGACCGAGAGAATGAAAAACAGCTTCTATCTCAAGGCCATCAGACTGTTAAATAGCCATCACTAGCACATTAGAGGCTGCTGCTGCCTATTGAAATCACTGGCCACATTAAGAAATGGAACACTAGTCACTTTAATAATGTTTACATATCTTGCACTACTCATCTCATACTGCATTCTATTCTATAATATTCTACTGTATCTTAGTCCATGCCGCTCTGTCATTGCTTGTCCATATATGTATATATTCTTAAATCCCATTCCTTACTTTTTTGTGTGTATTGGGTATATGTTGTGAAATTGTTAGATATTACTGCACTGTCGGAGCTAGAAGCACAAGCATTTCGCTACACCCGCTATAACATCTGTTAAACACATGTATGTGACAAATAACATTTGATTTGATTTGATTAATATAATAATTTGATAAAAATGTGTACATGCTTTGCAAGAAGAACGATTTCCCTAATAATCCTGTTTATGTGTGCTTATAACCATACTCACTACTGACGAGACGAGAGTCAAACCTCGTTCATATTAACCATAAGCACTCCGTTACGTTGATCCAGATGTCATGCATTTCAATGGGGATGTCCACATTGGAGTGGAAACGCAACGGCCCCCTGCGGTTGAAGGCTCTGTTGTGAGACTTTGCATCGTCTTCAGTCCAGCCAGAGTCCGTCGAAGAACAGGAAGTTACCAAACCACAGAAGAAGATCAAAATATCTGTTTTTTGGTGATGGCGTTATGGAATAGCTAGCAACTTGTAAACAATTACCCATTCCTTTAAGTGAGTACTATTTTAAAAGTAATGTTAAATAATACACATGGGCTGTTAAGCCAATTATATTATATGACTGTTGCCTTATTCAGTCAGTTCAACACCTTTTAAAAACTACTAAACATTTGCTGTTCAGTTTTCAAACACAGCACAGTAAATAGCCTACTTTGTGCCACGACTCCGCGTGGTTGGCTATGTGAAAAGAGCGAAAGAAAATAGTCCTAAATGAATGTGTCAGAAAACAATAACTTTTTCCACATTTTGTTACGTTACAGCCTTATTCTAAATTGGATTAAATTGTTTTTCATAATGACATAGCAAAAACAGGTGTTTAGAAATGTTTGCAAAAAATATCACATTTACATAAGTATTCAGACCCTTTACTCAGTACTTTGTTGAAGCACGTTTGGCAGTGATTACAGCCTTGAGTCTTCTTAAGGTATGATGCTACAAGCATGGCACACCTACACTACCAGTCAAAAGTTTTAGAACACATACTCATTCAAGGGTATTTCTTTATTTTTACTATTTTCTACATTGTAGAATAATAGTGAAGACATCAAAACTATGAAATATCACATTTGGAATCATGTAGTAACCAAAAAATTGTTTGAGATTTTTCTAAGTAGCCACCCTTTGCCTTGATGACAGCTTTGCACACTCTTGGCATTCTCTCACCCAGCTTCATGAGGTAGTCACCTGGAATGCATTTCAATTAACAGGTGTGCCTTGTTAAAAGTGAATTTGTGGAATTTCTTTCCTTCTTAATGCGTTTGAGCCAATCAGTTGTGTTGTGACAAGGTAGGGTGGTATACAGAAGATAGCCCTATTTAGTAAAAGACCAAGTCCATATTATGGCAAGAACAGCTCAAAAAAGCAAAGAGAAACGACAGTCCATCATTACTTTGAAAGCAGGAAGCACCAGTGACTCGGTTAATAAAAAAGTGGTCAGATGACGCAGATGCTAAGCTACAGGACTGTTTTGCTAGCACAGACTGGAACATGTTCCTCGATTCTTCAGATAGCATTGAGGAGTACACCACATCAGTCACTGGCTTCATCAATAAGTGCATTGATGACGTCATCCCCACAGTGACCGTACGTACATACCCCAACCAGAAGCCATGGATTACAGGCAACATCCCCACTGAGCTAAAGGGTAGAGCTGCCGCTTTCAAGGAGTGGGACTCTAACCCGGACGCTTATAACAAATCCCGCTATGCCCTCCGAAGAACCATCAAACAGGCAAAGAGTCAGTACAGGACTAAGATTGAATCGTACTACACCGGCTCTGATGCTCGTCGGATGTGGCAGGGCTTGAAAACTATTACAGACTACAAAGGGAAGGACAGCCGCGAGCTGCCCAGTGACACAAGACTTCCAGACGAGCTAAACCACTTCTATGCTCGCTTCGAGGCAAGCAACACTGAAACATGCATGAGAGCACCAGCTGTTCCAGATGACTATGTGATCACCCTCTCCGTAGCCAATGTGAGTAAGGCTTTTAAGCAGGTCAACATTCACAAGGCTGCAGGGCCAGACGGATTACCAGGACGTGTACTCCGAGCATGTGCTGACCAACTGGCAAGTGTCTTCACTGACATTTTCAACATGTCCCTGACTGAGTCTGTAATACCAACATGTTTCAAGCAGACCACCATAGTCCCCGTGCCCAAGGACACTAAGATAACCTGCCTAAATGACTACCGACCCATAGCACTGACGTCTGTAGCCATGAAGTGCTTTGAAAGGCTGGTCATGGCTCACATCAACACCATTATCCCAGAAACCCTAGACCCACTCCAATTTGCATACCGCCCCAACAGATCCACAGATGATGCAATCTCTATTGCACTCCACACTGCCCTTTCCCACCTGGACAAGAGGAACACCTACGTGAGAATGCTATTCATTGACTACAGCTCAGCATTCAACACCATAGTGCCCTCAAAGCTCATCACTAAGCTAAGGATCCTGGGACTAAACACCTCCCTCTGCAACTGGATCCTGGACTTCCTGACGGGCCGCCCCCAGGTGGTAAGGGTATGTAACAACACATCTGCCACACTGATACTCAACACGGGGGACCCTCAGGGGTGCGTGCTCAGTCCCCTCCTGTACTCCCTGATCACCCATGACTGCATGGCCAGGCACGATTCCAACACCATCATTAAGTTTGCCGACGACACAACAGAGGTAGGCCTGATCACCGACAACGATGAGACAGCCTATAGGGAGGAGGTCAGAGACCTGGCAGTGTGGTGCCAGGATAACAACCTCTCCCTCAACGTGACAAAAACAAAGGAGATGATTGTGGACTACAGGAAAAAAAAGAGGACAGAGCATGCCCCGATTCTCATCGACGGGGCTGTAGTGGAACAGGTTGAGAGCTTCAAGTTCCTTGGTGTCCACATCACCAACGAACTATCATGGTCCAAACACACCGAGACAGTCGTGAAGAGGGCACGACAAAGCCTATTCCCCCTCAGGAGACTGAAAAGATTTGGCATGGGTCCTCAGATCCTAAAAAAATTATACAGCTGCACCATCGAGAGCATCCTGACTGGTTGCATCACCGTCTGGTATGGCAACTGCTCGGCCTCCGACCGCAAGGCACTACAGAGGGTAGTGCGTACGGCCCAGTACATCACTGGGGCCAAGCTTCCTGCCATCCAGGACCTCTATACCAAGACTCCAGCCACCCTAGTCATAGACTGTTCTCTCTGCTACCACACGGCAAGCAGTACCAGAGTGCCAAGTCTAGGTCCAAAAGACTTCTCAACAGCTTCTACCCCCAAGCCATAAGACTCCTGAACAG
Organism: Coregonus lavaretus; assembly: GCF_964263955.1. NCBI lineage: Eukaryota > Metazoa > Chordata > Actinopteri > Salmoniformes > Salmonidae > Coregonus > Coregonus lavaretus. The sequence continues at coordinate 12,568,053 of NC_139991.1, read as the reverse complement.
CTAATCATGGCTACCCAAACTATTTGCACTGCCCCACCACCCCCACCCCCACCCCATCTTTTTACGCTGCTGCTACTCTGTTAATTATTTATGCATAGTAACTTTAACTCTACTCACATGTACATATTACCTCAACTACCTCAACTAGCCGGTGACCCCGCACATTGACTCTGCACCGGTACCCCTCTGTATATATAGCCTCCCTACTTTTATTTTATTTTACTTCTGCTCTTTTTTTCTCAACACTTTTTTGTTGTTTTATTTTACTTTTTTTTATAAAAAAATTAATGCATTGTTGGTTAACGGCTGTAAGTAAGCATTTCACTGTAATGTCTACACCTGTTGTATTCGGCGCATGTGGCCAATACAATTTGATTTGATTTGATTTGATGGTCAGGTCAATACGGAACATTTCAAGAACTTTGAAAGTTTCTTCAAGTGCAGTCGCAAAAACCATCAAGCGCTATGATGAAACTGGCTCTCATGAGGACCGCCACAGGAATGGAAGACCCAGAGTTACCTCTGCTGCAGAGGATAAGTTAATTAGAGTTACCAGCCTCAGAAATTGCAGCCCAAATAAATGCATCACAGAGTTCAAGTCACAGACACATCTCAACATCAACTGACTCCAATCAAGTTGTAGAAACAACTCAAGGATGATCAATGGAAACAGGATGCACCTGAGCTCAATTTCGAGTCTCATAGCAAAGGATCTGAATACTTATGTAAATAAGGTATTTCAGTTTTTTATTTGTAATACATTTGCAAAAAAAAACTGTTTTCGATTTGTCATTATGGGGTATTGTGTGTAGATTGATAAGGAAAAATAATAATTTAATAAATGTTAGAATAAGGCTGTAACGTAACAAAATGTGGAAAAAGGGAGGGGTCTGAATACTTTCCGAATGTACTGTACATTACATTGGATGTGCAAATTCACGAGCATCATGCTCTCTCCCCACCGTGTAAAGAAATTTGACTGCAACCAGAGATCTTTATATAATGACGAGATGCTCATGTCTCCGCCCTAACATTGGGAGTAGTTGTCCCAAAGGCCGGAAGGCAGGCGACAAGCTTAGGTCCAAAATAAGCCCATAGACATGCATAGGGCTTATTTTGGACAGATTTTGGCGACAATGAAAACTCTCCCTTCGCCTGTTCCTCTCTGCTGCGTTTCCCCGTTATTGCTCTCTTTCTGACTGACAGGCACCTATCCAATCAATAGATCGCTAAAAGATGCATATCATTCATTCTAGCGGGAGAGGGCTCGACGGACTACTGAATTGAAACTGTTAAATGAAAAGTAGCCCAGTTAATATGAAGTGGAAAATGTAGCCAGCTGAAAATTAGTCTGTAACCGGCTAATTAGCCGACAGCCGGCGCTAATGGAAAACACTGATTCAAAGACAGTACAGTATGAAGGCTAAAACTGCTTCTCCAATAGAAATCCCCAATCACACTTGGCGACGTTGGCTAGCTAAGCTCATGCGTAGAAAGAAGTAATCGGGTCTAACTGTTATTTCACGCCAAACTGTGCATGTGCAGGCAGTCGTGCAGGGCCCCGTGTAGCTCAGTTGGTAGAGCATGGCTCTTGCAACGCCAGGGTTGTGGGTTCGATTCCCACGGGGGGCCAGTATGAAAAATGTATGCACTCACTAAACTGTAAGTCGCTCTGGATAAGAGCGTCTGTTAAATGACTAAAATGTAAATGTCAAATCAAAGGCAATCCTTCGATATAAAGTTGTTTTTGACGATAAAGAAAATGTGTACATTTGTCATTTTCACAAGGTTGTAGTAATAACATATTTAATAACTACTTAAGTCATTGGCTTGAAACTAGGTTGTGCCTTTAGAGTTCGAGAAAATTAACAACTAAAGAATAATTTTTCACTTCTCTCATTGACTTCTCAAACCCCGGCCTGGTCTGTTTGGTCTGTTTCGCAAATGTTCCCGGAAGTCTCGTGATGTTGCGCCTCTGGGTTTAGAAACTCTGTGACTGAGTTGCTTCCCACCAGAAACCACCCATGGTGGGAGGAGTCCTCCTTCCATTGGTTCACAATGAGGGACCACTGCTCATGCATTCTCCATGTCTACACTTGCTTTACAGTATCAATCAATCAATCAAATGTATTTATAAAGCCCTTTTTACATCAGCAGATGTCACAAAGTGCTATACAGAAACCCAGCCTAAAACCCCAAACAGCAAGCAATGCAGATGTAGAAGCACAGTGGCTAGGAAAAGTAGACTTGTCAGTTGTCATTGTTAGCTTAATTTATCAGTTGGTTTTCAGAGTGGTCTGTTATCTGCTCTGTGTTTTTCTCCCTCTTACAGGGACCCATCTGCTACAAACTGGCAGCCACAGCCTACAGAGTTGATTCCCATCAACAAACATGATGTGAAACACTGCAGAAGGAAATACCCAGCTAGCTAATGCAAATGGCTCTCTACTGAGTGTCTGGGTAAACAAATAAAATACTGTAGCGAGAGTGAATGGTTTAATGTTACTTCTACAAATATAGCACAGCCTGGTATTGGCCAAGAGAAAGGCAAAGACTGACAGAATGCTCTGGTTGATGTGGTGGATTGGTTTTTGGGAGCCATAATAATTTTCTGGATAGAGAAAGTGTGACTTCGGGGATCCTGTCCTCGCTGCCTCAAGACTGTAATCATGCTATACATCTCTGTCACCATATGGTCACAGACACACAAGCCCCTCTCCTGCCCCTTCCCCAGCCACACACACACACACACACACACACACACACACACACACACACACACACACACAACTAATGGAGAGAGTAGGTAGAGGTCTTGCGTATTGGAGGGTGTGAGCTGAATTTCAATAGATTTCTTTCAGTCCTGCTTGGCATTGCCTTTATTTTCTAAATGATGTGGGCAGAAAGCAAGAGTTAATTGGCATGAGAACTTCAACATAGAGCATCAATATAGCCTGTCAATCTATTGTGATGTCTGTAATCAAATCACAATATATTGTGATGCAAAACTGAACCATACATGTTCAAACACTCCATGCAGGCGTATCCATGGGACAGATGGGAAATTACATCACATCTGTGTGTGTGTGTGTGTGTGTGTGTGTGTGTGTGTGTGTGTGTGTGTGTGTGTGTGTGTGTGTGTGTGTGTGTGTGTGTGTGTGTGTGTGTGTGTGTCGTAAAGCAGCATCAAGTGTGTGTTCAGTCCTCTCTCTTCCTCAAACACAGATGCTCTAAATAGAAAGAAAGTAAATGAAAAGCTGGATATTATCTAGCTACAGATCCTGAAGACAAGCAAACATGACCTTTCTCAAAACAATATAGGATTAGGTTGTTGGTCAAACACAATAATATTTTCTCAATGAAGAGAAGTCTCAGATTTAATGAAAAATGCATCTCATCTTTGGGGAGTTCTGTCAAAATAACCGGAAATGTGTTTCAAAGTGCTGGTTTATAATAGACCTGGGTCATTTCTGTCTGAAACCTAAAGTAAGCATAGGCTACTGTTGCATATGTTAGGCTAAAAGTTTAAAGACAGCAGTCTATAATTTGAAAAAACTATAGATAAATTACTTAATAAATCATAATAAAATGGTCCTGAAAAATAACAATTAGTGGTTGGCAATGACTTTGCAATATACTGTATCATATAAAGCCAGAATAGTCTAACATAGCAGAAATCCCTGTGACTAAACATTTGCATGAAGTAGTAGGCTATGCTATGCTATACAGCATTTGTTATCGTTTAGCCAGTAGCCTAATAGTCTCATATGAGGCTAGTCAGGAGCAATAGGCTACTCTGTGACATTCAGAAATGATCAACCAAATCAGCAAACCAGTGCGTTGTGTCCTAGTGCAACATTGTATCCATGAACACCTGGGGTCTTTTTATGTGTAACGGTGAGAAAGAAAGTGATGGCTTACATTGCAACGTCATCATTGCTCAACCCGCTGCAAATGATGCATTTAAAAGACTGCATGCCTTCAAGCGTTCTACCCACACATCAATACGCGTTGGGACAGGACGGTGTTTGTGTGTAGCCCACAGCTATGAGCCATTTGAGCTCGAATCGGACGTTATTGGAGTCACGCACATCCCATACATTAACAACATAAAGCTGCACCTACTTAATGAAGTAGCTGGCCCCCTCGTCCGAGAATCCTTCTTCCCATCCCAGTGGTAAATCTAAAACATGAATACAATGGGCTACGTGAATCTTTACATATCTAGAAGCGGTAGACTAAAGCACAATGTGCACAGCAGTCATGAAAAATCGTAGTATTAATTCCTGCGCGTACCTGATCGTATCATGTGTCCAGAGTTGACAGGTTCACCCGTACGGGGATGGAGCCAAGTAGTGCTGTGAGTTTTATCACTGAAAGAAACAGACACCTGTTACTGGACGAGGAAAACGTGAATAACTGCATAATTAACCCGTTTCATCAGTAAAACTTAAATTTAAAACATCACAGTGCATGCTCACTTGATGAAGAAGACCCTGCCATCTCGACAGACTCCATAGGACCAGTGGTCAGGTAGAGTGTCCCGCACGAGCGGTGCCGCCATGATCCCCGCTTCTTGTTCAAGCTATTTCATTCTCTTCTTCCCTCCGCAGAGTTTTCAGTCCAATGATCACCGCTAGGGCTGCAGACTTTTAAAGGGGAAGACCAAACTTGTAAAAAGTCCTAAAGCCAGCGCGTCTTTGTGCCATTTTTAGCCGACGAAAAAGGGGGGTAGCCGTGGTTGGCTGTGGTTGAATCAAATGCGGTGCGTAAAACATGGCTCTCCAATTCAATTAAATCAGGCGCAGTATTGTTATGCATCACAAGGGTTAAACTACAGTAATTACACATAAGGAATGCGTTGAAAAGATTTCTTCATTAACGCCCTGTTATTTGAGAAGATTAACATTCCCAAACAACAGTCCATCACACGCACATTCCAAAACTCTACTGCAAGATTTTTCCTGCAATAATGATGTGTCACCTACGGTAGCCTAACCTACAGATGATATAACCTATCCTGATAAATCTAAGATAGCCTTTAAGACTATGACCTGTGGAACAAACAGGTAACTGGCAAGATAAAGGCAACACCAACATATAGTGTCTTAATAGGGTGTTGGGCCACCACCAGCCGCCAGAACGGCTTCAATGCGCCTTGGCATAGATGTGTCTGGAACTCTATTGGAGGGATGCGACATTCCATCATTTGGTGTTTTGTTGATGGTGGTGGAAAGCCCTGCTCCAGAATCTCCTATAAGTGTTCAATTGGTTGGAGATCTGGTGACTGAGACATACTATGCTCCTTTGAGACCCCTTTTTCAAAGTCACTGAGATCTCTTCTTCTAGCCATAGGTAGCCAAAATAATGGGTAACTTGTCAATTTTATACATGACCCTAAGCATGAAGGGATGTTAATTGCTTAATTAACTCAGGAACCACATATGTGTGGAAGCAATGCTTTCAATATACTTTGTATCCCTCATTTACTCAAGAGTTTCTTTTATTTTGGCAGTTACCTGTAAGGTTATGGAACATTAGTGCCACTTTCATGTACTAGTTGGAACTAGGAAACTCATTTCTGACTTGCTAATTGGTTGTAGTTATATACTTGCCGCCAGGGGTGTCATGCACCCCAAAAATCTAAGGGGGCACAAAGTGAGTGAAGAAGGCTGGGGGGTGGTCCGGAGCGGAGCGGAGCTAGGCCCCCAGACCCCAAAAATCTAAGGGGGCACAAAGTGAGTGAGGAAGGCTGGGGGGTGGTCCGGAGCGGAGCTAGGCCCCCAGACCCCAAAAATCTAAGGGGGCACAAAGTAGGGCTAGGCCCCCCTACCGTAAATTGGAGAATTTTGCATTTTTCAAACACCTGAAACAGCGTTTTCCTGCAATCTAGAGTCATAATCATTATGCTTAATTATATGTAAAAAAAAAAAAAAAAAAAAAAAAAAATTGCATATCTAAGCATACCTCTTGAGCTGTCTGTATACTCCTGACTGGTGGCTAATTGTTTTAAGAAACATGCTTCTCTGCATCTCTGCTAAAATCTGGGTAAAATATTTAAAGGAATGTGAGTCTTATTCAGTACATTTAGTTATTGCTTGCTTTTCTAAAGTCTACCAACCTTGCCAGCAGGCATGCCAGCTAAGATAGTTAGACAATCTCTAACTTGATAGCCTGAAATGGCTTCTTGGTAGCTAGTTACGAGACTGGGAGATTGGGAACCTATCTGCGCTAGCTACAGCCAACTTCATAAAATTGCTAGGTGGCTACTACAGAGAAACAACAGGACAAATCTGATGGGCATGATGCCTCTGCGTGCCACTTTCAACCAGTTAGCAAGTAGTACAGTTTCCTAGTTACAACTAGCATGTGAACGCGGCATATGTATGTATAAGTTGGCCATAAATACAGTTAGGGCATTATAACTTATACAAAGTTTGCATTGTTCATTTATAACACAGGACACATGATAAGATTGTGTTTCCTTCAAGTGTGGTGCAAAATACATAGCACATAATGAACTATTCAACTTGGTCTGCAAAATGTATCTCTCTTTCTAACAGATTACATTTAAAGATGTAGGATATTAATTTGAGCCAGTTTGCTACAGCAGGAAATGTGAATTATTATATGGATTATAATTAATGGACGTTTTTGTAGGGGTTGATAAATTTTTTCGTTAGGTCAAATCAAGTCTGAAATTTCAAAGTGGAAATGACAAACTTTAGAAGCATTTTAAAAACTCAAATAGGGTGAATGAGTGGGACATCATATAAACTGGGACAGCTTAATCATGACGCGTTTATTTATTGGTCTGACAAGAGAAAATCAAAACTGTTGTTACTAAGCCTTTGCAGAGAAATCACATGATCAGAATCAGGTCAGAAAAAGCTTCAAACAGGAAGCTCACCCCACGCTGCAGCACCCTCAGCACCCCTACTTCCCACGGCTATGGAAACATCTAGAGGATCTCAGAAATGTATAATGTGTTGGGCTAATATATTGGATAGATGTCGAAAGAGGTTACAGAAGACAGAAATGCAAAACGTGTCCTACTTATTCCAAATTCAAATGCTGTGCAGTGATCAAATTACGTCTATATATGTATAGGCTATGTAAATCTGTATTTCTTTAATGGTAAATATTGCCTGAAGCTGTACTGTCAAAATTGTATACTGACAGAAATTTTCACAAATATGCCATCTAGCTGTGCTGTAATGGGACTATTATCTCATGCCTTACATTGTCCTCACAGTCCTCACACCCCAGGTCCAGCAGCTATCAGGTTTCTCTGAGTGAGAGACTTCCCAATAACAAAAATACACTGACATGGCAGGACCTCTCTCAAGAGCAGGGCAAGTTCACAACATAAGAAGACTCAACTGCTCAGGAGGCCATTGTTGTTGTCAGAGAAAGGCTATAAATAGCCAGCTTTATTGTGTGGTATGGCTGATCATATGTTTAATGGCAGTAAGTGAATTAATGATGCATCTACGATCAGACTCTCTCTCTCTCTCTCTCTCTGTGTTTGTGTGTGTGTGTGTGTGTGTGTGTGTGTGTGTGTGTGTGTGTGTGTGTGTGTGACTGTGTATATGGCATGTACACAACAAGCTGGTTTAGCTGTGGATCTGTCAGCTTCACATCTCTCTCACTGCAGCTGCAGACCTTAAGGACAGAGAGCCTTCCCAAACATGACACATTACAATAACGCTTACACTGCATCAAACGGATCTGCCCAATTTCCTGATGCTGCCCATAAATTTAACTTGGGGGTGTGTGAGGCAAAACTCAAAGTCACAGTACTGAGTACACAGCAGGCTACGTCTCCATAAGTAAAGAGGGAAAAGAGCTGTATCACTGGACAGCAAAAAAGGAAGACATCAACATATAATGTCTGGCCTCTCTCCAATGTCTTTATGACAACCTTTATTTTTTACTATAGTCATTTGAATGTCACGTATTCCTCATAATTCAGAATGAGTGGTTTACATCTCAATATATATAGTACTGCCATCAGGCCTTTTTTACTAAATGTAATGCAGTGTTTAATCTAAACCGGTTCTTACTGAACACAGTCTCCTGGTCCAATACATTTATAAAACAACTAAAAGAAGAGAAATAACTCTCCTTATCCTCGTGGGCTTCCTGTTAGGTAAAGGTTATCAATCTCCTTCCTTCCTGGACTAAAAACAACCCAGAGTACACTCCCAGGGAGTAGAAAGCATCAAACACCCCACTGCAATATAAATATTTGATCACTGAATCCCTTTGGAGGAGGCTTTGCTGGCCTGTCCCCCATTGGTTTGATGCACTGTTCCTCTGGAAAGTTCTTCTTCTCAAAACCCATTTGACTACAGATATTATACATCAAACCAGCTCTTTTTGAAAACCTACCTTGATGAAAAAAGTAAGCCTGATGTTGAAGGAAATTATGAAGGCTGGCATATTGAGGTAGTGTTTCCGTAGTGGTGGTGATCTGTCTTCATTGCTGACTCTGCAAACAATAGGTGAAGTCAGGTGAGCCAAATACCATGCTATTGTTTCATTTATTGTATCAGTATAACACACACAAATAAGCATTTGAAAATAACTTTGGTAAATTTCTGTGGAACATAAAGAATAACTTATTCTTGCTGATGAGTGACAGGAACTCTCAGAGCAGCAATGTTATGCTGCGTTCACATGCTAGTTGGAACTAGGAAACTGTAATTTCTGACTTGCTAACTGGTTGAATGTGGCACGTGTATAACTACAACCAGTTAGAAAGTTGGACATTTCTGAGTTTCCTATCTCCCACTAGCCTGTGAATGCTGCATTAGGCATTCAGAGCAAGGCTGCTGAGGGAGAGGGCCAGCACTGAGTGGTTGACAGCTCTCTGACCCCATGGGACCACAGTTATAGAGTCCTTGGACAACTCTCCTGACACTCTGCCTTTCTCATTCCACTGAATCCCCCTGCAGCAACTCAGTCCTGGAGACACCCCACAAACTCTGAAAAACTGTATCCGCAAGTAGCAGTCTGAGGGGGAAAAACATGACACTTCTAACTGGGATCAGTCGCTGCACTGTACTAAGTCTTCTACACTGGTGTGGTGTGCATTCCCCGAAAGTATTTCAGACAGAGAGAAACTCTCCAACCCATGAACCCTGGGGCAGAGGGGGCCATAACACTGCAGTCCCCAGTCAACCTTTCTCCACTATTCTCTCTCTCCCTCTATCTACCTCTCACACACAGTAGTGATGCACAGTCCTGCGCAGCTCTGCAGTATAGGCGCTGCTGCTGCTGATTCCTGCCTCTCCACTGCCAGAGGCTCACAATGCAGCAAGGTGACTCAATGTTATCGTCCTCTCCTAGGAGGCAGCAGCTCCGGCTGAATCAGTGCTAGCTGAAGGGGCTTTGCAGCAAATGCAATAAAGATCTCTTCCACTTTCTTACCAGGCAATCTGATATCACACCAAGATGGCATTTCACTCCTCAGGCACTAAAACCATGCCCCTGTCCAACACAGATACTGATACAAAATCAATACAATGTGTGACACCTTCATTACCCGTTATTATTTTAGCAGAATAAAGCTAGCCTAAGCAATGCATGTTAAATCTCCAGAAAAAAAGGATCACAGAACTCATGACATAGAATAAAAGTTGAAGTGAATCATCTTCTGGCAGGTGTATGGTTCCATCTGGATGGAGAGTAAGTACAGCTTCCAGGTCCTGCACTCAGTCTCCCCAGAGGGGCCAAATGAGCAGGGCTGCTGGGTGAGAGGTTAGGCTCCGTTCATCAGACTGCTGCTTCCTGGCAGTCTTAAGGATTGTGGGTTTACGAGACTGCTAGTGAAGAGTAGTCTTTGTGGCCTGTGGTGCACCTTTTACTTAATATCAGAACCACCAACCCATGATAAATCTACAAGTTGCACGTGCAAAAACATGAATTCAACTGCTTCACAAACATGTACCATCAAAAGGAGTAACTTCAGGCGTTTAGCCTTTAAGGGGATTTGTTTGGTTCAGTCAGTGTAATTTAGCAGTTAAATGCTGCCCTCTTGTGGTAAAATGGTGCATTATGACTGATCGCTTCCCTGCAGTGGTGTTTTTCCATTATTAAGCCATCAATATATTAATTTAGCCTCTAAATGCCACAGAACAAAGGGTTCTCATTGATTGCATGTGTAGGCCAAGTCTGTTAGATCGCATCTCCACCTTCTCTTCCCTGCTGCGAGTCAGAGCTGGGAGGCAGCCTGGAGGGCACAGCAGTCTTTACACCACTGCACCAGGTTGCCTAGGAACCAGAGCCTCCATCCAATTATATAGAACACATTTAACAAGGTAACATACATCTACACTTGCGTTTATATAATACAAATTACTTTGAAATACTAAGGAAAATGTTGTTTATTCAATTAAAACTAGCAAAAACGTTCAATATAATTGGTTAGCCATCATTAGCAATAACAAGGCATTTTCCTATATTCGCTGGGGATTTTTCCATCTACACTATACTGAACAAAAATATAAATACAACAATTTTAAAAATCTGAGTGCATAGAAGGAAATCAGTCCATTGAAATTCATTGCGCCCAAATTATGGATTTCACAGGACTGGGTAGGGGCGCAGCCATGGGAGCCAAGCCCAGCCAATCAAAATGAGTTTCACCCCACAAAAGGGCTTTTTTAAAGACAGAAATACCCCTCAGCACCCCCCCACCCCTTCAAACAATCCCGCAGGTGAAGAAGCCGGATGTGGAGGTGTTGGGTTGACGTGGTAACATCTGCGGTTGTGAGGCCGGTTGGATGTACTGCCAAATTCTCTAAAACGATGGAGGTGGCTTATGGTAGAAAATTTAACAAACTTCTCTGGCAACAGCTCTGTTGGACACTCCCTCAAAACTTCAGACATCTGTGGCATTGTGTTGTGACAAAACTGCACATTTTTGAGTGGCCTTTTGTCCCCAGCACAAGGTGCATCTGTAATGATCATGCTGTTTAAATCAACTTGATATGCCACTAAAATGTCAAAGAAGAAAAGCTCACTGAGGGATGGAAACAAATTTAGGCACAACATTTGAGAGAAATAATATTTTTGTGCATATGGAACATTTGAGATTTTTCATTTCAGCTCATGAAACATGGGACCAACACTTTAAATGTTGCTTTTATAGTTTTGTTCAGTATAAGTACCATCATGTGTACTTTCACCACCCTTTACAGACGACCCCCCCGAAACAGAAACACAGACAAGATCCTTCCAAATCGATCTTTATTTGTGAAAAATACTCCTTATGCCACCAGAGCAGAAGCAGTAGAGGATTCGCTGTGGATCAAGAGGGAAAAGGGATTAGTAAAGGAAAAAGCAGTGTAAATCAACCAAAAAGTTGAACGTCACCAATTCTAACGGCTAACAATAGAAGCAGTCGTATGGTTGATGATCCGGTCTGAAGTCAATACGTGTGTACATTTGTTGGTATATATTCTCAGCCTGCTTGAGACTGATAATTATCCAGTTCAGGTAATGCCTCTGGCAGTCGGTAAGAATGAAAAAAACACTGAGTGGCATGGAGATGTATGAAGGGGACTGGCAGGTTGGCACAGAACAGCCACTCTACTAATTTACCTCCAAGGTTTATCTAGCACATAAGAAATATCTCCGCTCTTACAAGGGAAGAACAGGACAATGAAATGTGCCATTTAGTGAGCTAACAAACAAACTGAAAATATGAAGAGTAGGTACTATGCCTTCATGCTGGCTTGGTCTCCCTAAGGCCAATAAAGCAGTGAAGCGGTAATACGTACTACTTCCAGTTGGGAGCAAGAACTCTCTTGGTCTTGTAGTAACGGGCCAATCTGTGGATTCTGCTTTCAGTGAGAATCAGACGAAACTTGGCATCCTTGTCCTGTAAGAAGAAAAAACTAGAGTTAACCAGCCCTTCCACAGTCAAAAACCTCAAACAGTCAATGGCAAAGGCTGGTATTACAATTTTGAGTTAACTTGTGCACTACATGGTTTGCCTCCCCAGTCATAGCCCAGAGGCTCTGGGAAGACGTAGGAATATGCAGGACGCCGTCCCCACCAGCCCAAAGGCTGGGAACAGGCTTGCTGTACAATGTTGTGGAACGGGACTGTACATCATGGCACTGTACAGTGCTACGCTCCCATAAGCCACTAGGACAGAGCCATGCAAGAGCAACCTCACCAGATGTCCACATTGAGCAATCAATCAATACATTTTTTACAGCAGGGCACAATTTAGTTGGATTTTCAAACAGTACGTTTTGCTTGAGTTCCTGGTGGTTTAACAGTCTCTTCCCTCCCTAGAAGTGAACTGGAGACAGACATGTAGAGGAGGTCCTTTTACCTTCCTGTTCCTCTCCAGATGCTTCCTTATAGCGACAGCCTTCTTGATGAGGTGGTACAGATCCTCAGGCAGGTCAGGGGCCAAGCCCTTGGACTTGAGGATCCTCAGGATCTTGTTTCCAGTGACGAAGCGCACCTGGGCAACACCATGAGAGTCCCTAAGGATCACACCTGGAGAGAGAGAATAACAGTAGTGTCAGCCTTTTCTAACTTCAGTCTCTCGGTATCTTCCCCTCTGTGGTTTGTACTTTGTGTGGGGGTCAGCCAAACTCGAAATGGGTTGATTGTAGAAAAATAGACACGACAATCCTTTGAACTTTTGTTCTAAAAGGATGGCGAGGAAGAAGAGAATGTGAGTAACAATATGCATAGGACAACAGCCTTGGTAAATAATCTGGAATGATAGTGTTGAACCTTGAATTCACTTTCAACGGCACAGCAGCTTCAGAGAAAGGCGACAAGGTACGTGTTGATTTTAGCACACCTGACAAGATCATACCATTCATTTGATATGGCCTTTGGGTTAGGGTGCATAACTCATTGCCACTTCATGAACTGAGAAGACAATCTTATGAAAGGACAGTATACAAATGAACAAGGTCCTTACCGATCTGAGAGGGAGAAAGACCCTTCTTGGCGAGCTTGAAGATCTGCTCTTTGACATCATCAGATGTAACCTTCAGCCACTGTAGAACAACATTTGAGGTTGAGACTGATGTCCCCTTTGTCCACTGAGCCTTCTATTCACAGTAGTGATCCTTTGTAGTTTAAGTTCGGTATTTAGCTAGACTCTGCAATATGACATGCACATTCCAGTGAAAGTAGTATCAATGATGATACATTGGCAAACCATGTAGTCACATTACCAGGTTGACCAGATTCATAACCATATTTTACAAACAGATAGTAAGACGCCAGTTAACCATCCAAAAGTTTAATGACCAACTAGATACTTACGGTGGGCACACTGCGTCTGTAGGGAAGTGCAGACTGGGACAGGCCCTTGCTGAAACAGAAGGAAAGTAGCTCTAAGTCGGTAGCTAGCTACATCATGATGACAAACCGCCATGGGCTGCTAAAGCCACACTTGGACTTGAGCTAGCTAGTTATTTATTTAGCTAGTGCAGTACTGTGTAACTAGCTAGCTACACTATATACACAAAAGTATGGACACCCCTTCAAAATCAGTGGATTCATCCATTTCAGCCACACCCGTTGCTGACAGGTGTATACAATTGAGCACACAGCCATGCAATCCCCATAGACAAACAATGGCAGTAGAATGGCCTTACTGAAGAGCTCAGTGACTTGTAACGTGGTAGTCATAGGATGCCACCTTTCCAACAAGTCAGTTCGTCAAATTTCTGCCCTGCTAGAGCAGCCCCGGTCAACTTTAAGGGCTGTTATTGGTAAGTGGAAACATCTAAGAGCAACAACGGCACAGCTGCGAAGTGGTAGGCCACACAAGCTCACAGAACGGGACAGCTGAGTGCTGAAGAACGTAAAAATGTGTCCTCTGTTGCAATACTCACTACAGAGTTCCAAACTGCCTCTGGAAGCAACGTTAGCACAAGAACTGTTCGTCGGGAGTTTCATTAAATGGGTTTCCATGGTCCAAAAGCCGCACAAGCCTAAGATCACCATGGGCAATGCCAAGCGTCAGCTGGACTGGTGTGAAGCTAGCCACCATTGGACTCTGAAGCAGTGGAAATGCATTCTTTGGAGTGATTAATCAAACTCCACCACCTGGCAGTCCGAGGGACAAATCTGGGTTTGGCGGATGCCAGCAGAATACTACCTGTCCGAATGCATAGTGCCAACTGTAAAGTTTGGTGGAGGAGAGATGGTCTCTGGCTGTTTTTCATGATTAGGGCTAGGCCCCTTAGTTCCAGTGAAGGGAAATCTTAACGCAACAGCATACACGGACATTCTATGTTTCCAACTTTGCAACAACCGTTTGGGGAAGGCCCTTTCCCGTTTCAGCATGACAATGCCACCATGCACAAATCGAGGTCCATACAGAAATAGTTTGTCGAGATAAGTGTGGAAGAACTTGACTGGCCTGCAGAGCCCTGACCTCAACCCCATCGAACAGGGAGACAATGGTGCTAATTGTAACTGTTGAGTGGTCTCCTGTAGCTCAGTTGGTACAGCATGGCGCTTGAAACGCCAGGGTTGTGGGTTCGTTTCCCACGGGGGGCCAGTATGAAAAATATGCACTCACTAACTGTATGTCCCTCTGGATAAGAGCGTCGGCTAAATGACAAATATAAATGTAGTGTACCTAGCTAGCTTTAAATAGAAGCTATGTCTAACTAGCCTACACTACGCTAACATTAGCATTGGTTTATGCAAATAAAGTAATCTGGTTTAGGCCGAATTGATGGTAACTAAATACAAATTTGATCGAGGGGGTTCGTGGTTACCATTCCAGTATCAGCGCATATATAACTAAATATAATTATGAACTATTTAATTATTCTAAATGACTAAGCCATCGGCTAAAAGGGCAGGACTGTGTGCGCGGCCATCATGTCACTGTGTCCGTTGCGGCAGAACGCTAGTTGTTAGCCAGCTAGCTAGAAATCATTATAGTGGAAATATTTAACCAAATGTGTCCACAAAACATCTGTTGGGGTTGATGAGGTACTGTAAAAAGTTCCAGCTACGGATAACAAAAGCCAATATGCTTATTATTTCCGAATGAAATACATGCTTACCCAGGAGCGTGCATACGACCCATGATGGCGTTCTAAGCGAAAAGAGAGAGGCAGAAAAATGTGCGGCCTTTCGGAAGTAAAGCTTTGAATCGGAAGTGACGTAGGCTGAAGGAAGATTTCTTTTTTGTGATATTTTTACAGTCTATCTATGGTAGGACTCATTTAAATAAAAATGGCTATTGAGGTTTCATATCGACCACGGAATGGGTGATATTTTGTATAAAATATTTGCATAATTATATTATGAAACTTAAAATAGCATCACTGCAATAAAAATAGCTCCTGTGTGTGTTTATTTTTCTTCTGTTGTTTATGTGACATGTTTGTTTTTCAAGTAAACTACATCTGTGGTAGTCCCTATAAAATGAAGACTATTGTAATAGTTAGTAAAGCTTGTAATCTATGTTTTTTGCTACTTTCCGTATCATTGAACCAGTTAATCGTACTACACCGGCTCCGACGCTTGTCGGATGTGGCAGGGATTGAAAACTATTACAGACTACAAAGGGAAGCACATCCGCGAGCTGCCCAGTGACACAAGCCTACCAGACGAGCTAAATCACTTCTATGCTCACTTCAAGGCAAGCAACACTGAAGCATGCATGAGAGTATCAGCTGTTCCGGATGACTATGTGATCACGCTCTCCGTAGCCGAAGTGAGTAAGACTTTTAAGCAGGTCAACATTCACAAGGCCACAGGGCCAGACGGATTACCAGGACGTGTACTCCGAGCATGCGCTGACCAACTGGCAAGTGTCTTCACTGACATTTTCAACATGTCCCTGACTGAGTCTGTAATACCAGCATGTTTCAAGCAGACCACCATAGTCCCTGTGCCCAAGAACACTAAGATAACCTGCCTAAATGACTACCGACCCATAGCACTCACGTCTGTAGCCATGAAGTGCTTTGAAAGGCTGGTCATGGCTCACATCAACACCATTATCCCAGAAACCCTAGACCCACTCAAAATTGCATACCGCCCCAACAGATCCACAGATGATGCAATCTCTATTGCACCCCACACTGCCCTTTCCCACCTGGACAAGAGGAACACCTACGTGAGAATGCTATTCATTGACTACAGCTCAGTGTTCAACACCATAGTGCCCTCAAAGCTCATCACTAAACTAAGGACCCTGGGACTAAACACCTCCCTCTGCAACTGGATCCTGGACTTCCTGACGGGCCACCCCCAGGTGGTAAGGGTATGTAACAACACATCTGTCACGCTGATCCTCAATACAGGGGCCCCTCAGGAGTGCATGCTCAGTCCCCTCCTGTACTCCCTGTTCACCCGTGACTACATAACCAGGCATGACTCCAACACCATCATTAAGTTTGCTGACGACACAACAGTGGTAGGCCTGATCACCGACAATGATGAGACAGCCTATAGGGAGGAGGTCAGAGACCTGGCCGTGTGGTGCCAGGATAACAACCTCTCCCTCAACGTGATAAAGACAAAGGAGATGATTGTGGACTACAGGAAAAAAAAGAGGACTGAGCATGCCCCCATTCTCATCGACGGGGCTGTAGTGGAACAGGTTGAGAGCTTCAAGTTCCTTGGTGTCCACATCACCAACAAACTATCATGGTCCAAACACACCAAGACAGTCGTGAAGAGGGCACGACAAAGCCTATTCCCCCTCGGGAGACTGAAAAGATTTGGCATGGGTCCTCAGATCCTCAAAAAGTTCTACAGCTGCACCATCGAGAGCACCCTGACTGGTTGCATCATCGCCTGGTATGGCAACTGCTCAGCCTCCGACCGCAAGGCACTACAGAGGGTAGTGCGTACGGCCCAGTACATCACTGGGACCAAGCTTCCTGCCATCCAGGACCTCTATACCAGGCGGTGTCAGAGGAAGGCCCTAAAAATTGTCAAAGACTCCAGCCACCCTAGTCATAGACTGTTCTCTCTGCTACCGCATGGCAAGCGGTACCGGAGTGCCAAGTCTAGGTCCAAAAGGCTTCTTAACAGCTTCTACCCACAAGCCATAAGACTCCTGAACTGCTAATCATGGCTACCCGGACTATTTGCATTGCCCCACCCCCTCTTTTACGCTGCTGCTACTCTGTTTATTATCTATGCATAGTCACTTTAACTCTACCCACATGTACAGTGGGAAGAACAAGTATTTGATACACTGCCGATTTTGCAGGTTTTCCTACTTACAAAGCATGTAGAGGTCTGTAATTTTTATCATAAGTACACTTCAACTGTGAGAGACGGAATCTAAAACAAAAATCCAGAAAATCACATTGTATGATTTTTAAGTAATTAATTTGCATTTTATTGCATGACATAAGTATTTGATACATCAGAAAAGCAGAACTTAATATTTGGTACAGAAACCTTTGTTTGCAATTACAGAGATCATACGTTTCCTGTAGGACCTGACCAGGTTTGCACACACTGCAGCAGGGATTTTGGCCCACTCCTCCATACAGACCTTTTCCAGATCCTTCAGGTTTTGGGGCTGTCGCTGGGCAAAACGGACTTTCAGCTCCCTCCAAAGATTTTCTATTGGGTTCAGGTCTGGAGACTGGCTAGGCCACTCCAGGACCTTGAGATGCTTCTTACGGAGCCACTCCTTAGTTTCCCTGGCTGTGTGGTTCGGGTCGTTGTCATGCTGGAAGACCCAGCCACGACCCATCTTCAATGCTCTTACTGAGGGAAGGAGGTTGTTGGCCAAGATCTCGCAATACATGGCCACATCCATCCTCCCCTCAATACGGTGTAGTCGTCCTGTCCCCTTTGCAGAAAAGCATCCCCAAAGAATGATGTTTCCACCTCCATGCTTTATGGTTGGGATGGTGTTCTTGGGGTTGTACTCATCCTTCTTCTTCCTCCAAACACGGCGAGTGGAGTTTAGACCAAAAAGCTCTATTTTTGTCTCATCAGACCACATGACCTTCTCCCATTCCTCCTCTGGATCATCCAGATGGTCATTGGCAAACTTCAGACGGGCCTGGACATGCGCTGGCTTGAGCAGGGGGACCTTGCGTGCGCTGCAGGATTTTAATCCATGACGGCGTAGTGTGTTACTAATGGTTTTCTTTGAGACTGTGGTCCCAGCTCTCTTCAGGTCATTGACCAGGTCCTGCCGTGTAGTTATGGGCTGATCCCTCACCTTCCTCATGATCATTGGTGCCCCACGAGGTGAGATCTTGCATGGAGCCCCAGATGGAGGGTGATTGACCGTCATCTTGAACTTCTTCCATTTTCTAATAATTGCGCCAACAGTTGTTGCCTTCTCACCAAGCTGCTTGCCTATTGTCCTGTAGCCCATCCCACCATTGTGCAGGTCTACAATTGTATCCCTGATGTCCTTACACAGCTCTCTGGTCTTGGCCATTGTGGAGAGGTTGGAGTCTGTTTGATTGAGTGTGTGGACAGGTGTCTTTTATACAGGTAACGAGTTCAAACAGGTGCAGTTAATACAGGTAATGAGTGGAGAAAGGAGGGCTTCTTAAAGAAAAACTAACAGGTCTGTGAGAGCCGGAATTCTTACTGGTTGGTAGGTGATCAAATACTTATGTCATGCAATAAATTGCAAATTAATTACTTAAAAATCATACAATGTGATTTTCTGGATTTTTGTCTCTCACAGTTGAAGTGTACCTATGATACAATTTACAGACCTCTACATGCTTTGTAAGTAGGAAAACCTGCAAAATCGGCAGTGTATCAAATACTTGTTCTCCCCACTGTACATACTACCTCAATTACCTCGACTAACCGGTGCCCCCGCACATTGACTCTGTACCGGTACCCCCTGTATATAGCCTCCCTACTGTTATTTTATTTTACTGCTGCTCTTTAATTATTTGCTATTTTTTATTTTTTACTTATCTATTCTTACTTAACACATTTTTTTATTTTGTTAAAAACTGCATTGTTGGTTAAGGGCTTGTAAGTAAGCATTTCACTGTACGGTCTACACCTGTTGTATTCGGCGCATGTGGCAAATAACATTTGATTTGATTTGATTTATAGTCTGTATATTAATGGGCTGTATATTAATAGGTAGTATAGGTAGGCATCGTGGGCTGTTGTGGGTAGTTGTTGTATGTAGTTATTGTAGGTTACTTTTGTATTCGGCGGTGCCGGGTGTAGCACGAAGCTAGCTAGCTAACTCACCTCCTGGATTAGCTGGCGAGTAGCTATTAGCAACGGTAGCAACTAAAAACAATATCCTTTTAGCCAGCTACATTCGTTCGCAGCGACGCCGTTTTCAAACAAAGTCAACACAGCAGCCATTGCTAGCTAGCCAACACTACCAGCTAGCTGTACTGTGGTAGCTAAATACAATATCTTTGTGCTAGCTAGCCAACGTTTAATTATTGCTGCGTTATGAAAGAACTAGACACGGACACGAATTATCTGTTTAGTGTGTTCACACACTACTGGTAGTTTGTTGTAACCAAGTATTGGTGCTAAACTGTGTGTTATTGGATGCTAGCATGCTAGTTAGCTATGGCGTCATAGTTAGCTAGCTGAATAAAGTAAGTTGAGTCTATTCATTGAAACATTGAACCGCTGTAGTTTACAACAATTCTAATTTCTAAAGTGGAAGTTGGGAGAGTTTTATTCGGGTGGTTCAGTGAAACAATTATAGTTTCTGAGGTGGAAGTTGGGAGAGTTATATATTTTTTTTGGTGAGGGAGGCCCAGCTCTCTCCTTTCCCAGATGTTTAGTTCATTTCATTCCGATCTCCTCTGCATTATTGTAGCCATCTGCTACAGCCTGTCAACTATGCCTCTGCCTATCCCTGTTCTCTCCTCTCCGCACAGGCTACACAAACGCCTCACACCGCGTGGCTGCTGCCTCTCTAACCTGGTGGTCCCTGCACGCACCACACACCTGGAGTTCCAGGTCTCAGGCAGCCTCTGGAACTGCCGTTCTGCCGCCAACAAGGCTGACTTCATCCCAGCCTATGCTACCCTCCAGTCCCTCGACTTCCTGGCGCTGACGGAAACATGGATTACCACTGAAAACACTGCTACTCCTACTGCTCTCTCCTCGTCTGACCATGTGTTCTCGCATACCCCGAGAGCATCTGGTCAGAGGGGTGGTGGCACAGGAATCCTCATCTCTCCCAAGTGGTCATTCTCAATTTTTCCCCTAACCCATCTGTCTATCTCCTCATTTGAATTCCACGCTGTCACAGTCACTAGCCCATTTAAGCTTAATATCCTTGTCATCTATCGCCCTCCAGGTTCCCTTGGAGAGTTCATCAATGAGCTTGACGCCTTGATAAGTTCCTTTCCTGAGGATGGCTCACCCTTCACAGTTTTGGGGGATTTCAACCTCCCTATGTCTACATTTGACTCATTTCTCTCTGCCTCCTTCTTTCCACTCCTCTCCTCTTTTGACCTCACCCTCTCACCGTCCCCCCCTACTCACAAGGCAGGCAATACGCTTGACTTCATCTTTACTAGATGTTGCTCTTCTACTAATCTCACTGCAACTCCCCTCCATGTCTCCGACCACTACTTTGTATCCTTTTCTCTCTCGCTCTCCTCCAACACTACTCACTCTGCCCCTACACAGATGGTAACGCGCCGCCGCAACCTTCGCTCTCTCTCTCCCACTACTCTCTCCTCTTCCATCCTATCATCTCTTCCCTCTGCTCAATCCTTCTCCCTCCAATCTCCTGATTCTGCCTCCTCAACCCTCCTCTCCTCCCTTTCTGCATCCTTTGACTCCCTGTGTCCCCTATCCTCCCGGCCGGCTCGGTCCTCCCCTCCAGCTCCGTGGCTTGATGACTCATTGCGAGCTCACAGAGCAGAGCTCCGGGCAGCTGAGCGGAAATGGAAGAAAACTAAACTCCCTGCCGACCTGGCATCTTTTCACTCCCTCCTCTCTACATTTTCTTCATCTGTTTCTGCTGCTAAGGCCACTTTCTACCACTCTAAATTCCAAGCATCTGCCTCTAACCCTAGGAAGCTCTTTGCCACATTCTCCTCACTGCTGAATCCTCCCCCCCCCCCCCCTCCTCCCTCTCTGTGGATGACTTCGTCAACCACTTTGAAAAGAAGGTTGACGACATCCGATCCTCGTTTGTTAAGTCTAATGACACTGCTGGTCCTGCTCACACTGCCCTACCCTATGCTTTGACTTCTTTCTCCCCTCTCTCTCCAGATAAAATCTTGCGACTAGTGACTGCTGGCCGCCCAACAACCTGCCCGCTTGACCCCATCCCCTCCTCTCTTCTCCAGACCATCTCCGATGACCTTCTCCCCTACCTCACCTCGCTGATCAACTCATCCTTGACCGCTGGCTATGTCCCTTCCGTCTTCAAGAGAGCGAGAGTTGCACCCCTTCTCAAAAAACCAACACTCGATCCCACTGATGTCAACAACTACAGACCAGTATCCCTTCTTTCTTTTCTTTCCAAAACTATTGAGCGTGCCGTCTTTAGTCAACTCTCTTGCTATCTCTCTCAGAATGACCTTCTTGATCCAAACCAGTCAGGTTTCAGGACTGGTCATTCAACTGAGACTGCTCTTCTCTGTGTCACGGAGGCTCTCCGCACTGCTAAAGCTAACTCTCTCTCCTCTGCTCTTGTCCTTCTAGACCTGTCTGCTGCCTTTGATACTGTGAACCATCAGATCCTCCTCTCCACCCTCTCCGAGCTGGGCATCTCCGGCGCGGCTCACTCCTGGATTGCGTCCTACCTGACCGGTCGCTCCTACCAAGTGGCGTGGCGAGAAGCTGTCTCCGCACCACGTGCTCTCACCACTGGTGTCCCCCAGGGCTCAGTTCTAGGCCCTCTCCTTTTCTCCCTATACACCAAGTCACTTGGCTCTGTCATATCCTCACATGGCCTCTCCTATCATTGCTACGCTGACAATACACAACTAATCTTCTCCTTTCCCCCTTCTGATAACCAGGTGGCGAATCGCATCTCTGCATGTCTGGCAGACATATCAGTATGGATGACGGATCACCACCTCAAGCTGAACCCTGGCAAGACGGAGCTGCTCTTCCTCCCGGGGAAGGACTGCCCGTTCCATGATCTCGCCATCACGGTTGACAACTCCGTTGTGTCCTCCTCCCAGAGTGCGAAGAGCCTTGGCGTGACCCTGGACAACACCCTGTCGTTCTCCGCTAACATCAAGGCGGTGACCCGATCCTGCAGGTTCATGCTCTACAACATTCGGAGAGTACGACCCTGCCTTACACAGGAAGCGGCACAGGTCCTAATCCAGGCACTTGTCATCTCCCGTCTGGATTACTGCAACTCGCTGTTGGCCGGGCTCCCTGCCTGTGCCATTAAACCCCTACAACTCATCCAGAATGCCGCAGCCCGTCTGGTGTTCAACCTTCCCAAGTTCTCTCACGTCACCCCCCTCCTCCGCACACTCCACTGGCTTCCAGTTGAAGCTCGCATCCGTTACAAGACCATGGTGCTTGCCTATGGAGCAGTGAGGGGAACGGCACCTCCGTACCTTCAGGCTCTGATCAGTCCCTACACCCAAACGAGGGCATTGCGTTCATCCACCTCTGGCCTGCTGGCTCCCCTTCCTCTGCGGAAGCATAGTTCCCGCTCAGCCCAGTCAAAACTGTTCGCTGCTCTGGCACCCCAATGGTGGAACAAGCTCCCTCACGACGCCAGGACAGCGGAGTCACTCACCACCTTCATTTGAAACCCCACCTCTTTAAGGAATACCTGGGATAGGATAAAGTAATCCTTCTACCCCCCCCCCCAAAAAAAAATATATATATATTGTAAAGTGGTTAACCCACTGGCTATAGGGTGAATGCACCAATTTGTAAGTCGCTCTGGATAAGAGCGTCTGCTAAATGACGTAAATGTAAATGTAAATGTAGTCTGACACTTGACCATGGACTGAATATCTGACCTAATCTCCTGACTAATTTGGAGCATAATCTAAGGAAAACCCTAAATATATCATACATGTGGAAGAGACAGAGGCTGACAACTAAAATATTCTGATTTTATTAAAATATTCTGATTTAGGACATCAATCATTTCCTGAGCATTTTAAGGAAATCCCAGTAGGGAAAACAGCATCCTGGGTCACCTCAGAATTCTCCTGTAAAGGGAACAGAAAAAATAGAATTTAGAAGAGAGAATTAAGACAAATTTGAACATTTGTGACTTTGACTGTACACAGATTGACCATTTTACCTGCTCATGCTCCTCCACCTTGGTCTTCTTTGTAGTAGCAGCCTTCTTCTTCCCCAGGCAACAAATACATCTCAGTCTCCTCCAGAAAAAGGCCTTCTTCTTGGAGAAGTCTTTACTTGCCACTTTTTCCACCTCAGCCTTTATATTCATCACCACCTTAGTCTCATCTTCCTCATGGATACTGGTCAGGGTCTGTTCAGAGCACCCTGACCTCAGCGACAGGGAAGACATTGCCCGGCTCTTCGATCTCTTCTTTGGCGCGGTAGGAGAGGGATACTTCTCCAGCGGAGGCATTCTTTCTTGTTGGATCAGTTCCTCACAGCGTGGGTAGATTGCAAAAGGCCATGACTTATCCACACTCAAATGGCTAGTAATGCTTCTCTCATTAGAGTCATGTTCCTTGGAGCCCCAAGCGGCTCTAGGAAGAGGTGGCATTGGTGAATGCAAGGATGTCACAGATGCAAGGAGTTGGGAAACAGAAGTCACTGGCGTTCCCAAGGAGGTTCTGGATGCAAGGATCTGGCTCATGGAGATCCCAGTGAGTTCGCTGACCTCCTGAACCATTCGAGACATTTCTTCAGTGAGTTCCTCTATAGAAGGGGCCATTGATGAACGAGATGGACTTTGATCCATGACAGTTTATAGATATATCAATCCATTGATCACTCAAGCAAGTTATTGCTCCAAATCCCTCTTGCTCTGAAATAAATATCACAAGATTCACTAATCAAAATTACACTATAATACACTGCTGGTAATCATTGAATTTAGCAATGTGGCCAATTTGTCCTGATGGTGGCGCTATGTGGCCAAAGCTTGAACCCTGGCTGCTTGCAGCTATATTTGAATTTGAAGTTGACTAATGGCTAATCTTGATCCACTTGACAAATAGAATGCATATGTCATCATTCATCATGTAACAACACCTGTCCTCATAATGATAATGATGATAATGTCATAATCATACAAATAGAATGATTCTAATTCTAATGACTCATTCTAATTCTATGGTCATAATAATGATTGTTTATGGATAAAATAGCCCAGAGCCATGTACACTGAAAAAAATATAAACGCAACATGTAGAGTGTTGGTGCCATGTTTCATGAGCGGAAACAAAAGATCCCAGACATTTTCCATATGCACAAAAAGCTTATTTCTCTAAAATGTTGTGCACAAATGTCTTTACATCCCTGTTAGTGAGCATTTCTCCTTTGCAAAGATAATCCATCTACCTGACAGGTGTGCCATATCAAGAAGCTGATTAAACAGCATTATCATTACACAGGTGCACCTTGTGCTGGGGACAATAAAAGGCCTCTCTAAAATGTGCAGTTTTGTCAAACATCACAATGCCACAGATGTCTCAAGTTTTGAGGGAGCGTGCAATGAATTGAATGTTAATTTATTTACCATAAGCTGCCTCCATTGTCGTTTAAGACAATGTGTAACCACGCCAGCCCAGGAGCCCCCACATCCGGCTTCTTCACCTGCAGGATAGTCTGAGACCAGCCAACCTGACAGCTGATGAAACTGAGGAGTATTTATGTCTGTAATAAAGCCCTTTTGTGAGGAACAACTCATTCTGATTGGCTGGGCCTTGGATCCCCGTGGGCTGCGCCCCTGCCCAGTCATGTGGAATACATAGATTAGGGCCTAATGAATTTATTTCAATTAACTGATTTCCTTATATGAACTGTAACTCAGTAAAATCGTTGAAATTGTTGCATGTTGTGTTTATATTTGTGTTCAGTATATTTAGAAAACCACATACATGTCTTTCTGGCATAGCTAATATTTCTAGCTTAGTAATGTTCACTCATACAATAACCCTGCTGAAAGCTGCTGATCAATTTTCTCAATAGTCTCCTGAGTGGCGCAGTGGTCTAAGGCACTGCATCGCAGTGCTAACTGTGCCACTAGAGATCCTGGTTCGAATCCAGGCTCTGTCGCAGCCGGCCGCGACCGGGAGACTCATGGGCGGCGCACAATTGGCCCAGGGTAGGGGAGGGAATGGCTGGCAGGGATGTAGCTCAGTTGATAGAGCATGGCGTTTGCAACGCCAGGGTTGTGGGTTCGATTCCCACGGGGGGCCAGTATAAAAAAAAAATGTATTCGCTAACTGTAAGTCGCTCTGGATAAGAGTGTCTGCTAAATGACTAAAATGTAAATGTAATAGTCCAAGCAATCCCATTAAACCAACTCAATAAAGTCTGCTTTATGCTTCACCCCAAATACATAATTATCTGAGTGTAATGTATGATTTTGGTGTATTGAAAATAAAGGCTGCTTAATTGAACTAGCTATGTAAGAATGACGAAGTCAAAAATGCAGCTTTGAAACGACCTGGGATCAGATCTCCCTATCTAAACGTCTTCACATACCATATCCACTGCTGAGGAGAGGACGGCTCATAATAATGGCTGGAACGGAGCAAATGGAATGGTATCAAACACATAGAAACCATGTGTTTGATGTTGTTGATACCTTTCCACTCACTCAGCTCCAGGCATTACCACGTGCCCGTCCTCCCCAATTAAAGTGCCACCAACCTCATGTGTCACAGAGTTTCTAGACCAGGGGTGTCAAACTCATTTTAGCTCAGGGGCCACATGGAGGAAAATCTATTCCCAAGTGGGCCGGACCGGAAAAATCATGGTATATATAACTTAAAAACAACAACTTCAGATTGTTTTCTTTGTTTTAATACGATCAACATACAACATAAAGCTGGAGCCTGAGGACAGTGTGTCCAAAATAGTACAAGCACAACATCACTATTAATCATAAAACACGTCAAGTTTATTTGAAAATTCTAAAGAAAAAGAACACACAAACACACAATGCCTCAGTGATTAACAGAACTGTTTCACAGATCACAGAACTATATCAGGGTGTCATTTCTCAGGCAGAAATGTAGATGAAAATAATGAAATCCTGTTCCCCAAACAAGTGCAAGAACCACAGAGTCAAGAATAGGTTAAATATACAAATAAAATAAAATCAATTAAAAACAATAGCACATGTGGTCCTCTGTAGCTCAGCTGGTAGAGCACGGCGCTTGTAACGCCAAGGTAGTGGGTTCGATCCCCGGGACCACCCATACACAAAAAAATGTATGCACGCATGACTGTAAGTCGCTTTGGATAAAAGCGTCTGCTAAATGGCATTAAAATTAAAATTAAAATCAACATATAAACATAAATCTGAAAGCGTTGCTCAAACTCCCGTAACAGTCCCGTTATTTTATCTTTGAACCGCTTCATGTCTGCCACATGTTGGGTCGCGCACACATTTTTCAGACAGGGGAAGTGAGCTGCATCACCACCGGCAAGTTGCGTCTCCCACAATGACAGCTTCAACTTGAAAGAACGTATGCTGTCATAATACTGCGTGACAACTTTGTTGCGCCCTTGCAGCTGTTTGTTCAAGTTATTCAGGTGCTCTGTAACATCCACCATAAATGCAAGGTCCTGCATCCATTCTGCGGAATGAAATTCTAACACTGGTTTGCCCTTTTCTTCCATGAACTGTTCAATTTCTTCTCGTAAATCAAAGAAACGGCTCAGCACAGCACCTCGGCTTAACCATCTTACCTCAGTGTGGTATGGCAGGCCATAGATGTGGTCTTTCTCTCTGAGAAGGCTGTCAAACTGACGGTGATTCAGGCTTCTGGATCGGATGAAATTAACAGTTTGGATGACCACCTTCATGACGTTATCCATTTACATTTACATTTACGTCATTTAGCAGACGCTCTTATCCAGAGCGACTTACAAATTGGTGCATTCACCCTATAGCCAGTGGGATAACCACTTTACAATTGTTATTTTTTTTTTGGGGGGGGGGGTGTAGAAGGATTACTTTATCCATCTTTAATGACTTGCAACACAAAGCCTCCTGGTGCAAAATACAGTGAAAAGTCAAAAGATCACGTCCTCCATTTGCAGATTGCACTTTCTCTCTGAACTTTGTCACAACGCCTGCTTTTTTCCCGATCATTGAGGGCGCACCATCTGTAGCCAGGCTGACAGCGCGGGACCAGTCCACTCCGACCCTGTCCAGCGCGCCGACGAGTGCGGTAAAAATATCAGCTGCTGTCGTTGTATCTGTCATCGGCACCAACTCCACGAACTCCTCGGTGACGGTCAATGTGTCATCAACGCCGCGGATGAAAATGGCCAGTTGTGCAACATCTGTAATGTCCGTGCTTTCATCAATTGCAACCGAAAACGCAATAAATGACTTTACTTTTTGCTTCAACTGGCTGTCCAAATCCACTGAAAGATCGGAAATCCTGTCTGCAACTGTGTTTCTTGTCAGGCTGATATTTGCAAAAGCCTGCCGCTTTTCAGGGCACACAATCTCCGCTGCCTTCATCATGCATGTTTTTACAAATTCACCCTCACTAAATGGTATTGAAGCCACTGCGATTTCATTAGCAATGAGGTAGCTAGCTTTCACTGTAGCGTCACTGATGTCTCGGCTGTGAGTAAACACAGACTGCTGTTTCTTCAGACCCGCCAACAGTTCATTCACCTTCTCTCATCTCCGCTGTCCTTGAAAGTTGTCATATTTGTCGGCATGAAGACTCACATAGTGGCGACGAAGGTTATATTCTTTCAGCACTGCAACATGCTCTGAACACACCAAACATACAGCTTTCCCATTCAATTCCGTGAATAAATAGGATGACCATTTTTCTTGGAACACTCTGCACTCTGCGTCCACTTTTCTCTTTTTTGACAGAGACATATTGGGGCAATGAGGGTGCCAAAGCACATAATGTTAAAAGTAGAAGCCGTAATAAATATCGCGGGCAAAACAAAGTAGCTCATTGGCTGCACGTGCTTGACCTACTTGCTCTGCCCCGGTATAAACAGTTTGCTTGCTTAACACAATTGCTATTGCGCCATCCAGTGGACGCAATTGGAGCAGCAGTTTATTTTATTAAAAAATTGCAGCGCAGTTTTATACTTTACAATTTTTTTTTTTTTTTTTTTTTTTTTTTTTTTAAATCATCTCGCGGGCCGGATTAAACCCGTTTGCGGGCCTGATCCGGCCCGCGGGCCGGAGGTTTGACACCCCTGTTCTAGACACTGTACTGTCTTTGACGTCATGGCAAGAAAGCTACACTGATCCAGGATCAGGGAACACCCACCTCCTCCAAATTATGAACGCCACGTACGATTCAGTGCAACCTAACTTGATAGCACAGAATTTCCCTAAGCCTTTGACTGGCAGTGTGCGTGGCCTAATCGAATAACGATGCACGTCTTCAGAAAGTAGGAAGTGAAGATTTTAGCCAATGGCAACTACCCAATTTAGCACGCAAGCCAAGTTATCAATGTAGGATTTCATTCACTTGGTATCTGGCACTGTAAACAAATGCTTGCTAGCATCAAGGAAGGGACGAGAGGACGAGTTATCAGCTAGGGAGGAGACTAGTTAGCTAGCTAAATTAGCTTGACGCCGGGTTTTCCAACTAGATAGCACATCCACAAAGTCAAAATTGGCTATATCGTAAAAATTAATGAAAACTAAATTGGTGTTGATGTAAGGTTAGCACTGGGGTTAAGGTTAGGTTTAAAATATATTTTTAAGAAGAGTAAGTATAGAACTAGGTGGGGGTTATGACTTTTTGACTGTAGTAACTAGTGGCGACCGATTGACGGGGATTCCGACCAAAAAGTAAGTCCCGCCGTGACATGAATTGGTTTGAAGCTATTGTTATTTTGAGAATGAGACAGAGATCGGAACTTCTCGTTGTGGTCGACACAAGACCCAGTATCGGTGTTATTTAGCTAACTAGCTAGCTTGGGTGGAAATGGAAACCTCATAATTAGCTTCAAGCTAGCTGTCATTACATTAGCCAGCCATCTACCAGCTAGCTAGCCATCATCATCACTACTAGCTAAGCTATTGTATTGACCACAGTGAGTCTGCCTGTAAAGTGTAACGTTAGCTGGACGACTAGCTATTGAATTTATGGTGATTTAAATTGTAGCACGCTAGTTAGTTAGATAAAAAGTATCACCTCCTAGCTAACATGTTTTTAATAGCTTAGCTAGTTAGCTATCGATGGCAGAGAAACACGTCAGAAATGGACAGGAAACATATGGGGTTGGGGCCATGGAGATAGCTAGAAGACCCGGTTGGGGGCGTGGTGAAACAGGATTCATTGTCAGTCGTTTTGAGTCAGTCTCTACCAGACAAAGTCACGTTACGATATATTAGTTATCCTGTTAGAGCTTTTGTACAGAATCCCCGTAACTGTTTTAGGTGCAACGTTTATGGTCATGTTGCAGCAGTGTGTACTGGGATGGAGATTACAATATGTGTGCAGGAGGGCATGGGACAGAGGATTGTGTAGTTTCGGTGGATAAAGTTGCGTGTCAACTGTAGGGGTGCTCATGTTGCTGGGGATCGGAAGTGTCCGGTGCGAGAGAGGCAAGTTGAAGTGGCCAGAGTCAGCGTAGTGCAGGATGGGTAGTAGATTTGTGCCACAGAGGGATAGGGCAACGAGTGAGGTTGGCTTTTTAGCGTTCATAGCAATGGTTATCTTCTGTACTGCCGAGGTGGCAGCTGCAGAGAAGTATTTGGTTATACGAGATTTGACTTCAGAGGAGTTACAGGGTGTGTTGAGGGGTGGTGGCCCGTCCTCCCAGGCCGTTGGAATGGTGCTGGAGCAGATAGGGTCAAAAGTAGTGGAAAGGGGTAGTGGGTTTTTAACGAGTGTGGGTGGCAGCTGCAGAGAAGTACCAGGGTGTATGAGATTTTACTGCAGAAGAGTTAATGGGGTAGTGATTTTTATGAAATAGTAGTGTATATACACTACCGGTCAAACGTTTTAGAACACCTACCTATTCAAGGGTTTTTCTTTTCTTTTTACTGTTTTCTACATTGTAGAATAATAGTGAAGACATCAAAACTATGAAATAACACATGGAATCATGTAGTAACCAAAATAGTGTTAAACAAATCAAAATATATCTTATATTTGAGATTCTTCAAATAGCCACCCTTTGCCTTGATGACAGCTTTGCACACTCTTGGCATTCTCTCAACCAGCTTCATGAGGTAGTCACCTGGAATGCATTTCAATTAACAGGTGTGCCTTTGTAACCGGTGTGAAATGGCTAGCTAGTTAGCGGTGCGCACTAGTAGCATTTCAATCGGTGACGTCACTCGCTCGGAGACCTTGAAGTAGTTCTTTCCGCAACGGGTAACGGTGCTTCGAGGGTGACTGTTGTCGATGTGTGCAGAGGGTCCCTGGTTCAAGCCCAGGTAGGGGCGAGGAGAGGGACAGAAGCAACACTGTTACATTGATGCTGTTGACCCAGATCACTGGTTGCTGCGGAAAAGGAGGAGGTCAAAAGGGGGGTGAGTGTAACCGGTGTGAAATGGCTAGCTAGTGAGCGGTGCACACTAGTAGCATTTCAATCGGTGACGTCACTCGCTCTGAGACCTTGAAGTAGTTGTTTCCCTTGCTCTGCAAGGGACGCGGCTTTTGTGGAGCGACGGGTAACGGTGCTTCGAGGGTGACTGTTGTCAATGTGTGCAGAAGGTCCCTGGTTCAAGCCCAGGTAGGGGTGAGGAGAGGGACGGAAGCAACACTGTTACACCTTGTTAAAAGTTAATTTGTGGAATTTCTTTCCTTCTTAATGCGTTTGAGCCAACCAGTTGATGTGACAAGGTAGGGTTGGTATACAGAAGATAGCCCTATTTGGTAAAAGACCAAGTCCATATTATGGCAAGAACAGTTCAAATAAGCAAAGAGAAACGACAGAAGGTTAGTCAATATGGAAAATTAAGAACTTTGAAAGTTTCTTCAAGTGCAGTCACAAAAACCATCAAGCGCTATGATGAAACTGGCTCTCATGAGGACCACCACAGGAATGGAAGACCCAGAGTTACCTCTGCTGCAGAGGATAATAAGTTCATTAGAGTTACCAGCCTCAGAAATTGCAGCCCAAATAAATGCTTCACAGAGTTCAAGTAACAGACACATCTCAACGTCAACTGTTCCGAGGAGACTGTGTGAATCAGGCCTTCATGGTCGAATTGCTACAAAGAAACCACTACTAAAGGACACCAATAATAAGAAGAGACTTGCTTGGGCCAAAAACACGAGCAATGGACATTAGACAGGTGGAAATTTGTCCTTTGGTCTGGAGTCAAAATTTGAGATTTTTGGTTCCAACCGCCATGTCTTTGTGAGATGCGTTGTGGGTGAATGGATGATCTCTGCATGTGTATTTCCCACCGTAAAGCATGGAGGAGGAGGTGTTATGGTGTGGGGGTGCTTTGCTGGTGACACTGTCTGTGATTTATTTAGAATTCAAGGCACACTTAACCAGCATGGCTACCACAGCATTCTGCAGGGATACGCCATCCAATCTGGTTTGGGTTTAGTGGGACTATCATTTGTTTTTCAACAAGACAATGACCCAACACACCTCCAGTCTGTGTAAGGGCTATTTTACCAAGAAGGAGAGTGATTGAGTGCTGCATCAGATGACCTGGCCTCCACAATCCCCCAACCTCAACCAAATTGAGATGGTTTGGCATGAGTCGGACCGCAGAGTGAAGGAAAAGCAGCCAACAAGTGCTCAGCATATGTGGGAACTCCTTCAAGACTGTTGGAAAAGCATTCCAGGTGAAGCTGGTTGAGAAAATGCCAAGAGTGTGCAAAGCTGTCATCAAGGCAAAGGGTGGCTATTTGAAGAATCTCAAATTATTTGATTTGTTTAACTCTTTTTTGGTTACTACATGATTCCATATGTGTTATTTCATAGTTTTAATGTCTTCACTATTATTCTACTTTTGACCGGTAGTGTATATTTGGGGAGTTTCTCCCATTCTTCTCTGCAGATCCTCTCAAGCTCTGTCAGGTTGGATGGGAAGCATCGCTGTACAGCTATTTTCAGGTCTCTCCAGAGATGTTCGATCGGGTTCAAGTCCGGGCTCTGGCTGGGCCACTCAATTACATTTAGAGACTTGTCCCAAAGCCACTTCTGTATTGTCTTTGCTGTGTGCTTAGGGTCGTTGTCCTGTTGGAAGGTGAACCTTTGCCCCAGTCTGAGGTCCTGAGCCCTCTGGAGAAGGATTTCATCAAGGATCTCTATGTACTTTGCTCTGTTCATCATGCCCTCAATCCTGACTAGTCTCCTAGTCCCTGCAGCTGAAAATCATCCCCACAGCATGATGCTGCCTCCACCATGCTTCACTGTAGGGATGGTGCCAGGTTTCCTCCAGACGTGCCGCTTGGCATTCAGGCCAAAGAGTTCAATCTTGGTTCTCATGGTCTGAGAGTCTTTAGGTGCCTTTTAGCAAACTCCAAGCGGGCTTTCATGTGCCTTTTACTGAGGAGTGCCTTCCGTCTGGCCTCTCTACCATAAAGGCCTGATTGGTGGAGTTCTGCAGAGATGGTTGTCCTTCTGGAAGGTTCTCCCATCTCCACAGAGGAACTCTGGAGCTCTGTCAGAGTGACCATCGGGTTCTTGGTCACCTCCCTGACCAAGGCCCTTCTCCCCCGATTGCTCAGTTTGGCCGGGCGACCAGCTCTGAGAAGAGTCTTGGTGTTTCCAAACTTCTTCCATTTAAGAATGATGGAGGCCACTGTGTTCTTGGGACCTTCAATGTTGGATACGTTTTTTGGTACCCTTCCCCAGATCTGTGCCTTGACACAATCCTGTCTCAGAGCTCTATGCACAATTCCTTCGACCTCATGGCTTGGTTTCTGCTCTGATATGCACTGTCAACTGTGGGACCTTTTTATATAGACAAATCATGTCCAATCAATTGAATTGACCATAGGTGGACTCCAATCAAGTTGTAGAAACATCTCAAAGATGATCAATGGAAACAGGATGCACCTGAGTTCAATTTCGAGTCTCATAGCAAAGGGTCTGAATACTTATGTAAATTAGGTATTTCTGTTTTTTATATTTTACAAATTTGCAAACATTTCTAAAAACCTGTTTTCGCTTTGTCATTATGGGGTATTGTGTGTAGATTGATGAGATTGATATTTTAACAGCATGTCATGATCGTGTCTGGTGTGGATAGACAAAATCAACATGCACGCTCGTGGCCGGTGAAGTCAGCATGTTAGTGCCCAAAAGCCGGTTTTATCATGGGCAGCGCCATTAAGGACTTCCGCCAGAGATGGAAGAGGAAGCGAGACATCCCACTCGCTAGTTTTTTCGGGTTCTTAAACAGTCAGTTAATTAAGCACGCCAGACCCAGCTGCTAATGCATTGGTGTCTATGGGAGAGCCACCCTTGTAAGCAGACCGGAACTGTGCCTTTTTTCCCAATGGTAAACGGCCTGAGTGGGACATCTTCATTTATCTACCATCTTTACTTTCACCATTTTTAAGTAGTCAACTGGGTGGGACTTCCTATGGGTTAGTAGTCAACTGGGTGGGACTTCCTATGGGTTAAGGAAGGATCACATTATTCAATCCAGGTCATCAGGAGGAATCAGCTAATTAATTATGCTTGTGTGCAAACACTCCATAACTGCAGGTGGCAGTACGTCGCCAGCCTTGGCTTTATACCTTTTCAAAGAACATACTCCAGGTGGCAGTATGCACCCTTTCAGTTTGTTTACCAACTCATAGAAGTAGTAGTAGAAGAAAATGGACTACTTCAAAATGGAGATGACCGTGCACTCAGAGGCCATAATGGGACACGAAGAGTCCTCTGTCTTTCTCTATGGTTGGGGCACAGCCACTTTATTTGGGGCAGAGACTGATGTTTTCTATCCTCTCTGGTTGAGGTGTTGCTTGCCATGTGTTGTTGTGTGAAGGTGCGTCTTGTGTCTCCAGATGTCTTGTAGCCGGGTATTCCACACCAGCTGCCTTGCGCTTCTGGTACAGCTGCTCTGTCTGGAGGCAGTGCCCATCAGTGTGGACAAGACCAAGGTGAACCAGCCGGAGGACAAAGCCTCAGAGCCGCCACCAAGTGTGGTAAGAGCTGGTGAAGGATCACATACCAAGCATGTACAGTGGAGAAACATGGCAGGCATAGCAGCCCTAACAGACATGATAAAAGCAGTAATTTGTGCTTCCAGTACAAGCTCAGACCAGTTATACTAGCTAGCAAGGATGTCACTTCTCTAACATAATCTATTGAATTGTAACGTATACAGACTGAACTGAAGGTCTATTGAATGATGCATGAGCTAGTATGCATGTTATGTTATGCATACTACTACCACTTACTAAATTATTTCATGTAACAGGACACTGGACTCCACTATGACCGTTATCTCAGGGAAGTGATTGATTTTCTGGAAAAAGACCAGCATTTCAGAGAGAAGCTCCATAACACAGATATGGAGGACATCAAGGTATTCTAACAGTGTCCTGCTCATTCTTGTCCTTCTGACTCTCTCATTGAGTCATTAGTCATGAAAAATGCAAAACAGCAGCAGTATGATAATCATTACATCACGTTTCCTACAGATGGGGAAGCTGGCCAAAGAGCTGGACTTTGTCAGCCACCATGTAAGGACACAACTGGACGAGCTAAAAAGGCAGGAGGTTAGCCGGCTACGGACACTGATCAAAGCCAAGCAAGACATCGAAGGAGGAAACGGTATGCTGCCCAGTGAAAACACCATTAATATGCCTTAAGTGCTATACTGTTAACATCTAAAAACACTAGGGTGTGTGGGCGAGTGACCAAGAAGTACATTTTTGAGGCAAAGGTCTCAGGAGGACGTGGTTAGTGTAGCGTCAGTGTTGAGTCAGCTACTTACTTGTGAAACATGCTTCTGAATATGTTATCTCTGTTTCAAATCACAATAGTAACAGCACAGTATTAGACACAACAGTAACGTCTCACTTAAACCGCTAATTGGCAGGATTACAGGCTAGTACCGATGCACACAGGGTTATTGAGCTTTGACCAACAGCAACACACCCTGCAGCACGGGATAACTATTACAGTGCCTATGTCAGATAATCAAATGTCATATTTGTGTAATGATTCTGTTAAACCTCACTCACAGATATGGCAGTAGACCACCAAGCTCTGCTGAAACAGTTTGAGTACCTGAACCACATGAATCCTCACACCTTTGAAGTGGAGGATCTGGACAGACTCATCAAATCAGTAAGTATAATGTAGACAACATGGCATTTTTTCATGGTACATACATACAATACCTTAATGAAGTACCTGTAGTCTTCTTCTCCTTCAAGACATTTTAACTCTCATCCTTCATTTGACCACAAGGCCACGAACGATCTGGAGAACTATGACAAGGAGCGCCATGAGGAGTTCAAGAAGTACGAGATGATGAAAGACCATGAGCGAAGCGAACACCTCAAGACTCTAGATGATGAAGGGAGGAAGAAGGAGGAAGAACATTACGAGGAGATGAAGAAGAAACATGCAGACCATCCCAAAGTCAACCATCCAGTAAGTCCAACTACACTCGGATGCTATGTTAACTGTGCGTTTCAGTGCTCAGTCTGTTTGTGCTCACATGGTCTAGCCAGTCTCTAGACCAGGGATGGGCAACTTTGATGGGGGTGGGGGCCACAATAAATCTGAACTCATCATGAGGGGTCGCATTGGCTCGAGGGTCTGTGTCTAACAATGTTTAGCTGACATGGTCTAAATGAGTGACTGTCAGTGACTGACATAACAAGAGAAAAACTGCTGATGCACAACCACATTTCGAAATTGCACCTTGTGTATTCTACTATTCTAACTCCCAACAGTAAGTTGAGACCCCAAATGAGTTCCTTAACAATATACACTGAGTGTACAAAACATTAGGAATACCTGCTCTTTCCATGACATAGACTGACCTGGTGAATCCAGGTGAAAGCTATGATCACTTATTGATGTCACTTGTTAAATCCAATTCAATCAGTGTAGAACAAGGGGAGGAGACAAGTTAAAGAAGGATTTTTAAGCCTTGAGGCAATTACATTTACATTTTACATTTTAGTCATTTAGCAGACGCTCTTATCCAGAGCGACTTACAGGAGCAATTAGGGTTAAGTGCCTTGCTTAAGGGCACATCGACAGATTTTTCACCTAGTCGGCTCGGGGATTAGAACCAGCGACCTTTCGGTTACTGGCACAACGCTCTTACCCACTAAGCTACCTGCCGCTTGAGACATGGATTGTGTATGTGTGCCATTGAGGGTGAATGCGCAAGACAAAATATTTAAGTGCCTTTGAACGAGGTATGGTAGTAGGTACCAGGCGCACCGGTTTGAGTGTGTCAAGAACTGCAACCCTGCTGGGTTTTTCACACTCAACAGTTTCCTGTGTGTATCAAGAATGGTCCACCACCCAAAGGACATCCAGCCAACTTGACACAAGAGTGGGAAGCATTGGAGTCAACATGGGCCAGCATCCCTGTGGAATGCTTTCGACACCTTGTAGTCTATGCCCCTACGAATTGAGGCTGTTCTGATGGCAAAAGGGGGTGCAACTCAATATTAGTTAGGTGTTCCTAATGTTTTGGACACTCAGTATGCATATACTGTATATATTTGTTTGTTTTTGGAAATTGATCTGCAGGCCTACAAAAGGTGGACGGCCATTTGCCCATTTCTGCTCTAGACCTTCCCCATACTTAATGATTCGCTCAAGTGAGCCATTTATATCTAACAGGACTAACATTTTTTTTTTTTTTTTGCTGTGCAGGGCAGCCAGAATCAGTTCAAAGAGTTGTGGGAGGAAGCAGATGGTCTTGACCCTGAAGATTTTGACCCCAAGACCTTTTTCAAGCTGCATGGTAAGTCCTCATCAATAGACATCACAGGCTGGGGCTGGGAGATCCATCTCACGGAGTTCCTCAACATTCTCGCGTTTGAATTTTCAGATTCCAATGGAGATGGCTTCTTCGATGAGCAGGAATTGGAGGCGTTGTTTACAAAGGAGGTAAAGATTTGTCCTCTTTTTGAATGTCTCACCTGAAATGATAATGAAACGTGTGCGTGTATAGATAACGGTTTATTCTGTGGCCTCAGCTGGAGAAGATCTATGATCCTACCAATGAAGAGGACGATATGGTGGAGATGGAGGAGGAGCGCCTGCGTATGAGAGAGCACGTCATGAACGAGGTGTACTGTTGTCACGGCCGTGAACCTTGCATACTATATTCCCAAGGATTGCTATCACTGAAAGTTAGAGATTGGTTTCATTGATATAAAGAAATAAATAGTTCACATGGTGACTGATCTCTCACTGTTCACAGGTGGACACCAACAAAGACAGACTGGTCTCCTTAGAAGAGTTCCTGATTGCCACAAAGAAAAAGGAATTCCTGGAACCAGATAGTTGGGAGGTGTGTAGCTATATCTATTCAACTCTCATTCATACTGACCTACTTTTAATACTTCAACATTATAACTCATTATTATGAAACGGCAAGAGTAACAAAAACCATACCATATCTGTAAATACCCCTACATTCAACCACACTGTAATTCTGTTGCTTTTTAAATCAGTAAGGAGAGGTAGAAGGGTATGAACTGACACGGCCTCCTTTGTTAGACCCTAGAGCAGAACCAGGCCTACACAGACGAGGAGATGAGGGAGTTTGAGGAGCACCTGGCCCAGCAGGAAGAGGACCTCAACCAGAAAGCATCAGAACTCCAGAAACAGAGGGATGAGTTGGAGAGGCAGCAGGAACAGCTCAACACACAGAAAGTAGAGCTTCAGCAGGTACAGTGGGCAGTGGTAGAACAGACACAACCAATAGGTTCTCTGTTACTGGAATGCACTTCTTCTGTGTGGTATTGTTTTGTGTGGTATTGTTCTTTTTGACATGAGCTGCCATATTTACCTACAACAATCCATTGAGGTGTCTGTGCTTATCTCTATCTGTTTGTCTGTGGTGTTTCAGGCAGTAGAACACATGGAACGGTTGAAAACCCAGAAAGTTGAGCCCCCTCCAGAGGTTCATGGTGAGTGATGGTTTACCCCTATTCCATTTTCTCTTTACTGGTGTGTCGTGTATTTTTCAGAATGTAGAGGAAAATGTATCTCAAGATTTGAAAAATGAACTGTATTCAAAACTCGACTCTCTTTTTCAGTAGAAGGGAATGCTATCCCAGAGCCACAAGGAGAGAACCATCCGTTGTCCCCGGGCCACCAAGATATGTCCCAAAACCACCCGGGTATGAAGCAAGACAACCACCTCCAGAACCAAATACCCCACAACATCCAGGATTTGTCCCAACCACGTCTCCAGGATCTGCCACCAGGCCATCATGCAGTGCCATAGGGCCAACATGACTTACCATAAGGCCCCCATCAGAACCAGTTCACTCAACCCCAGCTGCCAGATAAAACTCTATAGACAACACCGCTGGCTCCATGGCCCCCCACCCACAGCCCTTTACAGTACCTATATACCTCCAGTCCAGTGTGCAGAGATCCCGCCATATGGGCATGTGTGGCCCCTGTTATCCTGAAGAGTTAACTGAAAACCAGCTGGAGAACACATGAGGCGTTTACAGTATCCCTGCCCACTTGTGGATTTCAATTTGAGCCTTCAAGGCCTATAAATGTTTTATACATTTGCAGTCAGGGAATTTGTGTTATAGAGTGCATATGTGTATGTGATGTATGGTTTGGTCATAGGCCTCCTGTAGCTCAGTTGGTAGAGCATGGCGCTTGCAACGTCAGGGTTGTGGGTTCGATTCCCACGGGGGACCAGTATGAAAAATGTATGCACTCACTAACTGTAAGTCACTCTGGATAAGAGCGTCTGCTAAATGACTAAAATGTAAATGTCATAATTGATCATTACTTAAAATGCAGAGCTTTGGTGGAATGGTTTTGGTAATGTCAATGTCTATATATTTTGGAACATCGTTTTGAATTAGTGCTGTGTGATGTCATGACAATTAGGCCTAATAATTGTCTGGTCACTCCACCTGAATAAGGATAAAGTTGTGAAATTGATGGATTCCTGAAAAGGCTACATTTCAAAAGACACTGAAAATGGCATTGGGAGCATTATGAACAGTAAAGACAAAACTGTCTCATGGAACAGAATAGAATATAGATATACTTTTTTTATGGGTTAATTCCTGTGTATTACATGGCATTAGCTTGGCCACAACTTTATTTCATATCCTCAAGTCTGATAACAGCAATGTATTCTTATCTTGGCTGTTATGGGCACTAGTCATGGGAAACCTGAGTGGATTGCAGTCTTATTTTTCAGTACATGACTTGTGTGGTAACTATACTATAGCCAGCTCTTTGTATTATCTTAACTGATTTGCAAATGTAAGAATTAGTTGATGATCTGGTTATTTCTGTGGAGATTATAGGTAATCACGTCTTGTTTTCAAGTTTGTGCTTGAATAAGGCTACTGTTCCTAATGACCTGCAGGTGTGTCTTGGCCAAGGCCAGTACATGTATTGATACTGAACAGGCCCATTACCAGGCAATGAGGTCTACCTTTTGTACTCAGCAAATCACCCCCAGTCTGTCCTATATTGGGCCTTTATGTTGGTTTACTTTTACCTAATTCTACTAGCTCAGGCAAATGCTATTTTCTCTTGCACCATCCAGAGGTGTGCCTAATTTTACGTTGTATAAAATGTTCCATAGTTGTTTGTACAAAAGATGAGTTTAATTTTCAGATGACCAGTTGCACAGGAAAACATCAATATTGCTGTAGACTTTTGTTAAATTTAAGACAGTATAAAGTGGTGATTACTTGTTTCTTTATAGCTATGAAGTTGACACAATCCTTACATTCTACAGACCTCCAGGGTTGACATCAGTTCCATGGTATGATGTTTTTGGACAGA
This sequence comes from Coregonus lavaretus, assembly GCF_964263955.1. Taxonomy (NCBI): domain Eukaryota; kingdom Metazoa; phylum Chordata; class Actinopteri; order Salmoniformes; family Salmonidae; genus Coregonus; species Coregonus lavaretus. The sequence goes on along the minus strand of NC_139991.1, from coordinate 12,528,009 downwards.
GCAGATATAAAGTGACAAACGCAAATTTACAGAACAGTGCATTTATTCAGTGCATCACTAACAGCTACCATATGGCCAGAGCAAAATGTACACACAGGAAATCTTAATTTTGGGTAAACAGTCCTTCAAATGCCTTTCTCTCAAATGCCTCAGTTGGCTAGACCAAAGTACTCTTAATGAGAAATCAGTCATTCAGTCAAACCTACAACCTGCTTAGACTGCACACCATTTGGACAGACCTTACTCCCAAACATGCCATGGCAATACAATGTACAGTACACACAACCTTCACATTGAGACAAAAACATTTCCTTGTGTGGTCTGACCTTAGTCAACATATTGTTTGGTCTTTTATAACATGCTTCCAAAGCCTGTCACTAGCCCCAGCCACTGATTTGTAAATTATTGCCTATCGAGCAGAGACCCAAATAAACAGTCCAACAGCAAAGGCACACATGTTCCAGCTTGATCCGTTTAAGGCAATGCAATAGCATATGATTGTGAGAAAGCTAAAGATCTGACAAGAGTTAAGGGTGGCATGTATGGCTTCAGACCCAGGCCTCACCAAACCAAACTAGAGGTTGATATGGAGAGGAACAGTCATAAGGGGAGGGGTGGTCCAGGAGTGTTGAGGGTAGAAGAGTCGTTGGTATCCAAGACTAGTTGGCTTGATGTGCAGCCATTTGGGTCACCATCCCTCGGCTGGGCTTAAACAGTCCCCCCCGGCCTGCAACCGCTAAGCAGATAGAAAATAATCATAGTCAGCTGAGGCCAGCCCGTCACCCTTATTCTGGGTTAGGTCTGGGCATGGAGTAATCAAAAACGCTCATCCACATTCTTTGAAATTGCTAGTGTGCACCTGCCAAGGAAGAGATCTCTCAACTCTAATAGGGAGACAAAATGGACATTGACTGTTACGAGCAAGCTAATACACATTACAAAATGGAATCCTGAAAACAAGGGAAAGGTAATAGTTGCCTTCATGTCAATTCAGTTATATACACACAGTGGCAATATTCACTGCAAATCTAAAAACAGCTTTGAAAGCTTTTATCAAGGTCATGCAGAATAGTATGCATTTTGCCAGATGGAGCCAAAAGGGGGGGTACATTGTTGCCCTACGATTTACAAATAACACCACAGGTTTACTTTGAAACTCAGTGACATTTACGTTTCATGAATGTTTCCAAGCATGTTAACAGCCACCAATATAATATGTATGCTCCCACGACAAAATACAGACTACTTCCACCCCCATCACTGGAAGGCAGGGCACAGCAGGTGAGGGAGACAGAAGCAGAGAGAAGTCCTTTCAGCAAAGCATAACTAAAATCTTCCAGCCCACTCTTAACCCCAAGAGATAATGTCAGCACAGGCAGATAATGCTGCAGTAGCCCCACAGAGCAGCAGGGTTCAGGGACCAACGAAAAGAAACTAGCAGCAGACAGCAGGTTATACAACACATCTTTATTGAAACAGTCTCCCAAGGAGTAACATCAGCTTACAAAGAGGAGATGGTGGGAGAAGAAAAAAAACAAGTAATGCTATGAAAACCAAAAGCACAGGGAAAAGTGGTTGACAGGGCTGGGCAGAGACAGAAAATATAAAAGATTCTCATGGATTGGACTGACAGTTGCAGGGTTTTTTTTTTGCATTTATTTTGTACAAAAAATAAATTAATGAAATCTTTCAAGTTTACAGGAATATCTATTTGTTGTTTCGAACACAGACTTGCTGATAAATCTAAATGCTGTGGATTTCAGCTTTACATGTGTTAAAACAAAAGTATCTTAGACATACCAAAGCAGGCTTACTCTGAAAAGGAGGCCAGGAAAAACAAAAAGAGATGAGAAACAAAACAAAAAAGATTTCTAAAAGTGAGCTGGGGCAAACACATTCATCATATCTGAATGTTCAATGTGGCGTAAGTTGACAATCCTTTAAGCGCTTTAGGATCGCATCGCTTGAGCATTACCTCGAGAGCAACCCCGAGGTCCCTGGGCTGCTCCCCGCTTGTAGCCTGGCTGATATCCCTCCTGTAGAAACAACAGGTCATTCAGAAAGACTCTTATACACCATCTTCATGACAGCATCTGGGACAACAACTCACAGAATCCCTTTTATTTGGACTAACGCAACCTTAATGCAAGGGTCAAGTGTCTTCTAGTCACTAGGACCTAGTGGTTGGCTGTGTCCACCCTTACCCGCTGATAGGTGCTGTTGGAGTAGTCCCGGGGAGCCGTGCTGAACTGGGCCTGTTGCCCATAACCATTGTTTGGAGTGTTCGAGAAGGGAGGGCGATAGCCATCATATCCTCCTGAGGAAGACAACCATTTAAAAACTGTTAACACCGTAATAAAATCACTCATGTATCAAAGTAGGTCCCTTACAATAAATCATCTGGATCTCATACCTCTGAAACCGTTAGAGGATCCTCGGTATCCATTGATCATGCCCCGGGGGTTCCTGGGGCCTCCGCGAGGCACGGCCCCCCTGCTGTTATAGAATGACTGGCCTTGCCGCCCAAAGCCTGGCCCCTGGGACGACTGCACCTGGTGGCCCGCTGCCGACGATATCACTTGGTCTTGGGTGTGGAAGCCTCCTACAACATTATAAGAGTCATTAACATTTGATCTTTCTGCTGATCATGCCCTTTGACCCAAGGTCTACTGCTCCTCAGACTCTGCTTGTCTAAGTCACACCCTCAGGCCCAACAGCCACCCCAGTCCCTCTCTCACCAGACTGTAGCGTGTCCTGCTGGATGTCAGGCTGCTCCACGGAGTGCTCCACGGAGTGCTCCGCCTGGCTGCTGAAGCCCTGGCCGTAGCTGCTGGGGAATTGGTTCTGCTTCAGACTGTCTGCTTCGTTAGTGGGGGGCACGGGGGCGTTGAGGTTGAACACCTGAAGGACACAATACAACCAGAGAAAAGCTTTCATTTAGAGGTGGCAGACGCCCATGCAGGACTCGCAGACAACAGCAAATCATCAGTAACTCAGACTTTAGTCTGATTATTGAGCATGCCGTACATACTGTTCAAGGTTCGCAAAATAAAGTTAATCAGCTTAAAGTTGATTATAAAGCCTTATGTAGACATGGGGGTAGACAAGAGGAGCATTCTATTCTGCTCTGACAGAGTGGAGTGTGTGGGGGTGGGGGGAGGAAATAGGAGTGAAGCTTGGTTTTGAGAAATGTAGGCCAACACTGGAATTATACTTTTAATTCAGTTTTGATGTCCCAATCAGTTATTACTGTTGTGTGATAGTGTGTGCTACTTCTATTCTCCCTGTCGTAAGACTTGTGCTACCATAGTTGTGTAATAAGTGATTCGAGTTAAGTGGGTTATATGCCGATTCTGTTCAAGTGACGCGTTGTCAGTTATAAGTCCTCCATTAACAAAGCCTACCGCTTGCATGGACTGGAATGGTGCTGCGTTGACATTGATGCCGCCGCTGTGGGGGGTGGAGACAGGCGGGAAGGCAGAGGGCAAGGAGGACTGGGCGGGGGACTGCTCAGACGACAGAGACGTCGAGGCCTGGTTTAGGGAGGGGGCGGGGCGTGGTGGGGAGACAGAGACGTCACATACTTCAATGGTTTTCACAGACACTTCAGGAAAAGCAGGTAGGATGAGTGCTAACCATCTCTCACACTGCCCAATAACAGCCAAGCACAGAGAAGCTCCACCACCCACACACACACAGCCAGGGGGGTAGAGGGTGGTGGAATAGAGGGCACCTTGGGGAGGGAGGGTTTACCTGGATGTGGTCGGTGCTGTCTGTCTGTGGCTGGGGCTCTGCTGTGTGGGAGGGCTGGTAGAGGGGTGGTGTGGAGGAGTAGGCATCAGGTGTGGGGGATACCATGGGGACCTGGGGAGGGAAGGGGGAGAATAAGGGAAGGTTCACATGGTACCCTTGCCCTTTAAATAAGTTTGCTCCTGTATTGAGTCTTGGGGACCACTACTATCAGAATTCTGTTCAAGTGTCATTATTGCCACTTACTTGTGTAGATTCAGGAATTGAGCTTGGTTGAGGAAGTCTGGATTCTGAATGAACTGCACACAAGATAAATATAAAATGGTTTGTCGGTAAAACAGTTTAGAGCAACTAAAATTTAACACTGACAAACCTCAAGAGTATATGAGCAGTACTACACTCACCAGCCAGTATATTAGGTACACCATCCCGTTCACGAAAATGGTTTTCTCCTACAGACAGTGAGTCACTTGGCCGTGGCTTGCTATATAAAGCAGGCAGACAGGCATCGAGGCATTCAGTTACTGTTCGATTGAACTTTAGAATGGGCAAAATGAGTGACCTAAGAGACAGAGTGGTATGATCGTCGATGCCAGGTGCGTCGGATCCAGTATCTCAGAAACAGCCACCCTCCAGATCTTTTCACACACAACAGTGTCTAGGGGTTACTGAGAATGGTGCGACAAACAAAATACACCCAGTCAGCGGCAGTCCTGTGGGTGAAAACAGCTCGTTGATGAGAGGTCGAAGGAGAATGGCAAGAACAAACAGGCAAATAACAGCGCAGTATAACAGTGGTGTGCAGAACGGCATCTCGGAATGAACAACTCGTCGATCCTTGTCACCGATGGGCTATTGCAGCAGAAGACCACACCGGGTTCCACTGTCAGCTAAAAACAAGAAGAAGCGGCTCCAGTGAGCACGCGATCACCAACACTGGACAATTAAGGAGTGGAAATACATCGCCTGTTCAGACGAATCCTGGTTCTTGTTGCATCAGGCTGATGACAGCGTCAGCATTTGGCGTATGCAGCATGAGTCCAAGGACCCATCCAGCCTGGTGTGGGGACTGTTTTCCAGGCACACGTTAGGTCCCTTGATACCAATGTAGAATCCACGCCCCAAAGAATTCAGGCTGTTCTAGAGGCAAAGGAGGGGTACGACCCGGTACTAGATGGGTGTACCTAATAAACTGTCTATGAGTGTATATGTGAACATCTCTAGGAGGACTACAGCCTCAGTGGTGGTGTTGGTTTGAGGGGAGTTAAAACAGAATGTGATGTACTAACACTGACCCATCTGCTGCAGGTCCACGCTCTGCGCAGGCTTCATGGGCTGGGCCAACACGATGGCTGGGTCCAGGGCATGGCCATCAAATTCCAACATGGAGTCCTGTGGGAGGAAGCACATGGGTCAGCATGAACAAGTGACCAAACAGGATCCAATAAGGCACCCAGTTCAGGACCATAGGGGGCTGTTGGAAGGATCATCACCTGCATGAAGTTATAGGTTCCCTGCATCTGGGCCATGAGGTCCTGTACGACCTGCTTCCTGACCACGGGGTCAGGCGTGTGGGAGACTGGGTTCACAGTGTGGGGCTCGGGGGCCATCTGGGGAGGAGGCTGGTGCTGGAGGGCGTTGACCACCTAAAGACACAGGGACAGATTTAAACCCAGCTGATGACATCATTGGGCCATGGAGTTACTTGATGAACCCTAAAGGATTCTGTGTGAGACTTTGTGACAAATGACATGAGGTGTAGACATGCAACATACCTGGGCCTCTGCCGTCCACTCCTCTACTTGGTCGTTGCCAGTCCTGCTGTATGTGGTTTCTGGAATGAACTGTCTGTTTACAAACTACACAAATAAACATGAGATCACTTGATTAGATTCCAATAGGCAAGGTAAACCAGAGAGTTCTGAACTTTACAGCAGTCAAGAGTCAGGGTAGAGATTGAATTCACCTCTGTGGCTTCTACTTCAACGGCCTCTGTGTATTCTTCAGTAACTGTTTCTTCTGTAAAAAGAATACGCTCTGATTAATATCCACTCATCCAGGTCCACACACTCAGACCAATCGTAACATGAGTTCCCCTCAGGTGATGGTAATCTGTTAACCCAGAAGTAAAACCTCACGTAATTTGGTCAGCTGCGTGATTAAAGTCTGTCTTCATACGTATTAGAAATTGAGAGTTACAGCAAAAACAAAGTCTCCACCCTCGCAAAAGGAAACTCAGCCAAAGCGCTCAAGGCGAAGCAGTTTAAGCACCGCCTTCACCCAATCCTGATACATTTTAGTCATTTAGCAGACGCTCTTATCCAGAACGACTTACAGTTAGTGAGTGCATACATTTTTCATACTGATACTTCCAAATAGCCAGTGACAAAAACCTAAAAAACTGAACTAATGCTGCTCGAATCTCACGCATTCCATTCAGTCCTGGCAGATTCTCTCAGTCTACACACAGAATCTGCCAACGGGAGATTATGGTGATGGTGGATACCTGGTTCTGCAGGCTGCTCCCCGCTCCCAGACGACTCATGCGCCACAGACTGCTCCTCCTCTTCTTCTTCCACCACCTCTTCCTCCTCACACACTCCATTCTGATGCGTTTGTGCTCTGTCAAAATAGCCACTCAGCAGCACCTTGTTCAGGGTCTCCTTCAGTGCCTTGTCTATAGGAAAGTGGCAGATCATATTCAGAAGGTATTAGAAAGGTCTTGATAAAGCATAAAATGTACCACTGTTTAGTGGTCCCAATCCATAACAGAAACGTTTGGGTTGTGCTACGAAGCACTCAAGAGTTAGTCAATAGGCCGGGTCTATGTTTGGTATAATCACAGCTGTGACCCATTCCACAGCACCGTGCCAGGCCTGGCCAAGATCCACTGCTCGAAGCACTTTAATAACCCTCAAGTATTCATAATCCACAATGCCATATGATCCACCGCAAAGTTGTCTCTGGAACCTGGGAGGTGGATGCTCAGTGTTTGTGGAATGACAGGTGTCCTGTGTCTGGGCTGGCACTACCCCTCAAAGCCCACTGGCCTCACCCCAACCACCCAGAAAAGAGCTTCCCCTTATACATGTTCTGCTAACATGGCCTGCACATCCAGCATGCCCTTTGTGCTCCAAGGGGCTGGGTGATGGATGGGCTTAAGTCATAACGCTGCTCCCAGTTGAGCCAGCTCAGCTAACCTTGCTTCCAAGCTATTTTTTCCCCTCAAATCTAAGATAAGCCCCAAGATACTCCGTATACATATGGGGATGTGGGTAACTAATTAAACAAGCCAAAGCCTACAGTTGAAGTAGGAAGTTTACATACACCTTAGCCAAATACATTTAAACTCATTTTTTTCACAATTCCTGACATTTAATCCTAGTAAAAATTCCCTGTCTTAGGTCAGTTAGGATCACCACTTTATTTTAAGAATGTGAAATGTCAGACCCTCCTGCAGCAAAGCACCCCAACAGCATGATACTGCCACCCCAGTGCTTCACGGTTGGGATGGTGTTCTTCGGCTTGCAAGCAACCCCCTTTTTCCTCAAAACATAACGATGGTCATTATGGCCAAACAGTTATATTTTTGTTTCATCAGACCAGAGGACATTTCTCCAAAAAGTACGATCTTTGTCCCCATGCGCAGTTGCAAACCGTAGTCTGGCTTTTTTTATGGCAGTTTTGGAGCAGTGGCTTCTTCCTTGCTGAGCGGCCTTTCAGGTTATGTCGATATAGGACTCGTTTTACTGTGGATATAGATACTTTTGTACCCGTTTCCTCCAGCATCTTCACAAGGTCCTTTACTGTTGTTCTGGGATTGATTTGCACTTTTCGCACCAAAGTACGTTCATCTCTAGGAGACGTAACGTGTCTCCTTCCTGAGCGGTATGACTGCTGCGTGGTCCCATGGTGTTTATACTTGCGTGCTATAGTTTGTACAGATGAACGTGGTACCTTCAGGCATTTGGAAATTGCTCCCAAGGATGAACCAGACTTGTGGAGGTCACCAATTATTTTTCTGAGGTCTTGGCTGATTTATTTTGATTTCCCCATGATGTCAAGCAAAGAGGCACTGAGTTTCAAGGTAGGCCTCGAAATACATCCACAGGTACACCTCCAATTGACTCAAATGATGTCAATTAGCCTATCAAAAGCTTCTAAAGCCATGACATCATTTTCTGGAATTTTCCAAGCTGTTTAAAGGCACAGTCAACTTAGTGTATGTAAACTTCTGACCCACTGGAATTGTAATACAGTGAATTATAAGTGAAATGATCTGTCTGGAAATAATTATTGGAAATATTACTTGTGTCATGCACAAAGTAGATGTCCTAACCGACTTGCCAAAACTATCGTTTGTTAACAAGAAATGTGTGGATTGGTTGAAAAACTAGTTTTAATGACTCCAACCTAAGTGTATGTAAACTTCCGACTTCAACTGTACATGTACAGAGTACATACATTGAGAGCTACTTCAAAAGTGTTAGAAACATACATGTGGTTCCTGCCACAGCCTGGTCTCTGCACTCTAGCAGTTCCCATAGGTGTAGGGAGGCCTCCTCATACTGGTCAGTCAACCTAGAGAACAGGGAAGGACATTAACAACATGCCTTCCATTATATTACGTCACTCGTTCGTCATTTACCACGAAAGTTAAAAAGAAACAAAAAAAGGTTTGTACCTGACGTCATGGTCCCGTTCAGGGCCCACCAGCTTGTAGAAATTGTCCAGTGCGGTGAGGTCAGCATCGGTGAGCAGGGGGGAGCCTGCGGCGGGCTGTTTCAGGTCCTGCCTCGTCTGCTCGTCCCCCAGCCGGTCCAGCAGGAACTGCAGCTCCAGAACAGTCTTCAGCCGCCTCTGCTCCGTCTCCTCCCGCTGCAGCTGCTCCCTCCGGGCAGACTTCTTCACTGCCTTTTGGATCTGCAAGGAAACAGGGAAGAAGTTGTGTCGCTGCACTATGGCCACAGTGACTGAGAAACAGCAACTAATAAATACAGTGAGTGTGGTCATAGTAACCAGAATGAAAAGGATTGTTGACCACCTACAGTTGAAGTCGGAAGTTTACATACACTTATAGGTTGGAGTCATTAAAACTTGTTTTTCAACCACTCCACAAATTTCTTGTTAACAAACTATAGTTTTGGCAAGTCGGTTAGGACATCTACTTTGTGCATGACACAAGTAATGTTTCCAACAATTGTTTACAGACAGATTATTTCACATATAACTCACTGTATTACAATTCCAGTGGGTCAGAAGTTTACATACACTCAGTTGACTGTTCCTTTAAACAGCTTGGAAAATTCCAGAAAATGATGTCATGGCTTTAGAAGCTTCTGATAGGCTAATTGACATCATTTGAGTCAATTGGAAGTGTACCTGTGGATGTATGTCAAGGCCTACCTTCAAACTCAGTGCCTCTTTGCTTGACATCATGGGAAAATCAAAAGAAATCAGTCAAGACCTCAGAAAAAAAATTGTAGACCTCCACAAGTCTGGTTCATCCTTGGGAGCAATTTCCAAACGCCTGCAGGTACCACGTTCATCTGTACAAACAATAGTACGCAAGTATAAACACCATGGGACCATGCAGCCGTCATACTGCTCAGGAAGGAGACACGTTGCGTCTCCTAGAGATGAACGTAATTTGATGCGAAAAGTGCAAATCAATCCCAGAAGAACAGCAAAGGACCTTGTGAAGATGCTGGAGGAAACAGGTACAAAAGTATCTATATCCACAGTAAAACGAGTCCTATATCGACATAACCTGAAAGGCCGCTCAGCAAGGAAGAAGCCACTGCTCCAAAACCGCCATAAAAAAGCCAGACTACGGTTTGCAACTGCACATGGGAACAAAGATCGTACTCTTTGGAGAAATGTCCTCTGGTCTGATGAAACAAAAATAGAACTGTTTGGCCATAATGACCATCGTTATGTTTGGAGGAAAAAGGGGGTTGCTTGCAAGCCGAAGAACACCATCCCAACCGTGAAGCACAGGGGTGGCAGCATCATGCTGTGGGGGTGCTTTGCTGCAGGAGGGACTGGTGCACTTCACAAAATAGATGGCATTATGAGGAAGGAAAATTATGTGGATATATTGAAGCAACATCTCAAGACATCAGTCAGGAAGTGAAAGCTTGGTTGCAAATGGGTCTTCCAAATGGACAATGACCCCAAGCATACTTCCAAAGTTGTGGCAAAATGGCTTAAGGACAACAAAGTCAAGGTATTGGAGTGGCCATCACAAAGCCCTGACCTCAAGCCTATAGAAAATGTGTGGGCAGAACTGAAAAAGCGTGTGCGAGCAAGGAGGCCTACAAACCTGACTCAGTTACACCAGCTCTGTCAGGAGGAATGGGCCATAATTCACCCAACTTATTGTGGGAAGCTTGTGGAAGGCTACCCGAAACATTTGACCCAAGTTAAACAATTTAAAGGCAATGCTACCAAATACTAATTGAGTGTATGTAAACTTCTGACCCACTGGGAATGTGATGAAATAAATCACTCTACTATTATTCTGACATTTCACATTCTTAAAATAAAGTGGTGATCCTAAATTACCTAAAACAGGGAATTATTACTAGGATTAAATGTCAGGAATTGTGAAAAAAATGAGTTTAAATGTATTTGGCTAAGGTGTATGTAAACTTCCGACTTCAACTGTACAGTGAGGGAAAAAAGTATTTGATCTCCTGTTTATTTGAACAGTGAGAGACAGAATAACAACAGAAAAATCCAGAAAAACACATGTCAAAAATGTTATAAATTGATTTGCAATTTAATGAGGGAAATAAGTATTTGACCCCTCTGCAAAACAACTTGGTGGCAAAACCCTTGTTGGCAATCACAGAGGTCAGACGTTTCTTGTAGTTGGCCACCAGGTTTGCACACATCTCAGGAAGGATTTTGTCCCACTCCTCTTTGCAGAGCTTCTCCAAGTCATTAAGGTTTTGAGGCTGACGTTTGGCAACTCGAACCTTCAGCTCCCTCCACAGATTTTCTATGGGATTAAGGTCTGGAGACTGGCTAGGCCACTCCAGGACCTTAATGTGCTTTTTCTTGAGCCACTCCTTTGTTGCCTTGGCCGTGTGTTTTGGGTCATTGTCATACTGGAATACCCATCCACGACCCATTTTCAATGCCCTGGCTGAGGGAAGAAGGTTCTCACCCAAGATTTGACGGTACATGGCCCGTCCATCGTCCCTTTGATGCGGTGAAGTTGTCCTGTCCCCTTAGCAGAAAAACACCACCAAAGCATAATGTTTCCACCTCCATGTTTGACGGTGGGGATGGTGTTCTTGGGGTCATAGGCAGCATTCCTCCTCCTTCAAACACGGAGAGTTGAGTTGATGCCAAAGAGCTCGATTTTGGTCTCATCTGACCACAATACTTTCACCCAGTTCTCCTCTGAATCATTCAGATGTTCATTGGCAAACTTCAGACGGCCCTGTATGTGCTTTCTTAAGCAGGGGGACCTTGTGGGCGCTGCAGGATTTTAGTCCTTCACGGCATAGTGTGTTACCAATTGTTTTCTTGGTGACCATGGTCCCAGCTGCCTTGAGATCATTGACAAGATCCTCCCGTGTAGTTCTGGGCTGATTCCTCACCGTTCTCATGATCATTGTAACTCCATGAGGTGAGATCTTGCATGGAGCCCCAGGCCGAGGGAGATTGACAGTTCTTTTGTGTTTCTTCCATTTGCGAATAATCGCACCAACTGTTGTCACCTTCTCACCAAGCTGCTTGGCGATGGTCTTGTAGCCCATTCCAGCCTTGTGTAGGTCTACAATCTTGTCCCTGACATCCTTGGAGAGCTCTTTGGTCTTGGCCATGGTGGAGAGTTTGGAATCTGATTGATTGCTTCGGTGGACAGGTGTCTTTTATACAGGTAACAAACTGAGATTAGGAGCACTCCCTTTAAGAGTGTGCTCCTAATCTCAGCTCGTTACCTGTATAAAAGACACCTGGGAGCCAGAAATCTTTCTGATTGAGAGGGTCAAATACTAATTTCCCTCATTAAAATGCAAATCAATTTATAACATTTTTGACATGCGTTTTTCTGGATTTTTTTGATGTTATTCTTAATATAATAATAATATGCCATTTAGCACACGCTTTTATCCAAAGCGACTTACAGTCATGCGTGCATACATTTTTTTGTGTATGGGTGGTCCCGGGGATCGAACCCACTACCTTGGCGTTACAAGCGCCGTGCTCTACCAGCTGAGCTACAGAGGACCACATTCTGTCTCTCACTGTTCAAATAAACCTACCATTAAAATTATAGACTGATCATTTCTTTGTCAGTGGGCAAACGTACAAAATCAGCAGGGGATCAAATACTTTTTTCCCCTCACTGTATATTTATATATTTATTAATTCCATTATTTTACTTTTAGATGTGTATTGTTAGATACTACTGCACTGTTGGAGCTGGGAACACAAGCATTTCGCTACACCCGCAATAACATCTGCTAAAAATGTGTATGTGACCAATAAAATTGGATTTGATTTGAAACCTTGAGACTGAACTCACCTCTTGCCCCAAAGACAGGAAGCTCTTCTGCAACTCCCGAGCAAAATCCAGGTTGTTGGTCACTTCCTGGAACTTAGTCAAGGCATCCTACAGATGAGACGAGACAAGAGAGGGAATGAACATTAAATATGTTTTGCTAGCTGTGTCACAGATCAAAACAACAAACACCAAAGTATAGAAACAATGGAAAGCTCAAGAATGAAAGATTATAGTACATATGCAACAGGTTAATCAATCAAGTTCACAATTGAAGTTCCCTGAGCTAACATCAACCCAGACCACAGTGTCTTGTACATACCAGCTGATCCTGGTTCAACAGTTCTCCTTTATTCTTCTTGGCCTGGTAGTCATCCAGCTTGCCCTATAAAAATATGGCACATTTAATAAGGGTTACAAAAAGGTCTGCTGAGATTCTTTCAGCAGAAATATACCAACTTTGGTTTACCTGGGTATATACCATCTATTAAGTGATGCGACTCTAACGCCAAATAAGTCACAGGTTAATGATTGATTACACCAACTAAATTTGTCTGTAGCCTTAATTTTAATTACCAACTTTGAGAAAGTCAATGCAGGGTCATAAAGCAGACAATCTTCCCAGACAAGAGAGACATCCAGAATTGTTCCTCAGTTGCAGTTGATCTCAAGCAATGACTAAGCATGAAACAATCTATGCTTTTTGGGAGGTATCTGAAAGCATGCTTGGATGAAAAAAAGGAAACATTGTTACCTTTTTCTTTTCCATGTTGCGGACCTTCTTGTCGATCACCTGCAGGACCTGCTTCATGGCCTCAGACTGGGTCCCAGAACCCAACTCTGGGCTGGAGGACTGAAAAGCATTGTTGCCAACTGTTGCTGAAGGCATCTGATGAGAAGACAGAACATTATTTGTAGTAGTCATTATTAGTGAAGGCTAAATAACACTGAGCCTGTAATTGAATACAATAAAGGTTATAATATGTTGATGATTAAAACATGGTGCTGTAAACAACAAAGGCCTCATCTGAACAATAGCATTACATTGTTGACCACATAAGGGGTCAGACAACAGGCATTTTAATATACAAAAAAAGATCAAGCATAGGGTACTACCTATTCATGTTCCTTGACGAAAAACTAAGAGACCTATGAATCTGGGGCCGGCAGGTAGCTTAGTGGGTAAGAGCGTTGTGCCAGTAACCGAAAGGTCGCTGGTTCTAATCCCCGAGCCGACTAGGTGAAAAATCTGTCGATGTGCCCTTAAGAAAGGCACTTAACCCAATTGCTCCTGTAAGTCGCTCTGGTTAAGAGCGTGTGCTAAATGATGTAAAATGTAAATGTAAAAATGAATCAATTTGGATATTGTGTCGCTTTGCAGTAAGATTTGTCAACCGCTAACGTTCGCAAAGTATAATTCAATAACTAGTACCTAGCTAGGTTACGTTAGTATTCCCTGATTTTTTGCTATTAGCCAACTAAGAAACTGAAGCCGACGAGGCACAGAAAAGGGAAAACGGGGATAAATTGCAAGTCCTTTGTGAGTCGAGGGACTGTCAGCTGGGCATTGTCCATTGAACAGCATAAACGTTACCTGCCTAACGTTAGCTAACTACGCTACTCATCTTCCATCAACATCAAATAAATAACTAATTCCGACAAAACAATTATTGATGCAGCTAGCTACATATCGTCACAAGTATAACATTTATGCCATTTGAAAACAGATGGTCATCAAATTAGGCTTAAACTTGAATCCCATCCCACAACAACCCCCACACGGCTGCATGGCTAGTTTAGCAACATTTAGCTATCTAGCTAATGTTAGCTAGTTCATTTTCTCCTCGCATTGTTACCGAGACCGGCGTTAGCTAGCTGGCTACGCGAATCACTTAGATGCGAGGTAGAACTCGATAGCTGAATAACGCGATTCGAAAAAGATGATTAACTACATTTATTTGAACGACAGCCATCACACTATTTTGTTGAAATGTACCTTGCTAATGTGAACACTGAACGGATTCCGTTTAATCGATTGGATGACTGGACAATGCTAGCTAGAGAGACGACTTTTGAGAGGCTAGCCTAGCTCGCTAACTTAGCTAGCAAAATTATTTCTGAATTTGATGCTGACAACATTCACTTACCTTTAGGCTATCTGTCTTGTTTCGTCGTCTGACGTTTGTAGTTTTAGCTCTATATATTTCGTGTAACTTGTATGTTATTTTGTCTCGACAATGGTGTTCCGCCTCGCCGGCCTCACCGACAACTATACACTATACTGATGGCTGGCTGCACATATGCTAACGAGACACGAGAACAGGGTCAGATGGCTGCAAGGCCCGGTTGGTAGTCCTAGAATTGCCTGAGTTCATTTTGGGATACTGAACAGATTTAACTAGAATAATTCCTCAACAACATTGCAATTAAATTGCAGACCAATTATTATGGAAGCAGTTGCATTTGACAGCTTTAGGTAAGCATTTTTATGCAAGGCAAGTTGTCAATTTGTATTGTATTCCAAGCCATTTACTGAACCCCAACTTTATTTAAGCTTTTCTCCTCTGCTTTGAAAAGTACCATAGATTATCCTTTGCAAGTCTATAGAACGATTACGTTTAAATAATATCACAGTTTCTAAACCCAGAGGCTCAACATCGCGAGACTCCCGCGGACGCTTGTGAAACAGACCAGGCCAGGGTTTGGGGTTTGAGAAGTCAGTCAATGAGAGAAGTTAAAAAATCTTCCTTAGTTGTTAATTTTATCGAAATCTAAAGGTACAACCTAGATTCGAGCCAATGTCGTAAGTTGTTGAACATGTTATTACTCCAACCCCGTGAAAGTGACAAACTGACACGTTCAAAACATTTTTTTTAACAACTTTATATCGAAGGAGTGCCTTTGATGGCTTGCACATGCGCAGTTTGGCGCGAGACGAATTTTAGACCCGATTACGTACGTGTTTCCATGCATTAGCTTAGTTGATCAACGTCGCCATAACATCACCTACAAATGTGATCGGTGATTTCTATTGGAGAAGCAGTGTAAGCCTATCTTCATACTGTACTAACATTGATAATATTGTTCTCTAATAGTCTACAAATATTTTATTAACCACAGGTGCCTGTTAATCACTAAGTGATTAAGTGTAGTAGGTTTAAATCAAATCAAATTGTATTTGTCACATGCTCCGAATACAACAGGTAGACTTAACCATGAAACGCTTGCTTATGAGCCCTTCCCAATGCTGCAGTTAAAAAATTATAATAATAAAATGAAAAATGGTAACACAAGAGGAATAACTACATAAGAATGGAGCTACAGTGCATTCGGAAAGTTTTCAGAACCCTTGACTTTTTCCACATTTTGTTAAGTGACAGCCTTATACTAAAATTGATTAAATTGTTTTTTCCCCCTCATCAATCTACACACAATACCCCATAATGACAAAGCAAAAACAGGTTTTTATACATTTTTGCAAATGTATAAAAAAAAAAAAGGGAAATTACATTTGCATAAGTATTCAGACCCTTTACTCAGTACTTTGTTGAAGCACCTTTGGCAGCGATTACAGCCTTGAGTCTTCTTAGTTATGACACTACAAGCTTGGCACACCTGTATTTGGGGAGTTTCTCCCATTCTTCTCTGCAGATCCTCTCAAGCTCTGTCAGGTTGGATGGGGAACGTCGCTGCGCAGCTATTTTCAGGTCTCTCCAGAGATGTTCGATCGGGTTCGAGTCCGGGCTCTGGCTGGGCCACTCAAGGATATTCAGAGACTTTTCCCGAAGCCACTCCTGTGTTGTCTTGGCTGTGTGCTTATGGTCGTTGTCCTGTTGGTAGGTGAAACTTTGCCCCAGTCTGAGGTCCTGAGCACTCTGGAGCAGGTTTTTCGTCAAGGATCTCTCTGTACTTTGCTCTGTTCATCTTTCCCTCGATCCTGACTAGTCTCCCAGTCCCTGCCGCTGAAAAACATCCCCACAGCATGATGCTGCCACCACCATGCTTCACCGCAGGGATGGTGCCAGGTTTCCTCCAGATGTGACGCTTGGCATTCAGGCCAAAGAGTTCAATCTTGGTTTCATCAGACCAGAGAATCTTGTTTCTCATGGTCCGAGAGTCTTTAGGTGCCTTTTGGCAAACTCCAAGCAGGCGGTCGTGCCTTTTACTGAGGAGTGGCTTCCGTCTGGCCACTCTACCATAAAGGCCTGATTGGTGGAGTGCTGCAGAGATGGTTGTCCTTCTGGAAGGTTCTCCCATCTCCACATAGGAACTCTGGAGCTCTGTCAGAGTGACCATCGGGTTCTTGGTCACCTCCCTGACCAAGGCCCTTCTCCCCCGATTGCTCAGTTTGGCCGGGCGGCCAGCTCTAGGAAGAGTCTTGGCAGTTCCAAACTTCTTCCATTTAAGAATGATGGAGGCCACTGCGTTCTTGGGGACCTTCAATGCTGCAGAACGTTTTTGGTACCCTTCCCCAGATCTGTGCCTCGACACAATCCTGTCTCGGAGCTCTACAGACAATTCCTTCAACCTCATGGCTTGGTTTTTTCTCTGACATGCACTGTCAACTATGGGACCTTATATAGACAGGTGTGTCCTTTCCAAATCATATCCAATCAATTGAATTTACCACAGGTGGACTCCAATCAAGTTGTAGAAACATCTCCAGGATGATCAATGGAAACAGGATTCACCTGAGCATAATTTCGAGTCTCATAGCAAAGGGTCTGAATACTTATGTAAATAAGGTATTTCATTTTTTAATTTTTAATAAATGTGCAAAAATGTCTAAAATCCTGTTTTCACCTGATATAGAGGTCCTGGGTGGTAGGGAGCTCTGTCCCAGTGATTTACTGGGCTGTCCGAATAAGCAAAGATGAAAACTCTATGGTAGAAGTGCTGCCAGTGGTACTGCAGAAAATGTCCAATTTTTACTACTAGAGGGCATAACAGTATAATCAAGCACTCCTGTCTCAATTCAACATACATCCCAAATGACCACAAAGTCCAGGGCCATTAGGAATTTCTCTGCTGTCTGAAACTGATTCCGCATTACTCTTTAAATGTAAAGGGTGGCACAATGGCAGTGCCTGCAGTCAGAAGCAGTGTGATGTTTATGACCAAAGTACTTTCTAGTACAGCATCAATGGTGATACACACTCATGCAACTAATCCACCACACACATACAATCACAAATACACAGGCACACAGATGTTCATAGATAGCCTCACAGGCACTCATTCCCATATACACTTCACCCACATGATAGGCTACATCTGCAAGCACACACACACACACACACACACACATCCTACATACTGTATGCCTTTGAAAAGTTTCCATGATGATGACAGCAGTCTTTCATGTGTGCTTCTGTAGTCTTAAAACCCTCTTACATATGATGAGAGGTTCAGGCTGTCAAATATCATCAGCCACCCCAGAAGCCACGTCTGCCTACCTCATGGAACAGCCACACTAGCCGTTTCTGACCTGAGCAGTAGTACATAATTGTCTCAACCTGCTGTCATAATCGCTATGATGGCTGCTCTGGCACCATAGCGATTATGACAGCAGGTTGAGACAATTATGTACTACTGCTCAGGTCAGAAACGACAGGCAGGCTAATTGGGAATTGAGCCCTGGGACCGTGATCTAATTCCAGATTTACCCATTTTAATTCCATTCCATGAGTTTTCCCACTCTGGCTATACAGAAATGCATTAAGCATTCTAAATAAATTACATTGAGGTGATTTACTGTAAATTGACAGCCCTTGATTTCCAATAGAGAGTAACAAATGCTTAACTATATTTTCATAGATCGTTTTGATTTTCTTTGCATGTTATTAAACTCTTATTCAACCAGTTTTCCATCATTTTCTGTTCAAATAATGCAGCCCACATGTTGTTAAACAGCTCTCGATGTGCCTATGCCAGAAATAGTGGGTGGTTTGTGATGCCATTAAGTATCTCTCCCCTCAGTCTCTTTCTATCTCCCTCTCTGTATCTTGGATCAGGGTTTGATACACAGCAATGCTGCTGAGACACCTGTCTGTCCAGGTCGGGGTGCTGCAGTGATCTATGCCTTGGACAAAACATGAACAGTGACCAATTACATACCCAAATGTAAAGTAGTTCTGAAGACCATGCCGCCACACACAAGTAGCTATTGTCTCTTCCCCATCGCTGGGGTTTGGAACATCTGTATGTCTCCTGTCTTTTGTTAATTTATGTGTTTGTTATTCTTCAATTTAGTCTGGTTTGGCACAGATCTTCTTACTGTCTCATCTTTAAGATGGATGGCCTGAGATATGAGAGTCTGTGTGAGATCTGCTCCCCTTATTGACCAAAGCAAATAATTTATGGGGAAAAACTAATTACACCCCTGATATTGAGGGGAAAATGTACTGTAATTTGATTAAGGAGACTGTTAATTTCAAACTGGCATTACCAACACATCTGGGCCCTGAGAGATGCTTGAGAACCTTCCATAAGAGCTGAATTGATGATCTGAATATTGTCCCCTGACACTGAACGCTTGCGCAACTGTTGAGCTGTGCTTTGATAGGCTATTTATGGAGGCTGCTGTGGATGGGCGTAAAAAAAGAGAATACATCTGAAAAGAGAATCGAGTCTGTCTTGTGGTTAAAAAGGCTTTTATGTGGAATTAAGTTGAAGCTCAAATCATTCCCCATTACCTTTCCCATGCTTGTGCCTGTCATGGGAGCGTCTCCATCTGAGGGCCTTACCCCTGTGTCACTGACAGCTCCTAAAGAGCCCCGCCCCCATCTGACATCCCCTCCTCAGGCTCCAGTTCTAGTAATCCTTCGTCTTTCTCTGAGCCAGTGAGTGAACGACCACAGCCCTTGCTCTCTCTCTCTCTCTCTCTCTCTCTCTCTCTCTCTCTCTCTCTATGTCTCTCCTGGAACACTGCTGAGAGAGATAATTGCATCCATGGCTGCCATGTTTTCGGTTTTGCATGTGAGGTCTCTGAAAATGTTTAAGTCTGTCGTAATTGAGGGAGTTGGAGAAACGGCGCTAACAGACAAACAAATGGTTAGTGTTTGGCTTGCGAAAGGATCACGACCACATGAGAGAGGGATGATGTCCTCTGTGTGTGCAAAGAGGGAGGAAAGAAGTGAAAGAAGGAATGAAAATAGAATGAGTACTGAACTGGCTCCATCCATAAAATGAACAGTTCCAGAATTCTGTCTCTCTCCCTAGATATGATGATGGCTCTGTATGTATGCATGCACCAGGGGGTTACATGGCCTGGTATACACATCAGAGCAACTCATGTCTGATTATACATTCTAGCATACAAAATGGTTACTCAGCATAACGACTGCCTATTGCCTATCCCTCATAGAGTTTGCTGTCTCCTAAGAGGGCAACACCCACCCAGTCCCTCGGTTGTGAATGGATATGGCCATGAATCCGCAACACAGAACCCCTGTGTTACCCTCCTGTTGAAAGCGCTTGGAGACACCTGTCTTCAGTCAGGCCATTGAACAAGTGCACAGGCCTGACACACGTCTGCCCCAAATAAAACCCTCTGTCGCTGGAGTTCATCAAGTCTCAGATGGAAAGCCACGAGAGACTGCTGTTTTCATCATAGCATCCAGAGTATAAACAGAATGTAAACCTCTAATAAACGACATGAAGGGCGTCTGGTTCCAATCGCAGGTCTTTCCCGGAGCCGGAGAGGGCTGAGCCTGAGAGAAACTGAACCCTGTTGAGACACAGAGCAGCGCTTATTTAAGAGGTCACGTCTGTTACATCATGACTCCATCACTAACCAGCAGCCATTCAGGACAGGGGTGGAACACAGAGTCAATGGATGAGCCTCATGGAAAATGAGGTAAAGACAGTGTACTAGACCAGTGTGTTTGTCTGAAGTCAGACACGAACTGACCTATTGGAGATTCGCCTGTTGATAGCTCCTATAGACAGAAGATGGCGCTAATATCACAGATTGGGAGGAGAGAAGCGAAAGTGCACAGTTTGTGAGAGACGCAAGAGGAGGGAAAGAGAAGAGAGGATAGACACAGAGTTGAACTTGTTTATAAGAAGAGAACAACATGCACTTTACAGCATCTTCTTCACATTAGAGGATATTATGATGCACTTGCATTGCCCTCTGTCAAATCTTTTCACTTTTAATAATAAATGAAGGGAAACCGAAAAGGAATACCAATACAGGCTACAGAGAACATGATGCACTCTGATCAACTAAATGTACACAGTAACAGCAAATGTTACTCTACTCATGTGCTGATGTATTTGGAAACACTGTATTGGAAATCATTAAGCCTACATCTGACCTATTCCCTTATCTACTTTTTTTCTTGCCTTACTTTCTCTCATAGTCCTAGTTGATGAATCAGATGGCCAGAGAAGGGTTGTCTGAAGAGTCAAATTTAGGATGTCTAACACTTTGGATCATTTGGTGAAGGACCTGTGAGTACAAGGAGCTTATCAGGCCTCCAGAGCACCAGACCTCTTCACACCTCAACAGTGATCCCCAGCGTCTGGCCCTCTCCTGGGCTGCCGGGGACAGGGGCAGGGGAGGTGGAGGTTTATGGATCCCCAGCTCCACTCTCTGATGTGGGCCGCTGAGTAATGGCCGTACATCCTTCAGCGCTCCTCTCCTGCTGCACATTCTGACTGGATTAAATACGTGCAGAGGATTTATTGGATGAAAAACCACAGGGGCCCCACAAACACTTCAGCCCAGCTCCACTCTCAGTGCAGCCTAGACGGGTGCAGGAATTCAACAGATGCCCCACCGGTTACTCCTCTCTTCTCTTCTCCCTTTCACAATATGTCTCTGTATCTCTCCTCACCTCTCCTTTACTCTCCACCTTCATTTTTCCAGGTTCTCTCCAATATCAGCTCTCCATATTATTTTCGCTTTCCTACATCTCGTATGAATCTCTCTGGTTCCACTCATAGTTCTACAGCTGCACCATCGAGAGCATCTTGACTGGCTGCATCACCGCTTGGTATGGCAAATGCACCCCCCTCGACCGCAAAGCGCTACAGAGGGTGGTGTGGACGGTCCAGTACACTATATTAGGCGGTGTCAGAGGAAGGCCAGAACAATTGCCTAAGACTTCAGCCACCCAAGCCATAGACTGTTCATCTGCTACCATCCGGCAAATGGTACCGAAGCATCGGCTCTCTGACCAACAGGCTCCGAGACAGCTTCTTCCCCCAAGTCATAAGACTGCTAAATAGCCATGACTGCTAAATAGTTAATTAAATGGTTACCCGGACTATCTGCACTGACCCTATCTTGCACTGACTCTATGCACACTCACAAGACTATATATACACTATATATAGACTCACTCACACACACTACAGTGACACTCTCACACAAACCCATTCACATACACTACATACACATGCATACTGACGCCACACACACACATACACGCACACACGCGCACACACACATACACTGAAACACTTTCACACTCATCAAATGCTGCTCCCACTCTGTCCTTTATTTGACTAGTATTATTATCTATCCTGATGCCTAGTACCTTTACTCTGCCTTTATGTACATATCTACTTCAAATACCTGGTACCCCTGCACAGTGATATGGTACTGGTACTGGTACTCCCTGTATATAGCTTAATTCTTGTGTATTGTTTTCCTCCTGGGTTACAATTATTTATTTTACTCTGCACCGTTGGTAAGGGCTTGTAAGTAAGCATTTCACGGTAAAGTCTACACCCGTTGTATTCGCCGCATGTGACGAATACAATTTGATTTGATTTATGTCATCCTCAGTTGTCTCTATTTGTACCTCCTATGATATTAATTAATTTGCAGCTTTGATTAGAATCATTTTATAATTAGTTATATTCCCTTTCCCTCTCTTTATCTCCAAACCCACAGGAGGCTGTAGCTCATTTAAAACACTGTTTAAACCAAACTCTCTCTCACACTCTTCCCCCCCTCTCTCTCCCCCCCTCTCCCTTTCTCTCTTCAGAGGTAAAGGCAGGATCTTCAACTCCTCAAGTCATTTGGATGTGTGTACTCACATTTACATTTTAGTAATTTAGCAGACGCTCTTATCCAGAGCGACTTACATTTAGTGCATACATTATTTTTTTCATACCCCCTGTGGGAATAGAACCCACAACCCTGGCGTTGCAAACGCCATGCTCTATCAACTGAGCTACATCCCTGCCGGCCATTCCCTCCCCTACCCTGGACGATTCTGGGCCAATTGCGCGCTACTCCACCAAGAGTCTCCCTTAAATTAGTCAAGCTACATTAATAATTAATGGGCCATATGTGCCGCAGAGAGAGATTACAAACAAAGTCCACGGTCGTAACTACCCACCGTTATCATTATTATATAAGGCCCATTTTATGCACCATCATGCAAATACAGTGAGGTTTTGGTTGGGGGCTGGTTCAGGATTGCTTACGATTCCATGCTTTAATCAGTTTTTAGGATCAGAGCTCAAGATGATGTATTCCCTAGCTTTAGATTTAAAATCCAAATCAATCATGTCCTGGATTGCAGAAGTTACAAGACCAAACCAGCAAAGGCTCTGGTAGTTTGGATGTTTTTAAAGAGGCTATAAGAGTCTCTTATCCCACAGAGAGTGGCCAGCTGAAGCCACTGGCCAGTCATAACATGGTGAGTTCATAGGAGTGTGTTTACTACTAGCCAGGCAGCAGACTGATGCTCAGTGAGCCTGTGGTCCCCTGGTCTGTCTGCCACGTGCACCGCTCAGGGATGATATGGCGTCCAGCCGGGGGGTGGGCAGGATAATCCCAGCTCGTAATTACCACAGACATCCATCAGGGTACACATCCATCCATGTGCAGGCTGGGACAGGGGCCTGTGGTCGGCCTCCACACAGACCCTCCCTCTAGCTAACTCTCTCTTTCACTCTCTTTATCACTGTGTCTCCCCCTCGCCCTGTGTGTCTGTCTTTATGAGGATCCAGGGATGCCTGCCCATATGGGGGAAGCTAGGAGCAGCATTTGGTGCCAAGATTGAAATCAAAAAGATAAATATTCCTTTCCCCAGGAGTGATGTGAGAGTGGAGGCCTAAACTCCTCCTCTATTAATAATAAATAAAATAATATGCCATTTAGCAGACGCTTTTATCCAAAGCGACTTACAGTCATGCGTGCATACATTTTTTGTGTATGGGTGGTCCCGGGGATCGAACCCACTACCTTGGCGTTACAAGCGCCGTGCTCTACAAGCTGAGCTACAGAGGACCACATTTGATGGGGGGAATGGGAGGCAGCGGGTTGGGGGGGTCTGTTCTGTTCACCAGCTGCCTTGTATGAGATCTGTCCTATATCTTCCTACAAGCAGGGTGTGTCCGTCTCTATAGTTTGGGGGTATGTCTGCTTCCCATTGGCTTGTAGGGTTAGCTGACTTTCTCTCCCCAGCATTGCAGGTCCCTCAGCATCACCCTAAAGGAGACCCCACAGAGTCCCCTAGCTGACTACAATAACCTCTGCTGCCACAGCTGATTTATTTACCATTTGATTAAAATATGTTGATATAAGATGTTGAACTTCTATTCACCATGCCTTGTATACTGTAGTTCAACCACTACTCTTGGGGTAAAGTTGTGAAAGTTGTGAAGATGTGAATGGGAATTACATAATTAGTTTAATGTAATATCTGATATGAACACAGCACCCAGTGAGGCACCCAAGAGACACTCAGAGAATGCCCTCCCTAAAGTAAAAGAGATATGGGTGACATTAAAGGAAGAGTGTTTCATTATGAGGCACATGGATAACTGAGGCCCTTTCTGAACCACAGCACATGCTCTTTGCGGGTGAAATTAGCACACAGCTTTTCAACATGTTCCTAATGCGAATGCTCTCTGATGCTGAGTGTCAGAGTTGGTATCCCTAGTTTTTTAATGTGTTGTTCACACGCACACAAATCCTCCTCTCAGTAAAGAACCAGATATTCCCCAGACAACAGGGAGTAGCAAGTTAATTAAGAGAGAAATGAAAAGATGAGAAGAGCTCTGTGAGATGCCCCTCTAATCCTCTTCTCTTCTCCCCCATTGTTCCTCAGCAGGCCTCTCCAGGCTGAGTAGCTGAGGGCCCTAGTGTACTCTTGACTAGAGAGTCTCTAGTCTCTAGTAGAGACCCAGAATTGGTGGGGCCCATATTCTCTCTCTCTCTCGCTCTCTCCCCCTCTCTCTCTCAGCCGACACAAAGCAGACTCCTCTGCTTGTGAGGCCCAAGCAGGCCCTGCACAGATACATTACAACACTTATCAAGAGAGGGAGAGAGAGAGAGAGGAGCGAGATGGCCTGGATTGATTCTCTCTACACTTAGGAGAGACTCTTTTTCGAATGTAGAATTACAGCATTGCTGTAAGCAAAGAAGTTTAGAGGACTGTAAAATCAGTTAAATCATACCAACAGGAGAGGAAATGCCAAACTTTGACCCTGGCTTCCTGTTCTAGTGTTGCGTGACTGAGTTTGGCTCTTGAACCCCCAAACCTGGGGCATTATTTCAGCTGCTCCAAGGGGTCAACGGTAACCTGCGTTGGTCAGCGAGCTGAGGAATCCACACGCGCCGATCTTATCTGGCAGGGTGAAACAAGAGCAGGCCTGGCGCTGCCATCAAACTGAGCCAGGCCCAGAGGGCATCATGGGAACTCCTGGGATGCCTGCCCAGGGGCAGGAACCTGACTGAGGTTCACAGTCATGTGACCGGCTCAGAGACTGGCTTTGAATCTCATCTGTCACTCATTATTAATCCCTCTCCAGGTCCAGTTACACTTCCAGGGGAAAACATTTAATATACTACAACTCATATACCCAAAATAGCTACTGAAAAAATCATACTACATAATCATTTTCTTGTCATATTTTAACATTTGTCTATTAGCATTTTAAGGATGGAAATGTAAAACATACACAGAAAGCAGGGTTTTGTGACTATTCTGATAAAATAAAGTAATGATGTTTTATTGTCACATACACCAGATACACAAATTTGTTGTTTTACAGGGTCAGCCATAGTAGTACGGCGCACCTGGAGCAAATTAGGGTTAAGTGCCTTGCACAAGGGCACATCGACAGATTTTTCACCTTGTCAGCTCAGGTATTCGAAGCAGCAACCTTTCGGTTACTGGCCCAATGCTCTAACTGCTAGGCTACATGCTGCCTTTTATAAAGATGTTGTTTTGGTCTGAAATGTTTGTGTATGCTAGCGCAATACTGTGAGCGCAAATGTGCATGCATGTACAGTATGTACTGTAGCGGCAGAGGTTAAATTGAGCTGGAGCTACCTGGAGCAGGGCTCCTGCACCCTGGGTCAAAGAGAAAAGGAGAATAAAAAGAAGAGTCTAAGGCACTGCATCGCAGTGTTGCGGCTTCACTACAGCCTGGGGTTTGATCCCAGGCTGTGTCACAACCGGCCGTGACCGGAAGTCCCATAGGGCGGCGCACAATTAGCCCAGCGTCGTCCGGGTTAGAGGAGGGTTTGGCCGGGGGGGGGCTTTACTTGGCTCATCGCGCTCTAGCGACTGCTTGTGGCAGGCCGGGCGCCCGCAGGTTGACTTCGGTCATCAGTTGAACAGTGTTTCCTCTGACACATTGGTGCAGCTGGCTTCCGGGTTAAGCAGCGGGTGTTAAGAAGCGCGGCTTGGTGGGTCATGTTTCGGAGGACGCATGACTCGACCTTCGCCTCTCCCGAAACCGTTTGGGAGTTGCAGCGATGAGACAAGATCGTAATCACGAAATTGGGGAGAAAAAGGGGGTAAAAATTACAACTAAAACTAATAAAGAAAGTATCATAAACCAAGGTTGGGGCTAGGGTTGAACCGGGGTGTGGACATGAAACTAGCGTTATGGTTAGGGTTGAACCGGGATGTGGACATGAAACTAGCGTTAGGGTTGTGGTTGGGGCTAGGGTTAGGGTTGAACCGGGATGTGGACATGAAACTAGGGTTAGGATTGTGGTTGTGGCTAGGGTTAGGGTTGAACCGGGATGTGGACATGAAACTAGCGTTAGGGTTGTAGTTGGGGCTAGGGTTAGGGTTGAACCGGGATGTGGACATGAAACTAGGGTTAGGATTGTGGTTGAGGATAGGGTTAGGGTTGAACCGGGATGTGGACATGAAGCTAGGGTTAGGGTTGTGGTTGAGGTTAGGGTTAGGGTTATTCCCAATTTAACCAGTTTTTGTGTGTGCGTGCACATGTGTGTGTCTGTGTTACAGTTGGGCAACAAATACAAAGCCATCCCATGATGCACCTCCCCACCAATCCATTCTAGTCT
Organism: Coregonus lavaretus; assembly: GCF_964263955.1. Lineage (NCBI taxonomy): Eukaryota > Metazoa > Chordata > Actinopteri > Salmoniformes > Salmonidae > Coregonus > Coregonus lavaretus. The sequence goes on along the minus strand of NC_139991.1, from coordinate 12,501,448 downwards.
GTGTCATGTTTTAGGCCATAACTCTATCTCCTATTTAAACCATCACCATATGTTCTAGACTAGAGCACTTCTGGTTCTGGTACTGTTCAGTCACTGTGCATGAAATCCCTCAACCCTCTTCATTCCCTGAAGATAGAAAAGAGGTGTGTAGCACACTCCCTTGTCTCCTACCATTCTTCTTTATGAGACAGTGTTCTTTTCAGATGGCCTTTCAAACATGTGTCCCTTGAAGAGATCATACACAACATAAAATGATGCTCCTATTACTACTACTTGTATACTACCAGTAGAACAAACTAGGCAGAAAATAGGGATCAGCAATTATTAGATCTTGCAGAGCAGAAATTAAAGGGGTCCCTATGAGTACTGGATCTTTGGTTCTCTCCTCCTCTCGTTTCCTCCTGTCCTACGAGCTGAGAGGCGGGGTTGGATCTCACACTCTGTGCTGGATCTCATACTTTCCCCTGGGGGTGATTGACTCCATCCAGGGGTGTGACTCTGTCTCCTACTAAATCTGAGCTCACCCACTGTGATCCAACTGCACTGCTCTCCCATCTCAGATCCAAGCCTCGACACACATGGAGGGGTCACATAGTAGAATGGAAGTCTGTGACCTACTATGCTCAATGTTGGACTACACGTTGTGTGTGCTTCACTTTAGGTCTCATTTGAAATCAGCATCAAAGCACTCTGTGATATTTCTGTGTGCTCTGCCAATGAACCCCCCTGGGCCACACAAAGAGGGTCTCAACCAGATCACAACAGGAGGAGAAGAGAGAAGACAGTGATGAGTTGACCTGAAATACCTAGCTGTGCATTTCTTTAAAACATTCTGCTGTTGTCATCAGAACTCTCTCATTTTTACATTAAAGCAGATGGACTCTGTCATGTTTACTTGAAATTCAGATTTTAATCAATTCAGATGGAAATCTAAACCCAAACTTGGAGCCAAAGAGCCTCCGCTTCAGGCCGGTGTTTGTGTTCTAGCTTTATGGAGGGTTTTAGACTTCCACTGTTACCTCGGGTGAAATCTATCCATTTTGGAAAAACAAAACAATTTGCAGATAACAGAAATTGACATTTCATCCAAACGAGTGAAACGAGAAACATGTTTGGATGTATCCTCATTCCTGTTGATGGTATCAGTCCATGAGCTCTGTAGCAGATGTCAGCTCACTGGATAGATATGCAGCAAAATAAAAAGGATTGACCATTAGTTTTTAACTAGGATGAGAGACCATTAAACATTTTACACTCTTGCACTGTCTCTGCCTAAGATAGGAAGTAACAATATTCATGCGATCAAGAACTACTGCTTTCTCCAGGGAACATCTTGGCATACAGAAGGTGAAAAATAGCAAGTGAGAGAGAAAAAGAGGGACTGGGAGAGGATGATTGAAAAAGAGAGCCTACATCACACTGTATCACAGATAAAACACATATGCTCCACATAAATCATAGGGACAGAGGAGGAGAAAGGCCTGCTCTGAAAAACACAGTATGACTGAACCTATGGGAGTGGAATGGTTATGAGAAACACAGGATACACAATTATAGATCATAGACAAAATTAGCTATATGACTGCGCCCCAAAAAGAATGCACCGTGCAGGATGCTTTCATGTGCATGAGCATCTCTAACAAGCGTGCACAGATTTGGACCATACGGTGTGCATGAGAATTTCTGACTAGCATGCTCACAGCTGAACACACATGCTGATGTCTGGTGTACTTTCCTGAGGAGAAGGGTCTATTGTGACTCCTGTGTGTCCCAGAACTCCCAAGTCCTCTGCGGTGTCTCTCTGCAGTCTGGTCGGACTGGACCAGGGCTCTGGAACCTGTCAGCATTTCCTCAGAAGGAGACTTCAGGAACAGAGACAGCCTAAATTTAATTAACTTTGGTTGCTATTCTGAATAACATGAGCCACTCTCTCTCTTTCCTGTTTCTTTAGGGCTGACGTGAGGCGCTGGCTGACCCCCTCGGCCCAGCAGGCCTCAGTCGGTCGGTGTGTGTGTGCCACGTCGGGCCTTCAGAATGGGCATGGTTATGGGGTTGAAAGGCTGACGTGGTGGGGCTCTGTGGATGATCTGGGGTCAGGGTTTAGATTGAGGCTGAGGAGCCATTAAGACAAGGTAGGGTTTGACATTACACCATGGGCATGCGTCAGTACCAGGAAGTCTGCGGAGCATACAGACTCCATATCAGACACACTTCCTGGCACGCAATGGGCGGGCAGCGTCCAATCAAAGACCCTGAAAGGAGCCTTCAAAACACACTAATGACAGTTCAAAGCTCATAAAGACGCACTGCAGAGATCCACCTACGTGTTTCACGCACATCAACAGGCCTGTGTGTGTGTGCGCGCGCATGTGTGTGTGCGTGTCAGGGAGTGTAAGAGAGTGTGTGTACATGTACTTGCGTGTATATGTGTGATTGGAGACAGTGTGCAGGCCCTTGCGGTGTGTTGTCTGTGTTTGTGTGCAATGTTGTAGTCCAACATCAGAGACCAGATGGTTCATTATGTAGTTATAGTTCGGTTCCAGACCTCCAGACCTGGTAGTGGTGGTGTGACTGTGCATTAATTGTGGGAGAATGGCCTTATGTCAGGTAAAATAGGAAAACAAGGCATTGAATTGTGTATTAGGCTAATTGTGTACCTCTCAATTGATTTCACCCACAAGGGCCGCATCCGCAGCTTTGATTCCTGTTGGTTTATCTTATCAGAAATTCTCAAACTGAGCATATCGTTTTTAGACTAAGACCAGTCTACATTTTTTATGCCAAAAGACAATGACTGCAGACCACCAGTATGCAGTGATATTATATTAATCACATAGTTTCTTTCAGTATCTTGTTTTTCCTCTAATCTAATGTAATATAACACTGTAATTATCACCTGACCTAAAGCAGTCAAAACAAAAAATACCGACAGCGTGTCATTGTAACATAAATTAGATTTCCCTTTAAGAGCCAAAGACTCAATAAATGACCAGAGTACTGTTACTCCACACAAACAAATAAAACTGATGGTTATCTGGTAATGGAGCAAATGAGATTTGAGAAAAGACAATTACAGTTTACGCCATGATCTAACAATGACAACACACAGTACCAAACAATAAACAACTATAACTCTGCCTCCGAACTCTACGGGAGAGATTTTTGGACAGTGGATTATTATGACAAAGTTATGATGGTGTGTACTCTGCAGAGAGTTGCATTACATTTGGTTGTGCTAATTCCAACCACTTACAGTTTACAGATCAGCCTAGGCAGAAAACGCCTTTTGGCACTAAATCCTATACTAAGTCACTTTTTCTTATTGAAGAATCAACATGTCTCTGTTAAAATTTTGACTTATGAATCAGGACGAACCTGTCGTCAGAAACAAATCCATATCAATCCCATATCATCTCCTTCCTTTTCCCACCAAATCATGGAGCAGCAGGGAGTTCAGAGGGTAGGCAGCTGGGGTCCTGACGAGAGGGGGAGAGCAAAGCCTAAACCTAGTAACAGGCAGCAGGGTTCTGGCCCTGCAGGTTCTCCTGTTAGTGGAGTAAGGCCAGGCCAGGCAGGCTCTACCTACCGCCAGCAGGGCTTGTTTCCCCCTGACAGTGAAGAGAGGAGACCATGAGCAGCATAAACACTGCACTTCCTCCCTCTCCTGGTTTTCATTCACAGCAGCGTCCTCCCACCCTGTGGGTCTCTCTCCTCAGGGGTCCAGCTTGCCCCACCCCCAACCTCTTCCCCCTGTGAGACATGGCCAGAGTGTTCCACTCAGTCTTGAAGCTCCCACATTGCCTTTTGGCTTGGCAAGTGGGCCTGGCGTTTAGTCCAATCAGGGCTGACCCCTCTGACCCCCTACCACCAGAGAGGGAGTTCGGGTCCAACAGAAACAAACCTCTGTTTACAAGAGGAGGCTGGATATCCACCTAGCTGAGCTGATCTCTAAGTTAACATATGGAGTGGCACTCTGTTTGATGACGCAAATACTGCTGTTTACTTGGGAATGTCTTAGGATTCACACTGTGTGTGACGTATGACCAGTATATTTTCATGTCTATCTGTTTTGAATCAATTGCAATGCCCACGTCATATTTTTGACATACCATTGGCACAGTCAGAGTAGTTCAGGACAGGCACATGACAAAGTAATTACCATGACCTTAAAAAAATCAAGAGCTCGCCGTCGTCCAGCAGTTGTCCTCTGCTCTCTCTGTCTGTGTGCCATTCAACCATCTTAAGCATGTGTGTTTACTGCTTGTTCTACAAAGCAAACAAAGACAAGCAGAGCTGGAGCAGTGATTAGAGAAATCAAACAAATCCTCACCAGGACGTGACCTCATGGGCCTCCAGGCCGGATCAGGTTCTTTGGAAAGGGTGAGTCAGTGAGGGTTGGGGGATGGGGGTTAAGGGGGGGTGCTCCGGGACAAGAGGTGTGAACTCAGAGCCAACGGTGCGGCCCGTCTCGATTCGGTTTACCATATCTGTCATGGGAACATCGCCTCTATTTTCTTTTCATTACAGGACCAATCCCTCTGCAATCCTTCCAAACAACAGTGGAATAACAGCTTATTTGCTCTGTGTGCCTAGGAGGAGGGTGGAGTAATTGTAGTCTGCACTGATATCCACCGAATACTCTTTGTTGTTGAGCTCAGCCCTCTGCAAAGGTGGAAACAATCTTTCCTCTCAGTGTAAACTTAATCAGTGGGGAATTGGTGAACCATTACAAGATTACATTTTTCCCACGTCAATAACCTGGCCTCCTCACTCAACCTGGTCCACTGCCTTACTAACTCTGCTATCTGATGCTGTTTGGAAATAGAACGTTGATGATTGACTCACAGCTAGGACATACAGTATGTTCTTTCAAAAGGGGGAACATTTGATGAATTAAGATCTGACAGAAATAGGTCCCGTGTAGCTCAGTTGGTAGAGCATGGCGTTTGCAACGCCAGGGTTGTGGGTTTGATTCCCATAGGGGGCCAGTATGAAAAAGTATGAAAATGTATGTACTCACTAACTGTAAGTCACTATGGATAAGAGCATCTGCTAAATGACTAAAATGTAAAATTAACACAGAGGAAATCCAGACTGGGGCACTTTAAAGGATGCTGGCAGTGGACATTTGATTTGTACCTTTGTTGTATAGCGTGTTGCAAAACCAAAATAGATTACTCTTTTCATTTGTGCTCTGCTTCAAAAAACCTTGACAACAAAGAAGAACACCTAATTAAGGATGATTTTTTTTTTATCCGCCCAGTTCAAAAACATGAGCAGATGTTGCAGTGTCTGGGACAATTTGTCGGGGCAGGTGAGTGATGTAGCATGGCAAGGCCTGGCATGCCCACGCGGTCCTCAGAACACTCTGCCTAATTGGCCTTTCCACACGCAGCCTGCTTTAGATCAGAGCTGACACTGCTGCGTGCAGCGGGAGTCCAGGACAACCAGCTCTACATACATGTACAACAATCCAAGATCTGTTTAGTGTTTCCCTGAGGACTGGTTTATGATGCGTTTAACTGAACAGACGGGCTTGGCTCTGAGATCTGGCAACATGGGCAGTGGGCACGGGTCTATTGAAAGAAGATGATGACAGACAGGGTATCCATTACAGCAGAGATACAGTAACACCAGTGAGGGAGGGAGTTAAGGCTGGCTGGGTTACCCTCAAGGTGAGGTTCTGCTCCATTGTCAACAGGTATATCAAAGATAGACGTTCCGTATGCACCTGTGCTGCACCAAACCTTCATTTTCTGCCTCTATTTCACGTACCAAGGAATTTCCTCTCTGCCACTGTTATAACACAATGAATCCAATCTGCACAAAGAAAAACAGGAACAATGGCCACGTTTGTGATTTGGCAGTGTCATTCATACCATTCATACCAAGCCTCAAAACTAGCTGTTATCAAATTAACCAAGACACAACCGGAGGTCAGTCTTAGTCAATAGGATTGGTATTCTCTTTAGTAAAAGCTGCAAGATTCTCAGCAGTCAGGAGTGCTGCAGGCAGAGATTCCTGTCATGATGTGTGAATGAGATGGAAATGAAGATGAACCTCTAATTTACAAAATCAAGTTAACACCAAAGAGGAGCTGGAGAATGTCTCAGTTTGAAAGATAAATCCTGGACTTATTTTCTGAGGGAATCAAAGGGATAATTTGACCATTATGGCGGCAGTTGAATTCTGTGCATGACCATACTATCCAGCTATTCCAACATCATATTTTGAAATAGCCAGACACCCTGTGTACCCCTTTCTCTGGCTTAGCTTTTAATGTAACTGCAATCAACCACAACAATATTTTTGAAGCCCGGCGTTCATCCCTTCGAAATCCTGCTGAACGTGTGTAGTTTTGGAATTCTGGAATGCTATGCCAACCGTGAAGCCTCCCTGCCTCTCGCCGGCAATCCACGGAGGGCAATTTTCCTCTGGCTGAATTTACCAAAGCTGCCTCACCTGGAACCAATCTGTAATACAATCGAAGGGTCCTGACTTGAAAGCCCATTCCTTCCCTTTGATAGTCTCCTCCTGGTAGCCTGTGTGGCGCTGGAAACAGTCCCTTTGTAATCTGCACATACAAAAGAGAGCGAGGGATGGAGACAAGTATCCGCCCATCAAAGTGAATTATGCAAAAAACAATGCTCAGATACTCCTTATTTTTCCTGTGAGGGAAAGAAGAAATTGGTCTGGCCACAATCTTCCCTAAAATCCATTGTGGTTTTTTTCTCACTATACTATACACTGTAACCTACAGTAACATCATGGTATGTTGTAGATGTAGTAGTGATGATCTCCTACCTAAACCATGACTGGGCCTTATTCAACAAATCCTTCCTTCCCCAGTAGCTCAGCAATTTACCCCTACAGAGCTCTGAGGACTTCCATGATAGGCGAGGCTAGCAATTAAACTTTAATAGCTGTCCGTTGAGGGGTCCTGAGGGGCCTACTCCTGAGTCAACATGCCAGACCCTATTTCCTCTTCTTCACATCTTCCTCTGCAAGCAATCTCTCCCTTCTGTGTGTGCTATAGGCCTCACCAAAGCCGTGCAGCTAGTGCTGTAGGGAGCAGAACGGAGAGGAGGGAGAATCACTGGCTCTAAGTAGCCTGGGAAATAAACCTAAGGAATAGAAAAAAGAGGTAGACATTAAAACATGTAATTTAGGGGAATGATGATTGGTCCACTGTATGAAACATTTATATAACTTTAATATTGGTGTTCATATAGTATGGAGAAAACTACAAAAAGTTGTGTCCACTGTAAAGAAAAACTGTCCTAAGTGAACCTCTGAATATACAGTATGTCCTCAGATGAATGTATTTCACTAACAAGTGGCCCATTTAATGGCTGGTTGTTTAAAGGTGCTAAAAATTGGATAATGGGCCTGTTCTGCCATGTTATTTAGAAATTCTCTTCACCAGACATTTGGGGGGGCTGAGGCTGAGGCTCTAGAAAAAAAGGTTACTTACTTGCCCCTGCATGTGATTTTAATTGAGTGATTAGTTGTAATTGAATCAGCAGCATAAGGGCATGGATGTATGTCATGAAATGAAAAGGGCGACTGCTCAGTGGCCTCTTTGTATCACGACCCGGCCACAGTCCTTACCTTTGATAGTCCCCTCAGTCACAAGTCCTGATCGGCACGTGGCCAGCAGCCCTTCTGGACCGAGGCACTGCCAGCGCTCGTACCACACACCCCCTGTCCAATCGTCTAATCAACTTAGCCCCTCTCTCGCTTTCATTTTTGGGATTCTCCTCTCACATGTCCAACGTTTTCACATCTTGGTGTGTTTCCATAATCATATTTCATACCCCAGAGGCCCTGAGAGGAATTCTGAACTAATATTAGATTAAATTAACTTCCATTAAAAGTTTATCTTCATCCAAACTTGTCGGTTTGGTAATTCACCTTAAATTGTGTGTAAAGTTGAACCTATGGGACTGATATCTCACTAATCAGATATGTGCTTTATGGTCTAACACCCAAGAATATTGTGACTGAAGACTGTCCACATTGTAAACCATAATAAACAGTAGCAAATCTGCCAAATAAACGTGCAACATTTTCAATGCAACAGTAGTCCATGGACTAGGACTACAACATGGCTGCTGTGCTCTCATTACGGGAGGCCGTGCCATACCAAGCCTGGTGTTAGACTTTGCCAACATCATACAATATCCAGAGAAAGGTCCTCTATAATGGCCATCATTATAGGAATATAATTGCTGTGTATGCTGCAAGTCACTATATTAGGAAATCATTAAATCTTATGGAAAAAACATGTGTTTCTAAATAACCATAGCTCATTAGCTATGAACAAAGACTGTGAGTGGAGCACAGCAAGGCTTGTCCTGGGGAGTTTGCTATTTCTGATTGGTTGTTAAGTTTTATTTCAAATCACTGCTACTGATTCCCCATGCGGGCAGCGGGCAGGACGTATTGTAGTGCTTTATTATTACAGTCACAGCAGCTGGCACAAAGGTGGAACCCAAAACTCAGCCTTGGATACCACATGCTGGCGCTACGTATTACTCCTTTCACTACCTATTGTGAAGGTACACCACACTAAAACCTACTGTACCGCTAGAAAGACATTCTGATGACAGACTGTTTTTATTGCTTGACGCACCTGAACAGCTACTGCTGAATCACACTTTTAACATTTGAGTTGGCCCTTGAGATACTCAGGGCATGAACCGCATACTAAAGTGAACATATACAGCCATACTAAATCAATATTTATTACCACGTCTTCTCATAAATCTAATCAAAAAGATATCTGGTAACACTTTGTATTGTAGTTAACAGTAACAACTCATAGTTACAGTGTAATAACAACATGCCACTGGTAGTAATTGTGGTCTGTAATTACAGAAGTGTAACAACAAATTCTTGTTACCGTGCTTGTTACAAATGGGCAGGTTTCCACTAAATTCACCAACTTCTTCTCAGCTGCATCCGATTCATTAACAACTGTGACAAAGGTTGGGAACCCTTGTGGATGCGCTGCGTGTCTGAGAGATTATAGCCTATACTCAATCAGATCGAATTACTTACCCATGAATGTGCACTGTTCAAAATATACTGAACAAAAATATAAACGCAACATGTAAAGAGTTGGTCCTATGTTTCATGAGCTGAAATTATAGATCCCAGAAATGTTCCATACACACAAAAAGCTTATTTCTCTCAAATGTTGTGCACACATTTATTTAAATCCCTGTTAGTGAAAATGTATCCTTTGTCAAGTTAATCCATCCACCTGACAGGTGTGGTAAATCAAGAAGCTGATTAAACAGTATGATCATTACACAGGTGCACCTTGTGCTGGGGACAATAAAAGGCCACTATAAAATGTGCAGTTTTGTCACACAACACAATGCCACAGATGTCTCAAGTTTTGAGGGCATGTGCAATTGGCATGCTGACTGTAGGAATGTCAACCAGAGAATTTCTGCACAAACTGTCAGAAACCATCTCAGGGAAGCTCATCTGCATGCTCGTCATCCTCACCAGGGTCTTGACCTGACTTCAGTTCGGCGTCATAACCGAATTCAGTGGGCAAATGCTCACCTTCGCTGGAGAAGAATCCCGGATGAATCCCGGTTTCATCTGTACCGGGCAGATGGCGTCGTGTGGGCAAGAAGTTTGCTGATTTCAACGTTGTGAACAGAGTGCCCTATGGTTGCAGTGGGGTTATGATATGGGCAGGCATAAACTATGGACAACGAACACAATTGCATTTTATCGATGGCCATTTGAATGCACAGAGATAGCGTGACAAGATCCTGAGGCCCATTGTCGTGCCATTCATCCGCCACCATCGTCTCATGTTTCAGCATGAAAAGGCGCAGCCCCATGTTGCAAGGACCTATACACAATTCCTGGAAGCTGAAAATGTACCAGTTCTTCCATGGCCTTTATACTCAGCAGATATGTCACCCATTGAACACGTTTAGGATGCTCTGGATCAACATGTGTTCCAGTTCCCGCCAATATCCAGCAACTTCGCACAGTCATTAAAGAGGAGTAGGCAACATTCCACAGGCCACAATCAACAGCCTGATCAACTCTATGCGAAGGAGATGTGCTGCACACCAGATACTGACTGGTTTTCTGATCCACGCCCCTACCTTTTTTTAAAGGTATCTGTGACCAACAAATGCATATCTGTATTCCCAAGTCCTGTGAAATCCATAGATCAGGGCCTAATGAATTTATTTCAATTGACTGATTTCTTTATATGAACTGTAACTCAGTAAAGTCTTTGAAATTGTTGCATGTTGCTTTTATATTTTTGTTCAGTGTATATCTCCAGTCAATGTTGTTGCTAGCACTTGCCCCCAAAATAATGCATACCATATGGTTTAAATTGGTTGAGCTTACGAAAACAGAACTAATACGAGTGTTATTCCAGATGAGGAAGAAGACACTATTTCAAAGCCTAAGTACAATGTAATTACTAGTTGTGACACATGATTTAGCTAGTTAAAATGAAGTGTATCTTGAGGGGTATTTACTTGTAATTATAGTGTATCTACAAAGTACATTGCCTATCCTGACAACCAAATCGTCAGCTTCTGAAAGAGTAATCCAAGTGAAAAATAAACACACTAGTACACCACAGAGTACATGTAATATCTGCATAAGTACAATGTAATTACTAGGTGTTACACAGGATATAGCTATTTCTACAGTATATAATTACTTTGGCCTACTACTCATTACCAAGTGAAAATACCTACAAACAATAGATGTACTTCTACTTTAGTCAACTTTATTGCAACATGTAAAAAGACCTTCCATTTCTTACAAAATAATTAGGATTTTTATTGTTAGATTAATAATTTGACTCATTAGATTAAACAAAGACATAAACTAAAAATAACTATTCTAGTGGTGACTCAAATATGTAGCCTATAGAATGGTGAGTAGCCTAGATAGGTCATTTAGAAGAATGAGATTGTCTTTTACTCCCCTTTTTAACATTACAGTAGCAATGGAAATCAACAATCTGTCTCTGTCTTCATCTGTTTCTTTCTTAGAAGCATTTTCCCATCCTGGAGTCTGAGACCTTGTGGAAATCTGTGGTAGAGAAGAAGAATGTATGACAATTTAGCATTATACACTACATTACCCCATAGTAGTTCCTATCATCATGCTTTCTATAGTTTAGTCTTACCTAGCTGTAAAAGTGCATGCTAACACCAAACATTTTTATAACAAACTAAATTAGCATATTTCCGTTAGGGAATGCCTACTCTGTGACGTGTGTGTGGGCAATAACTCAATTTGCCCTTGCACTTCTTCTAAACAACACAATTTCAAAAAACTTTGGCAAAGGGTAAATCTACACAACTTAGTCTGTTTGTAACATATTCTAGTTTGGGGAACAGATAACTGTATTGACATCAAATGTTTAATCGATGAGAAAATCAGCATTGTCACATGTGCATTGTCACAGATCGGGAAGACATTATGCCTTAAAGTGGAACTGACAGCGTTTTAACTACTTTGCAGATGTTGTCACGTTGTATACTGATAGAAGACAGGCTCAGGAATACGTAATCGTTTTTATTATTACTCAACCCAACATAAGGTACATCATGGAAAACGACGTGGATGAAGCCCAAAACAAACACGTATATATATATAACACAGGGCTGTAACCCAAACAAAAGAGCGAGGTGTAAACCTCTAAATAAATACACAGGAAGAGACCCGTAATAACAAGTGCACAATTACTCGGCATGTAAACTGTAATACAATGTACTCACGAGACCAACGGACATGGGACAATAATCGACAAGGACAATGGGGAACAGAGGGCACATATATACACATACTAATCAGGGGGAATGGGACCCAGGTGTGCGTAATGAGACAAGACAGTCCGGGGTTGGTGGTAATGAACCAGGTCAGTGATACCTAGAATGCCGGTGACGTAGACCTCCAGAGCTGGTGAATGGAATGAGCAGCAGTACCGGGGAGATCCGTGACAGTACCCCCCCCCCCCCCCCCCCCCCAACGCGCTGCACCAGCAGCGGGATGACACCGGCCTCGGGGAACGACCACAGGAATGTGGTGCGGGTCGGTCAGGGCGCCGACAGTGAAAATCCCTGGTCTGCGAAGTGTCCAGGATGTCCACCGCAGGAACCCAGCACCGCTCCTCTGGGCCGTACCCCTCCAGTCGATGAGGTACTGGAGACGCCCCGCCCAACGCCTCGAATCCAGGACTTCACGGACCGAGTACGCCGGACCTCCCTCGATGTCCAGAGGAGGCGGGGCATCACTGGGTCCAGCCTCAGCGAGGGGACCAGGCACCACTGGCCTGAGGAGAGACACATGAAAAGTTGGGTTAATACGGTAATCAGCAGGGAGTTGAAAACGGTACGTTACCTCATTAACCCTCCTCGGGACTTTAAACGGCCCCACAAACCGCGGGCTCAGCTTCCGGCAGGGCAAGCGGAGGGGCATGTTCTGGGTGGAGAGCCAGATCCAGTCGCCTAGAGAGAGAACAGGCGCCTCACTGCGGTGGAGGTTGGCCTGTTCCTTGTGCAGACGCATGGCCCGCTGGAGACGAGTGTGCGCAGCGTTCCAGATCTCCTCAGCACGCTAAAACCACTCGTCCACCGCAGGAGCCTCGGTCTGGCTCCGATGCCAAGGTGCCAGAACCGGCTGACACCCCAACACGCACTGGAAAGGAGTGAGGTTACTGGAGAAGTGGCGGAGGGAATTCTGCACGTACTCAGCCCAAGGTAGAAAATCCGCCCACTTCCCCGGCCGGTCCTGACAGTAACACCTCAGGAACCTGCCCACTTCCTGATTGACCCTCTCCACCTGCCCATTAGCTTGAGGACGGTACCCGGAGATGAGACTGGCCGTGAGCCCCAGTCTTTCCATGAACGCTTTCCATATGCGTGAGGTGAACTGAGGACCACGGTCTGACACAATGTCCTCTGGGATTCCGTAGTGCCGGAAGACGTGTGTAAAAAGAGCCTCCGCGGTTTGCATGGCCGACGGGAGCCCAGGCAGAGGAAGGAGGCGACAAGCTTTGGAAAACCGGTCCACAACGACGAGAATGGTGGTGTTCCCCTGGGAGGGGGAAGGTCAGTGACAAAGTCCACCGAGAGGTGAGACCAGGGTCGTTGTGGAACTGGCAGGGCAAGGACATTTCTATAAGGGAGGTGTCTGGGTGTCTTAGACTGGACATAGATGGAGCAGGAAGAGATGTAAACCCGGACGTCCCTAGCCAAGGTGGGCCACCAGTACTTCTCAGTCAGGCAGGCGATGGTACGGCCTATTCCAGGATGACCCGACACAGGCGGCGTGTGCGCCCAGGAAAGGAGGCGGTCCCACACACCCGTGGGCACGTAGGCGCGGTTCTCCGGGCACTGTGCAGGTTATGTATGCAGGGCCTGTCGTATGTCGGAGTCCACGTCCCACACCACTGGCGCGATGATACTGAACGGAGGGACGATGGGGGTCTCCTCTCCCTGCCTCTCCTCTGCATCATAGAGGCGAGACAGGGCATCCGCCTTCACGTTCTCAGAGCCTGGCCTATAGGAAAGCATGAATTGGAACCTGGCGAAGAATAGAGCCCACCTGGCCTGTCTCGGGTTTAGCCTCTTCGCTGCCCTGATGTACTCCAGGTTGCGGTGGTCCGTCCACACCAGGAAAGGGTGTTTGGTCCCCTCCAGCAAGTGCCTCCACACCGTCAGAGCCTTCTTGACCGCCAAGAGTTCCCAGTCCCCTACGTTGTAGTTCCTCTGGGTGAGGCTCAGCTGCTTGTAGTAGAAAGCGCAGGGCCGCAGTTTTGGAGGGGTTCCGGTGCGCTGGGACAGCACTGCCCCGACTCCTACTTAGGAGGCATCCACCTCGACGATGAAGGGGAGTGAGGGGTCGGGATGTGCCAGCACGGGAGCAGTGGTGAAGTGTGCCTTCAGCGTCTCGAACGCCCTCTCCGCCTCCGCCATCCAATGAAGCCACTGGGGACCTCCTCTCAACAGGGAGGTAAGAGGTGCGACCACCGTGCTGAAGCCCCGGATGAACCTCCGGAAATAGTTGGTGAACCCCAGGAATCGCTGGACTGCTTTCACAGAGATGGGGATGGGCCATGACCTGACTGCGCTGACTCGTTGCTCCTCCATCTCCACTCCCTCTGTGGATATGAGGTAGCCCAAAAAGGACACGGACCGCTGGAAAAACAAACATTTCTCCTGTTTAACATAGAGATTATGCTCCAACAGTCCAACAGTCCAACAGGCTCGGTCAGCAGAATAGACCAAAATGTTGTCTATATAAACCACTACACCCCGTCCCAGCATGTACCGAAACACTTCGTTAATAAAGGCCTGGAAGACTGAAGGAGCATTAGACAGGCCAAAGGGCATTACGAGATACTCGTAATGCCCCGTGGTCATGGAAAAGGCCGCTTTCCATTCGTCGTCTTCACGAATGCACACCAGATTTGAGGCACTCCTCAAGTCCAGTTTCGTGAAGTTCTGCGCCCTGTGCATTTGTTCGATGATGGTTGGGATGAGGGATAAAGGATAGCTGAACTTAACTGTGGCTTTGTTCAGTGCTCGATAATCAATGCAGGGGCGCAGTCCCCCATCTTTCTTCTTAACAAAAAATAAGCTTGAAGAGGCTGGTGACGTAGAGGGCGGATAAAACCCTGCTGGAGGCTATCTTGTACGTAGGTCTCCATGGCCTCGGTCTCCGCGTGGGAGAGGGGATAGACGTGTCCTCTCAGGAGGACTGCGTCAGACAGCAGGTCAATGGCACAGTCCCAGGGGTGATGAGGAGACAGGCGTGTAGCCTGGGTCTTAGAGAAAACCCGTTCCAGATCCTGGTATTCCTCCGGTAAATCCACTTGAGTGGCGTGGTCCGGACTTTTCACCGTAGTGGTGTTGACAGACACCGCGAGACACCTCCCCTGACACTCCTGCGACCAACCCAGCAGCCTCCTCTCGGACCAGGAAATAACAGGGTTATGCCAACTCAATCAGGGGAGACCTAAAACAACGGGGTGCGTGGGGGTGTCTATAATCAAAAAGGTGATCTGTTCTAAATGAGTGTCATGGGTCAGCAGAGAAACGGAAACAGTGATGTGATGTACGAGCCCTGTCCCTATTGGACGATTATCCAGGGCTCGAACCGGAATGGGTGACTGTAGGGGAACCAAAGGAATGCGTAATGCAGTGGCCAGTGCGCTATCTAAAAGATTCCCGGCATCTCCGGAATCAATCAGAGCTAACAGGAGTGAGGGGCTAGGGTATTCAGGGAATTTAATGGGAAAACACACCGGTTGAGTTGACAGAAAAGGAGAGTAGATCTTACATCCTCCCTGGGTTGGAGCAGGGGAATTCCCTGGCTTGTCACCTCCTCGCCTATTAGTGGATAGAGGGCAGGTTGGGGAGAAATGACTCCTTTCTCCACAATAGGAGCAGAGGCCTAGATTCCTCCTTCTCCTACTCTCTGCCTCGGGCAAACGAGCAGAGCCCACCTCCATCGGCTCTGGCCACGGAGCAGGTGTAGCCATGGGCTCCAGATTCCGTGCAGGTCTTCGTCAGGACAGCAGGAGGTTGTCCAACCGGATCGCCATGCTGATGAGCTGGTCGAGTGACAGGATGTCATCACAGCAGGCTAACTCCATCTGTACCTCCTCCTGCAGTCCGCTGCGGAAAACAGTGACCAGAGCAGACTCGTTCCATCCGGTGGCGGCCGCGATGGTCCGGAAATCCAGGGCGAACTCCGAGGCGGTCCTAGATCCCTGGCGTAGTCGGAGTAGACGCTCACCCCCCTCTCGGCCCTCGACAGGATGATCTGACACCGAGCGGAAACCCACAAAATCTACGATGGTCATCAGCTCTGCCTTTCCCACTGTCTCCATTTTTATGGGTCGATTATTCTGTCACGTTGTATACTGATAGAAGACAGGTGCAGGAATACTTAATAGTTTTTTTTATTACTCAACCCAACATAAGGTACGTCATGGAAAACGACGTGGACGAAGCCCAAAACAAACACGTACAGTTGAAGTCGGAAGTTTACATACACTTAGGTTGGAGTCATTAAAACTTGTTTTTCAACCAATCCACACATTTCTTGTTAACAAACTATAGTTTTGGCAAGTCGGTTAGGACATCTACTTTGTGCATGACACAAGTAATTTTTCCAACAATTGTTTACAGACAGATTATTTCACTTATAATTCACTGTATCACAATTCCAGTGTGTCAGAAGTTTACATACACTAAGTTGACTGTGCCTTTAAACAGCTTGGAAAATTCCAGAAAATGATGTCATGGCTTTAGAAGCTTCTGATAGGCTAATTGACATAATTTGAGTCAATTGGAGGTGTACCTGTGGCTGTATTTCAAGGCCTACCTTGAAACTCAGTGCCTCTTTGCTTGACATCATGGGAAAATCAAAAGAAATCAGCCAAGACCTCAGATTTTTTTTTTGTAGACCTCCACAAGTCTGGTTCATCCTTGGGAGCAATTTCCAAATGCCTGAAGATACCACGTTCATCTGTACAAACAATAGTACGCAAGTATAAACACCATGGGACCACGCAGCCATCATACCGTTCAGGAAGTCTCCTAGAGATGAACGTACTTTGGTGTGAAAAGTGCAAATCAATCCCAGAACAACAGTAAAGGACCTTGTGAAGATGCTGGAGGAAACAGGTACAAAAGTATCTATATCCACAGTAAAACAAGTCCTATATTGACATAACCTGAAAGACTGCTCAGCAAGGAAGAAGCCACTGCTCCAAAACCGCCATAAAAAAGCCAGATTACGGTTTGCAACTGCACATGGGGACAAAGATAGTACTTTTTGGAGAAATGTCCTCTGGTCTGATGAAACAAAAATAGAACTGTTTGGCCATAATGACCATTGTTATGTTTTGAGGAAAAAGTGGGTTGCTTGCAAGCCAAAGAACACCATCCCAACCGTGAAGCACAGGGGTGGCAGCATCATGCTGTGGGGGTGCTTTGCTGAAGGAGGGTCTGGTGCACTTCACAAAATAGATGGCATCATGGGGAAGGAAAATTATGTGGATATATTGAAGCAACATCTCAAGACATCAGTCAGGAAGTTAAATCTTGGTCGCAAATGGGTCTTCCAAATGGACAATGACCCCAAGCATACTTCCAAAGTTGTGGCAAAATGGCTTAAGGACAACAAAGTCAAGGTATTGGAGTGGCCATCACAAAGCCCTGACCTCAATCCTATAGAAAATGTGTGGGCAGAACTGAAAAAGCGTGTGCGAGCAAGGAGGCCTACAAACCTGACTCAGTTACACCAGCTCTGTCAGGAGAAATGGGCCAAAATTCACCCAACTTATTGTGGGAAGCTTGTGGAAGGCTACCCAAAATGTTTGACCCAAGTTAAACGATTTAAAGGCAATGCTACCAAATACTAATTGAGTGTATGTAAACTTCTGACCCACTGGGAATGTGATGAAATAAATAAAAGCTGAAAGAAATAATTCTCTCTACTATTATTCTGACATTTCACATTTGTCTTTGTCGGGCATTGTATATGTTGCTTTTTTTCCTGAGAGGAATCTCTCCTACTATTTCCTGAGTACTTTATATTTTGCACTGTGGGTTTCGTCCCGCTTTAAGCTATGGTGCTTTAATAAATTCAGTAGTTCTAAACCTGCGACTGCCTCCTGCCTACTCCTCTCTACACTTGTGACAGAATGACCGACCCAAGAAAACAGGAGGCAGCAGGACATCCCGACCTCTCTGCTGTAGGACTGCCATGGACGAGGTGATCCAGACCTTACGCCAACTGCAGGCTACACCTCCACCTTCCCAGCTCCTCCACCTTCCCAGCTCCTCACCCCACCACCTTCTACATCATCCGGTTCGATCAGCAACATCCACCTGCCCCTCCCGGAGCGGTTTGACGGTACCCCAGCTCACTGTAGGGGGTTTCTCCTGCAGTGTGACCTCCACCTTGCACGTCATGCCGGGTGGCCTTGGTGATTTCAGTGCTGACAGGCTGGGTCTGGAGTGGACGCACGCCGTCTGGGAGAGGGACGGTCCAGAAGTTCAGTCCTATGAACGCTTCACCCAACTCTTCCGTGCCGTTTTCGACCACCCAACAGAGGGCCGAGAGGGAGGTGAGCGTCTCCTCTGTCTGCACCAGGGGTCCAGGACAGCGTCTGAGTACGCTCTGGATTTCCGGACGGTGGCTGCGTCCACTGGCTGGAATGACCAGGCCCTGTAGACAGTTTTCCGCAGCGGGCTACAGGCGGACGTCCAGACCGAGCTGGCCTGTTGCGATGAGGACCTCACGCTGGACCAGCTCATCGCCATTGGCCATCCGCCTGGATAATCTCCTGCGTGCCTGTCGTCGCCCATCCCAGGGGTTCGGGTCTCTCCCAGGAACCTCCAGCGAGACTGAGCCAATGGAGGTGGGCACAACGCACCTTCCCCAGGAGGAACGTCAACGCCGCCGTCAACAGGTTCTCTGCTCCTACTGTGGGGAGTCGGACCACCCCTGGAACACCTGTCCCAGAAGGAGAACCAGGCGAGGATGCTACAGGCCGAGGAGCGCTCCTGCACCTTCCCATGTAGGTGTGGATGTGCCTTGCTCCTCTCTGTCCACCCAGCCCGTCCTCCTCCCTGTCACCTTCCCGGACTATCCTGGTCCCCCACTGAGTCCTGCCCTAGTGGACTCAGGTGCTGCAGGCAATTTCCTAGACCGGTCAGTGGCCTTATCATTACACATTCCTCTAGTCCCTTTACAACCCCCTATCCCAGTCCATGCCCTAGACAACCGTCCACTAGGAACAGGACTGGTGAGCCAGACCACGATTCCCATTTCCCTCAAAGTTGATCACAACCACCATGAACGCATCAAGTTCCTCATCTTAGACTCTCCTGCACACCCCGTAGTTTTAGGTCTCCCCTGGTTACAGTTGCATAATCCCAGTATATAATGGACAGAGAGGAGGTTGTTGGGTTGGTCGCAGGAGTTTCAGGGGAGGTGTCTCTCGGTGTCTATCTTTGCCACCTTCGTGGAAAGTCCGGACCAGGCCACCCACGTCCCTATCCCAGAGGAATACCGGGACCTACAGGTGGATTTTTCGAAGACTCGTGCCACGTGCCTGCCCCCTCATCGCCCATGGGACTGCACCATCGACCTACTGCCTGGTTCTACCCTCCTGCGGGGGCACATCTACCCTCTCATGCATGCAGAGACTGAAGCCATGGAGTTCTACATCCAGGAGGCGCTGGCCCAAGGATTCCTCCATCCGTCCAACTCTCCGGCCTCTTCCATCTTATTTTTCGTGAAGAAGAAGGACGGAGGTCTCCGCCCCTGTATCGATTGCCGGACACTGAATAAGGCTACGGTTAAATTCAGTTATCCCCTGCCTCTCATACCCACTGTGATCGAACAGATGCACGGTGCAAAGTACTTTACCAAATTGGATTTACGCAGTGCCTACAACCTGGTGCGCATCAGAGAGGGGGATGAAAGGAGACTGCCTTCAGCACCAGCAGAGGGCACTACGAATACAGGGTAATGCCCTACGGCCTGACAAATGCACCCTCGGTGTTCCAATCCTTCATTAACTAGGTGTTTAGGAACATGTTGAGTCGATAAGTAGTGGTGTACATAGACGACATCTTGGTGTACTCCACTACACGTGAGCAACATGTCTTTCATGTCAGGTCCGTTTTGGAGAGGCTGATAAGGCATCACCTGTATGACAAGGCGGAGAAGTGCCTTTTCTTCCAGCAGGCGGTCTCCTTCCTGGGCTATCGGATATCCACCGCGGGAGTGGAGATGGAAGAACAGAGGGTCAGTGCAGTACGGTCGTGGCCTGTTCCCTCCAACATCAAGGCGGTGCAGCGCTTCCTAGGTTTTGCCAAATATTTCAGGCGCTTCATTAGGGGTTTCAGCACAGTGGTGGCCCCTCTCACCTCCCTTCTGAAGGGAGGTCCTTGACAGCTGCACTGGACTGGGGAGGCCAACGAAGCCTTTTGTGCGCTCAAGGAACGGTTTATAAACACACCGGTTCTGGCTCACGCTGACCCATCTTGGCCCTTCATTGTGGAGGTGGACGCCTCCGAGGTTGGAGTAGGGGCTGTTCTCTCCCAACGTACTGGATCGCCACCTAAACTCCATCCATGCACCTTCTACTCACGGAAGCTGTCTCCCGCGGTGCGGAATTACGACGTGGGGGATCGTGAGTTGTTGGCCGTCAAGAACGTGTTGAAGGCATGGAGGCACTGGCTGGAGGGTGCTCAACACCCATTCCTTGTCTGGACGGACCACTGGAACCTAGAGTACATTCGAGCAGCGATGAGGCTGAACCCGCATCAGGCCAAGTGGGCCCTATTCTTCACCAGGTTTGACTTTACCCTCTCCTACTGGCCAGGATCTCAGAACGTTAAGGCCGATGCGTTGTCCCAGGTGCATTACAAAGAGGATCGGCGGGAGGAAGCGACACCCATTATTCCCCTGTCCCGGGGGGTATCTACGTGCCCTCTCATGTGCGGGACCGTCTTCTCGACTGGGCACACACAGCACCTGTGTCGGGGCACCCGGGTATAGCCTGTACTATCGACTGTCTCTCCGCCAAGTACTGGTGGCCCACCTTGGCCCGGGACGTCCGGGTTTACGTCTCTTCCTGCTCCACCTGCGCACAGAGCAAGACACCGAGACACCTCCCCTATGGCAAACTCCACCCGCTGCCGGTTCCACAACAACTCTGGTACCATCTCTCCGTGGACTTTGTCACAGACCTTCCCCCCTCGGAGGGGCACACCACCGTCCTGGTCGTTGTGGACCAGTTTTCCAAAGCCTGTCAGTTGATTCCTCTGCCTGGTCTCCCTATGGCCATGCAGACCATGGGGGCTCTCTTCTTTCACGTCTTCCGGCACTACGGGAGCTCGGAGGACATCGTGTCTGACCGTAGTCCTCAGTTCACCTCCCGTGTCTGGAAGGCCTTAATGGAACGACTGGGGGTCACGGTCAGCCTCACCTCCAGGTACCGTCCCCAATCTAATGGGCAGGTGGAAAGGGTAAATCAGGAACTGGGTAGGTACCTTTGTAGTTACTGTCAGAACGGCCGGGGGAGTGGGCTACTGGAGTCAGATCGAGACTCCTACGGTGGACGATTGGTTCCGGCACGCCGAGGAGATATGGAACACAGAGCACACCCGTCTCCAGCGCGTTGTCCTCCGGCAGAAGGCGCAGGCCGATCGTCACCGCAGTGTGGCCCCGGTCTTTCACCCCGGTGACAGGGTCTGGCTTTCTACGAAGGACCTGCCCCTCCACCTGCCCTGCCGGAAGCTGAGCCCGCGGTTTGTGGGGCCGTTCAAGGTCCTGAGGAGAATCAATGAGGTGATGTGCAGATTACAGCTACCCGTCAATTACCGTATCTCACCCTCATTTAATGTATCTCTCCTCAGGAGTACTCCGTCCGCAGCCTGTTGGACTCAAGGCATCGTGGAGGGTCTCTCCAGTACCTGGTCAACTGGGAGGGGTACGGTCCCGAAGAGCAGTGTTGGGTTCTGGCACGGGACGTCCTGGACCGTTCTCTCATTCGGGATTTCCACAGGCGTCGTCCCTACTGACCCGCACCGCGTCTCCAGGGTCGTCCCCAAGGTCGGCGGGGGGTACTGTCACACCAGCCTTCACTTTGGCTCCCCCTCCTGTCCAGCTCAGGCGTTCGGCGTCACCGGCCTTCTAGCTGCTGCCGAACCTGCTGCTGGCAAACGCCCTTCACTCATCAACCCCGGACTTGTCTCGTCATCATTACACCCGCCTAGTTCCAATCCCCATACTCCCTCTGTCATTTGTCTTTGTCGGTCATTGTATATGTTGCTTGTTTTCCTGAGAGGAATCTCTCCTACTATTTCCTGAGTACTTTATCTTTTGCACTGTGGGTTTTGTCCCGCTTTAAGCTATGGTGCTTTAATAAATTCAGTAGTTCTAAACTTGTGACTGCCTCCTGCCTACTCCTCTCTACACTTGTGACAAGGGCAATGATCAGAAGTCAGTTATGACATGGCTAATAGCATATGTATTTATGTAACAAGCTAAAAAAAAAAAAAGAGCATAACATTAACTAGATAGCTAGCTAGCTGCTAGGAGGATGTCATGTCATGTCATTGGAGGAGTGGGTGAGTGACTGACTTTTTCCCCTCATTTTGTTTTTCGGTGGCTATACACTAGGGGTGTAACGATCCATCTACTACATCGATGTATCGATTTATATTCCTATGATCCAACTACATCGATCTGTGCTCGGCGAGTTGGCCTTTTGGACAACATATATCAATCTAACATCGTTTTAAAATGTAATAAATCGATTGTATCGATACTAGGAAATAACCCATTGGATTTAAGCACGTCAGACTTTATATGGATGTTTTTTCTTAGCACTTTTAATGATAAAGGCTTTAAACATTACTCGATTCAGTCTGCCTATCCGTGACGTCATCGCCCCGCGCCAGCAGCAGCGCAAAGGCGCAAAGACAACAAAACATAGCATGGCGGACGACAGAGGAGAAGCCGACGAGCGAGAAATTATCAAGGCACCATTGCGGTCCTTACAAGAAACAGGAATCTAGGAAACTTCACCTGCACTGTCCAGTATCCAGGTATATATTTCAGTCACTCTGGTTGAATTTTTGGCTAAAAGGTTACTGAATCGATTTCAAGTCACTGAATCGTTTCGGATCGTATCGTTCTAAATGAACCAATATCGTCCTTGAATCGTATCGACAACCACGAATCGTGATACAAATCGAATCGTTGTTAAAACGAATCGTTACACCCCTACTATACACAGTTAGAGATGCAGTTGTCATTTGGTTAGCTAGCAAGAACTTGAACGACTGTTATCCAGTTAGCATATCTCTTGTGTTCGCAAATTCACTCTGGCTATCTACTCTGATTTCAGAGCACTCTTGTCTGAGTGTGCCAGAGCGCAGAATAGCTGATTAATTTACACAACACCCACTGAATATGGCCGATGTCAGTAAACATAGGCAAAACAATATTTAGTCACGAACATTCTAGATAACATGTAAACAGTCTAGCTAACCAGCTCTGCTAGGGTGAGTAAAATGGTCAGAGTGAGGTTTGTCATTTGTGTCTGGAAGTAGCTAGCTAGCAAGCTAGCCAACTTTAGCCAGGAAGGCAAGCAGCAGAAGGACTTGTAGGCTACAATACCCCATCGTTTATCAGTGCAATTTTGACAGCCAACTAGCTGAAAAGGTTTGAGAGGGTTTATCTAATGTTTCTTCGTTATATTTTAGCTCATCTTGCTCTGGTTAGCATTAGGTGTTGATCTTGTTGTTGATGTGCATAATTGAGGGGGAGAGAGCCTATATTTTCATGGTTGTTTGATCAATAGGATTGTAAAGTTCCCAAATGTAAGAGAACTCTCATGGTATTGACATATTTGCAGAAATCCATTCAGATGTATTTTGTGGCTTTTGGCAAATGCGTTCTAATGATCTAACGTCGCGCCATTGCAACTGCCTGTATACACACAGTCCAGTTCAAAGCTGTGTGGCAATGGGTTGTTTGCATAAAGGACTACTGTAGCTCCATTGGCTATGGTGCAGTGGTCAGCGTAGACTCCGGTACTGGACGAGACAGATGTTTTTATTAGGTTTTATTTAGTCCAGTGTCTATTAATTGTTCAAACACACGGACGCTTTCCCACTCTATATTGCTATAGAATTTTGAGTTTGTCTTATGACCATTTAAGTGCAAGCTTACAATTTGGTAAGCAGAAATGACTATTTCACAATATTTACCATAACTGTTTGTGTCTAAAAATGTTTAATTGGTGGTTAAAACAATTGAACCATTGTCAAATACAACTTTAAATGATTTAACAATTTAAATGTTTTTTTATGTGAACCATTAGTGAACCCGTTTTTGCCATTGCACTCATAAGCTTCCATTAATTTGAAACTAAAGCTTGACCTGGGCCTGGACATCAGACTCCAGAGCTCTTTATTGCAGAGTTGTGTCAATGAGATGATTGGTTCTAAATTGGCTAACACATATAATGTGGTTTGTGCAGGCTGAAAATGGTGTGTTGGGATGCTATTGGCAGTGGTGTAAACTAAAGTACCAGTACTTAAAGATGCACTCCAGGATCTTAAGCACAATAAATTCGTAACATATAGTATGAATTGGATTCCTAACATATCATACAAATTGCACAACAACAAAAAAATATGTTTTTTTTTGCAGGATGTAACATATCATACGAAATGGATGACATAACACACAATTTGATAACGTAGTACACAAAAAATGGGGACCACTTTTGGCTCATGAGCACCACTTTCAAAACTACTGGCTGAAATTATACAAAAGTTTGAGTGTGCATCTTCAAGGAAAAACATTTGTTTGTACTGTATCTGTACTTTCCTTCCTATTTATATTTTTGACAACTTTTACTTTAACTCCACTACAGTTCTAAAGAAAATAATGTACTTTTTACTCCATACATTTTCCCTGACACCCAAAAGTACTCATTATATTTGGAATGCTTAGCAGGACAGGAAAATGGTCCTATTCACACACTTATCAAGTGAACATCCCTGGTCACTCCTACTGCCTCTGATCTGGCGGACTCACTAATCACAAATGGTTTGTTTGTAAATTATATCTGAGTTTAGGGAGTGTGCCCCTGGCTATCCACAAATAAAAATTAAAAGTAAAATTGTGCCGTCTGGTTTGGTTAATATAAGGAATGTACAATTATTTATACTTTTACTTTGATACTTAAGTATATTTAAAACCAAGGAATATTTTACTGGGTGACTTTCACTTTTACTTCAGTCATTTTCTATTAAGGTATCTTTACTTTTACTCAAGTATGACAATTGGGTACTTTTTCCACCACTGGCTATCGGTACACTATAATTACAAGTAAGTACCCCTCAAGATACACAGGATTTGGCTAGTTAAAATGAAGTGTAACACCTAGTAATTACATTGTACTTATGCAGATATTACATGTACTCTGGTGTACTAGTGTATTTATTCTCCCACTTGGGTCGCACTTCCAGAAGCTTGAAAATGAGGGCCAGGTTGTCAGAATGGGTGATGTACTGTAATGTACTGTATAAGTTGGTGAACTTAGTGGAAACCTGCCCATTTGTAACAAGCATGGTAACAAGAATTCATTGTTATACTTCTGTAATTACAGACCGCAATTACTACCAGGTACATCTTGTTATTACATTGTAACTATGAGTTATTACAGTTAACTACAACACTTGTTACAGTGTAATTACACTGCAACAAGGACACCTTAAAATGAAATGTTACCAGATATCGTGTAATATCATAAATTCAAGTGAATTAGGTTTGTATATTCACAGAGTAGAGATGGGAAGACTCACCCATATGGACGTAACGGTGTCACGTGATGTTTGCCTCTTTCCCAACCATGCCATCCCCTGCTGGGCTGTAGCTGTGGAATGGGGCTCTGCCTGCCTGGGCCTCTGTCTGTGGCCTCCATTGTTCATAGCTGAGCTATAGCTGGCCTCAGGCACAGCTAGCAGACCACTAAACTCCGCTTCCTCTCCCCTCCAGGCCCGGCCTTCCGCTCCCTTTCACTCAGCGGATGTCATAATATACTAAGCCAAATTGATTATTCTTGCCTTTTTTTTCTGCATGGCTCTATGTTAATCGAATTAATTGGTTTACATTGTTTGTGTGCAGTTTAGTCATGTTGGTTGTATTTTAGTGTTCAGAGGAGAGGATGAGGGTAGAGACCATAAGGGTCAGAGGTTAGCCAAGTCTGTTCAGATTCACTTGAGATTGGGAGTTTTATTGTGGGATGTGGTGCTTGTCTAAAACCCCTCTGGAACCATTCAATTTATTTTAGTACCATTGTATTATGTTAGGGGATTTCCACCAAATCTGGAAGAGGACAAATCTAGTTTCAGTGTTGTATGGTCCTTAAGGACTATAACACTGTTATCTGTTGTTTGGAGGCTCTCCTGTAGTGTCCAGCCAGACTGAGGAAAGAGAGAGAACACTGACTTTGGATCCTGTGTCTGTCCATTGGGAGAGAGGACGAGGGACTCAGGACTCTGGTCCATACGATGAAGATCAGCATGAGCCTTGTGACCCAAGTGTCAGTAAACAGCACATACAGCTCTGATTGAAATCATTTGGACCTTCCAAGCAGGATGAACAGGGCTTTGTTGCCAACCTGGCTGACCTCCACAACCTGCAATATCTAACAGGTTTGGACCACATGGGCTACACTTTAAACTGTTCTACACCTCTACAATTACAGTGCAAATGTGCCCTTTATGCACTAACTACTCACTCATTTTACTGCTTACGTGTGCCCTATCAGTGACCTCCCAGGTCAGGTCTTCTCCAGATGAGAGGGGTCAAACTGATGGCTGACCCAAGTGTATCACAGAGACAACCATTCAACCAGTCTATCAGGCCGCAATCTGCCAAGCCTTAACCTTCCCTCAACGTAATCAGTGGCTACATTCCAAGGCCCTCACATTCTAAATATAACACTTGGAAGGTCTTTGTGGGTCCTTATTTTAGATAATGTGATCAAACATTATTAGTACATTTCATAAAAAATCCTGGCAGTTTGATTGCTCACTTGCCCAGCCTGTGACACAAGCGCACACACTCACATATGCACACACCAATCAACTATGTAAATGTAAATAAAATAAGATCAAATTTCTATTGTTGAAGTTAAATTGCATTTACATTGAATTGGGTAGCGGGCAAGTGAAGCAAGGAGTGAAATAAATGTCTGGATGTATGTATGGGTCTATAGAGGGAGAGATGGAGAAGACATCAAGCCCCCCCCACCCCCACAGCCTCCTTCTTGTGTTCCTCAATTCCCCAACCCTGGGAAAGAATGAGCTGTGAATAAAGGACATCTTCATCCATGCAAGTGTCCTCGCAAATTAAATGAAGAACATGACTCTGATTAGGGGGCTGTTTGAAAGGGCTCCTTTCTAGTCTCTTTCAGGACATTCCTAGGTATTAGGCCTATGAGTGGCCCTCTCTGTTTCCTCCTCATGGTGGCCTCTGCTCAAGAGGTCAGTTTTTTCGCAATACCTGACAGCTCTGTTGGGCAGAGAGGATGCCAGCTGCTCCGGCTCCACAACACAACACGCCACCCGGCCCTGTTAGCAGATAAACAAATGATGCCTTAGAGAGGCTGCAACTCAAACACGTCTGATCCAACATTGTACGTAGACCAACAAAGATTTGTGGCATTTCCTGTTCATCAAACTGCACTAGACCTCTTTGTCTTTATCTTATCGCTGCAGTAATGACATAGTAATGTCCTCACATTCAGTGTCACAGAGAGATAATCAGCTTATTGGAGAAGCAAATGTGAGGAGATTGTTTTAATGCTTCTGGGAAGACCTTCCAATTCAAATCCTAGTTTCTATGAAAGATCAGGAAAATCATAGCTTAAACTACAAATGTGCCTTACTGAGGCAGAGATAGTTAGTGTGGTATTCTGATGGCAGCCATCTCCTCTATTGAGCCTAATAAAATCGGACATTTGTATGATAGCCACAGGACCACAGACTGTAACTACTTTGGAGGATGGGCTGCCGGCCTTCACAGTTAAAGATGGACTCTCTACCCACAGACCTCCTGGCCCACTGTCTACCTCTTCTGAGCTTGTTGCCACAGTGCAATATTACCCCCTGTGAAATACCTGTGAGTGCAGTGGCAGTGCGTGTCTATGGAGTTCTTCCATCAATGGAGACTTGGACGGCCTTTGGCTACAGTCTAGCCAGCCATCAAAATGAACATTATAGTGGGGTTTCATGGAGAAAACACAAACACCAAATTAAGAAATAAATTATCTATGAAATATGCAGCTTTTTGTGTTGCAGACAGAAGCTGCCTTGACTCCAGTTTGTCTCTGTGCCACTTTCACTGAGTGTACTCTGTGGATGGAAGACGGTCTCAGATAAATTGATTCTTGATTTCTCTACTGCTTGTCCACTGAAATCAAGCACTCTGTATATTCATGTAGTTTTACTGTAAAGTATGTGATGTGGTGTCATGCTTGTTAAACCAAAGTAAGCAGTGGTGTGCTGTACTGTAGAAAAAAAGTTCCTGTCTAGGCCAGAATCACCATCTCAAACCCTTAATAAACAGTGAACCCCCTCTGTGGCATCACACAAGAGTGTTTTATGTGGAAACCCATGTAAAATGAGATCGCCAACGAGAGCCTTTACAGCTGCTTCTTTTTTTTTTTCCAAATAAATGATATATCATTCTTCTGGTAATGGTCATCATCCAATATGGAAATGACTGACAAAACCAGGACAACCTGAGAGGCATAGAAATAGGACATGGATGATTTTCTGCAGAATATCAAACCCATATTGACAATGAGACTGAGTTAAAACACTGACAAATATAGAATACAAATATTGGAGGCATATATTCTCCTATTTCACAGCACTCTCTTCCTCTCTTTATAGACTGTAAGTCAATCTGTCTACAGTACACTGTAAGTCAATCTGTATACAGTAAGTCTACAGTGGGTTTCCAAGCCGGATCAAAGATGGAGCTCTAGCTTACATTCTACAAAGATGGATTCTTCTGTCCAGATTTGACAAATTAAAGACAGACGACTTTTAATTTGTGATGTTTTTCCTCTGTGACTGTACAGTCTACAACACAGGGCTATTATATAACATGTGATTGCTCTCTGTGTTGCCATTAACCGTGAGAGAGGCCACATTACACAGAACACGAGAGCGAGAAACTTTAAAGGGGTAATTTAAACATCTGACTGAAATCACAGACACACAGCCAGACACTTCACACACATGACACCTTTTCTGAGATAGAATAACACACTATTACTTTCCACTGAAACAAAACATTCACGCAAAGTAAAAGATGTACAGTATTTTAGATGGGTCGTTTTGGGAGCTTGTGAGGACTCAAATAAAGGGCAAAAATATCTGAATTCTTCCTTTTACATGTTGTGCAAGGTACTACATTACGTTTTGTAGGCTGCATAGTCATAGAGGTACTCCACACATTTAATGATAGTGAGAGTGAATGAGCACCTCCTTGGTGCTGAGGGCATCAGTAAATCCATATGTCAGTATGGCTCTGTGTCCCATAGCACTGAGAGCTTTTGTCTGCAGTATATGCTGGAAGGCGTGTGTTGACCTGTGTCTGACCAGCCAGCCTCTTCCTGCTCCATCCTCTTTAAGAAAATATTTAATTGAATTACAATGGTGTGCCTGGAGGGGGCAAGGGAGGAGATGGAGGGGGCAGGGGTGACACTGACCTCTGTCCAATCATAATATTTCCATTTGATTTGGAGGTGGTAGTTATAGGAAGGAAAAGGTAGTCCATAGACTGGACTATGTGCCAGCCTGGAGGCAGGTGGCTGACCTGGATCTCTGAGATCCGCTTGCAAGCTTGGGAAAGAGGGAAGGAATCTGTGTGTGTGTGGTGTGTGTGTCTGTGTGAATGTGTGTACATTGCGTGTGCGTGCAAATGTGTGTGACAATGAAGGTACAGGCTTGAGAGAGAGAGTATGAGTAAAGAGCGTAAAACACCCTTGGACACTGTCTGTCAACCATTGGGTGATAGGCTTAGGGTCTGTAGCTAGGTTTCCATCCAATTGGGGACAGATTTTCATGTGAATATTCTAAAATCTGCATAAAAACAATATGCACATTTTCCCACCAGAGATGTGTTTCCATCAAATTGACTTGCTGCGGATAAAAGGCTGTGTGTGTTGACATGTACCGAATAAAAAATACAAGTTAAATGGGTTTCTATCACATTTTCAACTCTACTGATCGTTTTGTCACAAAACATGTTGTGTTACATAGCTCATAGATACAGTGTGGGTAGGCTACCTACATGATGAGGACAAAATAGCATTATTTTTATTTGTCAAACGGCAGCCAAGCATCAATCATTATGTCACCAGAAGAAGACCCTCGATATTTATTGGAAAGGAGCATCAAGATCATCACCAATCACTTTCACCACCCTGTGAAGTTCATAACTTACTTCATCTGTAGCTTAATAAACTGCATGCTTTCCCGAGTAGTAGTGGGAGGACCACACAACATATCAACGCACGACTCAAAGTTTCCAATGCCATTTTTCGCATAATACATTTTACTGACACAAAAAGATCCCACCTTGTGTAGCATATTTCGTATTGTCGACATTTGGAACGTTTACCGACAAATTTGCTGTTTCCATCAGGTCTGTCATTACATTTTTTATCCCACATACTTTACTCGCATTAAAAAGGTTGGATGGAAACCTGGTTTGTGTTGCGATGTGTGTGTTTAACCTCTCCCCTTCCTTGTACAAAACGAGGGCCAGCAGGATTGGCAATGTATAAGTTACATGTAACACACTCTCGGCACAGACGTGATCCAAGCAGACTATTTGCTGTTGACAAGTCCACTACATACCCTTCACTGATAATTATAGCTTTATTTAAGACGAACGCCTGTCCTGTCTGGGGGAAACTCAGCACTACTCTAGCTAACACACAGAAGTCTCATAGTAATCAGACACTATGAAATGAGGCAGAGACTGTTGATTTGGGAGGTTGAGAGCAGGCTGCAGATCTACATGAAGCTGGCTTCACCACACTTGGATCAGGCTATTACCCTGTCATTCAGTAGAGATATCCATTACACATTGGCTCAGAATTAAATTAAACCTCAGACAAAACTCTAAAGGGTAAATAACTGAGAACAAATCTAGAGACCAGATATACTGCTGAATGAAGAAGAGAGAGCGTGGTCCACTTCCTGACACATGTGCACATGGCCAGCATCCCTGCCCTCTGACCTCTGTGTGATTGTCCCAGGAGCCCCTGCGGCCCTCTCCTCTGGAGTCCTGGGGATTGCCAGTGGCCTAGGTCAGGGGTCAAAGCGATGACAGCGAGCACCTTGCTGCGAGAGTCCTGCCCGTCCCGCAAACCAAACAAAGGGGGGTTAGGGTCCGACCCCTCCCCACCCCCTGTCCAGCTCCATCCAGACCAGGCAGATAAAACACCCAGGACCCAGCCTCCTCTTATGAAAACATTGGCAGGGTCGTAGGATGACCTGGGAGATCACACACCACTTTCATCACAGAGACTTCTGACCAGGGAATGTGGCTTCACCCTGGTGAAGGGAGAGTCTATTCTGTTTTCCTATGCTGGACTCCCACTTGAGGCCCATTTCACCACCACCACTTTGCTTTCTCTCATCTCTGCCTCAGACACACACTGAGTCAATGTATTCAAGCTATATGCAATATACAGTTTTGAGAAAAATAATGATATGGGAACTGCAATGGATTTCACGATACTGCGTATATGTTGTCATACCAGAACCCCCGTAAAAACAAGATGACTTCTCAGGGGGAAGTCCTCCAAACATTTCGAATAAAGTAAGATAAAATATGCCTTTTTTAATGGCCTTGGGAGACAAATAAAAAAGCTGTGCAGCACAGAGTGTAAGAGGAGCACTGAGCCAAATCTATAACTCTGAACTTCATACCGATGTTCCACCGCTAACTTTTCACAGTTCAATCCATAAGGGAAACATTGAGACCGAACGCTTCTCACAAAACCCCAAATGCTATAGAAGAGTACTTGTGCTGGAGCCAGGGAGTGTGGGGGGCGAGACCTCAGTCTTGACACCCTGATCGTCTACCCATAATTCAGAGCAAAGAGCAGCACAGAGACAAAGACAGACAGGGCCGATGTGCGCACACATGTTCACTGTCTCTCATGCACACATTCATGCAGAATGAGTCTTACTCTCCCATGAACAATGACTAAAACATGATTCACAGTAAACATAAATGTAGCTTTGTTTAGGACAAAATCAATGGCTATAATTCTATAGTCTGGTGAGTTGTGTATCTCTAACTCTAAGATCCAGACAAACAGGTGTATCAGTCTCCAGAAGATCTGAACCTCCACATGCCTCAGTGTCTGACGCTTCAAATGAATCTCCAATAGTCATGGTGTGACTGAAAACAGCAGATAGGTGACATAGACGACTATGGTATTACTATCATAGTAGTGGAGTCAGATACAGTAAAACCTGCAGGATACCTGGGAGATGACCATAGCAGAAGGGCTGCCCAGTCCAGCAGATACACAGCTTGACCAGCTCTGTCTGGCTAGAAGTAGTGCTGTCAGGTAACTGATTTGTACCTAATTTTCCTTACAAGTGCTTCCATATGGTAGTCATATGCAGTAGAGGGGGTAGAGGAACAGAAAGACAACTCTCCTCTCCCCGCTGCGTTCTTCACTCCTCCTCACATGCTCCTACACACTGTGACTGACTGTAAGAGAAAACACAACCTGAGAGCAGTAAAGTTCAGCTTCTGCAGCCTGTTGTCATACACACACACACAGCCTTTTTTGATACAAAGGGACACCACAAAATTCAATAAAAATAGTTTTGATTGGTCTATTAAATTGTACAATTTCTTTCTTGCCATGATTTTTTCCCCAATATAAAACGCATTAGAACATGAAGAGCATTAGATGGGCTAGCGTTCAACAAGAATAGAAATAATGATGCATAATTATTTATTTTCATAGTTTCAAGTTTCAAGTTTTAATGTCACGTGCACAAGTAAAGTGAAATGCCTTTCTTGCAAGCTCTAAACCCAACAATGTAGTAATCAATAACAAGGTAATACTACAAATAACACGAGGTAGAACAAAAACAAGAAATAAGAAGAACACGATAAAGTAAGTCAGCATACTATATACAGGGTCAGTCAGTTCCACTACCATATTTACAATGTGCAGGGATACTGGAGTGATGGAGGTAGATATGTATAGGGGTAAGGATATATGATAAACAGAGTAGCAGCAGCATAAATGATGATTGTAAGTGAGTGGGTGTGTAGAGTCAGTATAAATGTGTGTGCATGTTATATGTGTGTTGGAGTGTCAGTATGCATGAGAGTGTAGAGTCCTGTGAGTGTGCATAGGAGTCCAAAAAAATCATAAATACAAGGGTCAACTCAGATAGTTCGTGTAGCCATTTATTTAGCTATTTACTTAGCTATTTAGCAGACTTATGGCTTGGGGATAGAAACTGTTCAGGAGCCTGTTGGTGTCAGACTTGATGCACCGGTACTGCTTCCTGTGCAGAAGCAGAGAGAACAGTCTATGGCAATTTTACAGGCCTTCCTTTCACACCGCCTGATATAGAGGTCCTGGATGGCAGGAAGCTCGGCCCCAGTGATGTATTGGGATGCACCCAAACATGGTTATAATACAAATGTTGGTTTCTCCAGATGGACTTCTCCAGTGGAGGGCCTGATAGTAACAGGCAGTGTGACTACGCTGTTATACGCTGACTATAAAATCTTCCATAACATCATTATGACATTATAGCCTTTTCACAACTATCAGAGCACTTCATTCAAATATTCAAAGATCCTGATTCGGCCTAAACCTATTTACTAATAAACAGGCATTCCATCTTTGTGTGCTTAGCTTTGAAACTGTCAACCACTTTAAGGTACTCCTGTTTAAGTCATATTCACCTGATTTCCCAGCTAATTTAAACAAACTTAAGTTCAATTTAGTATTCTGCATTTATTTTCATTCCTTTAGGTTTGGAAAATTGGCGTTATCTTTTCTAACAAGATTATAAACAATTTAAGGAATCGGAAGGTTGTGATCGTCTTTATGAAAACATTGCTGTCATGTATGTGGCCACTTAAGACGTTTAAGTGGACCTAACTAGACCTGCTGAATTGATACACATCACAACAACACTCGTGGGAATACAATGTGCACAGATGAACTACCCCACAACATTAGCATAATCATATATCCACGCAAATTCAAATATTTCATCTATGTAGATATATTGTATAGAGTGGATGGTGTTGAGCTAAACAAGCATCAGGTAGCGGTTTCCATATATAATTGATTTTCATTTAGGGTGCGATAATGAAACAGTGGTAATAAGAGCGGGGTTGGTGAAGGGACAGAGGTAGCTTGGTTTGGAGACAACAGTGCTGAAAATATCCATATCAAGTTGGGAGGGCTAAAAGAGCCATGTGTACTATTTTCAAATTGAAGGCATTTGGCGTCCCATTAGATGTCCTTGAAAGTGAATCGCAGCTCAAGAAAATTCAGAGCACTGCTTCTCTGTTTTTTTGGCAAGCACTGTTCTCCCAATACCCTACAGTGTTTATAATGGACCTACCCAGAATGCACTAGGACTGGCTCTCCGTATCTAAAATACAAGGCTTTGACAAGACTAAACAGCCATATAATAATACTCTATACAGCTATAATGTTGTGTTCATGATGTGCTTATAGATGTATATGCTTGATGATATAGTAAATAGATAATGTAAATCTTTACGAAACTTTTAAGCAAGGGCAACACATCGTAAAGCAATGTAGCGATGCCAAAAACAGGGCATAACAATTCAACATCTGGCTTTTTCCACGGGAGAAGAGAAACAAATTGCTGGACATTAGTGTAATTTATTCAGAATACATTGCCATCTAAATTGCTGCCTGCAACCTATTTGCACCACATTATCAGTAAGACGTGGTTGGAGTTTGTTACAATGCCTGTGAGGTGTTGCTAAGGTATTCACTGCTTGGTTCATTCTCATTCTCTAAGGAGAGGTTCACACCAGTGGAGGCTGCTGATGGGAGGACGGCTCATAATAATGGCTGGAACGGAGTCAATGGAATGGTATCAAACATGGTTTCCATGTGGTTGATACCATTCCATTGACTCCATTCCAGCCACTGCTATGAGCCGTCCTCCCCTCAGCAGCCTCCACTGGTTCACACTTTCTCCACATCACTTCAAGTATATCTTCTCAGTTTGTTCCTCATGCATCATTCCAGTTTGAGGTATGAAACAACAAACACTATAGTATCAGTATGCAACTTTGACAACTGTAGTTTCATGCTTCCAGAGGCTTTATGTTAACATACCATTATCATGTGAAGAGCCCTATCTGAATATGGACTGTAAAGCACCCTAAGGACCTCCCTAACAGCCTCCTGGCCCATACAACCAGAATGGCTGCATTTGAGAACAAAATTATGGGTAAGGACAAATACCACACGTACGAGGCTGCCAAGCATGTGAGGCATTAGTTGTTTACATACCAGTGGGGGACTGTTTAATACTCTGAGTATGATTAATGGCAGTCGTTATTCCATCTCCCCACATACCACATGATTCCTGGGGTCTGTGTGTCATTTTTTCAGTAGGCTGCATTAAGGTGAGGGATGTATCCTCTGTGGGCCCATGTGTGTTCAAACACAATGACATAGTATGACTAGAGGGAGCCATATACCATCCTCTTGAGGCTTATCCCATACATGTGCACTATCCAGGCCATGGACCAGTGAACCACTCTGATAGTGACTGCTGAGCGTCTGGGCCCAGCTGGACCGATAATACCTCACAGCAGACAGTGTTATCTGGGCCTCTGTCAGGGCCGTGGAGGATGGAGCTTTAATGTGCCGACGCCCGCACAGCGCTCCCCTCCTTCGCTCCTCCCCTCTGTGCAGCGCATGTCGGGTGTGCTCTGAATTTGATGAAGTGGGATAATTCACCCAACTGATCATATCACTAAAGGAGGAATCCCAAGATCAAGACCAGACTGCTAAGCCAGTCACATATGGGATGCATTTCTGCAAATCTTCATAAACTTTCATCTGCAGATTGGGGGGGCCGTTGGCATCAGCTCCAGGCCCCCTACAAGTTCTGCAGGAGCAGATCCTAACGTAGGAAGGTGTCTGACAGGGGCTGTGTGGAAAATGAAAATCTGGGATTGACCTAGAGTCAAACCCAAACTATACTAGCAGAAAACTTCCCACCTCACATCCCCCACTCTGACTGTGCCCCCTCTTCTAAATAAGATGTAATTTCTGACAGTGAAACTGATTTCATAAACAATACCGCATTCAGTTTAATCAACATTTCACATAATATTCAGTAATTTTCACTTAATTGTTCTTAATTTCTAATGTTTGTAGAATGAATATTGTGCAGTCTTCTGACAAGATGAACAGTGATGCTTATGGACCATTGTTGCTACACAGGAACGTTACCTGTTCCACCTTGTACCCCTAGCATTAGTGTAACAGGACCAGATGTGTGGCGGTGCGGTGCCCCATCAGGGGAAAACCAGCAGATGTTCCACTGATGCTGCTGATCAGCATGTGACGGAGGAGCATACTCTGTTCTACCACTGCACTAGAACGGTTAAACCCAGTCTGGCCAAGGAGCAGAGACCAGAGAAAGAGGGCACTGATGATTTTTCAGTCTCCCTCCTTGGTCCTGTTTATTAAATTAAAGATCAGTACAACCACTGGCTCTTTTTCCCCTTCTTCTCTGTTTAATTTGATCAGAAAATCTGCTGACGCAGTCTGCCCTCCACTCATGTGAAACTAATTTCAGAAGCACATAAAAATCTGGTGCTCTGCTCCAAATAGGCACGGCAAGGGCTCATCCTCACCCAGAAGACACTCACATATCTGGGGGTGTCTGTCTGAATACACAGGGGTAGGGACAGGTCAGAGCTATAGGCCCATCACCCCATACAGGGACAGGGGAAGGGGTAACAAAGTTGAGCAGACCTGGGTGTGCGTCGCGGGTGGGAATGGGTTTTGATGGTATACCCCAGCCGCCTATCCTCAGAAAAATCATGACTGACAACACCACACAACATGCAGGGTGGAATAAACAAGCGTCAGTGAATACTGTGGGTCATGCGTCATCCAATCAGCACCACAGGATGACTATGGTGGGGCACACCATATGGTTACCATGGTGAGGGGAAGACCCCCCCACTACGCCTGATTCAAAACACTAGTCACAGTCTGTTGAACATACACCGTCTCACTCTCACCACACACACGTGCACGCACACACACACACACACACACACACACACACACATACACACACATACACACACACACACAAAATCGCAACAGTCTGAGGAACATTTCTATTGTAGGTTAGTAATTACAAAATCCCCATTACAATCAATAGATTCAACAGTTCAGCAAGAACACAGAACACAAATGACATGAATGATGAAGAGATTTTAAAATATCCAGGTTGAAACGACACACGTCACTACACATTACACAGTCACCATACATAAACAGCACACAAAAAATCACATGAAGGAGTGACATGAGAGTAACCGCCGACACTGTCAGGTATAACACTGTGCATGTATGTAGGCATCAAGGCATACAGACCAAACTCAACTCCCTGGTACACTCTGTAATTTGTTCATCTGGGCAATGTAATGAATGTCAAATGTGTTCAGGAGTAATTACTTGTGTTTACTTCCTGCCTGCCTGGGCAGGGCTGTTTTCACCTCTGCAGAGCACGGGCCAGTCTAGATGCCTGTGATGCAAAAACAGCGGACCAGATAGAGGGAGCAGAGCAGAGTGGAGCCTCAACCCAAAACAGACACTCTGGAGGGAGATTGTGTTCGTCAAACATTGCTGAGCTTCACTGTGTCCTCCTCGCTTTGGCTTCAGCAAGCCAAAATAGAACTATCTGGAACATACAGTGCAGTCCCACATTAGAGAGAGGAGGGATGTGGTAGTCATGTTACATGATGCTCAAATAGACTGCTTTGGAACAGTTCTTTTATGTTAAATTAAATAAGATCTGCGTAAGATCCACTCCTCTTCCTGTTCCTCTGTCCACTTTACATCCGCTAGCATCACTGAACAATGCTGTCAATTATTAGCATCTCTCCACGCTGTATTAACAGCCATCAAAGGCCTCCGCCACCAGCCTAGCCAAGGGCTACAGTCAACATGGCTGACACAGTCACTACACTAAGGCTGTGGCCTGCATGGTGTCTCATTCATATCCTTGTGTTGTCTTTTAACTTAACATTCACAAATAGATGACTCTTCAAGTGATGGTTGAATACAGCAAAACATAGTGGGTACAATGGGTGCATGTCAAGGTCATTGACTATGACAACTGGCACTCCCCCCTTGTGTCATGAGGACAATGTATCGGGCTATTACACTGGGCTGACTTCCTTCCAGATTAGTCACAAACTATAATTTAGATGGCTGCTAATACCATAGAATCCGAATTACTAAAACATAAGCTATTAAGAGGTTGTACCATCAGACAGCGATATTCCAAGAAACTGTGAGTTGCCTTCTTATTCCCCTATTTTGTCCGGAAGAGGAGGAGGGGGTTGAGGGCAGGGGGTTGAGGGCGGGGTCATCTCTCTCCCCTCTTCTAATATCCAATATTATGAATCACATGCAGCCGCTTTACTAAAATATATTTTTTTCTGATCATTTTTCATATCTCGTTCGCCATATTTTCATAAAGTGTACCTCATTAAAATGGATGAGTTTCCCCCTGTTCCATTATAGCGGGAACCTTATGTCTATATGCTACAGACCACAGTGATTTAGACCACAGCTCGAGTGCGTGCTGGGGTGCACTGGCCGACTACGAAATAAGGGTTTCACGTTTTAATAAATCAGCAAATTTGTCAACATTTCCACCATGCAGCCAGTTTATTTCATACATTTACCCTTATACTGAATGTCAGGGAATTAATATTTGTTGGTTCAGGGAACATACTTTGACAAAAAGACGCAGATTACTTTTGATCACATACATTTGCTTATACCAGTCAAATGAAAAATAAACATAATATTAATGTGATATAAAACCTCTGTATTTCATTATATCATTTTCAGACAAAATACTTATATGATACTAGCATTTTAACAAATCCCTAGAGAACAGTGAATATAGATAATGTCAGGCATCCTCAAACATTGAAATAATTCAAACTGACAAACAAGTGTACAAATTATTACGATCATTGGTCTCTCTGCTTCTCTCCCGTTAATAAAGCAATTCACATTTACATTAATGCTGTATAGTCCAAAGCTTTATGATAGCCCTAATAGAATCCATATAGCGGTACTTTCCTATCAAACTGAAGTCTTGCTAACTGAAACATACTGACAGGCTCTGCATTACTCCCGACACCTTATGATGGCTTACAACTGTTTCCTCAGCATGAGATATATTATATTACAACTAAAAACACTTATCATCCATTACTTTCAATTATGATATTTTTTTCTCAAATATACATAATGACACTTTCATACAATAATTACAGTGTTTGAGTTTTTAAGTGCACTTACAGCGATCATATTCAAAGATGTAATAACTTGTTTCTACATGATATTCAAATATGTAATAACTTGTTTCTACATGACTTTGGGCTAATGTTACATCTTATAAAAACAGCACAAACATTTGTTATTAAAGCATCAAAATTATCCTATTTTACAAAAAAAAATGTGATATCATGGTGTTGCAAGTGTTTCTTTTCTTGATGTATATATATATATTTTCTATTTTATTAAAATGCCACACTCAATAAATACGGAGCCTTATTCAAGGCAGGTGGGCCTGTGGTCGAACGTCGAAGGGAAGCTTTTAATAGCTTTGCCAGAAAACTGACACGTTAATAACTTTTCAATAGTCAGGAGTGTAATCGCTAGCTGGAGCCCCCTCTCTCTATGCACTGTGTCTATCCCAAGCTACAGAACCAAAGGACGCATGGTTTTTATAATAAAACAATTACAGTAAGTGAGACTAGGGACGCTTTCCCCCTGAAATAAAAGGAGTAGGAATCACGCTTGTGGCCAGAACACGAACCACCCTCTGAACATGCCAATGGAAATATACTACATATAGTCCATCTTTATTTACAGTGTAACCAACATAATATTTTGCATAGTGCAGACTGTGCACACCATAGGCAAAAGAGGAAAGTAGCGAACAA
The DNA here is from genome assembly GCF_964263955.1 of Coregonus lavaretus. Taxonomy (NCBI): domain Eukaryota; kingdom Metazoa; phylum Chordata; class Actinopteri; order Salmoniformes; family Salmonidae; genus Coregonus; species Coregonus lavaretus. The sequence continues at coordinate 12,461,551 of NC_139991.1, read as the reverse complement.
TGTCAACCAAATGTTAGACAGTATTGCAAAGTTATATTACACTTTTGAGGGTGCCATTTTCTGCTCACTACTGCTTAGAAAAGTGAAACAAGTCACTTTTGGTAGTAATAACGTAACTAGTAGCCTAACAAGCTCATGGTATTGAAAAAGTAATGAAAATTGTGACCCCTACTCTGGAGTCCGTGCAGATGTAGGATCTTAATTTGATCACCCTGTTGCAGCAGAACTTTCCTGCAATGCAGGACATTTAAAACATGTAGTGTATTTTAGGTTTAAAAAGGCTTCTGAAGTTTGTAATTTCACTACTTTCCAAACAACTGCCGAGTTGACCACTAACGCAACAAGTTTGAGAAAAATGTTATCATATAATGAAATTTCAGACTTGATTTTCCCTAATGAAAAATGTATCAACCACTACAAAAATGTCAATTAATTATAATCCACATAATAATTCACATTTCCTGTTGCGGCACGATTATTTTCCTGCTGTAGCAAACTGGCTCAAAGTAAGTTAATTAGTTGTGTCATCAACGTTTCTTGATCTAATACCTGCCCTAGGAGAGGGAAGAGGCAGTCTCAGCATTCAGCATCCAGCTGTGGGTGTGGAAAGCAGGCACAAGCCACATAAACAGTTATTATTTGGGTTAGGTGGAGGTATTAGTCATTCACAGCCTCTTCTGAAAATCATATCGAAAAGCAGAGAGAGATGTGTTGCTCATTGTAGCCTACTATAGACATTTTGTGAAGCCATTGTGCTCTCCTAGCTGTTATTCAGAGGCTGGTGTCATCACTAACCCTTCTATCATTGCTGGGGTATAGGATGTGTCTGTTCAGCCTCTTAAGCCCTGATGGGCTTCATTACCAAACACACCTGTTCCTCTAGCAGGGGTCATGGGGATGGAGTAGGACACACACAGTGGTTCACTCACATTGTAAAAGTGTTTCTTGGGTTGTTTTTCCCCCAATAAAATCTGGTATTTGAATCCATTTGACTGTCACAAACCTATGTACCTCACTTCTCAAAGGCTTTTTGCTGCTGGCTTGGCTGAACGTTAACAGTACTGAAGTATTGAGACAGCGATACATAAACATAGAGGCACCTTTTCAGCTGTCAAAATGCCCTTCAGATTTAATCTAGGGAACAAAGTGATGCTGTTGGTGCATTGCCGTATTTGCCGTGTATATAGATGTGTGTGTGTGTGTGTGTGTGTGTGTGTGTGTGTGTGTGTGTGTGAGAGCGCACACCTGTGCATGTGCGTGCATGTGTGTGATATACTGTGTGTGTTTGTGTATGTTTGTGTGTGTGTGTGTGCGTGTCTTTGTGTGTGTGTGGTTGCTCAATATGGCTGGTTTGCATTTTTTCTGCTGTAGTGTTGGGTCCTCCACACGTTCTCTCGGTGTGCCATGTACACATTCCTCTACTGCCAAGAGTGCTGCTTTCTACCACCCTGGGCACCAGCCTCAGGCCTGTAACACAACCTGGCCTCTGCGCTGCCCTGCCTGCCTACAGAACAAATACACAATGTGACATCATGTCTCCCTGCATGTCTACCTGTCCGAGACAGGCTGGCCACATCAGGTTAAGGGTGGGCCGACCGGTTTCTGGACCACATCCGTAGAGGTTAAGGCTGGCCACATCAGGTTAAGGGTGGAACGACCAGTCCCTGGAACATTCTGATCCGGTTCCCTTCTATAACTGACGCATCACACTGTTTCTCCATTCAGACAACAACATATTCCACTTTACCATTCACTAAAGCATGCAATGTTCCTCATTTCATCGGTCTGCCTTACAGAATACAGAATATAAAGCATCAAGCTACATTATTCAAGCTTGCATCGTGGTGTTTTTGCTACCTTGTCATTTTTCTCTACTGTTTCACAAGGAACTGCACAATGTACCTGTTGTCATAGGATATTAACAAAAACTCCCACATCTGAGAAAATAAGTGACAGATGAGCAGAGAATATTTCATTTCAGTTTAATAACAGTATATATAGCAAGTAATATGGAACAAACAAACGTTGCTGAACGGAAAAGTCCACAAAGCCTGTATTGCTGTATATCAGGTCACAAAATCTAGGATCATTGCATTATGTTACCGATAAATAACTGGCAAACAAAGTGAAAGTAACTTTGTGTTTGACACTCAGATGTTACAAATACAAAACCTCTATCTTAAGACGTTGTGGAAATTAGATTAATTTAAAAGTAAAATAACATAAAAAGGCCAGATCTAAATACATTGTGGCGTTTGGTCTCTTTGGTATGCATGACGGCTATCTGGAAACAGAACATTGAATTAAATTGATTCACACTGGTTTAGGGTGAAATCAATCGAATCTAGCTGTCCTTGAGACTGAGCGTTCAATCAAAGGCCTATTTCACATTAACGCAATGTTATCTACATCAGTCAATATAACATTTTAGTGGGCCTCCACATTTCCAAAGTCCACTGCAATATGCGATTCATTCGTTTATGCAATTTGTGAGTCCTACTAAATTAATGTAATGAATGCTTCTCATCTAATATTTCTACGAATGATGCATGACAGAAAAAAGTTGGAAGCAATTTGGAAGCAATAATAATAATAATAATATTAATAGGGTTATCATAATAATTATAATGCTTTAATAAATTATTTCGATTGATTGGTTTTGGGTTTAAATGACAACAACATCTCTGAGATTTGTGCATCTCGTGGAAACAAATGGTGAATATATTCATTGGTTCGTTGGTGGAAAATATAACCCCCCGTGAGTTTTACACAAAGTCTCTGATCCCGGAGGGACTGGGGAAGAAAGTCCGCAAATGAGCAGCAATGTGGAGATGTGCTCTATTTAATTTAATATGGAAGGCGGCTTTGGATAACCCTGTTTTATAGCGTCCTTAACGTCCCTACATTTGCCTTGGTTTTTATTGTTGACAGTAAAGGAGAAAAGGCTATCTCTAGGCCAGTCTAACAGGTAAGATTGGCCTAAGTCTGCTCTAACGGGAAAGATATAGAGACTAACTAAACCATGTAGCCTAATTTACGATTATAATTTTCAATTTAATTTAACAATCAAACCAATCACCAAACCAATCACCACGAACTGCATAGATAAAACTGCACATGGTGTAGACCTAAAGTGTACTATAGCGTGTGGTTACATTAACAAGGCCACTTTAATGCAGCCTATATTAAACTTCGTTATGCTGGGTTGATTACGTTTCCCTGGGTAGTAAATAATATCAATGAATGATTTAAGTGTTTGAATGCTCAAGTCCGTTTCCTGTAATATCACCATGTAACCATGTCCAATAGTTTTAACGGAAATCTCTATCGCCTCATTATTTTATTTAATGAACATTCGTTTTGCAGTATCTAAAAAGCATGTAGGCCTTTGCTGTCATCTGAAAGTGATCTATAGCAAAAGGCACTCATTTTCGAATAGCTCCAACGATAGAGGCTGTCTTTGACTAGGCCTTTGCTACCTTTTTGAGAAACGTTTCATATAGTAGGCTAATTATGTTTTTTATATTGCGTTTGATACACTTAATTAAACATTAATTTAGGCATTAATCTTCATGAAAAGTTTGACTCGATTTCAGCCCACGCATTCAAGGTTTTTACATGAACTATGAGTGTAAGATTGTGCTAAATTTGCTTAATTGATGACATCACATTTTAATGTAGCCTAATCATGTCCCACTACCCGGTCGTCACCACTTCACTTGTAGGTTTTAGGAGGGTTTCAGTCTCGTTTCCATGCTGATTACCTATGAACTACACCGTGAACATTCAGCGATCAAAGAACCATGTTGTTGCAGATAGCCTATTGCAGAGATATTTTACGCGGAATATGTTTCACCAGAGAAACCAGAATTTAGCTGGGGCTTTACACAGCAACTCCCTGTAATAAGAGTGTAGCGTAATAGCCATATGTCCAATGCTAACTACAGTGGCTATAGTAGCCAAGCATGGTCTTCACTAATTCAATTAAAATATGTAATTTGCTGAACAATATCCTACAAAATTGGAGATAACAATGAAATAAATTAATCAAGGAGGAAAACATGTTTTATTCCTGCATGTGACATATAAATGTCCCAACGTCCCACCAGCCCATTAACATAGGCCTAATCTGTTATTAAAATATTGAAGTAAGTGGCAATAGAAAACACGATGACTCATACCACTACGTTTTGACATTTCAGTGATGTGCTTGTTGCTGAGTTTACAATAATCGTTGTAATATATAAATATATCCAATTATTAAGACATATTGGACTTATTTCACTGAAATCATTAGATAATAATTTTGAGCCCATAAGCCTTTATGTATACATAGTATGATTTAGCTGAATTAAACGTGGCTATAGCAGTGTGGTTCATTTTTCGACGGGACCCATTCAACCTTTGCAAACGTGTCTAATTTGAGAACCCCTGCTATAGGCTTAAGTTAAATTATTTGCTATTAACGAACTTACAATATATCATTCACATCAAATGAATCACATCAAGAGGGGAAGGGTTTGACACGGTGATAAATTATAAGTGCAATGTGATTTATCACCAATCAGTTGATGACATGAGAAAAAAGTATTATTAATTTCAAAAAGTCAGTTAGATCAACGGGATATAAGGATACAGTTGTAGATATTCTGAATATAGGCCAACTCATCTTTAACGATAGAAAATATTTTCTGAGTGATATGGTTTCCATAAAAATAAAATGTAATTCTGCTTAAAACACATATACCTCCCAGAGGACAGCATATTACTTATATTTACATTTTACATTTTAGTTATTTAGCAGACGCTCTTATCTAAAGCGACTTACAGTTAGTGAGTGCATACATTTTCATACTGGCCCCTCGTGGGAAACGAACCCACAACCCTGGCGTTGCAAGCGCCATGCTCTACCAACTTTAGGTTTACTCTCAAACAAATAAATAGAAACCAGAAAAAAATAGAATAGTTCTCCGTGTCACAAATCACACAATACACATGAAACATAGATAGGCTATATTGTCCTGTATGTGTCGAGATCTCAGTTGTCTGGAAGAAGTCCCCTCTTGACGAACCATTGCGAATCAACCATAAAATTGCGCTCTCGATGTTGCCCTTCACTTACAATTAGTTATATATTCATACCCTAATTACATTAATGTCATGTGTTAAGTCCCCCCACATATAAAAAAAAAAAAAAAAAACTTTTTTCTTCTGAGGAAAGGTCTGACCTCACCCATTCATTTCATCAACATAATCACTCCGGAGAGGTCTTGACTTAAAGTCCGCACAGCTCTAGGTAGTGTGTATCGGGGAGATCTGGGTTGCATCTTCTGAAGAAAGACGCATTTTTGATACTCCTCTAAACCTTAAGGGGAGTTTTTAGCTTTTGGTCAGCGAGTGGTTCCTGGAAAACATCTGAATCGTTTTATAACCAAACACAGCTGCGGCGCCAGTGTATGTGTGTGTGCGTGACAGTGTGTATGTGTGTGTGTTCATCCGTATGTGGAAGAGCGAGAGAGAGTGAGGTTATCTGTTTGCTTCCCTTTCCAAAACGGAAAGAAAGAAAAAAGTTTGGACGTCTTTTTCTCCCAGTAACTTTTTTTAGGCATGAACGCCGAGACGTGCGTCTCATACTGTGATATGACATCCATGGATTCATATTATAGCCCCTCTGCACCGCAAGGTAGGGATCATCCGACGAACCCGTTTAGGACATTCCAAGCGAGTGACACCAAATACAGTCCCACTTTCCTGCCCAACAAAGGTCAGGCTTACGGAGAAAAGTCTCGGAGCCCATTCCAACAGGAGTGCCAGTCATTGGATGCCACCGCTGGGGAAGGCACCTTTAACAAATACCACCTCTTCATGCAGAGATCTTCTTGCAAAACCCCCCCTGAAGGAAGCAAACTGCACCAAGAAAGCGGACACAACGGAGCGCTCATTCCCTGCTATGGTGAGTAAACCACAGTTCTATTTCGAACAAACTGAGATTTCCCGTGTCCTGTGTTGTTTACCCTTGTAGAGAAACCACATCAAATGACGACAGAAATTGTGCTTGTGTTCTGTATACACTGCTCGGTGTAAATATCTGTTCACTTGACTTACTATGCCCCCACTTATGAGGGATGTTTTGCGTATTTTCTTCTCAAAGTTGGGAACGTTTTGCCTGTCTCCCCATGCCTCGTAAACAGTTTCCTGTAAGTTGAGAAATTCCTTCCAATAACCAGAACCGATGATAAAATAAAAGAAACGGGTGAAGTAATCACGTCTGCTATCATTCCGGGTGTTAGGATAATATCACTAATCGCATACGAACATTTGTCAATGCATGAGTCTTTACAAAGTCAATGTGCTGGACTTCACAACTTATTACCAATATTACGGCCACAACCATCCCCTGTAACACAATTACGACTATCACATTTTCCCTTTGACGATTGAATTAAATTAGGCTGTATTTAATGCGATAATCTGCATTACAATCCTTAATATTGAATCTGAATCGGACAATTGAATTAACACGTTTTCAAGCATGAAAAATTACCGAGCGTCGAATTGACTTTAATATGGGAAATAGTTTATCAGCGGACTAATATTGTTATTATCCCTAGTCTCTTTAAATCTATAGGCTACTTACTCAATATTTTCTCATGAGCAATAGATATTGGGGGAGTTTGCAAATGTTAAGAATCTATCGATGATACACACACACACATACACACACACACACATGTTTCGGCACCTATATGATATCAAGGTAAAGATAATCCGATTCTTATAGAAAATATTGGCCAAACTGATAGCCTATGGTGAACTGAACATTGCTGATCAAACAGCCTGATTTGCTGACCTGACAAAATAACACTGTAAAGGCCTCTGGCCGACAGTAGCCTGTAGAAACGTTGCGTTAGCGTGACATGGGTATTGGTGACCTTATAGATTTTTGTATGACCATACAATACAATATAACGGATCACAAGTTCCTAAGCAATATTTGTTTATTTGACAAGGAAATACATCTTAGTCATTTAGCAGACGCTCTTATCCAGAGCGACTTACAGTTAGTGAGCGCATACATTTTCATACTGGCCCCCCGTGGGAAACGAACCCACAACCCTAGCGTTGCAAGCGCCATGCTCTACCAACTGAGCTACAGGGGAATACAACCTTTAACTTTGTAACTGGAAACCCACAGTTGCTTTGCGTAAAATGAATAGGCCTATATGATGCATAAAATACCTACATGCAACTCTTCCATCTGAATAAGAAATAACCCCCTCTACTGAATTACCCAACAATATCTTCATGTTGAAGATATTCTGCAGAGGTTTAGCAAAGGGCACATCTTGAGCGCAGGAAAATCCGCCCATGCTATAAATTTAACACAAATACCGCAAAATCCAACGCTTTCTCTAACCATCTGCGAGCAACTTGTGGGTGAGATGAAAACCCACGGACATACAGCGGCTTCTCAGATGATGAACTGGAGGGAAGCATCAAATACAGCGGTAAAAACTTTACGGAACCTCTCTCAGGAGAGTGGCAAGTGCTAAGAAAAATTGTAGGAGTTATTACAAATTTCAAACGTGATTCATTTGTTGTTTACTGTTGAGAAGTCAGTGACCAAAGCCAGATGATATTCGATACGTAGGCCATGAATCCTCAAGAAAATGGTTTACTTGAACAAGACTAAAGCAGTGCTAAAAAAATAAGACTTTCTGCCAAATAATTATTTCAGTCTCACATTTTGAAGTGTCTATAAACTAATTGCTATTAACGTTAGCGTAGTTAGCTCATTTCTAAAACATTTTAATTCAATTTGGCCCAATTCTGTCTCAGGTTTAGGCTACATTTAGATCAAAGATGTCCAACGTTCCTTCATTTAAACCCACATTCTTCAAATATTTTATTACAAAAAGTAAGAGCACATATACATTGATCGAAACACATGATAGTTTATTGAACGCTGTAGGTAACATTAACTTTAATGTAGCGCAAGAATAAGTATAAAAGCACTACAATTTCAATAATCCTTCATTTTTCCTTCTAAATAATGGATGCTGTGCTGTCATGTTAGAACGTCAACCAGGCGCGTGCGTTGCATTCCCTCTGTGAGGGAAATTTAAGAATATTTCCATCTATCTGTGCAATTTAGAAAGTTAAAATGTAATCCCCATTACATCTGACTTATAACATAACAATAACATGTATTTTCCGTTTTTCCGGATCAATTAATAGAAGAAGAAAAAATCGACACTAAAGATGCATGCACAGTGAACATATGGACACTGGACAGTGCTGCTAGCACAAACAACATCCAAATTAAATTTAAATGTCAGATTACTGAAATTATAGAATGAAATTAGAATACTTAACAATTTCCATCAATATACTAACATCAATTTGCACTTGTAAGAATCGGATAAAAAAACCATGCATGGAAACGGTTCGATTGAACGAAAGTATAGACTTCACCAAACCTGTTAATGAATCACTACTACAGATATTCTAATGAATATCTAGTGTAAACGACAGGAGTCCAGTCCTTCTAATGAATGTCTAGTGTAAACGACAGGAGTCCAGTCCTTCTAATGAATATCTAGTGTAAACGACAGGAGTCCAGTCCTTCTAATGAATATCTAGTGTAAACGACAGGAGTCCAGTCCTTCTAATGAATATCTAGTGTAAACGACAGGAGTCCAGTCCTTCTAATGAATGTCTAGTGTAAACGACAGGAGTCCAGTCCTTCTAATGAATGTCTAGTGTAAACGACAGGAGTCCAGTCCTTCTAATGAATATCTAGTGTAAACGACAGGAGTCCAGTCCTTCTAATGAATATCTAGTGTAAACGACAGGAGTCCAGTCCTTCTAATGAATGTCTAGTGTAAACGACAGGAGTCCAGTCCTTCTAATGAATATCTAGTGTAAACGACAGGAGTCCAGTCCTTCTAATGAATATCTAGTGTAAACGACAGGAGTCCAGTCCTTCTAATGAATGTCTAGTGTAAACGACAGGAGTCCAGTCCTTCTAATGAATATCTAGTGTAAACGACAGGAGTCCAGTCCTTCTAATGAATATCTAGTGTAAACGACAGGAGTCCAGTCCTTCTAATGAATATCTAGTGTAAACGACAGGAGTCCAGTCCTTCTAATGAATATCTAGTGTAAACGACAGGAGTCCAGTCCTTCTAATGAATGTCTAGTGTAAACGACAGGAGTCCAGTCCTTCTAATGAATATCTAGTGTAAACGACAGGAGTCCAGTCCTTCTAATGAATATCTAGTGTAAACGACAGGAGTCCAGTCCTTCTAATGAATATCTAGTGTAAACGACAGGAGTCCAGTCCTTCTAATGAATATCTAGTGTAAACGACAGGAGTCCAGTCCTTCTAATGAATATCTAGTGTAAACGACAGGAGTCCAGTCCTTCTAATGAATATCTAGTGTAAACGACAGGAGTCCAGTCCTTCTAATGAATATCTAGTGTAAACGACAGGAGTCCAGTCCTTCTAATGAATATCTAGTGTAAACGACAGGAGTCCAGTCCTTCTAATGAATATCTAGTGTAAACGACAGGAGTCCAGTCCTTCGAGAAAATGAAAAAAGGAGGACACAACCAAAGAGGATATAAAGAGTTGAGATGTCAATATAAAAGCGAAAGCACTGAATCACTGCTGTCAAGGAGAAGACATTGATCAATTGTCTGGTCTAACGGGCCAACGTGAGAAAAAGTGCACATGAAGAAACTTTAGTTAAACTTTTCCATGCTGTTCTTATTATTGGCTAATGGCTACCATGATGAGGAGCAGGATGATATTAATGAGGATAAAGATTATATTATTGTTGATGACTAAGCTATCATCATCATCATCATCATAACAGTCGTAATTGTATTATTACATTATTAAGTATTTACAGCTGAGTTACGGAGGCGGGCTGGGCACTGAAAATATGCCACTAACGTGCCAGAATAGGATTCCTGTAAACCTTAATGAAAGCATATAAACCAATCAGTCTTTTCCTCGCAACATAATTAGTTGAAACGGGTGACGTAACATAGCATAGCCATCAATATAAGATTTAATGATGGTCTGCTGTGCAGATGTTATCGAATCTCTTTGGTTTAATCAAATAACTTTAGACAACAACACAATAACACGAGACACTTGCTTTGTCAAGAGTATGCGACTGATTGATCACTGCTGGGAATCAATGGAAATAATAATACTACCACTAATGATAATAATAATAGCTAAACAATAGTTAACCCAATGAGCATATTATGATGAATTAGAAGTAATTTACCGTATGCACGTCTTTATTATTCAAAAAGCAACAAGTTATTATTCAAAAAGCAACAAGTTGCCTGTTACATAGTCATTATATAGCTTCCAATATTTAGATCATTTAGATAATTCTGAACAAGAAAATATTCACCTGAAATAAATGAGTAAATACTCCGATCCAAACTTGAACCCTTATGTGCAGTCTTTTCTGCATTGGTCATTTAAGCACATTACGTACGGGCGCCAAACGTGGTATGCCTATAACATTAAGCCTACAAGTTATTCAAATTAAACATAATATTCTGTTTTTCATATATTACATTTCCAATCCTGTGTTATGGCCTTGCGTAACCTTTGGTACGTAATGACTCACAGGAGATGCGTGCTTAATATAGCGCGTAAAAGACCAGGCCGAGACCTGTAAGAAATGACGAATATGCTCGGCATATACAAAGTCAACTAATGAAAACGTATAGACACGGACTGAAAATTGAATAATCGATGTGAAAGTGCGTTTGAATCACATAATCCTATACTAAAAAACCAAACACATTGTCACACTTTCCTATCAACTCGGGGTCATATTTGCAATGGAATGCGTTTGTGTCCGTGGAAGATTATTATTTTTTTTTTTACCAGATCACATAATCACTCACGATATCTTATTTGGGGTCACGTTTTAAAGACCCTGAACCTGGTCTTGGAAGCCTTATTGGTTTCGACCACAGGTATAAGTCATGGCAGGTAATTCAACGGGGACTTTGTGAGTTATTACTTCAATCAGGTTTAAGCAGGTAGGCAGAAATTCCTGGAGCCACAGTCTTTACAATATTTCCCGCTAGCCACCGCGGGGGCCCTTGAAGATAATACCAGCGCTGTTTTCGGGAGATTTCAAGGGAGTTTGTTTCTTTTTGCGTTCGGTTGAACTTGCCAGTGACCTGTAGTCTACATAACATCGGTAGATGTAAAGAAAATTATTTCTGCTGTTAATCCCAAACAAACCGCCATAAATAATACTTAGCCTAATGATGCCATCCTAATGTATCTTATTGAAGCAATAAGTCAGCCACTAAAAAGGAAGTTTACACCAAAGGACATATCTAATATTTTACAACAGATGACACATTCGAATTCGACAATATACAACTATATTCTTTCCATGATAAGACCACTCAAAATTGTTATATGACCTTTCAAAACAAAGGTCCCAGTAAAACGTGATGTTCTATGGGTGCACGTTTAGTTTTTTGCCCTAGCACTACACAACTCATCATAAAGCTTTGGTTATTTGAATCAGCTGCATAGTGCTAGGACAAAAAACCAAAAGGTGCTCCCAGGGCCAAGTTTGGGAAACCCTGAATATGGTATCACAGGAGGACCCTGGCTGGGTAGACCATGCATGTTTTTACAGTGGCCCGTCACCCTTGCAGCAGCTTTGCCTGACCAAAGGTATGGCTGACTCCTCAGATAGAGCGAGCGTTAAAGAGCAGGCAGGAAAACCTCAGCACTACAGGAGACCTCCACCATTAATGTGACTCAGATGTACATAAGCACTTCCCCCAGTTATTGTCATACTTTCAAAGGCCAGCCCCTCATAACCACAGGCAGTCCTTGCTAAACAAGTGCTGCATTCAAACACACAACATGTCACCAATACAATATTTGGTTATGGGGTGGGTTGCAGGTGATTGAAAGGATCAGTGAATGATTTTGTGGACGTTAACATGCTGTACTGCGCTTGCACATATTTACATACTGTAACAGGAAGGAAACAAATACTTTGTGCCTGCAACTAAGAAATGAGGCAAAGTGAAATGTAATGTTTTGTCAACCAAATTGTAAATGACAGCTTGAACCCTTTAGATTTTCCTACAGGTTTTCTATTCCACCATTGAATGATGGTAAAAACTGTTGCTCCAAAACAGTATAGGGTAACAAATGGCATGGTTTCAACCATTCCTCCATACAAACCTCTTAAGATGAAACAATGGGACACTTTCTACGACCCAACAGTGCAGTTACATTGAGGTTCACTCAGGTCCAGCAGCACTGGACCAACAGTATGCTACTTCAGGGACAACATATACAAGGTCAGTGCATTAGCAGTAGGGGAGAGCAGTCCCTTTCCTAGCCGAGTCTACATGCAGTGATAAAAGCCTGTAGACTCCACTGGACACCAAGGCTCCATAAACCAGACTCCTCTCCTCCAGGTAGGAGGATATTTAGGGCCTGGCTCTGAACATCTAAGGGAGAGTGGCCAAAATTCAACCTGATAAAATCTGACAACAGGTGGCCTTTAAATTGGGGGATTGTGTTGTTTTACATTAAAATATATAAGAAAAATATATAATTTCTTGACTTGGTTTAACACACACAAACAATGCACATAGTCAGAGATAGCTATCCTTGACTTCTCTGCAATGTCAAAAGTGGTCAGAGTACTCATTGAGAACATAACCTCTAAACTAGGAACATCAATCTCTTTTTTTTGTATTTTTCTTGAAGCAACAGGAGTTTTCCTCTTATGGTGTTTGACCGTCCTCCCTAAGGACAGGACACAGAGACCTTTAACTCTGGTTTCCTGCCCTTTTTAGAAGAGCTGGACCCCCAAATTCTCCAGAGAGAATCGATCTAAAGCCCAAAGGAATCCAAACAGAAACACAATTTTTTTCCCGCAACATTTGTAGTCTGGATAACTATTTACCTTAACATTCCAAGAGCTTTTCCAATGAACTATTCGTGAGCTATAGACGGAGAGAGGAAGATCCTTTGTTGTGACATTACAAGCATTTGGTATATAGTTGCGGTTACAATATCGTGTTTTCACTCAAAGAGAGGGAGGATATAGGAGGTGTGAATAAACTGTCCTGTGAGATCCTTTCAATCTAGACTGAAGCCACCAAAACACAATCTGCTGCCGTATCTCTCTCTACCGTCTTTAGTACAGCACAACCATTTGAGCCTTTCTTTCTGTCCGTCTGTGCTGATTTATTTGAGCAGCGGGTAATAGAAAGCAGCCATGGAAGTGCTGTGAAGCCTGGAGAACCAGGGCATACTTCAGCAGGTTGCTGACATGACTAGAGGTGACAAGAACCTAGGATCATTTTACCAGTTAGCTCATATTTTGGCACAGCAATTTACATTAGGCTCAATCTGCCGGCCGGAGTGCGACAGGGCTACAGCGAACCTCCTACTCCAGGCTTCTCTCAGTCCGGCAGTCTGTTCCTCTGCTGTGTAACTAAACCCTCCATAGTTGAGGCCCTCAGAGGATGCTTACTGATCAGACGTACAGCACAAAGAATATCTCAGAAGATTAGAGTCTGTAATATCACCTACTGCGGATACATTTACTCAGACGTTATAGTGTAGTAAAAAGTTAGCATGTCCATTGGCATGGGCATTGGCACCCATCACAAGCTGAAATTATAAGCATGTTGCTTTTTGAATCACATGATTTCATGTGGTGTTTCCTAATGACAGAGTAGTATGTAAGTTCACATGGGAGCTGCATGTAAAGAATTTTAAGAAGTCTATATGAAATTATGTATTATTTCACAAGCAGAGGATCATTTTTGCTTAGTTACAAGTGATTAGAAATGTGTACCACCAAGGACAATCTAGTGCTCTTTCCACATTGTATTTACTTCAGTATAACAATGCTATTGTTAGATAGCTTCTATATCAGTGTCTTAAAGTGGAATCCACATTATGCTAAAAGGACAGTGACCAACCTCTGTTTTTTATTATGGCATTCCAGTGCACTCGTAAAAATGTATGTTTGCTTCATTGTGGTTTTTAACATCACCCGAGAGATTCAGACCTCACTGGGAAAAGAGGAGGGAATATAACGTCAACTGTTAGATAAACTGAGAGGATCTCACATTAAGAGGCCGTCCCCTCTCAGGGGGTCTCCCTCTGCACTCATTCAAATAACCTCAAATCTATTGGAACATGTAGACTTTCTTTCTTTTAGTCATTTTAGTACAGTACTGGTTAAAACCACAGCATACGCAGTGAAATATTATTTTGCATGAACTTTGCGTTACACTGGGTATTATATCTCCATCACAACTTAGCAAAATGGAAGTTACGGTGTTGTTACAGTTATTACTGTGTATTTACATGGGTATAAGGGCAGGGGAAAGTGTTTCCAGATATGGTAATAAGTTGGTTTCAGAAAGACAAATAGAGCTTTATTCCTTTGTCTTATGTGTAATTGTCTAACACTGTCTTGACCTTGTTTTAGAGCTAGCCAAACTGTGGAAAAGGCACTGAGTAGCCCCAGCCCAGCCCAGTCTCAGGCTAGTGGACATCCTGCCGTGCTCTAGGGCCTGAGAGAGACTCTCAGACAGATGAAGAACATTGAAGAGAGAGAGAGGGATGATTGATCAGTGTCTCAGGCTTTATGGATACGCTCCCATAGCAGTTGTTTTTTGGCGCAGCGTGTGCACTTCACAGCAGCCTGATGGGATGAATCATCCCTCTCAGCACAGTCAGTGTTTGACTTCAAAGTGGACGCTTACCTATCAGATGCTCCCAAACTACTGTAGCTATAAGCTAGTCAGAGAGGTACTTATGGAACTTTTTCATCCGTGAGCTGAGGTTTTGTTTACGACGGCAGGCATATGAGAGTGCAGCAGTGATATGAGAAAGGCATGGGCCTAGTGAGCACCAGCTTAGGCTAACCTTGACCTGTTTCAAGGACTGCAATTGACACCATAGCCTACTCATACTGCGGTGCTATTCGTAGTGGTGTCATGGTGCTCCTGACCAGAAACAAGATCGTTTAAGAAGGACTGGTTTGTAAGAACTGCTGAGACTTGACTCCATCTGCCTTTGGGTAGGCGATTAGCTCTGGTTTTGCAAATGGCAGTGTAGGCAGAGGGCTTGCTAATAAGGCTCTCCCCATGCTAATTCCTTGTGGTGACACTCACAGGCTGCAATAAAAGGGATCAATGTCTCTCACATCACTTTCATTTGTCATGATGTAGGCATGACAAAGTTTACATCTCAACACACCAGTCAGTCTCTCCATCCACTACCTGTGTTAGTTAGTGTCTCTGTCTTTATGTAACAGCCTCACAGCCAGCGGAACTGGCAGGAAGAGAGGACTTCACAGAGTTGGCGGGACTTCAGAGCACAAAGCCTCCCATTACGATTCAATCCATATTCTAAGAAGGGAAAACAAACCAAATTTGAGTTACAAATAAATGCTTAGCAGAGAAAACAGCTTACACAAATTTCCTCTGCTCCCTGGGTCCAGTCAAAACAGGGATCTATCAAGCCTAGACTACACACACTTAATCTCTTTTATTTATGTTTTCTAATATTTTGGGATATTCTTTCGGGTTTGGGAATATTCTGCCATTAATCGCTCTCGGTCACCGCAGGGTGTCTAATTTATAGTGTTTATTTTAAATGCTGTGAGCTGACCCTAGCCATTCTATTCAATAAAGAGGCTGGGGAGGCGTCCTGTCGCTTTACTGCCAGTTAAATTACACTTTGATGTTCCCCTCTCGTTTTCGACAGCAACTTAGCGTCTGTCCCCAGTGAAGGTCTGACCCTTGCTAACTTTAAGGGGTCCAGCACTGATATCCAAGGGCAGGGACTATTGTCATTTACCCCTCATAGCATAGCTGCTATGATGATCATATTTATTACTCTAACATGACCATCTTTTTTCTTATTTTGACATTTTCTGTGGACACATCTTTTTTAATGACTTACAGTGCAAAATATAAAATTACGTTTGAAGACATTTTCTATGGGGAAATGTAGACGCTATTAAAAGGGGTTTACAAGACCCTGTGTTGCTCTGCAGGCAGGTGTGAATACTCTTAAGGTTAAACTGCCAATTAGTTCTCTGATTTAACCTCACCCCTCTTCTCTCTCACCCACTGATGAACTCTCCTTTCAGACCCTCTTGGTTTCAGCTTGGTCAGATCTGGACTGATTTTGTAGAGTATTCTGTTTCCTTGACATTGTAAATAATAATATTAAGATTTCAGTTCTGAACTACCTTGTACTTCGACACAGCAACAGTTTTGTATCACATCTCATTATTTCTAACTTTAATCAAACATACAAATAGCATAAGACAGCAGTTATACAACTGGAAAGGAACAGGGAAGCTATTTCAATTTTAGATCACAGCAGTAGTACAGTCACTGTAGACTTGGTATGTCAGATCCCTAACAGGGTTGGGGAAGACAAAGAACAATGGGCTCCAGACTTGCCTCTCTCCGTCAGAGAGCTGTAATTGAAACTGATGTGGAATCTTGGATGCAAAGTAAAAAAGAAAAAAATCAGTGGTTGCGTTTCAAAACACTGTTGTAGAGCAGATTCCTCTAAATGGGAAACACGCATGCTATGAGGTTTTAGTGGAAGGGACTGAGGAGTTTATTGTCTGCTTGCTTCCAAGTGTTGTATCAGGGATGCTGAGATCTAGATCTGTATAAAAGGTGAAAGGTGAAAATGAGAGGGGGGTTAACTGTAACCACTGATAAATTACAGCAGCATGTCAGAACATATCCTGGCATAGAGACAGAAGTGTCTTTGCTTTATATAGTATATAACATATCATACTTTCACTAAGCCCAAATATGATTGTGTAATCCAATCAGCTAAGGTGGAAGTGTCTGAGGATTAGTTATCTTCAGGAAAATCCACCATGATGCTAAAAGGAAATGTCTGCCTCCCCCATCAGTGATCATGATACTGCATTTAGTGATGACTGATAAGCTCTTTACTTCCATAGGAGAGGTGGAGAAAATATTACCTATGCTATTTCAGATGGACCTCTCCATGCCAATTACTCTCAGTGGGCTTCTCTCTACAGGCATATCTCCTTCTACCCGTCTTTTACTAACCCAACTCTGTTAACAGGAAGAAACAATTCAACATTAGCCTTTAATGGCTATGTTCACTCAGGGCTCCCTCCACTGCATGGGTATCCTGCAGTAAGACTTTCTCATGTTCCTCATCCATATAGCCCAGCCCCCGGGAGGTCCCACTGCTGTTGACCTTGGGCAGTGGAGTATGTCTCGCCTCTCAGCCACGACCCACCACACGGATAACAAGTGGGAGATTGTCACAACAAAAACCATCAATGACACAGGGCATAAACAAGAGCCTTTGATCAGCAGAGAGCCCTTGATTTCAAACAGCCTGACAGCCTTGCCTTGTTGGGACCATTGGTGCAGGGCATATGAGGGAATAACTAGAAATGATTTACGTTTTGGTAAATGCGTTGAGCTCGCTCCTCTCAGGCTTAACAGGATGTGTCAGTCCTGGGCAGGCAGCAGGCAATGTGGGAGCCATTATACCCCTGGCCAGGGCCCGGGCCCCGGTCGATGCTGTCTGCCTGCCTGACAGTCCACAGTGGCCAGGGTGCTCGGCAGCAGCCCAGGGAAGGCAAACTGACACAGCCAGAGAGAGTGAGCGTGCTGCTGAGACGGCTCAAATCAGACCCTCACGATTAATTACCAACACCAGGAGTAATCTTTTTCCTCATATCCAACTCTGAGGGAAAAGCTTTAACTTACAGTAGTTGGAGGTTTTGAGAATCAGACGGGTGAAACATAACAGTGCAACATTGATTGGTATAAGTGAACAACTTAATTACAGTGCTATGGTAGGAAGTGGGCTTTCCCTAAGTGTGGCCCCTGCAGTAAACAAATCTTATAACACAAGGCTTGTATTTCTGATGGTGTCATTGACTGTTATGCGGTTTAGCGTTCGCATGGTTACCCAGCTCCCTTTACCCAAGTCCTTGAAAGATGTGTGTGTAGGGCGGGGGACCGGGGGTGTGTGTATCATCAGATGAGCTATCAGGTCCCCTCACCTTACAGCACATTACCCAACAAGGCTCTGTGTGGAGGGCCGGAGGGCATGCTGCCCTGCTGTGTTGAGAGCAGTATGCACACCAGAAGCTCACATGCACACCTACACCCCATGGCTCTAACTTGACAAGGCTTTACCCCAGCCTCAGATAAGAAATGAGCACG
Source organism: Coregonus lavaretus (assembly GCF_964263955.1). NCBI lineage: Eukaryota > Metazoa > Chordata > Actinopteri > Salmoniformes > Salmonidae > Coregonus > Coregonus lavaretus. Next base: position 12,443,260 of record NC_139991.1, on the reverse strand, counting down.
TCCCAACCCTGGGCTCCCTAAAATAACTCCCTGTCTCTTAGAGCTAAGCTAAACAGAGGGGAGCGTAGTGCTTGGACTCACCACTAGACTGAGCCAGAGGGGACATCACCAAGCAGAGGGGTTGAGAGGCAGATGTGAGGTTTGGCTTGGACCCCAAACAATATTCTATACCCCCTTGAACACTCTAGAGCCAAAGGGGGAGGGTTTGCAGTTCATTTGAGTGAGTATGACAACACATTGCCTTCCCAGGACCCCAAACAGACCCCTTAATAGAAGCCGTAATGGAGAGAGTTTAATGATCCACAGGCAGGGAGGGCAGTAAGGGCACAGAGGATTGGTGATGTAGCGGAATAATGAATGAGACGGCACACTGGCACAGACAGCATCATGGGAATTTATGATCAGTAGGCTGACTGAGGTTTCACGGCTAGGCTGCTGTGTGTGTTTCCCATCGCTACAAATTACTGTCCAGCAGATTGCCACTGACACTCTTGTTGCCGGGTTAGTTTGGTTGTGTTACTAAGTGAGCTTCAGCTTGCAACCGCACCACAGACCACGCCCAGCCCACGCCTGCGTTGAAGACCTGAGTTCCCCCAGCGTAAGACCTGACTCCAACCCCAACCATACTGAGAGAGAGAGAGAAATGTGAAAACCTGTAATTTTCTATTAGTCTGCAATTACTGCCTGCCAGGGTGTCTGTTTCCATGATTTATGAGCAGCAGTATGGAAGGAGTGTTCTGGCAGTCACACAGCTTATACACACACTCCTAACCACACCCTGAACCAGAGTCCAGACCTGGAACTAACTGACCAGGAAGCTTTCAAAGAACAACATGGTGCAAGAGTCATTTGGTCCTTGTGCTTGTGCTACATAATACTGTAAACACAGTCTAAATTAGTTTTCTGTTGCACGTCAGTCCCAACACATATGATGTCAATGATAACCAAATCCATAATTATTCAGCACAGTGCTAGATATAATGTGTTCTAACACCTTACTTCTCTCATCCTCTTTCCAGGTAAAGATAGCTCAGGACTGACAGACTCTGACCTGACCCCGAACTCTGACCCCTCTGGGATGGACGGCAGCTACCTGAGTGTGAAGGATCAAGGCGTGAAGGGCCCGTCGGACCGACCGGGCTCGGACATGGCCAGCCCCATGGACAAGGGCGAGGGTGAGAGCAACAAGGGCAAGAAGAGGCGTAACCGCACCACGTTCACCAGCTACCAACTGGAGGAGCTGGAGAAGGTCTTCCAGAAGACCCACTACCCTGATGTGTACGCCCGCGAGCAACTGGCCCTCAGGACTGACCTGACTGAAGCCCGTGTACAGGTAAGACTGGTTCACCTGAGCGGAACTCTACTGCTAACCACTACTTACTCAGGTTCTGTGAAGATCTGTGACTTCAGTCTAGCAGTATCACTTTCATTACACATCAATAACAGTGATGATCACCATTATACACAGAAGAACAATTGGTAGAGTTCTAAACTTGAGCATCCTTTCCTTTAGGCCACGACTAGCCAAACAAGAACAATGACCAATGCTATCTCGAATCAGATGGCGGCTGTATGTTATTGAGAGGACTTTAACAAAAACCGGACACAGCTAATGATTAGGAGACTGTGGATAGAACCACATTAATCCCTCAACATCTGTGGCTTTGGAGAGATAACGTCACCAAGCCACCAGGGTGAGAGTGAGAGTTATCTGGTAATGTGGGAGTAGGGGAGTAGTGGCCAACGCAGGGCAGGGGGCCCCCAGGGGCTGAGGCTGGAGCTGGGCCTCATATGTTCACTGTCAAGGGAGCAGACCTTCATCCACATATGAGGAGACATGCTTGGTTCTACTCAGCTCCACAACCTAGCCTGCACCTGAACCCCTGGACTTCTGAACTGAGTACTGCAAGTGGCTAACCAGGTCTGGGGCTACAAACATACAACCTTCCTGTGACCTTCCCCTTTGATTTACATATAATCCGTCCATGACTACTGCCGCATTCCAGCATTGGTGGATAGCTGATGAGACCCCCCTCGCTCGGAGCACAGATACAGACACACACACACACAAAGTCTACCAAAAGCCCTTGGATTCATTGTGTTTTTCTTTCATTAACATCCTGTTCAGGAAAGAATGTGTCCCTCCCATGGTCTCGTGGGTAGGTGTGAAAACCTTCCCCTGAGCCTCTGGTAAGTTGTGAGGTTCGCAGCAACCATCATGCACTAATCCATAGGAAACATGCCAGAATATACAGTACAACACTGACACCAATATCTGTAAATACAAACGTCATGTGAAAGTAAAGAGAGCAAGTGCTCTGTGAAAGAGTCTGAGGGATGAGATCAGGCTGGATCGGGTCTTTATATGACATGTGCTGGCGCAGTGGCAAGAAACCCCTCACAGTGAAACACAGGAAGTCCCTGAAGCCAGAGGGTTGTAATTCAGCCTAGAGCCCCCCCCCCCCCCCCCCCCCCCCCACTCTCTCTCTCTCTCTGAAGGTATGCTATTCCTCTAGCTATAAGAGGGCTGGTTCAGCTGGGCCCTTTACAGCCTAAGCTCTCCCACTGGCCCTCTTAAACCATTCAAGTTAAAAGATAAAAGACACAAGATGCCTCATCAGTCAAAGAACTTTACTCAGAAAAAAGGAGCTTCACACCTCATGAATTCTGCATCTAAAGTGGACAAACTGTTCAACTAAATCCACAAGAATTTGTCCTGCTATAAAGCTCATAGTACTGTACGTTTTGGTCGATTGGAATTCCACTGAGATTTCAGTTTTGTGGTTGTCAATAGATTTCCAAACAAATACTTCCTGGTCAAGGCAGTGTTTTTCAGATTGTAACTGAAATACCCTCTCTTTAGTCCACTTAACGAGACTGAACAAGAGGAGCTTGTAAACTTGCCTGACTATAAACGTTAGCCAGAGAAATGTTTGTTTTTTCTGTCTACTGGTTTCAAAGGGAGGAAGTCGGTTGAGCTCTGAGTCATATGCACTCCAGATACATCTACAGGTCACAGGTCAAGGGTTTCAATAACATCACGTCTCTCAGACTACCTTGCTGTCAGTCCACAGCTCTGAGGCTGCTGGACGTTGTTTGACATGGAGTATATAAGGCTAAATGAAATGCCAATATGAGTTAAGGACCAAACTACAGACCTTAGTTCATATAAAACAGGACAGCAACCCATCAGAAAGCATAATAACAAATCATGTAAATATGATATTAGATATTAGATGTTGTGCTCATTCAGCTGGGTAACTATACAAGGTAGAAATACTTAGTCATTGTATACCCCCCATTGTGTACTATTTGCAGGTCCATTTGGGCCGTGCTATAGTATGGAAACAGCAGTGGCAGATTATCAATCCTCAAAGCTGGTCTCTGACTTCAAAGTGGCTGTATCCCCATGCAGCTTCCCTGCCAGGACAGTTTGGCATTTCTGTGTTCTTTCTCTCTGTGCTGGAACAGAACTAAAGCCTCATAGTAAGTCTCTAAGCTACTTTAGCTGTCAACGTCTTTACCAATTACTGTCACTACCCAGTGTGCACACACAAACACTTAGCTCTGTGGAACAGAACCTGTCTAGGGAGAAGTCGGACAGAAAGCACAAACAAACAGTATCTGTTGGCAGATAGATACTCACTGTCCCAACATGATCAACAGCTCTACTGGTGGGTCACTGTCAAAAGACACAAAGGGAGAAGGTGCATGTGAACCAAGGAGTGAGTCCATCCAACTATCATAGCGTACTCTTTACAATCTGTTCTCCACATCATTTATAATTGTAGTTGATGAGGGGCTTCATTGGCAATAGAAGCTAATGAGTATTTGGGTTGTATGAGACTGTTGAAAGAAAGACATGAAGACAGAGAGAGAAGGAAAGAGACAGATGACAGCAGTGAGAGGAGAGGAGAGGTGAGGAGGGAGCGTCTTGTCTGTGTGGCTCCTCTGGGTTGGAGGGGGGAGCATCGGAAAGCCAGGGGTTTAGGGGTCAGGAAATTAAACAGAAAATGAAAACAAGCTCTGGTTTGAACATTCTCCCATGTCACTTTTCAATTTCCCAAATTCCCTACTCCGATTTATAGAGGGAGGAAGAGTGTGAGTGAGTGAAATAAATAAATAAATAAATAAATGACAGAGGAGAGATAGAAATAATGTCAGGGGGGCAGAAAGAAAAAGGGGGGGAAATGTGCTACTTTTGTTCTCTCTCACAAAAATGTTCTGATACCATATACTGCCCATGTATTCCCTGTATCAGTGTAATCAGTGAGTAAAGCTTTCTAAACAGACGATGTGAAGCTTAGGGACAGTGCTCTCTGTGCTCTGTGCCTTGACATTAAGTGCAATCACAGTCAGGCTGATATCAGGTTACCCAGCTCTGAGATAGGCCCTATGACGTTGTGTGGGGGAGGGCGCCAGGCCTAAGCCCATCTGAGACTGACTCTATTTAGATCACTTTCACCAGCTTTGATGGAAATTTAAACACAATAATGCTTTCAATAAACAACCGTTTTAGGCTCAGATGTCAAAGGTAATTACAGCACACTTTTGTTATGAGAAAATTGGCCTGTTCCTGTCAGAAGACAAAGGAACGGAGGGAAGAGTCTGTAAACGTTTTGTTTTGAGTACTCAAGTGAAAACCTCCTCTCCACATTGTCTGTATTAGAGGCCTAGTAATCCTTCCTTTCTCCTCTCTTCTCCTCTCTGATTGCACACCCCGCCCAGGGAATCAGACCAACGGATTTATTACTTCACCCTCTTTTTAATTATACCTCCAAAAGTCTGTGTATGTGTGTATGTGTGTGTGTGTGCGTGTGTGTGTGTGTGTGTATGTGTGTGTGTGTGCGTACACACGTGTGTGTGTACTTGGTTGACGGAAAGGGAAAATTGCACGTCAGTTGCTGTGTAAACCACAAACTAATTGACCAAAGGCTCATCCTCAGAACCAAGTTCAAACTCTGTGACAAATCAAGATTGCAAAACAAAGGAGGCGCTCCCTTTGAATAGGCCTCCACTTCGCGAATCAATAAATAGATGGAGTTAATCTGAGAGGAAGAGGGATCACAGGGAAAGGAATTTCTGGCTGCTTTTGAGACTTTAAGCTTAAGAATAGCTTGCTTTATCTACAGAGCAGCGCATACTTTCACTTTTTTCCACTAAGAGTTTCGGCACATTGATGTCTGTGCAGATAGCACAGTCGTTTGGCTGTGATCCTCAGAACCCTTTTTCCATAGAGAAAAGAATAGTGTTATTTGCATCTATCAGAAAGGCATTCTCCTGAGATGTGGTGGAAAGTTATAGTTTAAAGCTTCAGGATTACTGGTCCAGTACTAACTCCGCCCCGGCCCCCACTGACTCCCCCACTCCCCCATCTCCCCTCCACATCTCCACCTCCAACCTCCTGCCTCCTGCTGCTGATGGCGCTGATAGGAGGGGAACTCAGAGGAGGCCTTCACATGGCCTGTCAACTCCCCCAGACGTCAAACTCCAGCCAGGTCTCTGCTTTCTCTGAGAGAGGGAGACTGTGAAAAATAAGCTATGCACACGGGCCAAGGCCCAGGGCTGAGGGGCAGAGAGATTCCCCTTCTCTATGAGCGCCCTGTGAGGCCAACCCTGGAGGTTCCTGGACTGTTTCTCAGGTGCCTGACCACGCTGCTGTACAGTGTTTACCCACAGTTCACCCAGCCTCACTGACACACTGAGCCCCAGGCCTAAGAGACACATGGCAGTCTCTTTCCTCCCCTTACAGCTCAAAGACACGGAGCAGCGCCACAATTATAATCACAACAGTGTTTGTGCAAGTTATGTGCTATGTATATTGTACTGTAGGCCTACATATTATTTGAGTTCTATTGGATGTTCAGGGAAAACATGTATGACTATCTTCTTCTTTGAACTATGCTCTAAAAATGTAACTATAGGTATCTATGGATCCTATGTGACTATGTGACTCAGTCCTGACCTTTGCCCAGCAGGTGTGGTTCCAGAATCGCCGAGCCAAATGGAGGAAGAGGGAGCGCTTTGGTCAGATGCAGCAAGTCAGGACACACTTCTCCACAGCGTACGAGCTGCCTCTTCTAGCCAGACCTGAGAACTATGCACAGGTAAAAATAATAATAAATAATACAGTAATTGAACGTATTTATATAGCGTTTTTTTCAAATGCTCAAACAAAATGCTTACATTTTGTTTAAGTTTGGATGAAACACAGCAACCATTTGTGCCAGAATGCTCATCACCCATCAGCTATCATGGTGGAGGCCTTGGAGGAGCAGAGTGGGGTTACTTACATCTTATGGGTGTTACAGACAAAGGATTTGAGAGAGCAGTTCAAGCTGAGGGGGAGGCCTTTCTCTGTGATGCAATGACAGATCAGCAAGCCCAGATGAGGCAGCTCCTCTTCCTGTTCTCTCCTCTCTCTGTCTGCCCCCCAGAGAGTGAGGTCAGCCTGGCTCCAGTGACAGGCCAGACACACCCTCACATAGACCCAGAGAACCCTCCATTTATTATTCATCTGCACAGAGGGTCAGAGGGCAGGTGTGTGTGTGTGTGTGTGTGTGTGTGTGTGTGTGTGTGTGTGTGTGTGATGCTGTGGAATGCAGCTCTGTGCACATCTGGCCACTCCATGCGAGTATCCAGCACCACTACCCCGGCCCCCATCTCAAACACCCCCACCCCCACACCCACATCCCTATCAGCTCCCTGACCACCGCATCTCTCTCTCCGTCTGTGGAGGAGGGTGACAGGAAGCATGGAGATTACTAAAACAGCCAGGCTGTCACGATCGTTGGTTAGAGAGGACCAAGGCGCAGCGTGTTGAGCGAACATACTTTAATAGTAAAGTGCAAACACGAATACAAAACAATAAACGATACGTAACGTCCTCAGACAATGACTGACAAGGAACAAAAACCCACAAACACAAGGTGAAAACAGACATATTAAATATGGCTCCCAATCAGAGACAACGAGCCAAACAGCTGACACTCGTTACCTCTGATTGGGAGTCACTCATCCAAACAAAGAAATACAACCACATAGAACAACCCAACCAAACAGAACACAACGAAACGAACACACCCTGGCTCAACATACAAAGTCCCGGAGCCAGAGCGTGACAGTACCCCCCCCCTAAAGGCGCGGACTGCGACCGCGCCTCAATAAGGGCTAAACAAGGGAGGGCTGGGTGGGCATACCTCCTCGGCGGTGGTTCTGGCTCCGGCCCTGATCCCCACCTCCTCTCCAACCCCCCAAAGTACCCCTGGTCCTGTCTAGCCCCGCTGGTCGGAGCCGGACTGACGACACGCGCCCCTGGCTTGGTGCGTGGAACAGGAACGGGCCTCACCGGACTGACGACTCCATTCCCTGGTTTGGTGCGAGTAGCAGGAACGAGCTGGACCAGGCTGACGACTCGCATCCCTGGTTTGGTGCGAGTAGCAGGAACGGGCTGGACCAGGCTGACGCCTCGCACCCCTGGCTTGGTGCGAGTAGCAGGAACGGGTTGGACCAGGCTGGCGACTCGCACCCCTGGTTTGGTGCGAGTGGCAGGAACAGGCCGGGTCGGGCTGGCGACGCACACCGTAGGCTTTGTGCGTGGAGCAGGGACAGGCCGGGCTGGGCTGGCGACGCACACCGTAGGCTTTGTGCGTGGAGCAGGAACAGGCCGGGCTGGGCTGGCGACGCACACCGTAGGCTTTGTGCGTGGAGCAGGGACAGGCCGGGCTGGACTGGCGACGCACCTCGTAGGCTTGGTGCGTGGAGCAGGGACAGGCCGGGCTGGGCTGTCGACGCACACCACTGACTTGGTGGGAATGGCAGGAACCGGCCGGGCTGGGCTGACGACGTGCACCACTGACTTGGTGGGAATGGCAGGAACAGGCCGGGCTGGGCTGACGACGCGCACCACTGACTTGGTGGGAATGGCAGGAACAGGCCGGGCCGGGCTGTCGACGCACACCACAGACTTGGTGGGAATGGCAGGAACAGGCCGGGCTGGGCTGACGACGCGCACCACTGCCTTGGTGGGAATGGCAGGAACAGGCCGGACCGTACTGGGGACACACACCACTGGCCCCACGCAGGGATCAGGAACGGGCCGGACCGGACTGGTAACACACCCCAGTACCTCTCGCCGTGCCTCCACACTTTCCCTCTCCTCTGTGCCCAGTAGCCCCCCTAACCTGGCGGCCTTCTCTGCCAACGCTTTGCACCGCTCTAACCCGTACACCTGCTGCCCCGACGTCGTGAGCCCCCCCCTAAAAATTTCCTGGGGGTCTCTCCTCCCCGTGGCCCAGGCCTCTCTCCCTCTTGCCAGACTCGCAATCATCTCCTCCCACGTCCATCCTCTCTCCTCGTCACGCTGCTTGATCTGGTTAAGGTGGGTTTTTCTGTCACGATCGTCTAATGAGGAGGACCAAGGCGCAGCGTGTTGAGCGAACATACTTTAATAGTAAAGTGCAAACACGAATACAAAACAATAAACGATACGTAACGTCCTCAGACAATGACTGACAAGGAACAAAAACCCACAAACACAAGGTGAAAACAGACATATTAAATATGGCTCCCAATCAGAGACAACGAGCCAAACAGCTGACACTCGTTACCTCTGATTGGGAGTCACTCATCCAAACAAAGAAATACAACCACATAGAACAACCCAACCAAACAGAACACAACGAAACGAACACACCCTGGCTCAACATACAAAGTCCCGGAGCCAGAGCGTGACACAGGCAAGGTGTTGAAGGACTGAGGTAGGAGGGAAATGTCTTTCCCTTCAACTTATGTATCTACCTGCAGCAACACTACAATAGGGTTTTCAACATTAAAATATTGGGCTATGGATAAGTAGACTATGATGTGAACGTTGCTCCACAGAGTTGATAGGTTAATTAATCATTCAAGTCGATTTGACAGACCATGGTGAGTATCGTAGGCTTCTTGATCTTCTTAGCCTATTTGTAAAGCGTTTTACGATAAAAGGTCTACCTCGTCTTTAGGCCATTGTGCGCGCCGGGTGCTATACCGAGGAAGAGACACGTGGAGACTGGTGCTCAAGATAATACTTTTTTGGGGAGTGAGCGATGTCGAATGATGAACTTTACTGCAGAAGCTAAACATGACCTTAAATAATTGTGCAACTTGTGCTGTATTGCATGAGTATCCTAGGTTGGTGCTTTTGTTTGTAAACAGGACTGTCACACACACATCACACATCCTTCATTCTGCAATAGGCCTACTTTATAATTATATTCAGTCCACAGAGGGTGTCTGAAAAAACTAAGCACTGACTCACCCACATAGTTTTGGTATTTAAAGTGACCCTGTCCTCTCTTTGCGTTTCAGATCCAGAACCCATCATGGATTGGTGGCGGCAGCGGAGCGTCTCCTGTACCAGGCTGCGTAGTGCCCTGTGACACAGTCACGTCCTGTATGACCCCTCACCCTCACTCCGGCAGCGGCGTATCTGACTTCCTGGGCGTCCCGAACCCTGGGGGTCACATGGGACAGACGCACATGGGCAGCCTGTTTGGGGGTCCTGGCATGGGGTCAGGGATCAACGGGTACGATTTGAACAGCATGGACCCGGACCGCAAGTCCTCCAGCATCGCCGCCTTGCGCATGAAGGCCAAGGAGCACAGTGCAGCCATCTCCTGGGCAACATGATGCCTCAACAGCAGCAGGACGGGCCTCTGGGAACCCCACCACGTCCAAACCAAGCCAAAGCAGAGAGGGGAGGCAGTCTGTGCTACTATAACAGAAATATTGATAATCTAAAATACTAATGATGATAAAAGCCATAGCAAATTGCTGAAGAGGAGAGAAAGGAGATCTGGACAATGGACTTCTTTACTTTGTGTCTCTGATGGGAGAGACCAGTGGACATCAGAGATGAACAACAGTCAGTCAGTCAATCAGTTAGTCAAAGCATGAGGTGAGAGGCAGGAAATCGAGAATCCTTCAAGAGACAAATGAATTGGTTGCTTGTTGGAAACAATGTGCTGGTTGTACAGTAATTATAAACTAAAATACAACAAAAAGAACAAAAATAGCTGAATAGATTTGAACCAATCCCTGCACTTATTCAGTTAATACAGGTAATGCTGTTTGTACAGATCTTGAGATGCGTCCGCTAACACACCTGCTATTGAGTGTCAATATAGCTTTTTCTGTTCAGGTGTTGTTATACCTTCTTGTTTTCCGGTATTTAAATTTTAAGTGTGTATTTTTTAAATTCTTTTTGATCCTGGTTTTATCACAGAATCCCTCGTCCCTTTCTGTCAGACCGTGTGCAAATGCAACTATTCTCTCCACATAAACTGCAAACTGATATTCACATATTTACATACATTTGGCCTGATTTGGGTCTGTGTGTACATTTGGGTTTCCTTAGGTCATTTTGGTCAGCATTACTTCAAGGAGAGGGGTGTAGGTAACGGTCAAGCCCAAAGCCGATCCATCTCTGTCAGACTAACTGAAAGAATGCTGATAAAATCAGTCATATTCTTCAGTTTCGGAAAGAGGTAAACCATTTCAAAGGTAGCTAACTGTTTCTGGTTTGCATGGTCAGCACTAGCATACTTAAGGTTGGTGCGACCTTCCAACATTTAAATGTCAGATATAATTCCAGGTTTGTTTAAGTGCGGGCAGACGGAGAGCCCTACCTGCCCCGCTGACTTGGCCCGCTGATGGGCCGTCACTGAGCCAGAGAGGGATGGGGACAAGGAAGTGGTGTGTGTGTGTGAGTGTGAGAGAGGGGCACAGCAGGCCTGCTGGGTCTGGGGCTACAGGGCCTGGGAGCGTCAGACAGGCTCAGCTCTGTTTGCAGGAGGAGATTCAAAGTGGACATGCCATTTCCTCCCTTGGCATTTCCTCACCTCGCATTTCCACCTAGGGAGTTACAGGAAAAGTGCCCTCCAGTCCCATTGCCAGAAATAACACCCAGCGGCAGCCTTGAACAGCAGAGAGGCAGTGTAGATTATACAGACAGTTTCTGAGGGGGATAATAAAATGCTGACTAAGGCTGTCAATGTTGACCACTGTCTCTTTTCATGCAAAGCCTCACTTTGACTGTCAGCTGAGCTGACAGGTCTATAGTGGGATGGTATTCTCAGAGGAGAACCTTTCGTGCTTTTGTTAGAAGTATTACTTTCTCTCCACACAAAATAAGCCGTCGGTCAGTTTTATACCAGGAACCCCAGGTTTCTTTCCACTTGGAGGAGACTTGTGAAGTGAATCCGTGTGAAACAGTTTGTTGAGGCAAAGGAGGGCTGTGAATTGGCTGCAGGTCATGATGGACTTGGGGGAACGTGTACTGTACAACTTTATTCCATCTCTCACTCACTGTTTATTTTCCTCTTGGAGAGCGCCATCAGCAGGCACTTAGCAGCTCCACTCTGTTCCAAAACTCTGTTCCAAAACTCTTATGCATCTCTCAGTCCCAGATGCAATGTATGGCCATACGCTGTTAGAGACACATGTAAGTTCAGTGCTGAATTTCCTGACGGTGTGTAAAGGATGTGGAGAGGCTGTGTCCCATGAGAGAGGTGTCAGAGCAGCAGGCTGTGAAAAAGACTGGATAGCACTCTAGCACAGAGCTGTGAAACAGCTAAGCATCTAGCAGCCATGTACATCTGCCCTGCCAACCCAGTGCAATTAATTCTGTTCTCAAGACGTTATTGCTATGTTTGCATCAACATGATTACTTTACTAATGATAGTAGACATATGTTGTTATAAATTCCTCATTCTCCGCGGCCTGCTGTCCTCCTGACAGCTTTAGCATGACGACTTGTGTTGAGCAGGCTGAATTTTGGCAACAAACACATCCTCCCCTCCCCTGGCAACAACCAGATCCCCCCGTCCCTCCCCTCCTAGCCCCCTCGGCAACAACCAAATCCCCCCGTCCCTCCCCTCCTAGCCCCCCCCGGCAACAAACAGATCCCCCCCGTCCCTCCCCTCATAGCCCCCCTGGCAACAACCGGATCCCCCGTCCCTCCCCTCATAGCCCCCCTGGCAACAACCGGATCCCCCGTCCCTCCCCTCATAGCCCCCCTGGCAACAACCGGATCCCCCGTCCCTGTGCCTCAGTGTGGACATGGAACAATGCGGGGGGAAAACTGGCATCCGTGCATTCGATGGCTCCATGTCACGATTTGCGGAGGTGACAGAAATAGTAGACGTGTTCCATCATGTTATGCATTATGGGCTTTCTGTTTTTCCAAGGTCCCATTTGGATCAAGTCAAAACAAAAGGTCTCATAGATTTGAAGCCAAATATGATACCCCCTGCACCATAAGAGGAGAATCCATCTGCAATTCCCTAACATAAGCCACATTATTTCCCCTTTCACTAGGTAGCTCTGCTAGGATATAGTGTTATGTATGATCCAGGATGAACTGTCAGCGTCTTGAAACAGTGGGTCAGAAACCCTTTCCAAATGACGACTCAGATTGGATCCAGTTTTACATGGCAGTTCAAGCCTAATGCATGGACATGCTGCTGACAACATGGCTTGTCTCTCAGTGTTTGGAGGTGCTCCTCTGAGATTTGGAGATGGGGCCCCTGTGCTCTCATAGGCCGTTCTAAGGGGTTGCTAGGAGTGCGAACGGGCCGCGGCGTTCCGGTGTTCTGGGAAAAGGACAGTGCACACAGCTGCGCTCAGGGGATAAATGCAAAACAAACATGCCTCGCACATGCTTCGCCTCAGCTGTCATGGCTCAGCTTTCAAAGAAGCCCCCACACTGCACTGGGTATCTCTCCCTCTCACTCCTCTGGCCGAATGCCTGGCCCCTCCGGCACTAAGGCCATACACAGCCGCATAGCCAGGCTGCAGCCTTTTAATTAACACTGGGACATCTGTGGACAGGGATTCTTTCTGGGATTCTGTGACAGAACAGACAGAGCCGCCTGTGGCCCTGTGCTCCAGGTTGGCCTATAGCTGTCTCTGGGGGGTTTACAGTGCTGGGTTGGGTGCTTCTCAGAGCTCAAACACACATGAAGCTCAGGTCGACACGGAGTTGATTTGTTTACCGTTTTCGTCATGTTTTTGCAAACATTTTAATTTCTTTATTTATAGACATTTTCTGTTATCTGCAGTTCTCTATTGATTGAAAAGGACAAAACCGAAAGCTCAGTGTTACAGACTGCAGAAACGTACAATCCCTTATGAAGCCTTCTTGGATGAATTACAGGTTAATATGTAAATACTGTATTCTCTTTCTCATCTACCCCAATCGAGGCACAGCTTGCCTTAGACCTTAAGGCCTTAACTGATCAGATATGCAGAATTTAAGTATTTGCGAAACGGCTTTGTATATCAGCTCATCCTGTTGTAGCCTGCAGGGGTCCCAGTCTGTCCCTCGGTGATGATGTCACCTTTCACACCACCCCTATAATTTCTAATACTACTGAAGCAGGGCAATAAAATAAGTAAATACTTATTATAATATAAAACTGTGTGTTGTGTGTGCATGTAAAAACATGTAAATGTCAATTGGACTGATTTACAGTAATTTACAAAGACCCTTGAAATGTTACAAATTTGATGTAAAGTATTGCTTTATCTTTGTGAGATACTTGTGGGTTGCTATTTGAGTGATTTATTTTGAAGGAGGTGGGTGTTCTTGGTTTATTGAGTTTCCAAATATTTCCAAAGGTTTTTGAGGCTTTAAGCTATATTGTACGGCTTTTTAAATAATGATGGTATACTTTTACTTGTTGTGTTCATGTTCTCATATATATTCTGTGTGAGTTACTATAGTACAGTAAGTTATTGCACTTACATATTTTAGAAAATTGTTTTACAAGCATTGAGAGCAAAACTGTTGTTCATCACATACTTATTTAAGAAACACACACACAAAAAAAGTACAATTTTTTTAATGGATAATTGAAGTGCAGCTTAAATTGTCACAATGAGTGATTTCATATTGTTCCCGCCAAATTCTTTAAAGGTCCAGTACAGTCAAAAACGTGATTTTCCTGGTTTTCTATATTCTGTATATACACACATATATATATATTTCCACACTGAGGTTGGAATAATACTGTGAAATGGTGAAAATGATAATGCCCTTTCAGTGTAAGAGCTGTTTGAAAAGATCGCCTGAAATATCAGCCTGTTTAGGTTGGAGGGAGTTTTGACCTGCCTGGTGTCATCACCAGGCCATAAAATTAGTTAATAGACAATTAAGAGAGTTCCAACACACTCTGCCAATAACAGTTAGTGTTCAGTTCTCCCCTCCCCACTCAGACCACTCCCAGACAGTCTAGCAAAATTCTTGCTTGAGAAATTGCGCTTTGCTAAGAAGCTATTTTTGCTTCTTTTTGACCATTTTAATTGAAATCACAGTAAGGTACTCTATTGTTAACCAGAAATGAGTTGTCGCGATAACAGCTGCATTGGACCTTTAAACAATCAATAAAACACATTTAGTCAATGTCAGCGCTCAATATTTGTACATTTTTCTATGCTGTTGTGTGGTGGGAATGATGCTACTGCAGACATATTCCTACTCTCATGGAAAGGTCCTAAGTTTAAAGAATGGGATGTTTTTAGGATGGCAACACTGAGGATTCATTAAGAGTAGCTGTTTTTACAATGTCCTGCAGCAATGGGTAACATCTAATCGTAATAACGTGTGGAGATTTTTTGGATTGTGGTGTTGTTCTGTTTATACTGATGTTTATATAATTAGGCGGGAGGGGTGAGGCATCAATAAAAATCTAGAGGGTTACAAAAAAAAGAAACATGTCCATCTTCTTTCATTACATATCAGCTACCTCATATGTGTTTCATGATTGTGTCACTTGCAGTGACAGCCTAAAATCCCTCTTTATTTTAGATGAGGGCTGAAAGGGCCTCTGTATTTTAGATGAGGGCTGAAATGAGATCGCACAATCCCTAAGAATGTCACGCTAATTGAAGTCGACAAGAATACTAACAGCACCCTTTTGAACTACTGACATTGTACAGGGTGGATTAGGGAGCGTATATTAACAACAGGTGACCGGTGAGGCTGAACAGTGGTGCTGCACACGGCCTGGCTGTCACAACTGCCCTGGTCAGACATGGGCTTTCACCAAATCAGAATGGAGGAGGACAGAGTAGAGCGCGAGACGGACAGAGGCCTGCTACTGCTGCCGGTGCATACTGAGAAACACACTCCAGTAAACATGCATACAACATCGTCTTCCACATCTAGAACACTTCCGATGACATCACTTTTTTCAACTTCCTCTGTTCTCCAGTAGCTGAATTTCCTCTTCACTTCAGTTTCCTCCTCAATTCATGCACCTTGGTTGGAGCGAGGCAGTGCCAGTGTTCCTTTCCCTAATCACAGGCCAATAAAATGGCTATGAAAAACATTATCTTTATTTAGCATGTATTTTGTCAATTTCTTTACAAAGTAATTATATATATATATTTTGGGACACATATCACAAACAACAATTCTTATGAATGTAAAAAACTAAAACAAAGGCAATATTGACTTCTTAAAAAGTGTGTGCTGACTTGAACTTGAAACGCTAGGAGATGAGCAAGCCTACACAGACTTCTAACAGTAGGATAAAACAAAAAGAGACATCTCCATGAAGCAGACAGTCCAATGTCACCACATCAATGAAAGTAGCTTCACTACTATACCAGACTAGATGTTACTGCAATAGTTTAGATATTATGCAGCACAACACTTTAAAAAAGTAATTAAAATGTCCAGATACCAGTAATTCTTTTGAAAAGTGTTAGCAGTAGAACAATTGGCATTAAATATATATTGTGTACATATTATTCGCAATATGTCCTCTATGCAGAGAAAGCTGACCATGCACCTCTGCAGTGCTCACACTAACCACATTAAATAGCTCATGCCATGAAATTATCTTTGTCGAGAAGCACCCTCTAACATTAGCTTGTTTTTCATGTATTTATCATTAAAAAAATTCATCAGATAAATTACATGGGATATATTATTTCTATGGGGTTTTAACATATTACACATCCCCCTCCCCCATGTGCTTGGCAGACAGTGTTCCTGACTCACCATGCTACATTAAAATCTAGCACTGCTGTGATTTATATACACCGATCCCAGATCAGCCAAAGAGCCCACGGGGCCTCTGGCTCTAATACAGTAGTAATGGTGGCCATAGCTTAGTCATCTCTCAGTCGCACAGTGGATTCATCTCCAGCGCAGTGGATTCTGTCCAGTCAACCAATGAGCACACACCCCTCACCTCTTTCACTACATTTTACATTTTCGTCATTTAGCAGACGCTCTTATCCAGAGTGACTTACAGCCACTACAAACCAGTCTTTAGGAAAGGTAACAATACAGGCTCCCACCCCCACACCACCCTACAGAGATCAACAACAACCTTCCAGATAGTTCTATATAACAGAGATATAAGAGTTTATGTCTCCCCTGAACTAGATGCTGGGTATGTATGGGTGTCTGGGGGTTGTAGGGCCACAACCCTGTCCGGTCAGAGACTGCCGATGTTGGGGAAACTCTTGAGCTTCTCTGGGAAGTCGTCCTTGTAGAGGACTGGGTCTGCACGGTGTTCCACTACCTTCAGGGGCATGGTGCCAAACACCGACGCAAACTTGTTGATGCACTCCGATCTGGAGAAGTGAACAGAAGTTACCGGCGTTAACAATTTGAGGCAATCAACCACAGAAAAATAACACGTCCAGATATTGTAAATCCACTACTTCCTCTATGAATATTGATTTGGCATATACACACAATTTCTAGAGTTGCTAGGTGATGAGCATGCTCAGTGCAGGACCTACCTCTCTACCATGTGTGTCTGGTCCAGGGACAGACCGTCAATGGCTGTGCACTCAGGACACTTGAACTTCTTCCTTGGGGTCACCTAAATGGAACCAGGACAGTGACCTTTACAATCTGTTAATCTACCATTCCCCCATTGCTACGCAACTAAAACCGTACAGTATGGCATCTACTGTGTGGAGATCAAATCCCTGTGCAGATGAGAAAAGTCCATAACCATCATAGTATTGCTTAAACGGATCCTTCGGGATTTTGGCAATGAGGCCCTTTATCTACTTCCCCAGAGTCAGCTGAACCCGTGGATACCGTTTTTATGTCTCTGCATGCAGCTTGAAGGAAGTTGATAACTAGCGTTAGCGCAATTGCAAGCAGATACCATAGACTTCCAGTCATTGCGCTAATGCTAGTTAGCATTTGCTTGCGAAACTACCTCTAACTTCCTTCATACTGGATACAGAGACATAAAAATGGTATCCATGAGTTCATCCAACTCCGGGGAAGTAGATAAAGGGCTTCATTGCCCAAATCCCGAAGTATCCCTTTAAGTCGCACTCCACTAGAATTTGATAAACCCATTAGATAAAGTCATGCTAGTTGTGAAAGCAGGTCCAGCAGTGGTTGTAGCAGCAGAGTGTGATTGAGGGCAGTTGGGTTGTGGGAGGATGTTGTGCTGCTGTATACCTGAGTGGTCATTAAAGCCCAGGGCATGCTGCTTGCGTGCCGAGAAGAAACAGCTGTATGCTCTTTAAAGGGGTGATGTATGGCCTTCCTCAGTCTTACCCACCCCACCAGTCCATCTTACTCCAGACTGGAGATCAGTGCTGAGGAGGACATGTGGGAGATATGTGGGGTGGGGGGCTAGCCTACTGCAGGCACAGAGAGAGGGAGGGAGTAGGCATTGCTTTGGGGTAAGTGAGCCCTGGTGAGCTTAGAAAAACATTGTCGGAGGGGGAGTGGCAGTCAGTGACACCCAGATAAGAGAGGTTAAGGCTGGGCTTTAGGGGCTGCTTGTGCACCTGGACACGGTCACTGCATTGGGGAGGTATCGGGGGGCACAGAGGGGTGAGAACTGATCAGAGACAGAGCCTCTGTCAGGACGGGACTGTAAAAACCAAATATTGCTGCATTCTGGGACGTTTCCACCTCTGTGGAGTTGGAGTTATGGCCTTCAGCTTCCTGATATGTGGTGTATGTTTTAGTACTGCTCCTACTGATATAGTAACATAGCTCCATCCCAAATGGCACCCTATTAACTAGGAAGTTCACTAACTTGGACCAGGGACCATAGGGCTCTGGTCAAAAGTAGTGCACTATTATAGGGAAAAGAATGCCATTTGGGATGCAAGCCATAGCTCTGGTGAACATCCAATATTGAATTTAACCCCCTAATGACCTAATGTCAGCATAATGGGTTGGGTAGGACTGTTGTTCAGGTGGTGTGAGAACGTTGTGCACTGTACTGTACCTTTATGGGGGCTTTGCCAGTGATGTTGGCCACCAGGAAGTTCATGGCGATATCCTCACAGTTCATATGGGCGTCCACCCAGTTCTTGATGTCTCCTGGCATCTTGTACGTGTACAGGTAGTTAAAGTACTGGAAAGGAAAGAAGCCAGTGTCACTCAACATCAAAAATCAGCAAGCAGTGGAAACGGCATTAATGCAGATAAATACTGAAATACATTTAAAACATTTTTATGTCATCCTACTCACTCGTGATATGATAAATGAGTCTAACCTCTGCCTTAGCAGAATGCCTTTGAATAGAGGGATGTGTTTTCTCAGAAGTATTTGCTTTGAATCAAAAGGAGAGCTTTTGGTTGACGGTGAGACAGATAACCTAACCTCACCTATGACTCTTCCCTCTCTCTCTCTCTCTCTGTGACCTAACCCCGCCCCCCTCCACATACTGGGCATGGCAGAGGGACAGAGGGAGGTGGGGCTTCTGTCTGAGGCTAACCTTGTGGTAGAAGGCTGCTCCAGTCAGAACCATGGATACTTCGTTGGTCCACTCTGACTCGTACTTCCACTTCCCCATCTCGTGGTCCCACAGGTGGAGCCGACCCGGGTACCCCACCAGCCGGTCTGAGAACTCCCTCCACACCTGAGGGGGATGGCGGGGGAAAGAGATGGTTAGACACATACCTTTAGGGTGGCAAAATTGGTCACTTTCCCCAAATTCCCAGGCTTTCCAGTAATTTTGGGAAAATTACAAGTTACTGGAGTTAGGCAACACTAAAAACGTTCCAAGTAGCCTCCTCTCATCTTCAAGGTAGTGCTAGAAGACCGCCATCACTGAGATTCTTTGAGCCCCAAGGTTCACTCTGTAAAGAGATGAAGGCTACATGCCCTGTCTGTGATGGGCAGAGCAGTGTGTGGAGACTGGATACCTGAGCCCAGCAGCCAGCAGCCTGTCCTGCTATTGGACCCAGCGAGAGGCAGTAGAGCCAGACAGACTTCCTTCCCCACAGCAACCTGCCTCTCATTTCATGTCATTATCCTCAAATTGTCCTCAATTGTCTCAATAGGTCCTAAATGTCTTCAGGTGAGTGCCAGGCCGGGCTGTAGTCATGGACAGCATCAGCTCTGGCCTGTCACCATCCATCACACATCAAACACATCTCCAGTCCCAGGCAGCCCATATACCACTACTGGAGGCCGACTTAAGCTCCCTGGATGAGTTTAAACTCTGGGGTCAGCTCTAAGTGGCCAGCGTTTACCTGCCATCAAGGGAGTATAAATGTACTAAGCCCAAGGTCAAGGTCCAACATTTGGGGTGAAAACTCCCAGGCGAGATACAGAGTATCCGCTCTCTCACCTCGTAGCCAAACTGCAGTTCGTCAGACGTCAGCATGATGATGTCGTCATCGATGGCCAGCACAGCCTCCGTCTCGATCTCGTCGTAGGGGAAGAAGCGGTTGCTGAGCTTGTTCTCTTTGGTGCGCACCACCTTGAGAGGTACGCCAATCTTTGGCCATAGAGACTCTAACAGAGGGACAGAGACAATGGGAATATGAGTGAGATAGGCCTACATTGTACAGACAGGTCATATAAAATCCATACTATCAATGCAATGGAGGCCTTGGCAAATGGGTCAGTTAACACTGTGTGATCCTTGAAAAGCTGCAAGACATTAACTATGAAAATGATTTCCTCACATTCCAAATCTGACAGTATACTGTATATTGCATCACCTACCACATCAAATTAGACTGCCAGTTTTATAGGTCAAACTAACATCTAGACTTCAGTTGGAGATGAGTGGAGTTGGGTTGCCATCAAGGGAGACATTTCAAAATGGCAATCCTAGTGGAAAACAGTGTGCTAGCAGTAAAACTACAATCACTGACTTGAATCGCAACGCCAACTTGAATCATGTGCAAGCCTGACCACACCAAGATTCCTCTCAAGGCAGAGCAACAAAGTTAGCTTTTTTAAAAGTAGTGTTTAGTGAGCTTGGGAAGTGTCCATGGCACGGAGCAGTGTCAGACAGATGGCACAGAATGTGTCACCCCATTAAGGCTTTAACTGGGGCCTGACAGGCAGGCGGCGCTCCCAACTGACCGACGAGCTCTGAACGTCTCCACACTAAACTGTCAACGAGAGACCTGCTGTGATATATTCAAGCGCTCCCCTCCCCCCACCACCACTCTCTTTTCCAAACATGAGCTGGGAGATGAGTGCTGGGAGATGAGTGCAGTGCAGGGGGAAATCACCTAACATAGGTTATTAGCTTAGCTCTGATTGTACAGATTGAGCCTGGCCTTTTCTTTTGGCATCGGTTTGAACACACAAACTGAAACAACAATTTCTGGCTGCTGGAAGCCCATCTACTTTTCTGACTTCTCCAGGGCTAACCAGCAGAGATCCTCTCCACTATAGAAGAACAGAATCCTGCTGCAGTCCCCATCTCTACTGTAGTTACCTCCGTCTCCATGCACTGCAGCTATTAGGGGGCTCCCAACCAGCCAGGGCAGGGTTAGCTGTTTATGAGAAACAGACCGAGATGGAGGGAGGGAGGGGAGGGGGATAGTGGAAGAATTTGATAGAGACACGCACTCACTCGACATTCATGACGGTCTTAGACCGATGTGAAAAACAGGTCACTTCAGGTCATAACGCTAAGATTGTATGAGTGAACAAATAAACTATCAAGTTAATCATGACAACCAAACAGTACAATCTCTGTGCATGTCAGAAGCAGAAGATAAAGTCCAACATAGAGCACTAAGATAAAATACTACAATTCTAAGACTTAAGCTGCCAGCAGCACCTTGTTAAAATGCCAAACGTGCAGGACTTGAGGAGGCAGCTTAGGGCTGCTTGAAATAAACACAAATCAGGCCTTGTGAGGATGAGGAGGAAATCCGTCCTCATCCCAAGCAAAGGCCCCTAGTTGACCCGTGAACGGCCCCTTGTTAATTCTAATGGGTCACAAAGCTCCAGCCAGGCTCCACTGACGCCTCTAATCAAAGGCTACACTGGGCCATTAGAGGGAGCTTCAAAGTGGCCCGCTGCTTCATTACATTACACAACTCTATGCAGAGGATAGATTTAATTCCCTGCTCTCTCCCTGCCGTCCCCTGAGCTGTCAGTGATAAGGGGCGCCATAAACAGCTGCATACCTAATCGCCTCGTTAAGAGGAATCATTAGAGCGAAAGCCACATAAATAATGACTAATATCAGCTTACTCTGACACATCTCTAATGGGCTGTAAATGAGGGCTGTGGCGGTAGGACAGACAGGCAGCACTAGCAGAACACTGCACTCTGTTTGATGAAGTGGAGTGTCTGTAGGTGTGGTGTAAGAGGACAGTATATCAACATGAATGAAAGGCCTCTACGTCGTCTGGCTTGCCAGTACCGAGGAGACCTGTTGACATCTGAAGGTTAGAATGAGATTGCTGCTGCAGCACCGAGTGGGGTGGGTAGGGGGATTTTTTTCTGTCCGACTGGTGGCAACATGCCACGGAGTTGCTCCAGTTTCCTAATTCTCAACATGAAGCAAAGCCAGAGAGAGGTTTGGCTCCAGCCTCGAGCATGTCATGCTTTTCAGTGTCTAAACTTATGGAGAGATGGGTCTTGGCTGCTGAAGCTGTAATCACTCATCTGGTACACATCAAGAGCTCCATTTTGGGTATTAAACAATGGCATGGTGATATAACCTTCACTTCTTCTCTCATCAAGTTGGCAGTTAACTTGGAGTGTTCAGCCACTTTCCCATTCCTTGTGTGTATCGATCTGCCAACTTTAGTCAATCTCTAAACAAAGATAACATTGATTTGGACTCTATGGTAGCTATGAAGTAAGGCAATCTGACAGAACACTAATGTCCCATCGTTGAATATCCAACATGGCATCATCGCTGTCACTGAAAAGGTTAACTCATGGAAACTCCTATTGCTGGTGTGCTTGTTTAAGGTTAATATTTGAATCAATAATGGTTTTTAATGAACAGTATAGGGAAGGGAGGGTCAGAATCAGGGGTGTATTCACTAGAAACCAAACAGAATAACATTTATGGCGCAGTGGTCTAAGGCACTGCATCGCAGTGCTAGCTGTGCCACTAGAGATCCTGGTTCGAATTCAGGCTCTGTCGTAGCCGGCCGCGACCGGGAGACCCATGGGCGGCGCACAATTGGCCCAGGGTAGGGGAGGGAATGGCCGGCAGGGATGTAGCTCAGTCGGAGCATGGCGTTTGCAACGCCAGGGTTGTGGGTTCGATTCCCACGGGGGGCCAGTATAAAAAAAAAAATAATAATAATAATAATAATGTATGCACTTACTAACTGTAAGTCGCTCTGGATAAGAGTGTCTGCTAAATGACTAAAATAAATTTAAAAAAAAAAAAAAAATGGAGAGGGACTACCTGAACCTTTCCAAAAAAAAAAAAAAAAAAAAAAAAAAAAAAGTTTCTTAAGTGTTCTGTAGCAAAATTTTATGCTACGGTGTGCGCTAATGAATACAGCCTAGGGCTCACCTTCAGGGGGACTCTTGTTCTGGTTGTTCCACACCACCAGTAGCTTGGCCAGGCTGGGAACCTTGGAGATCTCAGTGATGACCCGGAAGAGGCTCTCGATGCGGTCATAGGTCAGCACCACAGCAGTGAACCCTGGGGACCTCGGTGGGATGAGAGGCAGGAACAGGGGGCTGTTCACACTCGACCACTTCTACAGAGGACAAGAGAATAAACACAAAAGCAAAGTTTAGAATCAGTCTCCTACAATGCAGACGTATGCCTAGCTAGCTTCATCTGTCTGCCATCCTGGCCCGTGGCACGTTTTCCATTGCTTGATTCAGCAGTGAGGTCACCTGCAGTGATTTCCAGACGATGGTTTTACAAGGGAACAGGAATCATCTATTCATTTATTTTAAAGATTAATAGACTCACAACCGGGAATGCCAGGCACCCAGCGAGAAGTGGTCTGGAATGCCAAGCACACTATAAAAACCGAGCGGTAGCTGAGCTGCTTCAGGAGCACAGCTTAGAGAGTGTGTAAGACAGACAGACAGACGACAGACAAAGAGCAGTCAATTATGTTTTGCATGCGAAGCTCCACCCTCATCTCAGGTACGTGTGTAAATTGAGTCCACACACTATGACTTGGCAATAGATTTTTTGACGATTTCGAAGAAGTGGCAGTCTTGGCCTCTACTGCGGTTTCTACACTGCTCCTTTGGGATGTTATAAGGGTGTTTTATCATGAAGCTCTGGTGAGCTCCATGCAGCAGGGGTCCAGATGAGTTCTAGCGGGGCAGGGGAGAGAGAGGGGGACGTAGGCAACGGTGTCGGCGGCTGTCTACTGCCAGTGTGGGACTTGGCTCCTCTTCCTGGCCCCGTCTTAAAATGGCCCGTTAACTCTGGAAGATGCACAGGCCCTAGCCTAGATCAAGTGACGCTGTAAAAGAAATACTGGCAGTGCAGAGAGCCCTCTGATGCAGTGACACACACAAGGAGACACACACAGACGCACTCAATCCAGACCTCTAAACTAACATATAGACAACAATTGACATTTTGAGTAATGTGATTACACAACAGTAACAATTTGTGGACATGCGACACAGAAGGGACTCACTGCAGCAGCTTAAAGTGGCCTACAATGCAGGTTAGATCATCTACAGTGTCAACTTCAACGCTTCCGTTCTCTGATAGCAGTAGCATTATGTTATTATGTGGTTTTAACCCTTAATTAACTGTCAAACACTACAACAGTAGCATTCTCAAATAAAGGAGGTTGCAGCTGACTTAAACAAACTGTATCAAAGGCCCCCCATAGCCTCCAGACCTGGCACTAGAGAGATGTTCTAACCTCATAGGGAGGGAATGGAGATTTGAAATAAAACTGTGGGCTTCTTGAAGTGCTTCTCTGTTCTGCTGTAGGCAGGTGGTTCCAAACAGACTGGTGTTTCTGTGGCTCTTCCAACAGCGTCCACCATGTCTGTCACCATAAACATGGTCACCCTATATACCCTACATCAGTCATTCCTCACCAATAAAAATAAATAAAAACTTTACTAGCAAATGGAAACTTCTCTGTGGTGGTGTGACACTTACATACAAGCAGAGGGGAAATAATGAAAGTAACACGGTGACACATAAGTGGTGAGATGAATAGATGAGGAAAGGGACCACAAGTCATTAGTCAGATGAGAGAAACAGGATGAAAGAAAGACAGCCACTTCTCCGATGTTAATTAGCTCAGTTAAAATGAGTTCACTGGTTACAATGCTCAATTTACACAAACGGAAACATGCAGCCATTTGGGGGATTTAGGCTACACATTATTGCGGTAGTGTTTGGAAAAGTAGATCAACGCAAATCCATGTAAACATCCTCGTAATGCAGCATTTAGACCAACGTGGCATTTGAATGTTTTGGACAAACACAGTGTTTTCTACTCAATAACAAATGATTTCCCAAGGTGAAGTGGGAGTAAGAGGGGTTGGGTTAAATGTGGAAGACACATTTCAGTTGAATGCATTCAGTTGTACAACTGACTAGTTATCCCCCTTTCCTAACAGCCGCTCCAGTGATGACTGGCAGCAAGTCCATCTAGCCAGCATGGGGCCTTTGATTTGTGTGGTGTGTGTGTGTGTGGTGTGTGTGTGTGGTGTGTGTGTGTGTGTGTGTGTGTGTGTGTGTGTGTGTGTGTGTGTGTGTGTGGATGCACATACATGTATGCATGCGTGTGTCAAAACAGCGAGTAAGGCCAAAATGGAACCCAGATCGAAGTGAGGTTGCCGGTTGGTCCATTGAGAAAGATTTGAATTCCATCCCTGGACTTTGAAGTTGACAGAAAACAGTTGGATCAGAATAATGTGAGTGATGATTGCCTACCAGGGATTAGGAGAAGCAGAGATAGTGCAGCCGTCACATCTTCTCAAGAGTCCTGATATGAGCACATTCACAGTGCAGGCATCTGCTCTCTGCCAGTGAAGGAATTGTCTGGCCAGGTTTCTTGGCCCATTTAAACCACTGAACAAGCCCCGACTTAGCCTAAATGGAAATGTTAGATGTCCTCTAGAAACCAAAGGTCAAGCTAAATAAATAATCAGTTCCCATTTACCATGAATATTCATTACTATGAAAGGTGTAATTAATTGGACCGAGACCACGTTTTTTTTTGCAAACCACGATGCGTTGTTTAGAGCACTCCCAAGCATGGAGGGTTCACACCAGTCCAAACGAACCGAACTAAGAGCGAAAAAGTGCCAGAGTTCAGAAAACCACCCACTCCAAACCAATTTGATATGAAAGCCCCCTAAGATACAAAGTATCTTAAAAACCTTCAGCCACCTTTCAAAGGCGGAACAGGATTACCTGTCTTACAACTATGCCCACTACTGCCAAACAAAAAGCAGCCCGTCTGTCCCACCCTAGCCTGACAACCCTTCTAAAGGCACTGCTACTAGCAAAGAGCCTGTGAAATGTGCTTTCAATTATGACCCCGAACGAAGGATACAGAACAGCAGAGAAAAAAAAAACGGCTTGATTTATTTAGTGTTCTGTTCCAATTCTGCTCGACGTGTTTCCACTGAATACGTAGAGATAGCACTTCTCCAGCATTGGAATGGTAATAGGTCTGTGGCCCTGCACAATTAACCTCTTGTGGGCTGGGACCGAGACAGCAGACATAAATGATGACGATTAGTTGGGGGAAAAAGCAGACAGGAGTTTCTGACAGAGAGAGGTGGGTAATGTCAAGTGTAACTGTTGATTAACCAGCTACCCGCTCCCAAAAAAAGGCAATACTGGCTGTGATTGAGCAGTTGCTTGAGTAAAAAGTCCTTAGTCCTAAAGTGCTGTAGAGCTTTGAATTACTCTGAGAAGCCAAGCGTTGTAAACATAACTTTAGTCAGAGTCAGTGTGACTTGACTTGTTCAGACCAACATAACCTGACTGGCTCACATATCACCAACCATTGGTAGGACTGGGTAGGCCTGTCCAATAAGGAAGAACATGGGTCCCCCTTCTCTACCCCACAGACAGACAGACAGACAGACAGAGGGAGGTAGGGATGGATGGAGGGCGGAGCTGCATGTGGTGTCTTTGGGGACTGCAGCAGATCAGGCTGGGCTGATTAACAGCCCCTGAGAGGTGGTAGCTGAGCCAAGCTGTCTGCATCCCCACACTCCCACAACCACAGAGAGGTTACACACACACACACACACACACACACACACGCGTGCGTGTGAGAGAGCGAGAGAACACTGTTTAAGGAGAACGTGTGTGCTGCAGTCCCCAAAGACACCACATGCAGCTCCGCCCTCCATTCTCCTTAAACAGTGTTCTCACGCACATACACACAATGACTCAAACACTAAGGCACGTATTTTTCACCGCACTGGAGGCATCCTCCCAGTACAGAACTGCTGACACAAACTCACTGGCTGTTTCAGCAGTACTGGGTGTTTACCAAGCAGCCAAAGACCACTAGGCTAGGCTACATGTGTGGAGAGAGGGCGCTATAAAGAGGAGGAAGCTGCCCTGCCACTCGGCCGATACACTGGGAAAGACTTACCAGGGAAATACAGCATGCTGGGAAAACTGTTTCATATCTGCCACTGTGGGAGTCGGTCACTGTGTTTTTCTGTTTTGTGAGGCCAGCACCGTAGTGTCAGGTCACACATCAATACCACACACTGCAGACTGCACCCCCATAAATATGACTCATATGTCTAAGAAGATTCAGTGGGTCACCACAGTAAAACACAATAACATTATCAATGGTGTAGGCTCGAGGGGCATAGATTATAGCAGGCTCCAGTGGAAGACTTTTGATGTATCCAATCATGTTCAACACATCTAGCCTAAAACACATCTTTCCACTCTTTAAAGAAATACCAACTAGAGGTATCCTCACCACCACAGGGGGGTTGTTCCACTGTTCGTAGGAGCGTGCAGCATAGGGGTAGATGCGGTCATTGATGATCTGAAGCGTTGTCATGCCGATGGCCTTCATGGAGCTGAAGTAAGCGTCCCAGAACCAGCGGGACTGAGGAGAGAGAAGGACAGAGTTGTTATTGGAATAAAAACATATGGTCTGGACTCTGGACAAACAAACAAGCTGTTATGTCCTTGAACACACACATTCAAAAGGCATCCCTGTGACTCGAGAACAGGAAGGACTGTTCTAGACGGTTAGAATCTCTTTAACATCATCTGTCCTACAGCAGGCCAAGACTTTCTACAGCTCACCTGCCTTTCAAAGCACAGTGCAGCCAAATATCAACCTTTTGGCCAGTGGTTCCCAACCCTTTTTCGGTTACTGTACCACCAACTGAATTTTGCTCTGCCCAGAGTTCCCCTGAAGTACCCCCTCATGTGCATTTGACCAGTAAGCCTATGGTCTCATAAGTCTTCTCAAGTACCCCCTGTGGATAGGCCAAGTACCCATACGGGTCCTATTAAACCTGGTTGGGAACCCCTGCCTAAGGCAATATAGATAGGCCCATTGGGACTATAATACGTTTGATCCAAGATGTATGCAAACTACGTACGCATCTACCTCTAGTTGTGCATCAGAAATGTACTTTTAGTCAATTCACTACCAGTCCATGGTAACAACAAGGAGCATTACAGTACCAGAGGGGAAGGTGTAGCCTAGAAGTCAATCATATTTCAATGCAGATGTTACTAGTACACCATCCCCAGGCAGCACCCCAGCGTCCCTGGTGCTCCCCTCCCACTGATCCATTAAGAGACATCAAGGGACAGCTAAGGAGGGAGAGGAGCCCATAAGAGTTAATGATCCTTAAAACAGAACTGTCTCCTGCCAGGAGGCGCCATGTCAGTGTGACCCGACTCCACCTCGACAGGTCTTAGGTGACACTGAGTGCAGCACTCTTTAACAAGCGGGGGGGGGGGGGGGGGGGCGCTATTTGTTAAGCAGCCTGTAAACACAACGTCTAGACCACAGAGGGTAGTGCGTACGGCCCAGTACATCACTGGGGCCAAGCTTCCTGCCATCCAGGACCTCTATACCAGGCGGTGTCAGAGGAAGGCCCTCAAAATTGTCAAAGACTCCAGCCACCCTAGTCATAGACTGTTCTCTCTGCTACCGCACGGCAAGCGGTACCGGAGTGCCAAGTCTAGGTCCAAAAGACTTCTCAACAGCTTCTACCCCCAAGCCATAAGACTCCTGAACAGCTAATCATGGCTACCCGGACTATTTGCACTGCCCCCCCACCCCATCCTTTTACGCTGCTGCTACTCTGTTAATTATTTATGCATAGTCACTTTAACTCTACCCACATGTACATATTACTTCAACTACCTCAACTAGCCGGTGCCCCCGCACATTGACTCTGCACCGGTACCCCCTGTATATATAGCCTTCCTACTGTTATTTTATTTTACTTCTGCTCTTTATTTCTCAACACTTTTTTTGTTGTTGTTTTATTTTTACTTTTTTGTTAAAAATAAATGCACTGTTGGTTAAGGGCTGTAAGTAAGCATTTCACTGTAATATCTGCACCTGTTGTATTCGGCGCATGTGGCCAATAAAATTTGATTTGATTTGATACTGGACCCCTCAACTCCAACAGACATTTGACTGGTTAGCCAGAGCACACCCTGGAAACTATTCCCACAGCCAGAAACTCAAGATATTTGTAGCATATTTGTTGGGTGAGAATAACACCCACAGCTGAAGAGGTTCTCCCCTGTTTGGGATTAGGAACAGAGGAGGATCCAGAGAGGAATGGACAACAACAACAGTGCACAAAATGAAAACTGCACTGCAGCAAACACAGTGATAGCATAGGCTGCTACAGCTTAGTCAATGAGCCCACCGTTTTGCTAGAGCTGTGGTAGTCTTGGCCTGGCTACAGGGCTCTGTCCTTCATAGCAGTGGAGCAGCTCGTCCTATTGACTGGTGTGTTTGTTGTCGTATCGTCTACAGAGAGCTCTCAGCGGCACATGAGAAGGGACCAGCCCCCACTCCAGCCCTTAGTCCCCTTTAACACTAGAGAAATACAAAAACAGCTTTTATTTTTTTATGGAGGGGGTGAGGAGTATTCAAAAAGACTTTCTAATCTCAGGGGGACCACAACGGCCCATAAATCAGCCAGTGATGAAAGTTCCCTTTCCGACTGGGAGGAGGCAAAAAGCAAACTGCTCCAGCCCAAGAGGCCCTGCCCCAGCGCCTGCAGGAATTTTTATGAGGAGAGAAGAAGAGACGGAGTCACAGGAGAGGAGGAGAGGAAAAGGGCAGAGCGGTCTGCTTCACTGCAGCACTGTCGTTCCCTTCCTCTAACATACCTCGCTGGGCTAAGTAGGCTGAATTCTCTTTGAGGTGTGCTTGAACTTGGACCATAAACAACATCCATGAATTCAGAACTGATTTGACTAACCTTTGCTACTGCAACTAAAATAAATGTAATTACTAGCGCCTCTTAATAAGATATAAATCGGGTAAAAGTAACATTTTCATGTCAACGATTCTTTGTTTAGCACAAACTTGCTTAGGAGGACATTGTAGTATTACCAAGATGACACTCAACTGATCATCAATAGTGGTTCCTGTGTGACTGAGAAACCAAACTAGATGCCAGACTTTCAGGACCAGGGTCAAGGGAACAACCCAGTCTACCATCTCTTTCTCTAGCTATACTCTGCTGTCTGTCAACTCCTTTTAGACAGGGAGGGTTCAGACAGGTTTACATTAGGCTTGGTACTATAGCTGCAGCCCTGTGATTGAGAAGTACTCATTTTAGCTGTACTGATCTAACAAAGCATGCACGTATTCTATTCCTAGGGTCTGAACCAAACAAGGCTCACAGGAATGCAGTTGACCACCGCTAACATTTAGCAGCTGTTAAGCACTTAGCTCACAATTTCGGACCTATGTCGATGCTACCACATCACATTTTGAAGAAAAAAAACAATCTACTGAAATGATGCTGCTGGCTACTGATGGATTAGGAGTTTTTATATTTGACCTTAGTTGTGAGGCCCTGTATAAGTTAACAGAATGTCTCCTCAATTACCCAATTATCCTTCAATTGAGGACTTAGTAAATCATACAGATAGTCAATCAAAGCTGACATGGAGTCATGAGTAAGGCTGCGTTTAGACTGGCAGCCCAATTCTGATATTTTTTTCCACTAATTGGTGTTTTGACCAATCACATCAGATCTTTTCAAATCAGATCTTGTTCACAGCTGATGTGATTGGTCAAAAGACCAATTAGTGAAAAGAAGATCAGCATTGGGCTGCCTGTCTAAACGCAGCCTGTGTGTATTTTAGGCACACTAGACATATGGTCAGAGACCTTTTAAGCCCATAAAGGATTGAAGAGGACAGCGTGTGAAATCAGACTAGTTAGGCCCTCTGTTGGACAGTCAGTAAATACTTCACTTCAGCTCTTAAATAAAAAAATATGTCCCTACAGCTCTTATAAAAAATATTTAATATAGAAAATCATGTCCTAAAAAAATAAAAACATACTACATAATATTGCACACGTCAAAATGAGTTTTAGTTGACAATGTGTTGTCTATACTATGGGGACCAGCTCAGTGATTCCCAGTGTCCTCTCCTCTCCAGCCAGTGAATGTGAGTGTGAGTGAGGAGTCTCTCCAGATGTGTGCAGGTGTGGACTGATATGGAATGGGCTCTACAGCACCCCATAAATCCTGGATAAGATGGGCCTTTGTGCTCCGGCCCCACCCCACCCTTCCACGTCCTGAGCCGGGCTCCAACACCCTCCTCCCGTCAGTCCTGCAGGGGCCACAGGCACGCACACGGCACAGTGACATACCTACCCCTCACATTCCCCTGGCTTAAGATGTACTCACTACTCAACTCAGACCAATATAATTTTGTTGTGTTCCTCTGATCGCCAGTGAATTGATAAAATGTTTATTATCAGTATTTGTTTTAACCCAAACAAACTAAAATCCTTCCCCTTATCATCAGTCCTCATCTCTAATGAGAACCCTTTCCTGACATGCCTGCAGCTATGGAAGACAACTGATTACACATATCATAGCTAAATTCCAAGCCCTAGACACAGACTGACAGAAACACTAAGAGCAGTGGATAAGCATTTCAGATCCACACAGCAACAGAGACAGGAGGCGGCCCCCAAGGGAAGCCATGTTCTAGGCAGGGCAAATGAAAGAACTCCAACAGGGTCTCTGAGCTGTGGGTCTAATATGTCTGTTTGGCCAGTCTAATTGGTAAATGGACTAGCGTTGATACAAGGGAATGAGAAACAGCTTGGACGTGCAGAACTCTCTCAGAGGGCTTTCACTTCTGTTTATTGAGGCTCAGTTGGACCAGTGAAAAGAGGGGACTTGTCATTGATTTGGCTGCGACTGAAACTAACACTGAAGAACCTTTATAAGAGCTTTTTAATCAAGATTGGGAACATGAGGAGACAATCCAAACTGACAACAGGACAGAAACTCTAGTCCTAAGGGCTCATTACAACATGTCTGTCTAACCCTTCAGACTGCCTGTGTTATGGCTTCCATTGGGCTGACAGTGAGGCACAGGTTGGAATGGGAGCGTGAAAGTCAAACCTCCTTTGACCTTGCCTTCACACTAACTTAACCTGAGAGGGCAGGAGGCACTTTCTCCTGAGGTTTATTCATCTGGAAATAGACTATTACTACAACTCTATAAAGAGTTTTTCATTTTATTTTATTTAACCTTTATTTAACCAGGTAAGCCAGTTGAGAACAAGTTCTCATTTACAACTGCGACCTGGCATATCCCTATACAGTGAGGGAAAAAAGTATTTGATCCCCTGCTGATTTTGTACGTTTGCCCACTGATAAAGACATGATCAGTCTATAATTTTAATGGTAGGTTTATTTGAACAGTGAGAGACAGAATAACAACAAAAAAATCCAGAAAAACGCATGTCAAAAATGTTATAAATTGATTTGCATTTTAATGAGGGAAATAAGTATTTGACCCCTCTGCAAAACATGACTTAGTACTTGGTGGCAAAACCCTTGTTGGCAATCACAGAGGTCAGATGTTTCTTGTAGTTGGCCACCAGGTTTGCACATATCTCAGGAGGGATTTTGTCCCACTCCTCTTTGCAGATTTCTCCAAGTCATTAAGGTTTCGAGCCTGACGTTTGGCAACTCGAACCTTCAGCTCCCGCCACAGATTTTCTATGGGATTAAGGTCTGGAGACTGGCTAGGCCACTCCAGGACCTTAATGTGCTTCTTCTTGAGCCACTCCTTTGTTGCCTTGGCCGTGTGTTTTGGGTCATTGTCATGCTGGAATACCCATCCACGACCCATTTTCAATGCCCTGGCTGAGGGAAGGAGGTTCTCACCCAAGATTTGACGGTACATGGCGCCGTCCATCGTCCGTTTGATGCGGTGAAGTTGTCCTGTCCCCTTAGCAGAAAAACACCCCCAAAGCATAATGTTTCCACCTCCATGTTTGACGGTGGGGATGGTGTTCTTGGGGTCATAGGCAGCATTCCTCCTCCTCCAAACACGGCGAGTTGAGTTGACGCCAAAGAGCTCGATTTTGGTCTCATCTGACCACAACACTTTCACCCAGTTCTCCTCTGAATCATTCAGATGTTAATTGGCAAACTTCAGACGGGCCTGTATATGTGCTTTCTTGAGCAGGTGGACCTTGCGGGCGCTGCAGGATTTCAGTCCTTCACGGCGTAGTGTGTTACCAATTGTTTTCTTGGTGACTATGGTCCCAGCTGCCTTGAGATCATTGACAAGATCCTCCCGTGTAGTTCTGGGGTGATTCCTCACCGTTCTCATGATCATTGCAACTCCACGAGGTGAGATCTTGCATGGAGCCCCAGGCCGAGGGAGATTGACAGTTCTTTTGTGTTTCTTCCATTTGCGAATAATCGCACCAACTGTTGTCACCTTCTCACCAAGCTGCTTGGCGATGGTCTTGTAGCCCATTCCAGCCTTGTGTAGGTCTAAAATCTTGTCCCTGACATCCTTGGAGAGCTCTTTGGTCTTGGCCATGGTGGAGAGTTTGGAATCTGATTGATTGATTGCTTCTGTGAACAGGTGTCTTTTATACAGGTAACAAACTTTAAGGCTTCCTTTAAGAGTGTGCTCCTAATCTCAGCTCGTTACCTGTATAAAAGACACCTGGGAGCCAGAAATCTTTCTGATTGAGAGGGGGTCAAATACTTATTTCCCTCACTAAAATGCAAATCAATTTATAACATTTTTGACTTGCGTTTTTCTGGATTTTGTTGTTGTTATTCTGTCTCTCACTGTTCAAATAAACCTACCATTAAAATTATAGACTGATCATGTCTTTGTCAGTGGGCAAACGTACAAAATCAGCAGGGGATCAAATACTTTTTTCCCCTCACTGTATGTGCATAAAAAATCCCCAGCAAAGGGATTCAGTCTATTTGAATGTTAGCTGAAGAAAATATGTGATCTGACTGTTACCTGTCTTTGCATCTCCTCCACCTGCCTGTGAGGGATACTCTTCAGGATCGTGTACATCTCTGGGAGCTTCTCCTCTGGAATGACCACGGATGCCCTGTACAATACACACACACAAAACAAAGAAAGAAAAATATCAGTCAGTCTCTATGTCAATGGCAAAAACATCCACTGGTATTAAACTAGATCAGAAATCACAATACGAGCTCAGGAAATGTAATGCTGATATATGTGTTGAAGTTGGTTGGAGTGAGATCATGAGCGGTGTCTTTAGCGTACCTCTTCCAGTCGAGGACCTCAGAGAAGGGCAGGATGTATGAGTCTGCTAGGATGACAGGGACACAGCCAGCCTGCAGCACATCACTGAGGGTGGCCTGTCCCAGCCGAGCCCCGCGCAGCACCACACAGAACGACGACTCCTGGGGAACACAGACAACACAGATTACCACAAGGTATCATAGACATATCAAAGGTACATGGTTTTATGACATAGCTGTCGCCAAAATAAGGAAGCTTAGACGGGTCAAAAACAGACTAACACAATATTAGTGGGCAGCTTGTGTTTGGTCAGAGTCTGATAAAATGACTGCATGAACTGTCAAGGTTGCCTCCCATATGGAAGAGTTGAGGGTGGGGAGGGCAATGTTATGGTGGACTACTTACAGATGTTAAAAGGATAAAAGCAGGCAACCCTAAATATTCCTCTAAAATTCAGGCATCACTTCTGGCAAACCTTTCCACTGTCAGAGGTGGAGGATAAGGGGGGTGCTTTCACTGAGATTCTGCCACCACACCCCTCCCACAACCTCCACCCTTCCAGGCCCTCTCCTTGGTGGGACGTCTGCCAGATGTGCGGCCACGCTGCACCCAGACCAGATGATAAGCGCACTTCCTGTCTAGACAGGCCAGGGATGGGCTGGAGATGCACTCTGAGCAGACAGACAGTGCAGAGGCACACCGGTTGACTGACTGTCACAGATATTGCTGTAGAGTTTCCCAGGTATACCCTGCATTAAGTTACCCACATAAATAGACTGCTAACTCTTAGAGTTGACCTACACAGCTGAGCAGAGCCCTCTTAAATGCATTAAAGTCTGATAATGGCCATGCAGATCTATGTTAAACATTTCCCCCTAAGCTGTATAATGTCTACAAGTGTGTGTATATGTTAGTCTAGTCTGAACGGTAGAGGGTCTCTGTGTGGGTCTCACCTGGAGGATCTGGGGGTAGTCGAACACCTGGCCCTTGTAGCAGCGTTTCCTAGCTGAGGCAGCTCCCTGAGAGAGGTTGCTGCACTTGTCCAGGAGGAGCAGGGCCTCCCCGTTCTCCTCCTTCAGCCTCTCCAGCTCTGCCCGGTACTCACGGTGGATGGCCGTCTGAGACGACAGGATGAAGTAGCGCCGGGGCCTGCAGCCGGGACAACATTAGAAATAATGGAAAACTGTGAGTGATGATGGTGACTCGACAAGATAACTTCACAAATGTTCCCACTATCACATGAAGTGAGGATGCCTGTTGTCTTGCTTGAGGAAGTGATAAGAGCCCTATGCTAGGTGCTGAACCAGGGTGGCGGTGGTGTTGCTGCTCACCCAGGCTGTCTCTCGGGCAGCTCCACATCTGCAGACAGAGGGCTGTACACAGGGATGCTGACGTCATAACCCTGCCTGTAGGTCCACGTGGAGAAGCCTCCCCCTGCAAGCAGAGCCCTAGAACACACACACAAAACGTATCCAATGTTAGACCACTGTCACATAGGCTTACATACTTAAGACGGAGAGAAGAGACAGCTATATAGAACTTTGCTGCAAGACAATACATGACAGATGTGCATATGCCCTGGCTGTTTCTTGTCATATCTGCTTAACAACGCTATTGAGTAACATGACGATCTTGAGAAGTATTCGCATGAACAAAAGGAGGCTGCCTAAACTTCATCCTTTTGTAAATCTGTGAATGTAATAGTTAAATGCGAACTGATGAACAATCTTTATGGCGTCCTACCTGTGCATGCAAGCACAACCTCACTCACACACACACAGGCCTATATATACACACACAGCTGGTTCTGATGAGGCCCCACGCCAAATGGAGCACAGCTGGATGAGCCCAGGAAATTCCCTACAGCTCCAGATAAGTGTTCATCGTCTCAGGGCTTTCTGTTCATAAAACCCACCTTTTCCACCCAAAAGGAGTGAGCGGCCAAGAGCAAGGATGGGAAACATGGCCTCTCTCTGTGGCAGTAAATACCAGGAGATTAGGCATGTCTGCCCGCTCAAAGCCGCTAGAGGTTCTGTCATCTCTGGACTACTTTTAAGTACTACTTTCTTCTTAGCTTAATATTTTTACAAGCCACCCTGTAATTATATGCAAGTTCTGTAGTTGTGTTGGAGATAAAAGATGGAATTGAATCTGGATTATCTAGTCAAGTTAAACTACATAAAATGGAGGGGGAAAACTATGAGTCAACTAAAAAAAAAAAAAAAAAAAAACTATTCTCTGAACATAACATCAGACTAAGGACATGTAAGGAAAACTGGAAGCTAAGTTAACGCCATGCTTCCCTCTAGTGGTGGTCTCGGTAGAACAAAATATGCCTGGTAGCAACTCTGCTAACAAACAATATTAGCTGGAAGTCAAGGTTGATTGATGAACCAAAAAACTAAAATGTGAGTTTATCCAACTATATTAATTGTAATTGACTTTCTTTTTTCTGTGCTGGGTTTATTAGTGTTACCTGTCTCTTGGCACATCAAGGGCTGTGTTGTAGTCTGGAGGTCCTCCAGGTAACATGTTGAACAGAAGGTGGTTCATCCCTTTGTCCCACCTGGAAACATACATCTTTAGGGGTCAAAAACCTTCAAATGTGTGCACTTAGATATCTGAAATGGGCGGATAGATCAATGTAGTAGACGAGAGAGGGGAGAGGAAGAATGACAGAGAGGGTAAAGAAGGATAAATACATATGAAGAGAGAATTCCCAGCTTTGGGGTGGAGGAGATAACAGTGCAACCCGAGCAGTGTGCAGGAAAGGTTACCTGGGGAGCATGGCCAGAGCCTGGGCAGTCTCCCGAATGCGCAGAGAGTTCTGATTGAGCACATCGATAGAGGGAACGAACAGGCATGCCCTGGTGACGTCGTCAGTGTAGAACTCACTGTCGGAGATGGCACTGAGCAGGTCATTGTACTCTCGGGACAGGCCTGTGCTGCTGATGGGCACTCCTACCTCATCCACAAAACGCTGCAGAGGATAGATGTACACCTGCCAGACAGACACACACAGTCATTTCTGATGGTCCACTATACTGCTGTTTGATTTATAACATCCTTCAATCATTTGGTTAAAAAGACAAGGTTCAGAGACCAAGAATAGCAGATAAAACAAAGTACACATATATGTAATTTGTGGTGTGTGATGGATGGAGAATAGGCTCACCTTGATTCTATTCTTAGGGTTGTAGCCACATCGATACACATCAAAACATGTGTGCATTCGGCAGCTAAGGTCCCCTCTCTCAGGAATAGGGTTGGACACAGGCAGTCGGACTAGAGGTGCATCGTGCACGCTGCGTCGGTCCAGGCTCCAGTCTGCCGTTGATTCGATGGAGTGTGGCCAGAACTGGAACATCCCTGTGGCGATGAGTCCCAGCAGCACCACAGAGAACAGGGTGATGTAGTAGATGCGGTGCTTGGTCTTCATCCGTGGAATCAGAGCTGGGCCCCGTGAACTGTACTTTCCTGACGTGCACATGCTGAGCCTGACCATTCAACCACAGAGAGAGAGAAATATTAGCATGGCTCCTGGTCCGTTGACACACAGCCAGGGTATGTATCAGTCTAAAATGGCTTCCTCTCCTAGAGAAAATTAAGCCATTTTGGACCACTGTCAGAGTTACAGCAAGAAATAAACAAGTTACTGTAACGTTAATTGGCCTTGCCTAAACGAGCCAGGCAGTTCTCGTTATACAAAACTACATAACGACTTTAACCCAGTGACCGCTTACAACACTAGCTGTCAATCAAAGGCATTCCAGTATGCCAATCAAAGGGATTCTAGTGAGGTAAAGCTAGCTAACGACAACAGGCCAAACTGAACAACTAGCTAATGTAGCAAACCATATAACTTAAATACTCTGGCAGCACATTAGTAAACTCAATTTAGCTAGCAGACTAGATGGCTAGTTAGCTAACGTTAGCTACATTGACGTTCAACGATTTCTTAATGGATTCGCTAAAACCAACTAGTTAAGTCGGCGTTTATTATAAAATACCACGGGAAAAGTACCAAACATCTATAGTGTATATAGCTAGCTAACATCACACTTTCATGATAAACCGAAATCTTGAAAAGTAAAAGCAAGTAGCCAGCTTCAAGCTTAGCTAGCTACTACGCGTTAGCTGGCTAGCAGGTTTAACCAGCGAGCACAGACCTAGATTTGATCAGTAAACTTACCTTCACGCTTGACCGGTGAGAAGTCGATCTCAAACGGTTAATTCATACCCTCTTCTTAGCTAAGCGGCAATCCAATAATGTATACTTTTAATTTTTAACGTTAGGTAGCTAGCTAATAAAACGATGTTGATGTTATCGTGTCGATGATGTGATTTCCGGAACTGGAACTCTTCTTCGCCTGCCCGAAACCCGTAGGCTACTCTGCATGCACTGGCTATAGTGCCACCTACTACGGCGGAGTATCATCACAACCACCCAGTAGCATTCAGATTGATCTTTCACAAGGTGCGTTGTTTTTCTCCACTGAATTAATTATTATGTGAATGGATAGCTATAACCTGGCATGAAATAGCTATATACTAAGCTATATACTGGGTCCATTAGTATACAATTAACAAAATATTACTTTATAATTTACATGTAAATATTTACTTGAATGTGCAATCAATGGAAGCATTATGTCAGACATCCAGATAGGGCCTACATCATTTCAAACTAAAGCCAGCTGACATTTGGGCAGTTATGTAAGTTGCTACCAATGTTTTCCCACTATTCTCTCACTGCATAACCACCATTATGGTAGGCCTATCTAGCTCAAAATGTGCAGCCTGCTGAGAGGTTAGCAAATAGAAATGACATTGAAAAAAGTTCAAAGTAATTTTCTTTCAAATTGGTTTTGCTTTATTCCATTACAGGCAGTGAGGGGTGGCGGGGGTTAAATACATTCTCAATCTGGGACAGGAAGGGAAGGGTAGAAAACCAGGTCAACATGGACAAGACATCATTGAATTATTTATCTTTCAACACAGACCAATTTCTAAATCAGTTTTTATCAATTCTGTTAAATTCTGCCAATAATCTGTCATATAGATCTTTCTCACTAAATAGATTCATTTTTTTATACATTTGTACTTTTTCTATATATGTCAATATTGTTATAGATTTGT
Organism: Coregonus lavaretus; assembly: GCF_964263955.1. Lineage (NCBI taxonomy): Eukaryota > Metazoa > Chordata > Actinopteri > Salmoniformes > Salmonidae > Coregonus > Coregonus lavaretus. The sequence goes on along the minus strand of NC_139991.1, from coordinate 12,404,152 downwards.
AATATACCTGTTATCATAATACAGTCATTTTCTACCTTATTCTATTTTCATTTAATCTTTTTTATTTTTTTTATTTTACAAAGACAGGAAACAAGACATCTGCATATAAATAATGACACAAAGAAGACAGTGCTGTACATGTCATGGTGAAAAGGTACTGTGGCAACTTCCTATGGTGATGCTGATATAGCCTACACTGGGCCGTGACCCACTGCAGCAAAGCTATTTCACACTGGTTGCTCAATACTGTGCTGGCAAAGTAGAGACTGCTGTGAGAGCATGGATTTGTGTGGTGTCAAACTGTAATCTGGCCACAGAGTGAGGCCTGTTGAGTGAAACCACAGCAAAGTCATTTCTAAGAGTACAGCTTCTATAGGTCACCACAGTGACCCCTTCAGAATGGCTGTATTGTATCAGAGGTCACTGTAATGACCCCACTTCCTATTATAGAGTCTGTCTCTCTGCCATCACCATGGCAGCTAGTGGAGGCTGCTGAGGGGAGGACGGCTCGTAGTAACGGCTGGAACGGAACGAATGGAATCAAACACATAGAAACTGTGTGTTTGATACCATTCCACTAATTCCGCTCCAGCCATTACCACGAGCCCGTCCTCCCCAATTAAGGTGCCACCAACCTCCTGTGATGTTGACCCCCATTACTTTTTCACTTGGACAGAGATATTTTCCCACAGAGATATTCCCTTATTTTGAGAGAGTCGGCTGAAATTAATCAGACTTTCCCAACAACTGAAAGCGAACTCATAGAAAGCAAACCAAACTGTTACAAGAGTAATAATAAGGATAATAATATCATCAATAATAGCAATAATAGTAAGAAACAACAGTAATAAATAATGTAGTATGTTTGATCCAACCAATACAACCCAACTGATATTAAATATGTTTGCCACATATTTTAGTAAAATGTAGTGAAAGTGGGCACTACAACCCATCCAGTTCAACCCCAATATGCTTGAGATTAACCAGTTTAAAGGGAAACAAAGACTTAGAAGTCATTGACATAATTGTGTACCTCAGCAAGACCCCTTTAAGAGGAATGATCTCCTACAGTGCATATCATGGTTTTTTTAATAGCATAATTGGCTTGGTACAAACTGTTGGAGAGAGACATGTTGTGGGAGATATGTGCCATGGCAGTATTGTAGGGATAGCTTCCTCATTCTCTTCAGGGCGTTTTAACACAGTTTGAACGGGAATAGACTGATTGGCTATTAAAGGGAGCGATACCAATATGTATCTTCTTCCTCTCTGAGTTAAACTTGAAACCTGTATCTTTGTTTTGTGTGAGTGTACATTTTGCAGTATTTCACACAAACATAAACAATATCACATCTTATAAATACATTTGGCAATACATTATTTGGCAAAAAGGGGGCAAATTGTGCATTTTGATGTGTGTTAGATGGTCGGCATGTTATTAAGAGTTGCTGACTGACGAGTGATTTCTGTAAAAAAAATGGATACTACCTTTCTCATGCTATAAAAGACAACCAAAGACCAAAAACCACATTCTTAACATTTGTCACAATCACTGTTTTAAGACACATTAATTATCTATGATCTACACTCCTTCTCTTCCACACTGTCATTTCCTGATAGACCTGAGAAACAAACCATAACGTCTTCTCTCTCTCTTTCCTCTCTATTGTTCAGCATCTGTCTCTGTTTTTTTTACTTTCCTGATATTAAAGATGAATAAGCTTTAGGAGCTGATAAGGGAGGAGGGTAAGTTAATTGTGGTTATGTGCCAATGCAAACCCTACCTAGTGACTAACTCCTCCTCATCCCTGTTCAGTTGTCTCCCATTTGATAAAGTCACGTCACTGCATGGCTGTAATGCTACCATGTGTTGATGTGAGTGAGATAGTGTGTGTTGGAATGACAGTCAGTGGTGAGGCTATTCACCCCAAAGCAGCACAGGCCCCTGGCATGCAGACAGAGATTCAAATGTATTATTACAATAGTAGTGAAAATGCTATACACAGCTTTTGACACCTGAAAATGGAACAAGAGTTTTTCATCTCAGTCTTATTCATTATGGTCTGCCATGTCATGTCTTTGTAAGGTACTGTAACAGCATAGCAGATTGCATTCCATCGCATGCATGTTCAGTGATACTTTAATATCAGATAGATGCAGCAACGGAATAAGGAAAGAGGAGAGAGAAAGAGTCATGGAGAGACTGAGTGGGCCACTATACCATAGACGCCAGTGAGTTTTCTTCAGGGTGGGGACAGGGAATGGAGGTTCGTAGTGAGTGCGTGGGAGGAGGTGCTCCGTCGGCGGGAGAGAGGTCATTGAGCTCACCAGAGGAAGAAAGAGGGAATGAGGGTGAGAGGGAGATGCCAGAGGAAGGGTCAGCAGATCCAGCAAAGGTACGGGGGGGCTTGGGGACCAGGTTAGGCTCCATTGTGGCCCGAGCCAGAAGCTGTGTTTCGTCCCCCCTCTGTTCTTCCCCTGGACCCTCTCCCTGACCATACGACCCCCGACCGGACTCAGACTCCCCGTCAGACAACTCCAGAGGCGGTGAGCCACTGCCATCCAGCCTGAAGAGAGAGTCCAGGTACTGTGCAAACTCCAGCACTGCCTGACTAGGGTTGCCGTTGGACAGCTGGGCTGGAGGAGTGGAGGAGGAGGGCTGTGACTCTCCTGTCTCGGTTTCCCATCCTTCTCCCTCTACTCCCTCCTCCTCCCCATGGCTGATCTGTGGGCTGAGGGGAGCATTAGGGGTGCTGCCCGGGCTGTAAACGCCAGGCATTTGATGGCATGGGGCGGCACAAGGCTCTTTTTGTGTGAAAGGCTGACCTATAACACTCTGGGCCAGTGGTGCTGGGGAGTGGTAGCCGCTGTAGTGCGGAGTGGAAGGGGAGAGGCGCATGGAGTAGTCTGGGGTGGAGCCGGACCCCAGAGGAGTGAAGTAAGGTCCTGCCTCTCCCAGCTCGTGCTCTGGGGTGGCCTGGTAGTGGCAGTCGGCAGCCAGCAGCTCAGTGCGGGAGCTGAGAGAGGGGTTCTCCTCAGGGATGGGTGCATTCATTTGGAAGGGGAGGCACCCCAGCATGGGCGAGCCCCTGAGTGCAGCTGAGGAGCGTCGGGAGTCCAGGCTGTAGAGGGACTCAGCGTCTGACAGGCTCTCCATCACGGCCAGGGGGGCGTGGCGGTCCCTCAGCTCCACAGTAAGGCGCTCCCTGGCCCCCCGCAGAACCACTGGCACTGGGGGCGGGGGGCACTCCGCAAAGCCATCCAGTGATATCTCAGAGCGAGCACAGGAACTGAGAGGAGGAAAGGAGGGGAAGAGGAGGAGAGCAAAGGAAAGGGGGGAGATTGGAGGGAGGAAGGGTGGGGTAACAGATTCACCAAATAGAGAAACATTTGTTTTTAAAAAATGGGTCCGTCACAAGAGAAACATGATGTAATGAAATCAAAATATGATAGAAATAAAATGGAGGCAGAAATGGGAAGGGGTCAAGTAAGAAAAAAGTATAATATGGTAGGAATAATACAAGATGGATGAGAGTAAAGAAAGGAGGTATTAGAGATAGTAGAGATGACAGAGTGATAGAGGAGAGGGGTTGGAGCACAGAGGTAGGAGAGGGGGATAAATTGTTAAGGTTAGGGTTACACTTCAATCACTAACAGGACAATAGACTACTTCTGTTCTACAGGGGCTAAATCAGAGGGGGGCGAGGGGGGAACTGTGTACGACCATACGTTTCCACTGATCTGGAGTCAGACCAATGACTGTGGGTCAGAGAGCGAGGAGCGTGCATGGGAGAAAGGTACAGTGGCAGAGTTAAATGCTGTCATGCTTAGCTTCTATCTGAACACATAGAAGAACAAACTGTGAAGGTATATTCTTGCAGACTCTTGCACATAACATACAGGCGACTGCCAAAATAAAGGAAACAACAACATAAAGTGTCTTAATAAGGCATTGGGCCACCATGAGCCAGAACAGCTTCACTGCACCTTGGCATAGATTCTACAAGTGTCTGGAACTCTATTGGAGGGATGCAACACCATTCTTCCACGAGAAATTCCATCATTGGCTCTTTTGTTGATGGTGGTGGAAAACACTGTCTCAGGAGCCACTCCAGAATCTCCCATAAGTGTTCAATTGGATTGAGATCTGGTGACAGTCGGCCATGGCATAATTGTTTTCATGCTCATCAACCATTCAGTGGATAGGGGCATTGTCATCCTATGGGGGCAGAGCCATGGTAGCCAAAATATTGTAAAAAACAGGAACCACACGTGTGGAAGCACCTGCTTTCAATATACTTTGAATCCTTAATTTACTCAAGTATTTCCATTATTTTGGCAGTTACCTGTACAAATGCATGAGATTTTGACTATACACAGTCAGTCATACATTTTTCCAATCTCTGCCCTGACCCTCCCACAGCTCCACACATATCCCAGTGGACTAACCGAACGCTGCTGTTCCTGCGGTGTTTGGTGGTTGGGGTGGGCTGCTGGGAGGCAGGAGGGGGGGCGGCTGCCATGAAGATGGTCTCTGGGTTCAGGTCCACCTCGGTTGGGCTCACCATTACCTTAGCAGCCGACAGCAGGGCCGTCTTCCCTTTGTTATAGTTCTCCAGCACCTGTCAATAATACGATAGGAGGAGGAGCAGTCAATTTACTGCCACCAGCATTGTAGACATTATTGACTGATGATTTAGAGGCTCTGGAAGGACTGAAGAAGAAGAAGGAGGGAGAGCAGTAACAGTGAACAAAGGCTAAGGTGATCAATAAGGATAATTTAAAGTGCTGTAGAACTGGAATTGCCTGTAATATGTAATTGACATCAGCAAGAACAATGGATTGACAGGTAGTACAGGAAAAAGTGAATGTTAAGATGATTGAAAACAAGGCATTAGAGACAAGTCAACACTGTGTCAAGTGAAGGGAAAGATTAAGGTCAGAAACACTAAGTCCATCCACCCTCATTTGTTTAAGCATGGTACTTGAATACTGAACAAACCTGGACAGCACAGGCAAACACCAAACCCGAGTCGATACCAAAGTCATGCACTATACCCCTGGATACAAATCTCACACAGATTAGACCTTCACCTTACATGTTGCTGCACAAGTATTCCATAATATGTAGGCCTATGCCAGATGTATGTGTGGTGTGTACACCCTAAGTAGGTCATTCATCTAAACTGATGAAAAGACAAGAGAGCACAGACAACAGTTACTACATTCATGGTAATCACATCACCACACAGTTAAATGTATTATGTCTTTAATGAGTTAAAACACAAAATGAAAAAAAGCATGATTCAAAAACATACAATATCATTAATACATAAGAAAACATTTGGATCACAAGCCATGCAATTGTTTTTTTAACACATTGTGACATGGAATACAACATTACAATATGAAAATGACAAATGGCTATAATGGAGTTAACACTGAACAAACATGCATGGTATTGGTATGAAAGCTATGTGTAACAGGAAGAGATGGACAGAGAAGGATGTGAGTAAAAACAGTTAGCTAAATGATGGGTGTCAATCAGCTTATAAAAAACAAAATGAAGTACAGTACTTTTCTGGATGACTATGGTACATACTGAGAACCAGGCAAAAGCTCAATAAGGCAGCAAGCAGCATGACCTTAATATTTCCATAGCAACAACAATAGAAAAACACATCCCCACCACCCCAGCAGAACCATAGGGGATACAATCTCACATCTGAACAGAAACAAAGCCACCAAGACCAAATACTGTAAAACACATCAGTAGGTGCATCTCTAACAGTGCTCAGAGTGCTCTCCCACCACCCACAGTGCAAAGCAGTACCGGGGAAGTACTGTTCTGCCTCCTTAACGCCATGACCAGTGCTCGACTTGGACTGAAATAGGTGCCGGTAATCATTTTGAGTGCTGGTACTGTTTACATTTAGGTGCAGGAGCTCCACAGTACTTGTGAGCTAGGAAAAGGAGCTCAAGCAGTAGAACCTTTTTAGGTGCAGGTATTCATCTCTGGTGAGCTCCTGCCCAAGTCAAGCACTGCCCATGACTAATAGACAAGCACGTCCTCCCTCTTTTTAACAAACACATTGAGATAGAGTATTAAGCCAATTTATCTTTTGACAAATTACATCAATGAATTTAGCATAAACGAGGGCTAGCTTAGTGCTCCATCATCTCACTAATATAAAGTCAACTGGTCTGATTGGTGGGGGGTTATTTCAGGCTGGTCAATCTGTACAAGTAGTCATCACTGTCAGGTAACAGGCTACTCTAATCTAATATAAAACCAGACCATTAGAATCTATTTGATATGACAACACGGTCTACAGTAGCCTGGTTGCCGGTCTGTTTGTGCCATCATGCCAACTGTGGGGGAACTGTGGGGGAATCAGAGGACTCTGAGAAGCTTAGCACGTCCTCCTTACTCAGGACACCTTGAGCTGCCAATTAAGAACAGCAGGAGGCCACAAGGAATAATGAGGAGGGGTTAGTGTTGGAGAAATGGGGGTAACCATGGAAACCTCACTGCATCTAGAGATAAAAGTGTGCGTTAGTAAGTAAGTAGGGTGTGTGGTGATTTCTCAATCAGAACAATTTGAAGCTAGAGCTAAGAGTAAGACAGGGTTTGTAAGACTGAAGAGGCAGAGGGGGACTGTGAGCTGGAAAGGAGAGGTAGAGGCTGTAACATTACACCAGAGGATTTGGGATAGGTAGTGGGAGGGTGGTGGATGGTGTATTTGAAGAGTCTACTTGGAGGGGATGTAGGGGTATTGGATAGTACAGGTTCAGAGTGGGTTGGTGGTAGGGTACTGCAGGGAACACCTGTAAGAGGAGTAGAGGGGGTCCGTCTGTCATGATTGTGGGGGGAAAGGGTAGGTCTGTTTGGAGGGTACTTGATGCTTGAGGGGAAGAGAGTGGGTGTGACACAGAGGTGTAGAGGACAAGTCAGTTTTCTGAGTTGAGGGGCCATTCGACAATTGGGAGATAGAGGGTTGGTCTATGTGGGAGATAGCGGGTTGGTCTATGTGGGAGATAGCTGGTTGGTCTTTGAGGGAGATAGCGGGTTGGTCTATGAGGGAGATAGCGGGTTGGTCTATGTGGGGGGAGGTATTTGATGGTTCAGTGGGGGAAAGACTATCTATAAGAGGAGGGGTAGAGTGAAGCTGTGTTTGGGGAACAGATGGGGTATCTGTAAGAGGGGGGGTAGATGGCAGCTCTATTTTGGGGGTAGAGGGACAATCTGAAAGAGAAGAGGGAGAGGAAAGGTCTTTGTGGGTATCAGAAGATGTATTTGAAAGAGGAGAGAAACAGAGTGGGTCTTTCTTGGTATCAGAAGAGCTATCTGAAAGAGGAAAGGTAGAGGGTGAGTCTTTGTGGGCGTTAGAGGAGGTATCTGAAAGCAGAGGGGTAGAGGGCAGCTCTGTTTCAGAGGTTATGACCACCACAGTGCTGGCTGGTTGGCCCTCATCCTCCATCTCCACTGGCTCTGCCTCTGCCTGCTCAGAACTGAGACCAAATGGTTCCAGTACCTGCAGAGACATCATAAGTATCACACAGACATACAAACACACCACTGCAGTTTCAATCACACAACACCATGCTTACACCAATACCCCCCACACAGCAGACATACTCCAACACTAATGCAGTTCCATCAGAGTAACCCCAGTATAGCCTAAGCATGTAGTGCCTATGGAGCAGACCAGACACAACATCCAGCACACCGTCAGTGAACAGCACCTTCCCCAGCTACAGCACTAGAGCAGCACAAGAAAACATGAGGTTAGTTCTAACTATTAATTGAAAACATACAATTGTTAGGAAAGCTTTTACAGACAGAAACCCACAAAAACATCCATACATAGAACATTCATCCAGTGTCGTCACCTGCCAACTCAGAGTATGAATGATGTTTGATTCATTGATATTTCCCTCAGTGCATTTCACCAGTGCCCCGCTACCTTATTCTGTCACCTTCTCCAACAGAGCATCTGACCAGGACCTCTACAATCTCATTTTATCTACAGGAAACAACCACTCATCCCATCCAACACACAAAGGAAACCCAGACAGACATGTACAGTGTATATATTATATCCACAGACCTTGTTGAGTCCCTCCATCACCATGTGAGGCATGTGCTCATTTAGCATGGCAGGGGAGATGATAACCTCGTTGAAAGACTTGTTATCCCCCCAGAGAGCTGAGTAGGTGGGCTCCTCCTGTCCACAGCTACACACAGAGAGAGGGGGGGGGGGGTCAGAGAAGTGTCAGCTAAATTATATACGCAGCAAAATGATGTATGCATGCACGTTTATACCAGTAGTAATGTCTGAGTAAAGCCAGCCTTTTCCCTAGTACAGTTTCTTTCCAATCAGAGTAAAACATATCACACTAGATGTGTACTAAACTGATTGGTAGTATACACAGTATACAGTCTTCAGATGCGCCCCCAACATCAGTCAAATGATGTTGAGGCCTGATCTTCCACTAGTGCCACGCAGTACCTTTCTAGACAATGTTCCGGACGGTAACTATAGATGTGGCAGATGTACCCAGTGTAACTTCACAAACAAATGTACAATGTTCAATCACCCTATCATGGGAAAGGGCATTAAGATTAAGGGCATCATTACATGTTCCACAAAAAATGTGATATACCTGATGAAGTGTATTTGTGGTCTATGCTATGTAGCTAAAACAAAAGGAGCTCTGATAACAAGGACAGCAGAACACAGGAGTAATATCAGGACCCTTGACCAGAGAAACCATGTGGCTGTGCATTTCATGGAGGCTCGTCACAACATTAGCTCTTTGAGATACATTGGCATCGAACATGTTAAGACTCCTAGGAGGGGCGGAGATACTGATAATCTATTATTGAGAAGAGAATTGTATTGGATTCACCGTTTGTGTACCATGTCTCCTAGAGGTCTGAACCAAGAGTTTGATATCAGACCATTTCCTACATGAATATGTCACTTTACTTAGATTTTTCTTGCCTTCCAGGTTACCCACTTGGTCATTTTGTAAATATATATTATTTTCTGGAACCACTACATGTACCCATCTCATTGTTATTAAATTATTAGAGATACACAAATGTTTTTTGCACCCACCATGCGTCATGTGAGGTGAAATTTGTATATTTTTGGATGTGAGCACTCAGTTTGTTTGACCTGACGAAGATCAGTTTCGGATCGAAACGTTCTCAATAAAGTGGTGAATTGGGAGCTTTAACAGTGTGCGGGCCTTCTTGTTCTATACTAATATTCTTTATTAGCCCACCACCTATGTTTTTAAGGATGTGTGTATAACCACAAACTTTTCTATGCATGCACATTTATATCAAAAGTAATGTCTGAGTAAAGCCAGCCTTTTCCCTAGTACAGTTTATTTCCAATCAGCGTGAAACATATCACACTAGAGGTGTACTAAACTGATTGGTAGTATACACTGCCCTCACCCACCTGGACAAAAGGAATGCATATGTAAGGATGCTGTTCATCGAGTACAGCTCGGCCTTCAATACCACTAAGCTCACCACAAAGCGCTCAGCCCTGGGACTGAACTCCTCCCTATGCAACTGGGTCCTGGACTTCCTGACGGGCCGCCCCCATGTGGTGAAGCTAGGCAACATCACCTCCTTCACACTGATCCTCAACACGGGAACCCCACAAGGGTGCGTCCTCAGTCCTCTCCTGTACTCCCTCTATACCCACGGCTGCGTGGCCTCACACAGTTCCAGCTCCATCATCAAGTTCACTGATGACACAACAGTAGTAGGCCTGATTACCAACCAAGACGAGATGGCCTACAGAGAGGAGGTAGGCATTCTGACGGCATGGTGCCAGGTAAACAACCTCTCCCTCAACGTCAGCAAAACAAAGGAGCTGATTGTGGACTTCAGGAGGAACCAGGCTGGGCACGCTCCCATCCTCATCAACAGGGCCACCGTGGAGAAGGTCAAAAACATAAAGTTCCTCTGCGTAAACATCTCCAAGGTGCTGAAATGGTCAAACCACACGGACACCGTGGTGAAGAAGGCACGACAGCGACTCTTCAAATTCAGGAGGCTGAAGAAATTTGGACTGTCCCCGAGGGCCCTCAGAGTGTTCTACAGGAGCACCATCGAGAGCATACTGTCGGGCTGTATCACAGCCTGGTACGGCAACTCCACCGCCGTTGACTGCAAGGCTCTACAGAGGGTGGTATGCTCAGCCGAACGCACCATCGGATGCACACTGACTGCCCTCCAGGACACCTAAAACACAAGGTGTCGCAGGAAGGCCAAGACGATCATCAGGGACCTCAGCCACTCGAGCCACTGCCTGTTCTCCTCGATTTCATCACTCCGACGCGGGCAATATAGGATCATCATGGCAAAAACTGACAGACTGGCCAATAGCTTCTACCCCCTGATCATCAGGCTGCTGAATAGCCACCACTAGTCAGCTACCTACTCCCCCTGTCCCACTCCTGCCCCCCGGACTTCCTACCCCCCGCGGACATTTTACCTCCCCCTCAATGGACATTTATCCACCCGCCCCTCCCTCCCCTGCACCCCCTCAACCCCCAATGGACATTTATCCACCCGCCCCTCCCTCCCCTGCACCCCCTCAACCCCCAATGGACATTTATCCTTGTTACTCACTCGTCACTCTATGGACAATATCCTTGTTTACACACTTCTAACTGCAGCAGCTGTATAGAATTTAAAACTAGCTGTAAATATGTGTATATATACAGTATATGCTATCCTGTGATCTTTTTCCATTCCATTATTTTACTTTTTATTACTACTATATAGTATTACTACTATTATTATTTGTGTTATTGTTTCACCCACTTCTCTTTTACCTGCATTGTTGGTCAAAGAGGATTCCACTGTACCCTGAAATTACATCTGCGACCCTGTGCATGTGACTAATAAACTTTCTTGTGCCATCATTGTAATACCAGGCCTCTTACCATGTCTCTAAGGGGTGGTTGTGGACCACGTGGATGACCTTGCCCGGGGGGTAGAGGGGGGTGGAGGCTGACAGGGCGATGCTGAGATCACTGGGGTGCAGCCAGAGACGGGTGCTGGGGGGCACGGGGGCCGCCTGGGGCTGGGGGCCGTCGTCCACAGGCAGCTCGGACTTAGGAATGCACTTAGTGCCCCCTGCAATGATCCTCCACTGGCAGAGAGATATCAGCAGTTACAACCTATACTGATAGCGGTTAGAGCATAGTGTTGATGCTTCATTTCTGTAGAATATACGGAGCTTGATCACACACACACTTTGCTATCTTATTAGAAATACATGCGCTACCTTTGGCTTGTCGCTCTTCTGTAAAACTTCCAGCAGGTGGCGCCGAAACCCCTCCAGCTGAGAGAGACCAATCCTAATAGAGACAAGCAGCAGAGAAATGAGTAATATAATAATAATAATAATAATAATATGCCATTTAGCAGACGCTTTTATCCAAAGCGACTTACAGTCGTGCGTGCATACATGTTTTGTTTTTTTTGTGTATGGGTGGATCGAACCCACTACCTTGGCGTTACAAGCGCCGTGCTCTACCAGCTGAGCTACAGAGGACCACTACAGAGTACAACTGTACACCATGACAGATATGATACTTGAGATCGGAGGGGTTTCTACATAGATGGCATACCTTGGGACAAGGTCCTTTCCCAAAACGACAGAGGTGACAAACTCTTTGGAGTACTCCATGGCATCCTCACTGTAGAAACAACAAGAGGAGAAGAAGAAAGTCAGAGACACAAAAAGAGAAAGAGGATGTGAAAAAAGGAAGGGTGGCTCAGAAAAACAATGTGTTTGTCTAGTAAGAATGTGGTGTACACTTCTCCTTCCCCGATCTCTTTCCCTCCGTCACCACTGAAATTGTTGCTGCTGAATTTCCAACCAGAAGTTTTCCACACACAGTCTGATCTCATTCCAACTGGCTAAATAATTCAACGTCTCCCCACAGCAAACGTCGATGTGTAGAGGCATCAAGGCCCGCGATGAGTTGCCCTTCGATAAAAAGCATCCAAGATCTCGACATCGGTGTCATAAAAGGGAATACATTTATATCGGATCTAATCAATATCAATAGAGATCAGAGACAAACGGGCTAGATCAAGAGTCACGACTGACAAATATGAAGAAGAAAAGAGATCTCAGCACAGAAATCACTGGTGTATACGGAGATGGTGCTTCTGAGTTCCCTGCTTTATGCTATAGCCTAGAAACTGGAGGACTTGACAAAAGGCCTCTACCTCATTTGATCAGCACAGACAGTCTAGAACCAGTTCTAACCACAAATTACCTCATCTCAGAACAGCACTGGACTGGCAGAGCACTGGAACATGTCATATGTTCACACACAACCTCTTTCACCATGATTTACATTGCAAATCCAGTTTGAGGGGACTGAAAGACACACATGGACATGTTACACAGTGATCTTATGACTGGTGAAGGCTGGACGTTTCAGTGTGCGAGTTTTGTATACTATAGGTCATTTCTTTCCCAATGCAATTCCAGGCTGTATAAGCAATGGGATATGGATGTCTGATGCAAAGTTTTCTTGATCCGAGTAGGTCTTGGTGCTTCCTGTCCTGTTGCAATAGCTACAAGTGGCTACAAGCAATGGGCCGAGCAACTACATCTACCATATAGTTTGATGACAATGATGAAGGCCGTAGTTACCTCAGAAGGCCACCTGGTGGAGAGTAGGAGTAGCACTGCAGTGTGGGGTACAGGGGGCGGAGCAGGAAGGAAAGGATGGCTGCAGTACCAGCACCAAGGGAGTGTCCCACTATCACCAGCCCGTAGTGCATGGTTCCCTTACCCTGAGAAAAACCTTAGGATTAGACTTGTATATACACACACACACACCCTTCAACAAAATCTTCTATTTCTTCTAATGCTCTGTTCCCATGAAAGTGGTAGTTATGCAAACATGTATTACATTTCAACCAATATACACAAATCCTTTCTACACAGATTAGGATTATACTTGTACACACACACACCCTTCAACAAAATCTTCTATTTCTTCTAAGGCTCTGTTCCCATGAAAGTGTTAGTTATTCAAACATATTACATTTCAACCAATATACACAAATCCTTTCTAACACACTCCACACAGAGACATATCCACATATTCATCACTCATGTACCAAGTCTCTCCCAAAGGCTTGTGACAAGATCATTTCCTGCTCCAGTTTCTTCTTAATGTACTCTGCTGAGTAAACCATCCCCTGAGACAGGAAGATAAGAAGGGAGGGAATAGGGGAGAGCGAGAGAGAGAGAGAGGCAGACTGTTACATTCCATTAATCTTTGCTTCTCATCAGCCTCTTCATTCAGTTATTTTAATATCCACTCATTTTACATCTATAAATCACTCCACTTTTGAGAGGTGAAATGGCCCCTGTGCTTTGGGAGCACATTATACTAATATTTCTTGGGGATGGCTTGTAACAGAGGGTGAAGAGACACCCAAGGGAACCTCTGATTGGACTAGGTTTGGCTGGGTGAATGTGAGTGCATTCTCACCTTGTGGCCCAACCAGTTTCCATGCTGCTCCTCCACTGGCAGACGCTCAGAGTCCCCTGTGAGATCAGTCAGGGCATCCTAACACACACACACACACACACACACACACACACACACACACACACACACACACACACACACACACACACACACACACACACACACACACACACACACACACACACACACACACAGAAAACATGTCCTGATACTATTACATGCACTTAAATATATTCTCTGGTACTTTTCTATACTTTTTAGCCACTAGTTCTGAAAGTAGCACTCATGAGCCAAAGGTGGTCCCCAAAAACTGCGTACTACTTCACATATGTGCAGATATGTGCACCACGTCATTGCTCTCTCTCTCTCCCTACAACCTCATTGGATAACACTGGGCAGGCCTCTGCTAGCGGTCACGCAGCGGCAGTTAGCCTAGTGGTTAGATCGTTGGGACAGTAACCGAAAAGTAGCTTGTTTGAATCCCAAGCTGGCAAGGTGGAAAAATCTGCTGTTCTGCCCTTGAGCAAGGCAGATGTCGATTAAGGCAGCCAGGACTCTGATTCAGAGGGGTTGGGTTAAATGCGGAAGACTCATTTCGGTTGAATGCATTCAGTTGTACAACTGACTAGGTATCCCCTTTCCCTTTCAAATGCGAGGGGCTGAACTTATTGGCCAGAACTCGAATTGCTAGGGGGCTGGGCTACATTGGGGGAAATGTCGAGAAAATGGCATGGCACAGCTTCAAGAAAACAGTCGCTTTCAAACTAGGGATTTCCTGGCTAATTGAGGTAAAACTGTAATTCTGCTCATAGATTATGCATGTATGAACTACACATTGACACATCTAGCCCAAAGCGGGAGGTTTAAAAAATACTTTCTTAGTTGCTAAAGTACTGGAGCATGTCTTTAAGTGGAGGAGGTGAAAACAAAATATGAAAGACAGGAGAGATAGAGAGTGTGTGTGTGTGTGTGTGTGTGAGTGTGTGTGAGAGAGAGAGTGAGAGCGAGAGATTTCCTCAAGTAAAGAAAAAACTATTTTGCTGTGAGAAAATTAACTGTGCCATTTTAAATAGATGGGTTGACACATGATCAAGGGGAGTTCTGAACACTGCTAGCAAGTGCAACACATTTTCTTCCTGCTCCAGATAAATAATAGTCTCCTTTCCTTGGACACTGTTAAAGAAATCGTGCTGCAGAGTATAGTGATTTTACAGTACTTCCTGCACAGTTCAGTGCTGTTTTTCGTGAGCAAATTTGAGCCAAGAGAATGCTTAGCCAACAAGAGAGGGGGTGTGGGAGTTCCGTTGAAAATGGAGAGATTCTATGTCATAGAACTGCGAGGAATTTAACTGCACTGAAAGTTGTTGTACTGCAAAACATTTTATTGTGCTCCATGATTGACTGACATGGACTTAGGTGACTATCTGGTAATTCACTTACATCCCAAATAGCACCTTTTGACCTATATAGTGGACTGTGTAGGTTGTTGCAGTCTTTTTGGGAGATGCAAATACCCTCTCTCTTTTTTTAAACACTACATGCACAACTTTTGACCAGAAGCTCTTGTCAAAAGTGTTGCAATATATAGGGAATAGGTTGCCATTTGGTACATAACCATGGTAGTTAGATTACTCTCTGGTCAGTCACTTGTGAGTCATTGGTTTGTCACTGTGTCACAGTGTGTGGCGTCTTACTTTGGGGGACAGGGTTCCTCGAATGCTGATGACAACTTTCTTTTTCCCGTGATCCACAGCCACAAAGAAAGGTGTCTCGTAAACCTATGAAGGGGAGAGAGAGCATAGTGAGAGAGGTAGCAGCTAAATCTATTTCTTTTAGTTACACACATCAATCAAAGACATCGCAGATGAAACAGCCAAGGACTATAATGATGACTTCCATCATGGAGTGTCCTTGCCTAACTCTCTGTGATGCGAGTCTGCAGACTCCAGACCCTCCACTCTCCTGCTAGCTAGCCTGCATGGTGTGTCTGCAGACTCCAGACCCTCCACTCTCCTGCTAGCTAGCCTGCATGGTGTGTCTGCAGACTCCAGACCCTCCACTCTCCTGCTAGCTAGCCTGCATGGTGTGTCTGCAGACTCCAGACCCTCCACTCTCCTGCTAGCTAGCCTGCATGGTGTGTCTGCAGACTCCAGACCCTCCACTCTCCTGCTAGCTAGCCTGCATGGTGTGTCTGCAGACTCCAGACCCTCCACTCTCCTGCTAGCTAGCCTGCATGGTGTGTCTGCAGACTCCAGACCCTCCACTCTCCTGCTAGCTAGCCTGCATGGTGTGTCTGCAGACTCCAGACCCTCCACTCTCCTGCTAGCTAGCCTGCATGGTGTGTCTGCAGACTCCAGACCCTCCACTCTCCTGCTAGCTAGCCTGCATGGTGTGCTTTAATGGATGGAAAGTCAGACTTGGCCTAGTTAACAGAGAAGTCTGCTTTACAAATCAGTCAGTGTGTTTTGAGTGCTCTCTTTCTCGCTATGGCAACTTCCCTCTGCAAACGGAAAATAATTAATAGGTGTAATATTTTGTATGTGATTAGGATATTTGTCCAGCCAGCCAATTGGCAGTGTGATTTACTTCCCTTGGTACAGAGCAATGCAATATTTAAGCAATAAGGCCAAAGGGGGTGTGGTATATGGCCAATATACCATGGCTAAGGGCTGTTCTTATGCACGACGCAACGGGGAGTGCCTGGATACAGCTCTTAGCCGTGGTATATTGGCCATATATCACAAACCCCTGAGGAGCCTTATTGCTATTATAAACTGGTTACCAACGTAATTAGAGCATTCAAAATAAATGTTTTGTGATACCCGTGGTACACGGTCTGATATACCATGGCTGTCAGCCAATCAGCATTAAGGGCTCGAAACCACCCAGTTTATAAAAGGTGTTATATTACATCTATTATTGGGGGGCACTAAGTGCAATATATCATCAAGGAGTCGTTAAGAGAGGGATTCAGAAAATGTCTGCCTGACAGACAATATGAGAAATCATACACCTGTTCATCTGTACAGTGACAATTGCTTCTACGAACACTCCATGTTGTATCTGCTGTATTCTAGTCATGCCTGGTAATTGTCCAGACTGACGCCTGACCCCTAAGTCGGTCACCCTTCCGTTGGGTACTCTACTCACCGCGTCGTGCCAGGATGTGTAGACAACGTGGACCTGCTTCAGCTCCCTGTCCAGGAAGTGGCGGCGGATAGCCAGGACGTTACAGCCACAACAGTTATCCTCCTCCACCGTCACTGTCTGGGACAGCCTAGAGCCGGACCCTGATGTACAGCTGAGAGAGAGATGGAGGGAGAGAGAGAGTAGAGGACAGACACACAGAGATGAGGGAAATAAAGAGAGGAAGAGAGAGAGCGAGAAAGGGGAGAGATGGAGAGAGATTACTTCAATAGGTCCTTAGATTGAGTGTGTGAGTCTAAAACACAAACATATCTGTGTGATTCACTGTATTTAGGTCTTTGTATCACTAGTCAAGTGGTTAGTGCGTGGTTCAGTGTTTTGTCTGAACAGTGGAGTGGAACACGCTGTGTGTCAGTGCTCCATTGTTTACCCACTGTGTCAGAGAGTGGGGTCTGACCAGTGTTATTGTCCCAGTGGATTACCACTTTGTCAATGCTGATGAATGTGAAATGTGAAACCGGTGTAAGTGCATGGGATGGGAGGCGGGGAGCCCGCCAGGGAGGCAGGCAGACTTACTGGCAGGAGCTGGCCAGGTGGCACAGCCCACACGCAGGCTTCCTCATCAGGTACATGGGCCAGCCGTACGCGGCCAGGGCAAACTGCATGTAGTAACACACCTCCTTGTACATGCCCATCTCCGTCTGAGGGACACACACACACAATGTTAAAAATACATCCACAAACAGAGAGACAGAGGCTACACTGCTGCCTTAGAGGTTCAATATAAATCCACGAACACAAACTCACCGAGTTCTTAAGGTCCAGGTATTTGGTGTTGCGAGTTACAGGCATTCCAGATAAGAAGGCTAAAATGTCATTGTTGGCCTGAGGGAGAAAAACAACACACATCACACAATTTCGCATATTGGAATATACAGTACTAGTAAGACTACAGTACCAGTCAATAGTTTGGACACACCTACTCATTCCAGGGTTTTTCTTTATATTTACTATTTTCTACATTGTAGAATAATAGTGAAGACATCAAAACTATGAAATAACACACCTGGAATCATGTAGTAACCAAAAATCAAAATATATTTTATATTTGAGATTTTTCAAAGTAGCCACCCTTTCCCTTGATGACAGCTCTGCACACTTCTCTAAACCAGCTTCACGAGAAATGCTTTTCTAACAGTCTTGAAGGAGTTCCCACATATGCTGAGCACTTGTTGGCTGCTTTTCCTTCACTCTGCGGTCCAGCTCATCCCAAACCATCTCAATTAGGTTGAGGTCGGGTGATTGTGGAGGCCAGGTCATCTGATGCAGCACTCCATCACTCTCCTTGGTCAAATAGCCCTTACACAGCCTGGAGGTGTGTTTTGGGTCATTGTCCTGTTGAAAAACAAATGATAGTCCCACTAAGAGCAAACCAGATGGGATGGCGTATCGCTGCAGAATGCTGTGGTAGCCATGCTGGTTAAGTGTGCCTTGAATTCTAAATAAATCACAGACAGTGTCACCAGCAAAGCACCCCCACATCATCACACCTCCTCCTTCATGCTTTACGGTGGGAACTACACATGCGGAGATCATCCGTTCACCTACTCTGCGCCTCACAAAACACGGCGGTTGGAACCAAAAATCTCAAATTTTGACTCATCAGACCAGAAGGACAGATTTCCACAAGTCTAATGTCCATTGCTTATGTTTCTTGGCCCAATCAAGTCTCTTCTTCTTATTGGTGTCCTTTAGTAGTGGGTTCTTTGCAGCAATTCGACCATGAAGGCCTGATTCACACAGTCCCCTCTGAACAGTTGATGTTGAGATATGTCTGTTACTTGAACTCTGAAGCATTTATTTGGGCTGCAATCTGAGGTGCAGTTAACTCTAACGAACTTATCCTCTGCAGCAGAGGTAACGCTGGGTCTTCCTTTCCTGTGGCGATCCTCATGAGAGCCAGTTTCATTATAGCGCTTGATGGTTTTTGCGACTGCACTTGAAGAACATTTTCTGGATTGACTGACCTTCATGTCTTAAAGTAATAATGGACTGTTGTTTCTCTTTGCTTATTTGAGCTGTTCTTGCCATAATATGGACTTGGTCTTTTACCAAATAGGGCTTATCTTCTGTATACCACCCCTACCTTGTCACAACACAACTGATTGGCTCAAATGCATTAAGAAGGAAGGAAATTCCACAAATTAACAAGGCACGTCTGTTCATTGAAATGCATTCCAGGTGACTACCTTATGAAGCTGGTTGAGAGAATGGCAAGAGTGTGCAAAGCTGTCATCAAGGCAAAGGGTGGCAACTTTGAAGAATCTCAAATATATTTGTTTAACACTTTTTTGGTTACTAAACGATTCCATGTGTTATTTCATAGTTTTGATGTCTTCACTATTATTCTACAATGTAGAAAATATAAGAAATAAAGAAAAACCTTGGAATGAGTAGGTGTGTCCAAACTTTTGACAGGTACTGTATGTCAAACACAAAACACACACAGGCCCTCCTACTCTGTCACCATTTTACCTTCCCCCCATCCCTCGCTCTTTCTCTCTCCACACTGGTCCCCATCCCCTGTTACCTGGTCCAGAATGGCACCTCTGTTGGACCTCTGTCTCTGGCGAAGCAGCACCAGGCCAGCTATGATGTCACTAGGCACAATGTCCAGATCTCGGAAGAACTCTGCAAACAGGCTGGCCACCTCAGAATACGCATCCTAACAGGAGAGGAAAGATAGAGGTTGAACCATGAATAACCACAAGAACAGATCCTAACCAAAACCGTTGATTATCACTGAATAGCTTGTATCATATAGGAAGTTGAGTGATGGATAGAGGAACATTAATTCTATTTCACTCACAGACTGTGTGTCCTGGGCTCGGGTGCAGCACATGAAGAACTTCAGTCTCCTGCTCCAGCTGCTGGCTTGGCCCTCCTCTAGCCTGTGTCTGGGGAAGGGAGGCACGGCAGGATGGTTACCTTAGTGTGCTGTGCTGGGTGTGGTCAGGGTAGGGCAGAGAGGGTAGTAATGTGTAGGGCAGAGGGTACCAACCTGAGGGTGTAGGTGGTATACTCTGTAGAGATGGTAGTGTGTAGGGCAGAAGGTACCAACCTGAGGGTTTAGAGATGGTAGTGTGTAGGGCAGATCGTACCAACCTAAGGGTGTACAGATGATAGTATGCAGGGAAGAGGGTACCAACCTGAGGGTGTATGTGGTGAGGTTGCGTTGGCGTCGCCGGGTGGCTTTCAGTTTGACAAAGGTGCGTCCCGTGGGGTCAAAGGTACACATGAGGGTGAAACACACGCTGAAGATCACCAGCCAATTGCACACCACAATCCCTGGGGGGAGACAGGGTGAAGACAGGATAGTTTTGATACATTGTGTTCTTGATAACGAACCACGCAAGAGTGTAGGAAAAACAACACATGCTCGTGCCTTTCTACTCCATTACTTTGTTATACAAGTCCGTCCTTGTTCTCTTTGAAGATTACTCTAGTCTCCAACATACTTCTTCTATTGATTGCTGCTCCCTCTCTAACTCACCCAAAGCAAGGTTCTTGGCAGTGACATCAGAGCATGGTTGGTAGTATTGGAAAAGCCAGGCGATCCCCACGACTGCATATACCAACTCCACCAACAGGATGGCTGACAGAGAGAAAGCAGAGAGGGAGAGAGGGGAGTGAATCACAGGGAAACAACATTACTCAATATTGTGAAATTAGACAGGATATTATGAGAACAGGTGGAGTATATTTTAAGTGTGACTATATATAGTGTGTTTGTGATAACATGCTGGTGTGTCTTACCTAGTCGTATGTAGAGGACATACTGCACAGCTTCTCTGGGCTGTGTATAGAGGATGCTGCCTCTCATACTCAGCCACATGATGGCGCTCTCACAGATCAGGCAGCTGACCAGGATGCCCAGGTACCCCCGACCATGGTCCACCAGGGTGACTGAGCAGGACTGGTCCGAGCCATAGGGCAGGCCGAACAGAACCACAGACAGAACCACCAGCCTGGCAGGGGAGGGGGAGAGAGGGGCATGACACACCCATGGTTCAGACACAACATTTTTGGGGGTAAGAATTTAATCTCATATACAGCTTCATACTTTTCGCTTGGTGCAGGGACTCCTGACCGCAACAGACAGACACAGGAACATACACTCAGAGAGAGAAACATCCAAACGCAGTACTCACCAGACGCAGTGTAGTAGGAAGAGGAAGAGGGCGGGCAGCACTAGGTCATCACTGCCAACTGACCAGCGCCGCCGAAACATCACCATACCCGGCATCACTGCCCTGTGACGGAGAGAGGAAGAAAACAGCAGGTTACGACACATATCTTTACAACCTCGAACAAAAGAGTGCTTCAAATAGTTAACACACCCTTGGCTTTAACACACCTTGCCCACATTACCCAGCATCGCTGCCCTCAGTGAAAGGAAGAGGAAGAGAGGGTGAGGAATAAAAAACACAGTGTCCTCATCATGGTGTGATCAAAAGGCCAGACCCTCTTTCCCCACTGACCAGCTTTCATAATAGCCAAGACTTCCTCAAAGCTGAACTGCAGACTATAGCAGAACTATCAGTACGCTCTCAGTTTCTCCTCGCAATTGAAGCTCTCCAGATGGAAAGAGAGAGGTGAAATGGAAATATGGAGGGAGAGAGAGCGTGAAAGAGGGGGGAGGGAGGGAGGGAGATAGTGGGTTAATGGCTAAAATAGATTATATGGACCACATAATGAGTGAGGGTGTGAGAGAGGACTTGTTTTGATGGGTCTGTTTTTACCATATACTCTGGCAATGTGAACACCACTTTTCATTCTTCCCTTCCCTTTATCCAAAAGAGCAGTCTAAAACAAGTCAAATGTGCCTTAGGCCTAGATTGAATTGAAGCTAAAGAGAGGAGGGCGAGCGTGAGGGATCTGGAGAGGTGGATAGCCTTAGCTTATAGCGTGGTGTGTTGTTAGCATATTTGGTCAGAACAGAAGCAAAGCCCACTGTCACAAAACACATGGGTAGCAGATGGTTAAAACAGTGTAACGATTGCATAGTGTGACAGTGTGCCAAGTTTGTGACTCTCATTTTATAGAGAATGTAACTATAGGGTGGGGGCAGGGATCCTAAAACTGGACAAAGTAGGCAACTACCTATTCCATGATTTTTAAGACAACTATATCTAGTGTATGCTTCAATAGAGGCTGGCTAAACACAGTGTGACAGGTCTAAATGGTCTCACTACAGATGGATTAGGGCAACTACTGCTCTTCCACCTCGGTCGCTGGCTGCCACATGGCTTCCTGTGGGTGTGACTCACATTATAGAGAAGAGGGGAATTAGAGAAGAGGGAAAGAAAGAGGGAATAAGAGTTAACCCCTTGTCATTTAGGCCGAAACAAAATCAGGCTAATGAAATATAGCAGGTCCCACAATGCAGGAGGCCTCTCCCCCACCACTAGGGACAGTGACGTCATCACTCCAAGCCTGCCTCTCCTCCAGGCCATGTGTTATAGCCTAGATGCAGGTTGCAGTCCCCGTGGGGACCTTACCAGTGGAAAATACAGTACCACTTTAATTGGATAGGTTATTTCAATAGGATCAGTAAAGCAGCACACACACTCTCATTTTCTATAACTATCAGAGTACCAATAAGCCTATGTGTTTTTCTTGAATCTGATTAGGCCTAGATTTAGAAGAGTCTGGGACAGGTATTGACGGAGGAGATTGTAGGGAGAAGTTTCTGTTCTCAAACCCCTCACTGTCTCTTTGTCTTTCAGAAAGTATAATAGGTTACATATTAACTATTAACATTGGTCAGTTCAGCTTGCCTTTTAGGGCAATGACTCCCAGGATCTCTAACAAAGAGAGTATGGATTTAATGGCAGGTGTAGAGTAAACAGCTTTCCTTTGCCAACTGGTAGGCTATTCTAGGAACCCTACATCTACAGTGGGGAAAAAATGTATTTAGTCAGCCACCAATTGTGCAAGTTCTCCCACTTAAAAAGATGAGAGAGGCCTGTAATTTTCATCATAGGTACACGTCAACTATGACAGACAAATTGAGATTTTTTTTCCAGAAAATCACATTGTAGGATTTTTTATGAATTTATTTGCAAATTATGGTGGAAAATAAGTATTTGGTCACCTACAAACAAGCAAGATTTCTGGCTCTCACAGACCTGTAACTTCTTCTTTAAGAGGCTCCTCTGTCCTCCACTCATTACCTGTATTAATGGCATCTGTTTGAACTTGTTATCAGTATAAAAGACACCTGTCCACAACCTCAAACAGTCACACTCCAAACTCCACTATGGCCAAGACCAAAGAGCTGTCAAAGGACACCAGAAACAAAATTGTAGAGCTGCACCAGGCTGGGAAGACTGAATCTGCAATAGGTAAGCAGCTTGGTTTGAAGAAATCAACTGTGGGAGCAATTATTAGGAAATGGAAGACATACAAGACCACTGATAATCTCCCTCGATCTGGGGCTCCACGCAAGATCTCACCCCGTGGGGTCAAAATGATCACAAGAACGGTGAGCAAAAATCCCAGAACCACACGGGGGGACCTAGTGAATGACCTGCAGAGAGCTGGGACCAAAGTAACAAAGCCTACCATCAGTAACACACTACGCCGCCAGGGACTCAAATCCTGCAGTGCCAGACGTGTCCCCCTGCTTAAGCCAGTACATGTCCATGCCCGTCTGAAGTTTGCTAGAGTGCATTTGGATGATCCAGAAGAGGATTGGGAGAATGTCATATGGTCAGATGAAACCAAAATAGAACTTTTTGGTAAAAACTCAACTCGTCGTGTTTGGAGGACAAAGAATGCTGAGTTGCATCCAAAGAACACCATACCTACTGTGAAGCATGGGGGTGGAAACATCATGCTTTGGGGCTGTTTTTCTGCATAGGGACCAGGACGACTGATCCGTGTAAAGGAAAGAATGAATGGGGCCATGTATCGTGAGATTTTGAGTGAAAACCTCCTTCCATCAGCAAGGGCATTGAAGATGAAACGTGGCTGGGTCTTTCAGCATGACAATGATACCAAACACACCGCCCAGGCAACGAAGGAGTGGCTTCGTAAGAAGCATTTCAAGGTCCTGGAGTGGCCTAGCCAGTCTCCAGATCTCAACCCCATAGAACATCTTTGGAGGGAGTTGAAAGTCCGTGTTGCCCAGCGACAGCCCCAAAACATCACTGCTCTAGAGGAGATCTGCATGGAGGAATGGGCCAAAATACCAGCAACAGTGTGTGAAAACCTTGTGAAGACTTACAGAAAACGTTTGACCTGTGTCATTGCCAACAAAGGGTATATAACAAAGTATTGAGAAACTTTTGTTATTGACCAAATACTTATTTTCCACCATAATTTGCAAATAAATACACATTTTTGACATGCGTTTTTCAGTTTTTTGTTGTTGTTATTCTGTCTCTCACTGTTCAAATAAACCTACCATTCAAATTATAGACTAATTTCTTTGTCTGTGGGCAAACGTACAAAATCAGCAGGGGATCAAATCCTTTTTTCCCTCACTGTAACACAGCCTTCACCATAGCTACGGTATGCAGAACCCATCTCCAAGAGACTGACCCCCTTCCCTCATACACACAAATACACACAAACATATCGACTACAACAGTCTCAGGGTGCTTCTTAACATGCATCAAACGGTCTAGTTGAAGACAGCCTATGTAAAACATCTTAACATGGTATTGGCAGCTGGACCATATTACAATTACATTTATTTATTGTGTACCTTTGGGGAAATTTAGTATTGCATATGGGGTTTCAGGCTAGTCTCTGCAAGACAGTTCTCTCCATTCTGTTAACTGTGAGTCATGGAATCTCTCACTACTACAATCTATTCTAATTTGTATCTGTGAATCCAACTAACATGTGTTTTGTGGAATGTGTGTATGACAAGTCCCTGCATGTGAGAAATGTTTTGTTCTCCACACAGCACACTCAGAGAGAAACCTCTTCAGTATACAGCTTTGTCTGTCCAGTGACGACTCAAAACAATGATTCAAACCCTTTCCTGTAGTCAAATGACCTAGTGTCCTCGTGTGGAACACTATTAATATTTTTCACAATTTCATAATTAATAAAGTTTGGTTTTTTTAACGCCGAAAATCACTTCTATGTTAAACAGTTTTGTTATATTTCAGTCTTCTGTGATGTATATAAAGTGTAAAATTGGGATGCAAACTCAAAATGTAATACATCTGACATGGTACAGGTGTCTTCTTTTTTGTAAGCCCTTAACCGTGTGTGAGGTGTATACTTTTGTTTCAAAGTAGATATGTTTAAGACTTACCAAGAATCACTCAGTGTGACCCTGATTTAGCCCACTGCAGTAAAAGGTTAATCCTTTTAGGTTTCATGTTTGACTGACTGTCAACCACCCATCTGGCCCCTGCTAGGCCTATTAGAATGCAGCTTACTACTTTTTCAGATACCTACAAATTAGAGACTGTTAGAAAACACCTCCCAACATTTGGGAATGCTAAACCTTCCATGTTTGACGGATGCATAAAAATATGCCCCACCTCAGACAAACTGATATCTCGTCTATATGACGCTTTTCAATCTGTTAGCGCACCCTCTACTGATGCCATTAAGGCAAAATGGGAGGAAGAACTAGGGACTGACATTTCGGTGGCAGACTGGGAGGATAGCTTGGAGTATATCCACACCTGCTCCATTAACTCCAGACATCGTCTCATACAATTTAAGGTATTACACAGATTACACTATTCCAAAACTAAACTGCATAGGATATTTCCTGATACATCCCCTGTGTGAGATAAATGTCAGGCTGAGCAGGGTACACTACTCCACTGCTTTGCCCTATGCTCTAGCCTGTATGGTTATTGGTGTGGAATTTTTGGGGTCCTCTCTGAAGTTCTGGAGACTTCAATAGACCCAGACCCGCTGCTGATAATCCTGGGAGTGTCCGATTCCCTAAACGGATTAACCAACTCCCAAAAACAACTCATCTCTTACAGTCTCATTTCGGCAATTAAATTAATCTTGTTGTTTTGGAAAAGGAGGGAAGCGCCCTCTACCAAATTATGGCTCAGCGAATTGGCAAACACTGTACACTTAGAAAGAATTAGATATATTCGGAACAATAAATTATCAACATTTGATCAAATCTGGCAGCCTTTCCTCTCTTACTTGGACCAGTCGGCGCTGTGAATTTGTACTTTTTAATGCACTCTCAATTGTCATATTGTAATCTACCTTTGGGCAGCGTGTGCTGGCCCCACCACCCGAGCAGTCGGGAGGGGAATAGGGTGGAATAGGGGGGGGGGGGGGGGGGGGGGATAAAGTGGGGTATAAGTGGGGGGGTTACATCTACCCTTTTTCTTTCTACCTGTCCCTGTTCTGTATGTCTTGTTTTGTAATATTTGTTTTGTGCCCAGAACTCTGGGTCTTGTTGTTCATGTCTGTTCTCTTATGTTTAGATAAGAACTGTACACGTGTCTTTCATACCTATACACCATTCCTGTGTGTGTGTTCAATCAAAAATATTTGAACGAGAATGCCGCTTACTGAATATAGCCTAAGTAACATTGCAAGAATATTACTGTTGTAGTAGTCGGTTATGAGCCCACACAGATGGATAAAGTCATGTTCACAATTAACTATTTTACACGGCCGTTTGTTTAGTGTGCTATACTAAATGACAGTAGGTTGAACACCAATCCCTATTTCACATTCTAGTTACAGCAGGTTTATTGTGCTGAGCTCAATTGCTTGTTTAAGCCCAGGTTAGTGCAGCACATTACACCAAACTGCGCCAGTCTCATACGGCAGGTTGAGTCTAACTGTGCCAGTCTCATACAGCAGGTTGAGTCTAACTGTGCCAGTCTCATACGGCAGGTTGAGTCTAACTGTGCCAGTCTCATACGGCAGGTTGAGTCTAACTGTGCCAGTCTCATACGGCAGGTTGAGTCTAACTGTGCCAGTCTCATACAGCAGGTTGAGTCTAACTGTGCCAGTCTCATACGGCAGGTTGAGTCTAACTGTGCCAGTCTCATACGGCAGGTTGAGTCTAACTGTGCCAGTCTCATACGGCAGGTTGAGTCTAACTGTGCCAGTCTCATACGGCAGGTTGAGTCTAACTGTGCCAGTCTCATACGGCAGGTTGAGTCTAACTGTGCCAGTCTCATACGGCAGGTTGAGTCTAACTGTGCCAGTCTCATACAGCAGGTTGAGTCTAACTGTGCCAGTCTCATACGGCAGGTTGAGTCTAACTGTGCCAGTCTCATACGGCAGGTTGAGTCTAACTGTGCCAGTCTCATACGGCAGGTTGAGTCTAACTGTGCCAGTCTCATACAGCAGGTTGAGTCTAACTGTGCCAGTCTCATACAGCAGGTTGAGTCTAACTGCGGCAGTCTCCACGTGCCATTTGCATCAGGTCGAGTGTAAGTGGGTCACACAGTGATGCTTCGCATATCAGTTTGGTGAGCAAACATCTTGCCTCCCTCTCGCTCTCCGTTTTAGGCCAACTCAGGAGTGTTTGCCCGTAAAAGCAAATAGACCGTGTCTCTGGACCTAAGGACATCTCTGCAAACACACAGAGCAATACAACTGGTTTGAAAATAAACAAACTGGTTAATCACTCCAATTACTGTCTTAAAAGGTGGGTTTAGAAAAAGGCTGATCTCATACCGTTGAAGTCGGAAGTTTATATACACCTTAGCCAAATACGTTTAAACTCAGTTTCACAATTCCTGACATTTAATCCTAGTAAACATTCCCCGTCTTAGGTCAGTTAGGATCACCACTTAATTTTAAGAATGTGAAATGTCAGAATAATAGTAGAGAGAATGATTTATTTCAGCTTTTATTTCTTTCATCACATTCTCAGTGGGTCAGAAGTTTACATACACTCAACTAGTATTTGGTAGCATTGCCTTTAAATTGTTTAACTTGGGTCAAACGTTTCAGGTAGCCTTCCACAATAAGTTGGGTGAATTTTGGCCCATTCCTCCTGACAGAGCTGGTGTAACTGAGTCAGGTTTTGTAGGCCTCCTTGCTCGCACACGCTTTTTCAGTTATGCCCACACATTTTCTATTGGATTGAGGTCAGGGCTTTGTGATGGCCACTCCAATACCTTGACTTTGTTGTCCTTAAGCCATTTTCCCACAACTTTGGAAGTATGCTTGGGGTCATTGTCCATTTGCGACCAAGCTTTAACTTCCTGACTGATGTCTTGAGCTGTTGCTTCAATATATCCACATCATTTTCCTTCCTCATGATGCCATCTATTTTGTGAAGTGCACCAGTCCCTCCTGCAGCAAAGCACCCCCACAGCATGATGCTGCCACCCGTGCTTCACGGTTGGGATGGTGTTCTTTGGCTTGCAAGGTTTCCCCTTTTTCCTCCAAACATAACGATGGTCATTATGGCCAAATTTCTATTTTTGTTTCATCAGACCAGAGGACATTTCTCCAAAAAGTACGATCTTTGTCCCCATGTGCAGTTGCAAACTGTAGTCTGGCTTTTTTATGCCGGTTTTGGAGCAGTGTCTTCTTCCTTGCTGAGCGGCCTTTCAGGTTATGTCGATATAAGACCTGTTTTACTGTGGATATAGATACTTTTGTACCTGTTTCCTCCAGCATCTTCACAAGGTCCTTTGCTGTTGTTCTGGGATTGATTTGCACTTTTCTCACCAAAGTACATTCATCTTTAGGAGACAGAACGCTTCTCCTTCCTGAGCGGTATGACGGCTGCGTGGTCTCATGGTGTTTATACTTGCGTACTATTGTTTGTACAGATGAACGTGGTACCTTCAGGCATTTGGATATTGCTCCCAAGGATGAACCAGACTTGTGGAGGTCTACAATTTCTTTTCTGAGGTCTTGGCTGATTTATTTTGATTTTCCCAAGCAAAGAGGCACTGAGTTTGAAGGTAGGCCTTAAAATACATCCACAGGTACACCTCCAATTGACTCAAATGATGTCAATTAGCCTATCAGAAGCTTCTAAAGCCATGACATCATTTTGTGGAATTTCCCAAGCTGTTTAAAAAGGCACAGTCAACTTAGTGTATGTAAACTTCTGATCCACTGGAATTGTGAAATAATCGGTCTGTAAACAATTGTTGGAAAAATTACTTGTGTCATGCACAAAACTATAGTTTGTTAACAAGAAATGTGTGGAGTGGTTGAAAAACGAGTTTTAATGACTCCAACCTAAGTGTATGTAAACTTCCGACTTCAACTGTATAGGCTATGCCTACTATTAAATCAAACATTATAGAGAAAATTCCTTTACAAAAAGCTTGGTAACAACGGGTCAACTTCTTATCAAATTGAATAATAAGGTATTTTGTAAACATATTGCCTATCACCCTAGGTGGCATTTTACCTGATAGAAAATCTCATCATAGTAAAGTATTTGAGGTTATTACCCATGACCCAAACCCACCCACTCCACTAACTTCGACCCACATTTAATTTCACAGCCATTTGAGGCCTGATGAATTTGAGTGGGTAGGATAGAGTGAGGTATACTGGTACATCTTTAGTCATTTGATGTGTGATCAGTAGATTAGTTGATTAAATGCAGTCCAATTATCCCCAATCCCATGCTTCAGCCTCTCTGTCGGTCTGGCTGGTTGACATTCTTTGACACTTCCTCTGAAAGCCAGCTGTCCCCTCATCGCAATGTCTTTGGAGGTGACTGTGTATACAGTGGGTTCTGGAATTATTGGATCCCTTGTTAAAGATGAGAAACAAATATACTGTATGAAATAAATAATACTGAGCTATAGTGTGCCCCAAAAAATTGAACAATTATATTATTTTATACTAATACAATTTCTCAGAGAAAGAGATTTTGTTGAACAAGTAATACAAAAAAAATATCTAAAAAAAAAGGGCTCAAAATTATTGGATCCCCCGGTTTTCAAAACTCCAGCACCCTCCACCAGGATAACAACGCTGAGCCTTTTTCTAAAATGTTTTATAAAGATTGAAGAACACATTGGGGTGGGGATCTTAGACCATTCCTCCATACAGAATCCTTCCAGATCCTTTATATCCTTCATCTACGCTTACGGACTGCCCTCTTCAATTCAAACCACAGGTTTTCAATGAGGTTCAAGTCCGGAGACTGAAATGGCCATAGCAAAATGTTGACTTTGTGGTCAATTAACCATTTCTTTGTGGATTTTTGTGTGTGCTTGGGGTCATTGTCTTGCTGGAAGATTCACTTGCGGCCAAGTTTCAGCCTCCTGGCAGAGGCAACCAGGTGGTTGGCTTAAATGTCCTTGTACTTGGTAGAGTTCTTGATGCCATTGACCTTAACCAGGGCCCATGGAGTTTGCTAAACGGCATTGGCACTTGGATTGGAACCGGTGCTATGGGTAATTTCCATGTAAAATGACCCAAGAGCACCAACATGTGAAGTTCATAGGAGCATGTCAAATTGGGTGTCACATGAAAGCTACAAGTCTATATCTTTGAGCAATTAAGGCATATATAAAAAAAATTTAAACAACATTTAAATCAGAAAAATGTTGAATAAGCAAAGGCTTTGATTTCGTCAAACATATGAAAAAGGAGTCTTAGAAAACATCTACCAGAAAAAGTCTTAAAAAGGTATTAAAAATACACCAAAACACAATAATGTTGAGATAAAGACACCTGCCAACTGATATCAACACACATTTACACTGAACAAACATATGAAAGCAACATGTAAAGTGCTGGTCCCATGTTTCATGAGCTGAAATAAAAGATCCCAGAATTGTTCCATGCGGACAAAAAAAGCGTATTTCTCCGAAATGTTGTACACAAATGTGTACATCCCTGTTAGTGAGCATTTCTCATTTGCCAAGATAATCCATCCACCTGACAGGTGTGGCATATCAAGAAGCTGATTCAACAGCATGATCATTACACAGGTGCAACTTGTGCTGGGAACAATAAAAGGCCACTCTAAAATGTGCAGATTTGTCATACAACACAATGCCACATATGTCTCAAGTTGATGGAGCGTGCATTTGGCATGCTGACTGCAGGAATGACCAACAGAGCAGGTGCCAGAGAATTTAAATGTTCATTTCTCTACCATAAGCTGCCTCCAACGTCGTTTGAGAGAATTTGGTAGTACGTCCAACCGGCCTCACAACCGCAGACCACGTGTAACCACGCCAGCCCAGGACCTTCACATCCGGCTTCTTCACCTGCGGAATCGTCTGAGACCAGCCACCTGGACAGCTGATGAAACTGTGGGTTTGCACAACCGAAGAATTTCTGCACACACTGTCAGAAACGTCTCAGGGAAGCTCATCTGCATGCTCTTCGTCCTGACCTGACTGCAGTTCGGCGTCGTGACCCACTTCTGTGGGCAAATGCTCACCTTTGATGGCCACTGGCGCGCTGGAGAAGTGTGCGCTTCACGGATGAATCCTGGTTTCAACTGTATCGGGCACATGGCAGAGAGCGTATATGGTGTCATGTGGGTGAGCGGTTTGCTGATGTCAACATTGTGGCCCATGGTTGCGGTGGGGTTATGGTATGGGCAAGCATAAGCTACTGACAACGAACACAACTGCATTTTATCGATGGCAATTTGAATGCACAGAGATACTGTGACGAGATCCTGAGGCCCATTGTTGTGCCATTCATCTGCCGCCATCACCTCATGTTTCAGCATGATAATGCACGTCCCCATGTCGCAAGGATCTGTACACAATTCCTGGAAGCTGAAAATGTCCCAGTTCTTCCATGGCCTGCATACTCACCAGACATGTCACCCATTGAGCATGTTTGGGACACTCTGGATCGACGTGTGCAACAACGTGTTCCAATTCCCGCCAATATCCAGCAACTTTGCACAGCCATTGAAGAGGAGTGGGACAACATTCCACAGACCACAATCAACAGCCTGATCAACTCTATGCGAAGGAGATGTGTCCGCGCTGCATGAGGCAAATGGTGGTCACACGCTCCTACTTATTTTTTTTAAGGTACACTACCGGTCAAAAGTTTGGGGTCACTTAGAAATGTCCTTGTTTTCAAAAATAAATAAAAAAGTCCATTAAAATAACATCAAATTGATCAGAAATACAGTGTAGACATTGTTAATGTTGTAAATGGCTATTGTAGCTGGAAACGGCTGATTTCTAATGGAATATCTACATAGGCGTACAGAGGCCCATTATCAGAAACCATCAGTCCTGTGTTCCAATGGCACATTGTGTTTGCTAATCCAAGTTTATCATTTTAAAAGGCTAATTGATCATTAGAAAAACCTTCTAGGCAGAGTTGCAAAGAAAAATCCATATCTTAGACTGGCCAATAAAAATTAAAGATTAAGATGGTCAAAAGAACACAGACACTGGACTTTTTCTTTGCAACTCTGCCTAGAAGGTCAGCATCCCGGAGTCGCCGCTTCACTGTTGACGTTGAGACTGGTGTTTTGCGGGTACTATTTAATGAAGCTGCCAGTTGAGGACCTGTGAGGCGTCTGTTTCTCAAACTAGACACTAATGTATTTGTCCTCTTGCTCAGTTGTGCACCGGGGCCTCCCACTCCTCTTTCTATTCTGGTTAGAGCCAGTTTGCGCTGTTCTGTGAAGGGAGTAGTACACAGCTTTGTACAAGATCTTCAGTTTCTTGGCACTTTCTCGCATGGAATAGCCTTCATTTCTCAGAACAAGAATAGACTGACGAGTTTCAGAAGAAAGTTCTTTGTTTTTGGCCATTTTGATTCTGTAATCGAACCCACAATTGCTGATGCTCCAGATACTCAACTAGTCTCAAGAAGGCCAGTTTTATTGCTTCTTTAATCAGCACAAGAGTTTTCAGCTGTGCTAACATAATTGCAAAAGGGTTTTATAATGATCAATTAGCCTTTTAAAATGATAAACTTGGATTAGCAAACACAACGTGCCATTGGAACACAGGACTGACGGTTGCTGATAATGGGCCTCTGTACGCCTATGTAGATATTCCATTAAAAATCAGCCGCTTCCAGCTACAATAGCCATTTACAACATAAAAAATGTCTACACTGTATTTCTGATCAATTTGATGTTATTTTAAATGGACAAAAAAAATTGCTTTTCTTTCGATAACAAGGACATTTCTAAGTGACCCCAAACCTTTGAACGGTAGTGTATCTGTGACCAACAGGTGCATATCTGTATTCCCAGTCATGTGAAATCCATAGATGAGGGCCTAATTTATTTATTTAAAATTGACTGATTTCCTTATATGAACTGTAACTCAGTAAAATCCTTGAAATTGTTGCATGTTGTGTTTATATTTTTGTTCAGTATAGTTTAGGACGATTGTTTCTGCCTTCTGTAAGTTTAAGATATTTTCTAATTCCTCTTCCTCATAAGGGAGGATAATGAAAGCAGAGAAGTAACAAGTAAAAGGTAGAACTATGAATTTTTTACTGATATACATTTTGTTTATGAATGATTTGGTTATACATTTTTTTAAATTATGTTACCAAATCGGTAACAGAATTTCAACAACAAAAATCAACAAAAATTTTAATAAATAAAAATCGGTAATGGAATTTCTGCAATTAAATTGCCTACAGTGGGATATCATAGTAGTCACAAACCACAGTTGGGTCATCTGCTACTGTCCTCCCTTCCACTGGCATACTGTTCAGCTGATAACTGTTTTCTTTCTATTTCTGTCGTCTGGTGGTCAAAGCAAGAGTGTGAAAAGTCTGGATAACCCCTCCCGGCAGGTAGACTAGCGGTTAAGAGCGTTGGGCCAGTAACTGAGAGGTCGCTGGTTCGAAATGGCGGAGAGATTTCTGCATATTGCACCTTTAAATGTGGAAGACACATTTCGGTTGAATGCAGTCAGTTGTGCAACTGACTAGGTATCCCCCTTTCCCTTCCCTCGCTCACTCTTTCTTTCTCTCTCTCTCCAATTAATATCACCTCTCCCCGCTCTTACTGACATCTACCCATGAGCTCCCTCTCTTTCTATTTACTGTAACCAGCATCCTCACCCACTGAGCACCGACCAACACCGGACGTCCATGGATGTTGAAAAGTAGTTTAAATTTGGTCAGTCCACCGTCCTCAGACATCGTTTTTTGATCAGCCTTTATTTCAACGTCACAGACGTATGGACCGACCTTCATTTGGCCCAAACATAGACGTCCATGATTGGTTCAGATTTGGTCCGGACCAAATCTGAACCAATTATAGACGTCTACAGTATGTTTCACAAGTTTGGAAAGTAGAGTACAGTACAGTGCTAACAGTACAGTAAAGAAAAGTAGAGATTAGTTCAGTATATTACACTACAGTGGAATAGAGTTCAGTACAGTACACAGTAGAGAACACTAAAGTAGAGTACACTATAATGTACTGTACTCTACTTTACTTTCTGGTACTTTATTGAACTCTACTTTGCTGAGATTTTTTCAAACTCAAGGTATCATGTAATAGCTGACACCCCATTCTTTCTGCAGACATCTTTTAATTTTAATTCAGAGCAGACATATTTTGGAAAACGTGGTCACAAACTGAGGGAGATTTTACCGAAATTATGTTACCATCTTTGCATCTGCACAGTTCTTTCAGTAAATGTGTTTTTGTAAAATGTTCAGTGTACATTTCTTTAATTAGTTGTATGGTTTGTTAAACTTTAAAATCAATAGTTTTTGTTTGGCATACATTTTAAGTGACATCTGAGCCTCAGTGCAATTCCGTTACCATGGAATTACCTTATGGTCATATGACACGGAAATATAGGTATTTGGCCACACATACCAGCGGTGGGTTTGGCCATCGAAAGAACAATGCATATGCAGAAAATACCTCATACTGTAAAATATGCTGGTGGATCTTTGATGTTATGGGGCTATTTTGCTTCCATTGGTCCTGGGGCCCTTGTTAAAAGGTCAACGGCATCATGAACCTTACCAAGTACCAGGACATTTTAGCCAAAAAGCTGGTTGCCTTTGTTTGGCCACAAGTGGATCTTCCAGCAAGACAATAACCTCAAGCACACATCAAAATCCACAAAGAAATGGTTAATTAACCACAAAAATCAACATTTTGCAATGGCCATTTCAGTCTCTGGACTTCAACCCCATGGAATTGAAGAGGGCCGTCCATAAGAGCAGACGAAGGATATCAAGGATCTGGAAATATTCTGGATGGAGGAATGGTCTAAGATCTCGCCTAATGTGTTCTACAATTTCATAAAACATTTTAGAAAAAGGCTTAGTGTCGTTATCCTCGCAATGGGAGGGTGTTAGAGTATTGAAAGGGGATCCAATAATTTTTACCCCCGTCTTTTTTAGATATTTTTGTATTACTTGTTAAACAAAATCTCATTCTCTGAGCAAATTGTAATAGTATTAAATATATACTTTTTTTTTTTATAAAACATTTAGCATAGAATATAGCTCAGTATTTGTATTATTTATTTCATAAAGTCTTTTTTGCTCATCTTTATCAAGGGATTAAATAATTCCAGACCCCACTGTACATACACAAACATTGTGCTAAAACATTGTGTGCATAGCTGTTTGTGGCCACGTGAACTAGCTGGTTCCATTCCCTCTGTCTCAAGTCTCATACAGTATAGCGCTGAGGGGTCATGGTTAGCCAGAATCATTTAAATCAAGGAACATTTTGTGCTGTCTTTTATTGTTACACTTTCAAGCTATGTAGAGGAAACACTGACATTGAACAACTGTAATAATACATTTGATCCAATTCCTCTAATAAATCCTTAAATACAGTAATCAAATTCCTTCTCATAAAACAGGGAGAAAACACACTGTTCTATGCGACACAGGAAGGCTCTATTTTCTCTGTCCAGACTTCAGTACACATAATGCATAATGAGTACATACTAACAAGTGGGCTACACAATCAGAACGTAATATTTACACACATACATCCGAATGCATATACTATCACACAAACTCACAGAATAGAGTGTAGAGTGTGGAGAGGTGAAAGGGATTGAGTGGGCGGGGAGTGTGAGTGAAAGACAGAGAAAGAGGCAGAGGGAGAGTGGGAGTGAGTGGCACATGGCTTTCAGTCTAAAAAAGGGAAAGAGCGGCATGAAGCCAAAACCAGAATCTGGATTAGCTAGATAAAGAATGGGGAGAGGAAAGGAGAGAAAATGTAGGTTTCTTCACTGTTGAAATGGTGCAGACGCGTGCCACTGCTTTCGCAGTTACAAACGTCTTCTAAAATATGAATAGTGAATGAGCGTGTGGGTAGAGTGAGAAGAGGGGGGGGGGGGGCAGGGAGAAAGATGGATGGACAAAGCAGGAAGATGAGACGAAGAGACAGGAAAAGAGGGAGAGATAGGCTAGAGATTTCATGTTAAAGGTAGGCTGGATGGTGCATGGAAGAGGATGGCGTAATAAAAGACAGATGAAGGAGGAAGATGGAGGAGTAGGCTACTAGGAGTAACAGAGGAGGAGGAGGAGGAGGAGGAGGAGGAGAGCGTGTGACGAGGATGTAGGAACTCATGAGAGAGAAAAAGAGAGAAGCTCTGTGTATAGTGTGACACTGACCCAGGCAGACAGAGAGAGAGCTGCACATGGAGGCTGGAGCAGACGGGTATAGGGCTGGGAGCCGAGAGACAGGGCCCTGCTGCAACCGTACTGCTCTGCCAGCCTGGGTGAACATCACCCTGTGAACTCTCTCGATAACGTCCAAATCACTCACCTATTCATGTCTAACACCTAACAAATACACCCTGAAGACACTTCACGCTGCACCCCTAATATCCTCCTCAGTCCTCACACCACACGGCTGTGCACGCAAAATACCTAACGCACTGGGAGTTTGACCCCTATGCCCCCCACACATTGCACACCTGTGTCCTCTCAACATCACACACTAGAACAAATACAGTATGTGACATACAGTCAGGTCCAGAATTATTGGCACCCTTGATTGAGATGAGCAAAAAAGACTGATCCCTCCCAATGTCTTCTCCAATCTCATAAAACATTTTAACAAAAAGGCTCAGTGCTGTTATCCTCGCAAGGTTAGGTATTTAAAACAGGGGTGGCAATCATTTTGACCCCCATCTTTTTGAGAATATTTTTTGAATTACTTGTTAAACTACATTTATTTCTCTGAGAATTGCATTTGTATAAAATAAAATAATTGTCCATTTTTTTTGCATACAATATAGCTCAGTATTTGTATTATTTATTTGATAGTCTTTTTTGCTCATCTTTATCAAGGGTGCCAATAATTCTGGTCCTAATGTATGACCATATATGACTTTATAAACTCCTCTAATAAACTGTAGCTGTAAATTACTTAGCTAGTCAATCATTTACAGTCATTTTGTAGTCCAAAAATGCCATGACCATCACAGTACTCCAGATAAAACCTCACTCTTTGAATACAAAAACCGTCAATGACACACATTATATGTGGTTTGGCACATTGAGGCTTCCTTAAATAAATGGTACCCTATTCCCTTTATAGTGCACTACTTTTGAACAGGGCCGTAGGGCTCTATCGAGAATATGGTGCCATTTCAGACGCACTTTGTGAAAGACACAACCGTCAGGAGAGGAGAGGAGAGGAGAGGTACTCTGTGGGGGTTGGGGAGTCAGCAGGAAGGGAGTAAGTGGAAGCAGGTGTAAACAAAGCAGACAGTATTGAGTTGTACTGTGGCTAGGAACCTCTTAGCCCCCTACTGTAAATCTAATGGATTATTAGGCTTTTAAAATGGTTGTGTTTGTCAGACAGAGACACCAGATTTCTGTCTGAGAAAAGCAGTTTCATTGAAAATATGGCCATACCACCAGTGTGATCTTTCCCATATTAGATTCAATCTGAAAACATGATAGAAGTAGTTTCTTTTATGTTGGAGAAATCCGTCTAAATTGATGTCATGAAGTCCAGAATGTGATACGTGGTCCTCTGTAGCTCAGCTGGTAGAGCACGGCGCTTGTAACGCCAAGGTAGTGGGTTCGATCCCCGGGACCACCCATACACAAAAATGTATGCACGCATGACTGTAAGTCGCTTTGGATAAAAGCGTCTGCTAAATGGCATATTATTATTATTATTATAGTTGTTTGTTGTGATGGTAATTATTGGCTAGGGAGTGGTTGCTGTGAAATGACCAAAGCAAAAGTACAATAGCACCTCTACTGGAAACAGAGATATGTGTGTGTGCAACATGAACGTACATCTCACACACCACATACACTCCAGTCTCATCTCAGGTATTTGAATCAAACTTGTTCCATAAACGATGGGAAAGAGGTTGGAGGAAAACTTGAGGAGCAGCAGAGCCACAGTACTAAGGTGTAATTATTAGTCCAAATGGAACGTTTTTGCAACTGTACTGAACAAAAATGTAAACGCAACATGTAAAGTGTTGGTACCATGTTTTATGAGCTAAAAGAAAAGATCCCAGAAATTTTACATACGCACAAACGCTTATTTCTCTCAACTTTTGGGCACAAATTTGTTTACATCCCTGTTAGTGAGCATTTCTAATTTTCCAAGCTAATCCATCCACCTGACAGGTGTGGCATATCAAGACGTTGATTAAACAGCATGATCATTACACAGGTGCACCTTGTGCTGGGGACAATAAAAGGCCACTCTAAAATGTGCAGTTTTGTCACACAACACCACAGATGTCTCAAGGAGCGTGCAATTGGCATGCTGACTGCAATAATGTCCACCAGAGCTGATGCCAGAGAATGTAATGTTAATTTCTCTACCATCTGTATTCCCAGTCATGTGAAATCCATAGATTAGGGCCTAATTTATTTATTTCAAATCGACTGATATCCTTACAGTATATGAACTGTAACACAGTAAAATCTTTGAAATTGTTGCGTTTATATTTTTGTTTAGTGAAAAACTAGAGTTTCTATTGGACAAATTCAGGTAGGTCCCGCCCCGTTTAAGAAGCGTTTTGCAAAAGAATCAACGTAATGAATACGCCCCTGGGTAAACTGAGTCTGAATGCGAGATTACTACAGGGATTTAAACCTGCTTTACGGGGCAAACTGGGTCTCAAATCCACTGAAGACGCTTTGAACGTAATCCATTCACACTGCATCTCTCTGCCCATTGGATTTTGTCTTCTAGTTTTACACAACATTCTTAAAAACTCCCTACAAGTAGTAACATCTTTCAGAACATCACTTAGATCACTTTCACACTACTGCAAACAGATCATGCTTGATACACAGACATACACCTGTGATACAAGCACACATAGCTTACATGATCCACTTGTCCTTATTTGAGCCTTTATGAAAACATGCAGTGCACACAGGGAAGCTAGAATGGCACTCATGGAGATAAAGTGATTGTGACTGGGCATTCTATTTACATGTATTTATCTCTGTAGGCCCAGCTATGAGGCTGATAAAATGCTCTGTCTTCACACATTGAGCTACATGTTCTTTATCCAGCCTCTCTCCACCTGCTGCATGCCTGCACATGAGCATCATAGCCTGCCCTGTCCTGAAGGGTTATTGAGAGGAATGCAAAAACACTGGACCATCTTCAGAACGATTCCACAATGATGCAACAATAAAGGAGTAAAAACATGGTAGAGAAAAGGTTTGAATACATCTAGCCTAATCTTCAAGGTTTGCTGTGGGTTGAGCCTTCATTAAATCAACAATGGACCTGTCAATAATTGTTGGGCCATATAACCTAATGTCCGGATTTGCCTCATCTCTGATATCACTGCCTTATCACCAAGGTAGGCAACGCCAAGAAAAAAAGTCCTGTGAGAAAAGAATGTGGCATTTGTAAGATTGCTAACCCAGTTGATATAAAAAAAGGCTATTGTCTAAATAGATCAGAAATCCATGCTGTCATTGTATGACACCCCTCCACATTCCATTGATCGGCCGTTGAGCTTCTTTCTCACCTGTATTGTGACGATGCCTTGCCAAGACCCACTGCATCTGTTCTGTTCGCTCTCCCATCCTCTGCTTGTCCACCTCGAGCTCACCTCCACGCGGACCTGGACCAGGGCTCTGCCGGGGATAAACCCTGTAAAATACCGCAGCGACAATATTGCGCTGAACCGTGGCTGGCAGAACACACACGTACCTCCCTATGAATCCAGCCACGGTACTTCAAGTGACAGGTTCCACAGGAATCCGGCCCAGCCAATCAGATAAGGATCGCAGCTGGATCATACCGTAGCCTACAGTCAGAACCGTGCAGACACGAGCTCCATTTACTCTGCCTTGGTATTCAAGGTCTTGATTGTTCGATAAATTGCAACACGTCGTCGATATGTAGGATATCCGCTGCCCGATGTCTCTTCACGCCATGTATGCGTGCCGGGAGGTTCATCCATACAATGTTTCTCACTGACAGACAGTGAAGTTGAGCAAATAAATCACTACACAATGGTTTTTATATTGTGTGTATCATCTATGCCAACCAACCGGACAACTCCCGAACCCAATCGGGCAACTAGAGTAGCGGGTCCCGAGAAATTGGTTGTTGTAAACCCAGCCCTCTACAGCTCAATTTTTATCCCTGAAAAGATACGTCGTTTCTATTCCCATTCCCTATTCCGCAGCTGCGGATCAAACACCGAATCACCACTGCGCAATTTACGTAGGAACTTTACGTCATCCATCGCCCTACGATAGAACCAGTTGGATTTGCGTCGTTCTCGCAGGCTTCGGCGATTGTATGCGCTGTAGAAACCGCTGGCACACTGTGAAATGCACGACTGGTGGTTTGTGAATATCGAGGAATCTCCAACTATAGAGTTTGGGCGTGGACTCACGTCATTTCCTGAGCTAGACTTTTATTAAATAGGTGTGACCTGCGCTCAGACTGGCCCTAAATGCAAAACATGGGTAGACCACGTTTTCTTTAAAACATTAGCAAAAAATATATAATATCAAGCACATAATTAGCCAAATGCATTTTGCCATGAATAGGCAAACACTATTAGCCTTCACAACTTGGGAAGGCTACCCCACAGCGATCAGTCTGCTGCTACCTCAAGAGGTTTGGGTCATCTGTCCATGGCAGACTCGCAGGCATCACCCAAAAATAAAATAAGCTCTCTGAAATATTCATTCTTAGTAATGTAGACACTGTTGACAATAGGCCTACTTGATATCCCACATGGATACTGATTTTCAGAGATGTAAGTTTATTGTTGTAAATAATACAATCATCAGTCCATCTTACAGTATATGCTACAAGGCACAGGCACATAGGCACAAAACCTGACTGTTGGCATTGGCATTGCATTTACATTTATTTGAGTATTGACTGAGCCCTGCTGGCCATGCTTGTTAATGTCAAACATACTGCTGTGTGTTTTAGGAATGCATAAATGTTGCCAGGATGTTCCTCCTACTATAAATCTTCCTGCTATATCCTGCTTCCTCCCAGGCTGGCCCTCGCCATATAATATTAATATTAGTACATGGAGGTAACCACCTTAATGCATTATTACAGTGGTGAGAAAAGGTTTAAATGTTATAATTGACAAAAACAAGACAAAAGCAGCCAGGCCCAGAAAACATCTAATGGAGAGTTTTGAATATTTTATTTATTATTTTTTAAATCTCATATGTAATTGATGGGGGAATCCAAAGAATCATACTTGGATAGATGAGGGCTAGAGCTGACTGGTAAAAATCAGACAGCCCAATCAGACAGCCCAAATCACAGTAGAATTGTCAGTAGAATACAATGGTAGGCAGGTATCCTAGCGGTTAAGTGAATTGGGCCAGTAATCGAAAGCTTGCTGGTTTGAATCCCAGAGCAGACTAGGTGAGAAATCTGTCGATGTGCCCTTGACCAAAGCACTTAACCCTAATTGCTCCTGTAAGTCACTCTGGATAAGAGCGTTTGCTAAATGACTAAAATGACCATGTAGGCATACAGTAGTATTCGACTGAACTAGGGCTGTATTATTTGAATGATGTCATCCCCTTAGCATCACAGGGATATATTTTATTTAGATACAGACAGGGACAGTGATGCAAGAAAGTAGACTGAAGCCATGTACTGAACACACTTGAGATCAAATTTGAAACACACACAAACAACAAGCGTATTTGCTCCTTTACAAATGTGACAGTGACTCACAAACACACACATTTTGAGGCAGCATAATGACACACATTGGGTATGCAAATCTTTGACTTGCATTATATATTTTTACAGTATATACAATTTAATTACTATTGTAATAATGATTATAGTAGGCAGACAAAGACACCCTAAGCTCTAGGGCTAGGCAGAGAGAGATACAGTAAATTGAACCAAGACACAATGCAGTGTAAAGATACGGACACCCCCACTGTTTGCAGCCCAGATGGTATATCCCAGTCCTTCTCCTTTCCCTCCCTCTGTTTTCACTGTGCCCTCCATCTCTCTACTTACTCTCACTCTCTGTCTTGAGGATATTACTGAGTTCCGGCTGACAGCCTTTGCGCAGCAATTCCATCTCTCCATCCTTCCGGACATTGTTACAGAGCTGTTGGAGAGGAGAACAGAATAGCCTGAGGGTATGTACTCCCAGATGTCTACCTCCTCCCCTTCATGCCATTTCAGTATTTTGGTCTATGGGATTATCAAGGCCTGTGCAGCTCCTATCTTCATATCCTGTGCCAGCATCCTCAGTTGCACCCATTATAGTATCTCTCTGTTTTTTCTTTAATTCCTCTCTCTTTTTCTTATTTTCCTGCCTTTGGATCATTCTGTATCTCCACTATGTGTTAATACTCTCTCCTCTACTTATTCCTGTCCCCTTTCCTCCATCTTGTCCTCCATTAACAGTACATACTGTATGACTCATGTCGTTTTAGAGAGAGACAGAGAGAGAGGGAGATAAATAAAGAAATATACAGAGACAATATTTCTTGCTTGCTGAGACTGGATTAACACTTGTGTCAGACAGTGTGGGGAGTGCAGAAGACACGCATGCATCTCTGTGCCTCTGTCAACTGGGCTCTTTTTTTAGCAGCTGCAGCAGCGTGATTACTCCGTCTGTTACAAAACGTGCAGTTTCTTTCCCATGAGATTGCTCTTGACAGGATGCTGGACTTAAAGTGTTGCTTCCACTGGATGTTTGTTCCACAAATGTAATAAACAAACCAGATAATGTACATAGCAGGGACAATATGGTTCTGTTTATGTCATATTGTCTGTCAAGGTCACATTATAGCCCTACTGACCAGAGGCTTTTGCTTAATTCTGCAGTGAATAAGGAGGTTTATAATACCTTCTGTGTATGTTGATGCTCCTTGTCTGTATAATAATACCAAGGGACAGCAGAGCAGATAACAGAGTCTAATCTGTGTGATAATTCTGTCTGCCTCTGTTTGCTGTTTTCCATCAGTGAAGCAGCGCTGACCTGAAAGACCCCACCTCTGTTTCTGGATCCTATGGAAGCCAAGGCCAAGAGCGGGGCACCAGTGCCCAAGGCATCCTCTAAAGCAGAGAAGACGGAGAAGAAGGAGGTAGCTCCCCCTAAAAAGGTTGAACCCGCTCCAGTCGAGCCTCCACCCCCAGCGGCCCTTGTGGAAGAGCCTCCAGTGGAGGATGGAGCAGCTGAACCAGAGGGGGCACCAGAGGGCGGAGAGGCAGCAGAGGCCAGCACAGACTCCCTGGAAAGCCTGAAGCCCTTCCTCATTGGTGGTGCCATCATCGCTGCTGGTGCCATCCTGTTGGGGGCACTGTTGTTGGCACGGAGAAATTAACCACCACCGCTCATCATCAAAACCTATTGGTTGATGGGTTAACGAGTCACT
Source organism: Coregonus lavaretus (assembly GCF_964263955.1). Classification (NCBI taxonomy): domain Eukaryota; kingdom Metazoa; phylum Chordata; class Actinopteri; order Salmoniformes; family Salmonidae; genus Coregonus; species Coregonus lavaretus. The sequence continues at coordinate 12,360,667 of NC_139991.1, read as the reverse complement.
TGCTGATTGGTTCATAGACTATCATGCAGCTGGTAGAGATGGGGGATGGGGAGCCACTGTGCTTCTTAAGTTTAATTCAGTCTGACCTATATAAACATCAGTGAACATTCAAGTAATACATTTTTGGGCCCTTGCTAGTATACTCATGCATGAATATGCTCCACCCCTCCAACTGCACCTGCTTATAGGTCTACAGGCATTTAATCACCATACAAATACACTCCAACAGTTACACTGGACACACACATATATACAGTACTTGAATAGCTTATTTATCTAGTATGCACTGATAAACATTTTGATCTTCTGGGTCTACTAATACATAAGTTAGAAGTAGAAATATAGTAACTTTATATTGTTTGATTTTAAAAAGGTCATATGAAGTGAAGTATGAAGTATATTAAACATACTATTGTGAACAAGTCAGTGCCTAGTAGGTTTGGGGTCAATCCCATTTAAATTCCAGTCAATTCAGGAAGTACACTGAAATTCCAATTCTCTTGAATGCTTTTCAATATAGAACATTTGGAATTTGAATTTTGTTTAATTTCTGAATGGAATTTAAATGGAATTGATCCCAACCCTGGTGCCTAGTATGTGTTATTTCTATGCTCGTATTGCTTTTGCTGTAAATACACGGTCCCTGCAGATCAGATGTGAACCCCTTTGAATAACGGTTTTAGACAAGGAGATATCGTTATAACAATTCAGGGGAAGTTGCATGGTTTAGGGAAGGCTGTGTGTAAGTGAAGTCAGCAATGGCAGATAATAGTGTGACAGATGAAGTCACTTAAACAATTGTATGTGAAAGACTTCCATTTGAGTCTCTACTGATGCTGAGGTAATACAATTTCATAGTCAAATTGCCCCTATCTCCCAAATCAATATGTACATTGAGATTATAGTCAAAGTCATGCCTGGCTGCCTGCGTTTACGGCCCTGATGACTCAAATGGAGTATAAACCAAAAGCATACACACTAAATTGCCAAAGATATTATATTTTAACCCTGTGTGTTAACACTGTAAACCCTTGGTGTGTCCATTTGTCAAATGTATTAACAACTTGCATACTGCAATTTCTCTGGAGCAATAGTGTAGCTTCTATTTATTTGAAGACCATACATGTTAGAGTGTTAGTGCAAGAGACTGTGCAGCTAGTGTAATAGTACTGTACATTGTATGTATGAATTTCGATTCAGGATGAAAATATTATTATAATATATTATACATGCAATATGTGGTGTACCAATGTATGTAGTAACTTGGCCAGTTATGCTCAACAAATCAGCATATACACAAATATATTACATCCACCTCCAACCTCCAGGAAAGCCTTGAAAGTATGATGAAATGATGATAATATACATGCATTACGGTTTATTTTGTAATATATTAATATTTTTTGATAGTTTGATAAACCTAGAATTCGAGTAGAAAGCATGCATTATTGATGGGAGTAGAGAAATAGCTGAATTTATTTAGTAAATTAACTGAGATTGTTTCCTCTTTTGTTTCCCTATTAATTACAGAGAAGCTCTCCTATTTTTTACAACATACAAACTGGTTTTTTATTAAAGGCCTAGGAGATTTTCAACACCCAATCAAACATCTTGCTTGAACACTGGCATGTAGCTTACCATGATGCAATATCAACACCTCCAGCACAACAACAGACACATATTCTGCAGACACATGCTCAAATAGCCTAGTCGTCACGTCACAGAGTACTACACAAAATCTATCAGTTATTTTCCTTGGTCTCAAAGAGCGTATAAATGCAATAATTCCAGTAGGATTCCACATTTTAGCACATGTTCTGTAGGATATTAAAATAATGGTAATGATTGTGAAATGTTGATGGGTAATACTATTCTAAATGGAGAATGAGAACCAGATGATGATGATATGATAGCGGTGATTACGATGGGGATTAAACCTATATTTCCTTTCACACTCCATCCCCTGCCCCTAAAGCTCCTTGTGTAAATCCAAATGGTTATCTTGTGACTTGACCTGACCTTTATTAAAGGCAATGAACCAGATTGCATAGACTAAAGGGTCTCTTTGATGGATGTGCATCATTTTGTGTCCTACACTCCCCACCAATAGAATTAGCTAGGGTTCATTGTGTTGAGGTTGATGCACTCCTTTCATTGTTTCCTTCCCTCCATCATAACTGGTATGAATAGGACTGACTGACTATAGGCTGTATAATGTCCACCATTCACATGTTAGCGGTCATGAAAAGGAGACAAATTGTAGAAGCCATAAAGAAGAAATAGGAAATATCCAGGGGCTTTTAAATGTTATTATCATGCTGACCAATAAGGTTTCTAAACACCCTGCTGTTTTACAAATCTGCATTCTCAAAGAGATACAGTAGCCAGTTCCAGATTCATGTGAATCTAGTATTGGACTAGTCCAAAATAGAAAACTGAGGGGGGAGTCATATTCTAAACAGAGCCCTAATATCTACCATAAAAACAACAATATGTTAAGGTAAATGGAGCTATGAATGAGGCTCAGCTCATTCAATTCGATCAAACCTTTCTAGTATCCCCTGTAACGTTGCAGCCCCACGAACATGCCCTAGTATTGAGGGAGGAGCGACGCGCGTTAGCCTAGCTGCAAGCTAGCTACATTTTCTTCCTGTGTGCTTTCTTGTCTGTTTGCAAGGGTTACTGCAGAACATCTCCTACTTTACAGTGAGTCAATAACTACTTTACTGTTTGAGTCTCTATTTCGCCAATGATATAAAACACATATCTAGTTGTTCTGTGCTAACACTTTTTGGTTAACTAGCTAGCTATATGCAACGGATTTGAAAACATGTGCGCTAGCTAGTACTGTAGCTAGCTAGCACGACTGTTGACATGCCCGCGCTAAGACTGAGCGTCAGTAAACTATAGCTGGCAAGTTAGCTACAAAATTGGTAGTCTATGCATTTTCGTTTAGTTATGCATTTTTCATTGAATATCTAACGTTTTCTTCAAGCCACCCTTCTGCCGTTGGCTGGCTAGCTTTGCTAGCATGTCACCTGCTAAACTTGTTAACATTAACTACATTTGTCATTTAGCAGACGCTCTTATTCAGAGCAATTTACAGTAGAGTGCATACATTTTTCGTAATTCTGTTGCTAATTTGTTTACAGGGTCCCAGTCGATCGGATCAAAATGATTATCCCGGTCCGGTGCTTCACCTGTGGAAAAATCGTTGGGAATAAATGGGAGGCATACCTTGGCCTCCTTCAAGCTGAATACACTGAAGGGTTAGAGACTCATGTTTGCTGTGGTCATTGTTTACATTGTATTTCCCTAAGATGAATCCCTTTCTCAAAATATATTGGTGTTAACTTATTTCATCTGATATTATTTAGTAGCTACATACATAGGCTACACCTGATAAATATCACAAACTCTCCTGTCTCCTCCCCTTTGTCTGGTTGGCAGTGATGCCCTTGATGCTCTTGGTCTGAAGAGGTATTGCTGTCGGAGGATGCTGCTGGCCCATGTAGACCTCATTGAGAAGTTGCTGAATTATGCACCCCTGGAGAAATGATGGATACAACAACATACAAGAACCATCTGGCTTATTTATAGGCAAGCCCAGGCTGACTGCCAGTGAAGCAGTGCACCCTGCTGGATTGACATCCTCAAGAGACTTTTCACGCCTTGTTTGAATTGTACACGTTTGTTGTTGTTGAATAAAGCAACAAATACTTCATTTATAATAAGTGCTTTGTAAAGCAGAGTCAAAGTTCTGTAATATGGTTTCTTTGTGTTGGCTCAGTGACCTAGTTTCACTTCGTCTCGCATGCACTCTGCATCCTGAGAGAACATAGAACCCTGCTAGGCAAGGCTCATTTCACTAGTGTCTTCTGAATTCCTGCTGCTTTATCAGGCAAAAACATGGTTTTATTTCAATCAATAAGGTTACAGCCACTTGCCATGTCATTTACATTATTGTGTAAATAAAAATGACAGTAGGCCAACCCCTTTAAGCAGCATGGGTCAGGCAATGAAAACGACCTGGTCCTCTAGTGTAACAATCCCTTTTTGCAATCAACACACTTGTTCCAACTCATTTTAACAGCCTTTTTTAATCAGTTCAAATTTGATACAAAAGAAGGGGGAAGAGGGAAAAAAAACACTGCACAGTTCAACATATAAAATGTTTACCTCTGCTTTGTGCATGCAGGTGTGGCAAACAACAAAAGTTGCAGCCACAACCCTGAAACCGTCAATTCATAATCAAAAAATTAAATTACAAAGACAGTATCACTGTGAGAAAGAGGGGGTTGGTGATGGCTGAGATCAGAAGATTATGATGAGAAGGTAAAATGCTTGGTGGCTGCTGAGTACCAGGGAAATGTGAACGTGGGGGCAGTAGGTTGTGGAGATGGGGGGGCTATGGACATTCATTTTGTCTCACCATCAGTTCATCCATTATCCTAGACTTTTAAGCAGCTTGGCCCAGAAATAAAGTCCTGTCTCCCATCCTACTCAGCCTGACAGGGACAAAGACAGCCTAGAATGTCCTGAAAAGAACAGACAAAAGTTCTGTCAGGAGTGTGTTAATACAAGGGGTTGACTGAAAAAACAGGTGCTTGGCAATTAGAGGTGGTGGTGTATTTCAGGATGTGAGTAAGTGGTGGTGGTCTGGAGATGAGGGGATTACATAATTAGAGGGGAGATGTGTTGGAGTTATGACAGGGTCAGAGAGCTTACCTAGCGGTGCCGCTCACGGTGCTCCCTATGTCTATCTCGTTCCCGAACCCGCTCCCGGTCTCTCCCATCTCGCTCCCCACTTAGGGAGCGTTCTCGGTGCCGGCGGGACATTCCTGCAGCCTCCCATTCCTGGCTGTAGGACTCTTCCCTTTCTTCCCTTCCCCTGCCTCTGTCCCGTTCTCTGTTCCTGTCCCGCTCCCTATCTCGGGAACGGTGTTCTCTGTCACGGGAACGGTGTCTTTTCCTACAAAGAGAGAACAAGTGAGAAGTGAGGCCACATTACAATTTCCGTTTGTGATGAAAGAACGGTCCATGAGAGGTCCAAACAATTTTTCCAGCACTGACCTGGAGCCGTATGACTTGCTCTCGATGGAGAAGAGGCAGTCTTTCAGAGAGGTGACCAGGGCTCGACAGCGCTCGTCCCCATACACTCTTGACTGCTTGATGACAGCAATGGCAGTCAAAAGGGTCTCAATGGCCAGGGGCAGGTCTCCTACAACAGCAGGATTTAAGATGACCATGATCTGCATTGTGTACTGCACATGTCAATGTCTTTGGGTCTCTAGTCTAGATTTATCATCATGAATCTGTATTTGAGTGTCTACTGTAGGCATTTTTCAGTGAGAGTCTAACCGGCAGTAGCTCCAGACACAGCCTTGGTGATGGCGCTGCTGGCGATGGCTCTGTTTCTGTTCATCAGCTCATCAAACTCTCCCTCTGGCATTTGGGGTGTGGGAGCTTCACTGTCCCTACTGCTAGAGAAAAAAACACTGTCTTACTGATCATCATCATACATACATATCCATACAACTTGTGATAGACATGTTTACCAATTAATACAAAATCATTCCATAATATAAAGTACAGTGGATGAGCTCACTTGTGCCGGTTGTACGATGTGTTGTGTTGTTGACTGTAGTTGTTGTGTTGTGCTGGAGGAAAGAAGGCGGGGTTGAGATGCAGGGAGGGAGGAGGATGGCTGGGGAGACGTAGAGGTGGTGGAGGGAAAAGGTGGGGCATGGGGGGAGGGGGGATGTGTGGGGGAAGGTGGGGGAAAAGAGGAGGAGGCAGACTAAAGTATGGGACTGACAGAGGGGGAGGTTTGTTGTGAATGTGTTGGGGGTGGATAGTGTGCGGGACAGTGGAGTGGTTCTGGTTGAGCACAGGAGGGGAGACAGAGGCGTTTTTGCCCCCAGTATCTGACGACTCCTTTGAGTTAGAGCGCTGGGGGACACCTACGGAAAAGGAGGAGGGACAGTTTGATTTTGTTTCAATGGCAGCATTGGATATCACTTCCGAGAAAGACTTGAGTACCTATTTATTTACTGTATGTAGATGTGCGCTTACGTTTATTAGCCTGGGCTTCAAACACAGCAAGATTCTGTCGTGTGGCAAAGCGGCAGTCCACCTTTTCTCCATTAACATGACAATTTGGCAAAGTCTCCAGCAACCTCTGCAATGACTCTTCTGTGGCCACCACTACCTCAGCGTATCTATAGAGAGTAAAATATAAATATCAGCTAGTATACGTTATGTTACCAGCTGGATAGAAAATCTATTTCAGAGCTTTGAAATGCCTTCACAACATAATCTACTAGCCATCAGTAGACCACCAGAGCAGCCCTGTCCAGTTCTTCCGGGTCTGGAGACAACACTTTGGCTCTGGATCATGCACAGATAATAAATAATAAAACGTTGGTAGTCATCTGTAAGATCTGTATTTAGCTTAGCTACTGGTACATCATATTTATTTTAAGACTAACTTGACTCAATAGGTGTCTGTTACCAGGTCTCCCTAGAACACTATGACCAGACCCAGTCATGAAATGGCGAAACACCCAGTTAATAAATAGTGAAGAAATAGATCACATTAGATTAGAATGATGCCTAACTCTCACCCCCTGGACTGGCCATTAGCTCTGTTCTCAGCAAATTTTATCTCCACAATGTCCTTCACGCCCAAGGTGCGCGCCACGTTAATAAGGTCTTTGTCGGAGGTCCACTGAGGAGAGGGGTAAAGGAAGACAAAGGAGAGAAAGAGGGAGAAGATGAGTAAAATGAAGGACAGGGATAGAAAGGTAATAGGTCTACGTGGCTGTATCTCATTACAGAACATAGGCTAATATATTAGCAAACTGGACTGAAGGTAATGGTGGTGGTGGGAGACTCACCCAGGAGAAGTTGCCCACATATACAGCCAGTCTCTTGTTCCACACCCCACTGTAAGTGTACAGTATTGTTGGTTTGCTCTCCTCTTTCGTTGGCTGGTCCTTGCTGAGAGGGATAGCATCCTCTGAGAATTTCCTTTCCCGGCTCACAGAGCCAGTGAGCACATCATCATAAAGATCACTTGCTTCTGCCGTCGTCGCAAAATCTCCATCCTATAGAGAGAAGATGGACAGAAGATAGACATCATCCCTCAATGCCTAGCTACATTCTTATCACTCACAATGACCATCCCTGAAGAATCAGACAAACTACGAGAGAACACTAACCGCCACATCTTTATTGTTGATATCAAGGATATTAAATTGAATAGTATGATTTGTTAACATTATATACTCTAAATGTCGCTATTGACATTCATTAATGTAAAATGTTGACATGCTGATCATGCTAAAATCAAACAACCTCATCCAACAAGTTATTTTAGTTCCCACTTCAATAATCTTCTGCATTCACTTTCAGCTTCTCACAACTATTCATGTCTACAGCTCTTTCCATAAGCTCTCTCGGCCTGTCTTACCTCCCCGTTGTTTTGACTGAAGTTCTCGTCGTAGATGTCTATGAGGTCAGTTGCACCACCACCATCCGCCGCTTTAGCCGCCATCCCGAGTCCTGGTTGGCACTGCAGCCTGTGGCTACGTTAGCAACGTTTTCTCTCAGCAATCGACACTTGGCAATAAACGCAAGGAAATAACTAAAGGTGCATGTTTTGCACCTTTCCGTGCGTTTATGTTTTATTGATGTAGCTAGTCCAGCTAGCTAACGTTACCCAGTTAGCCCCGCAATATTGTTGAACTAGCTAGCGAACGTTAGCCAAATGGCTAGCTAGCATCACCTCGCATCTCCTCCCCTTGCAGGGAAGCTGGCGTGGACGGAATACCAAAGGCAAACAAATAAATTACCAACCCGGATTAAAAAGTCGACAAGTTTTATACTTTCAAAATGTGATATAATTGTAATGTAAGTCCGCATGCAAAAACTGATAACATTCAGGTAAGCACTCAGCTAGCTTGTTGCTGCTACATCAGAACAGAAGCGGAATCGAGGAGTGCATCTTTCAAATATCACCGGTGTGAAACAGGCATGATATCACGAGGTTTCACAGAAATTGTTTAGCTATCAGCTAAATAATATATGTTGTTACATACGTGAATATATAATGTCAATATTTGACATGGTGATACAATTATTATTGTTTAACATTCATTTCAAGAACCATTTGGAAGAAGTAATAATTGCCCTCACCAATATGGCGCCAATTATTTCTCCAAACTAGAGGACATTTCCTGCTGTAGCCATCTGTTATTACGCGACTGTCTTTGGCTAGCAGGGACTTGTGTAATTTTAGGACACTGGTTACTCTCGTGTCAACAAGAACAGTCACATCAGGATTCCGCAGTCACAAGGAAGAAATACACAATGCTGTCTGCTCTCGTTGCTAAAAGAGTGAGTAGTATTTGGAATACAATATATATAGCCTATATATTAGGCTACACGGACTATCTGACTATCTGAGTTAACCTTGTATCCTCATTAACATTTTAATTTTAATTTTTGTACTGTCTCTATCCACACTCACAGGGCCCGACATTCACACTCGCTCACTCACAAATAATATGCACACACATTTATATTGACTACACACGCACACCCAACCACCCACATACAAGCGGCTGCTACTCTGTTTATTTTATATCCTGATGCCTAGTAATCTTATCCCTATACATATCTACCTCCATCACTCCGGTTTCACGGCACATTGTAAATATGGTATTGGAACCGACCCAGTATATAGGACGCTTACTTACTTATTGTGTTCTTCTTATTTCTCGTGTTTTTGTTCTAGCTAGTATTAGCAACATTGTTATTGATTATTGCATTGTTGGGTTTTGAGTTTGTAAGAAAGGCATTCCACTGTACTTGTGCATGTGCCATTGAAACTTGTTAGTACAGTCAATTGAATTTAGTAGCGAGATAGATAGATAGCTAGATAACTAATGTCAAGGCTGGCAAGCTAGCTAGTTGGCTAGAAATGCTGTATATTCTGACTGAAGCTAACTAAAGTTTGCCCATAAACTTAGTTGACTACTGAGTTTGAAAGTAATTTTCTGCTCTCTCTTTTCAAACTGAATGGTAAAGTTGTGTAGTATATGAAGGTACACTTGTGCAACCATACCATGGTTGGACATGGGAGGGCAGCAGATAATGTTATGCAACCAACCTCTTGTTTTGTAGCTAATGGTTGTTAGCTGTCTGGCAAGGGCAGCAGGCCAATTAATACATAGTGGTAGCTAGCTAGGAACAATTATGCTCAAGGTACGCTTCTATCGGACTGTCATCTGAATTAGCCTATGATCTTTGCCAGTCAGACTTGTGAGTACCCTACAGGACAGTCATTGTAAGCTACTTTTCTAGCAATTAAACTATAATTAAAACCATCTCCATGTTCAAATCAAATCACAATGTTGTTGTGTACAGTCAGTCCAGTTGTTGGTAATGATGATGATGATGTTGTTGTTTATCTTGTCCAGCTGGTAAGCGGGGTATGCCAGGCATCATGGAGACCAGCTGTGGCAGAACTAATGACTACACGGGGTTACAAAGGAGAGGCACCTGATGACACTAGGGGTGACCTAATTGAGATCCCCCTGCCCCCCTGGACAGAGAAGGATGGCGAGACCATGGACATCAAGAGACGGCGCCTGCTCTTCCAAAGCCGAAAGAGGGGCATGCTGGAGAATTGCATATTGCTCAGGTGACTGGACCACTAATCATACTGTATTGATTTTTGTGTTGATTTTAGTCTTCTATTTAATCCCGAGGAAAGCTCATACTATGAGCGCTTGTAACGCCAGGGTAGTGGGTTCGATCCCCGGGACCACCCATACGTAAAAATGTATGCACACATGACTGTAAGTCGCTTTGGATAAAAGCGTCTGCGAAATGGCATATTATTTATTATTATACCAATCAAATTGTCTTTCCCCTTTCAGCCTGTTTGCTAAGCAATATCTTAATACAATGAGCGAGCCCCAGTTAAGACAGTATGACAGACTGATCAACGAGCCTAGCAACGACTGGGACATCTACTACTGGGCAACAGGTGAGGAGAGTGGTTCAGCTTCATATTCTCTTATCAACTGTGATTATCCACTCTGATCTACACCAGGGCAAGCAAAGCCATATCATACTATTAGTTAAACTGTTGTTTAGAAATAGTTCTTATTTTCAAGCTGATCTGCTGACTTTCTTAGCATTATGGTGAGCTAATAATGCCATATGAGATATAAAATGTAAGTTGAAGTTAACTGAATGTGTGTTGTCTTTCCCTCATCTCAACAGAGGCCCAGCCTGTACCTGATGTGTACACAGGTGAGATCATGGACCTGCTGAAGGAGTTCACTAAGAACAGGGATCAGGAACAGAGGCTGGACGCACCCAACCTGGAATACCTGGACAAGGGGAGCCAGTGAAGCCTGGCTGACACATCCCTCTCAGGGTGTTTTCATATATAGTCCTCTTTAAAATAACTGATCTCAGGCCTCTTTAAAGTGAACTCTGGGGTTAAAAAAAAGCAAAAGATCTCAGTTCTCTTTGTATTCACACTGCCCTTGCCTTTGTATGAGGACTCAACTCTTTTGCCAGTTCACTTCACCTATTTTGTTGTCTGAGTCCTCTTTGCATTCACATTGCTAAGAAAGGAACCAATTCACATTGCTAAGAAAGGAACCAATTCACATTGCTTAGAAAGGAACCAAGATCTTTTTCCAACATTCATTCAATGCACTGTGGGTTTTTACAAAGTGCAGGACAAGCCATTCCATCAGAATGTGTTATCGGACAGCTATATATTTTTATTTTATTTAACCTTTATTTAACTAGGCAAGTCAGTTTAGAACACATTCTTATTTACATTGATGGCCTACCATATACCATATACCTACTTACAGTTTGGAAGCTAATAGATTGCATTTAGTTAAAAGGTGAGACAAAATAATTGTAATCAGAAGATACCATTAACATGTAAATATTATTGTTAACAGAATAAATGGCAGAAGAATAACTGCAGATTAAATAATGCCGTAATTGAAAATTTTACACACATTGTAGGCTACTGCTATTGCCCCTTTAAGAGCTAGAATATATTTTGTACCCTATGTTGTGATTATTACCAAGTTATGTTGTCGTCTTCTCACACTATTCAAACCCCACAATCGAATAAACAGCGTATGAAGCTCTCTTCGCCTATAGATCACATATTGCAAAAAAAGTATCTGATCTAAAAACTCCACGCATATTTTTTTAAATCAATATCCACCTCTCAAGATAGTCTAAGTTCGGTTAGTGTCGGGGGCTCTTTGAGTGGTCTGAGTTCCTTTGGAGTGTTCACACAATCACACTGCTCAAAAAATTAAGCGCAAAAAAAGTGTGAAAACACCCTCAGAGAATGCTAATGGTTCTCATCATAATTTACCAGAGAAACCCACCTCCTGGACAAGGACAATTCCTGCAGCAAGCCATTGCACTACATGCATATTTATATCACTGCCCTTATTCATAAGACCTTCAACACATAATGAACAGAATTACTGTAGTCCACGGATGTGTGAGTTAACTATACTGAACAAAAATATAAACGTAACATGTAAAGTGTTGGTCGCATCTTTCATGAGCTGAAATAAAAGATCCCATAAATGTTCCATACGCACAAAAAGCTTATTTCTCTCAACTGTTGTGCACACATTTGTTTACATCCCTGTCAGTGAGCATTTCTCCTTTGGCATTTCACACATGGTGCTCATGTTTGGTTTTTAGTGAAAACGACCCAGGTGCTTGGGTGGGTTGCAGTGTCAATGCATGGACACCAGGGGGAAGCAAAACTGCTCTTTCATTCCCTTTTTGCACCTCAACTGCACATCACTGCTAATCACAGGTCTAATTTAACATACTGGGAATACAGATTCAAAAACATGAAGCTCAATACTCACTCTTAAATGCAGAGATGTAGGCACCAAAACAGTCAATAGTTAAATTATATAAGGTTACTGAGGGTTGCACTGGCAAGCTATGGACAACCATCAATGTCCTTGATGTCTGTAATTAGCTTTCAGCTCAGTAACTCAGGTTAAGATGATTCATAATGTAGCTAGATATCTGCATAAAATTAATAGGTAAGGCTCTCCTTTCACCATGAATGAGTAAACATATGAAGACGTGGCTATAATAAAAGTATCAGGTGTGTGAGTGGGTGCACCTGCTGTGCATAATGTTTGTGCGAGTGTGTGTGTATGTTTGCACCGTGTGTGTTTGTTGGGCTGCATGCTGGTGAGTGGGAGTTTATGAGTGTGTCAGAGTGTCAAATAGTATTAGTACTTAAATTGCTGATTTTATTTGCCCTGAAGCACATAAACAGTGTTTCTTTCTCCCTCTCCCCCTGCCACCACAGTTACTTGTGTTGACAGTGGTGAGAGTTTCTCTGTTATCATGTCATCTCAGTGGAATGTTCTGAGACCAGCAGGGAGGTGCCCTTTGGCCAGGGGGTGTGCAGAGAATTAGAACAGAAATGAGACAAGCCTTCCCTCTGCCTGGTTCTACCCGCAAGTCACCAGAACCATTGTGCTGAACACTCAGGCGATTAAGAAGACATTTATGATTTAAAAGATGATGTCCATCACCTGAGGGAACAGTCTCAGCTCACCAGCACAAACACAATTTGCACTTCAATAGTCTGTACCCAGGCTACTTCCTCGCTTGGCAATAAATAATCAAACCACTTGGCATAAATCGGCTTAGTTAAAGTGGTGATTTGTACACAATTGATCATAGATTAAATTGCCACACAAAGTCATTTTAAGTAAAGTTCCTGCGTGGACAGGGTGGGGTGGAGATACTGAGTGTGTGTCTTTAAATAGCACTCTGTGATGTCAGCAGAGTCCCCCTCTGTGTCATCTCTGTGACTTTGCTGCCATCTGTCCCACTTCAGAGACATGGACTGGACACATCTTCCTCTGACCGCCTGTCCTTATTTATATCTGTTTCTGTCAGTGTTTGTCTATTAACCTGACTGACAGTCAATCTGTCTTTATGTCTCTGTGTTAGGCAACTCATCTGGATGTCATTATTTCCAACACCACTAGTGTCAAAGATGTATTGGCCTGTGTCAAGTTTGTATCTTCATATTTCTTCAATTGATTTCTTTATCATCTTACTTCTTAATTGTTTGTCTTGATTAGGTTTTAATCGGAAGAATTAGAAACCTGCTGAGAAACAGTTGTCTGATGTGGATGGTCAAAGACTGCACATTCTGTAGGAGCATCTGTACACGTGTATCTGAACATATATTTTCCTGTACTGCATGATATAAACTTAGATCATGTGGGTGTGACGTTAATCAAACACAAACTTAATGTGCTTTTCTTTGCTCACATGGCAATAATCCTGTGTTTCCTTTTTTCACATGGCAATGGTCCCATGTGGCTCAGTTGGTAGAGCATGGCACGTTCAACAGCAGGGTTTTGGGTTAGATTCCCATGGGGGACCAGTACGAAAAAGTACAAAAATGTACTACTGTGGATAAGAGCGTCTGCTAAACGACTATAATGTAAAAATGTAATTTAGCCCTGTTCTCTCACTATTAAATGATACGCCTCACCTGTGGATTCTATATATCAGGCTTTCATGTGCTGCACAGTTCATGTTTTTCCATTCCCGTTAAGCTTGTTTGGAGTGTGGATCTGTCTGTCGCCCACGGCCGCCCACTCTCCCCATCTCTAGGTCTTGTCATCTTCTAGCGCTGTGTCTCTGTGTCGTGACAGCTCTCAGCTTTATCCTCCACTCCACACTACCGCCAATCTCTGCTCCCCTGGAATTAAAATTGTACCCCTCTCTCTTTCTCCACTCTCTCTTCACTCTCTCTCTCTCTCTCTCTTTTCCCATACATCCCTCCTCCTCAACATGTCTTCTCATTCTCTCTGTACTTGAGAGAAGCCTGCAGGAAGGGAGCTGTACAACGGAGAGAAGATACTGTCGTAGTTTCACTGTTCTACTACTAATAACCTGTATTCAGGGCCAGTTTTCCTACCAAGTCATGTGGTCATGAAAAACTTCTGTTGTGTACAGGTTTAGAATACTTAACACAAACATGCACACATGCCCTCTCTTCCATGCTCCGTGTAGCTCAGTTGGTAGAGCATGGCGCTTGCAACGCCAGGGTTGTGGGTTCGTTTCCCACGGGGGGCCAGTATGAAAAAATTTATGGACTCACTAACTGTAAGTCACTCTGGATAAAAAATTGTAAAAAATGCTCAGAGTTAACAGGGTTTCTGTAGTTGACTAAAAAATAACCACATGCCAAAAATCAATAGTTGAAATTAACTATTGAAAATAAAATGTATTAAAAAGGAGCCCAAAGGAGGGAGTATGGCAGATGGATAGGAAGTGGATTTGTAAAATACTGACAATCTATTCTGTTCTTGTGTTCTGGCTGTAACTATAGTGTGTGAGCATTAGGAATGAACTGCGTGGGAAGCAATGTGTGTGGGTTGTGTTGTGTTTTTTTAACACTTGAGAAAAGGACAAATAATACAACTGTTTGTAAACCAGCACTCAGAAACCACTTTTACAGCCTGTCAAAAATAGTCAAAACATACTCCTGTATGGTCCCTTTACTTTGGTCTGAGTCCAAACTGAGCTCTATCATGTTGCTACTCATTAGACTAGCTACCAACATCTGCAATGCATAGCTGTGAAAGTATGAAAGTAAACAACATCTACAGTAATTAAAGGAATCAAGGCAGCTTGGTTTGACAGAACACCAGTGTATGTACAGTATATCATTCCTCTAAGAACTGAGTTTGATGTTCAAGTTGAAGGCCAGATTTGGAGGCAAGGTTCAGACTTCATTCTTCACAACATTGTTTTTACTGCAACAGAATTACTGTTTCAACTAGTACTAGCCATCGGTAACAGTTGTAAACCTTACAAAGTTCCTCTGATGGAAATCAAACAGGGAGAGAAAGCCACAAGCCACTATGAAATAGCACGGTAAATCGGCTTTAGAAAAACAACCAAAACTATTTTAGAAGTTTCTTCTTTTTATGTACACATTTATATATTTATACACTGTACAGATTTCAAAAAATAAATGGTTGATATATAAGATTGTGCACCCCACAGAAAGAAAGAACAGAAGAGAGCGAGAGAGGGGGCAAAGGAATGTCAAGGACATACAGATAACAACTTCCCAATTAACACTGATTAGTTTTTACATACACAATTTTCATTGATCCTTTATACAGCGTCACATAAATCCTGGCCTGTTTTGGCCAATCCTCCTCGTATCTCCACCAATATCTGTGTAGAGAGCCCTAATCAGGGTTATTTCAATCTGAGTGAACACTGATCAGTTTTCAGATTTTTTTAGATCTGTGTTTTGAATTGTTACTGGGCTTTCTAGGGCCAAGGAAGGACTCTACTAAGAATCCCAGCTCAATGCCTCAGAGGCAAACGGAACATACCTGGCTTCTGGACCTATTTTCAGCTCAGGTAAATCAAGTCAAATAAATAATTAATTTTCACCTGTACCGTGGCATTTTACCTGGCTGATCTTTTCAATTTAATGCTGCGTCTGCATACGTAATGATGTATCGTTTGCTTGTGTGCTCAGCATGAGGCAGGGAGGTGACTGGTCCCAGTTATTTTAGGAGCAGATGAGTGCTCTGCTATGTTCTGCTCTGCCTGGAGAGATGGCAGTGATGCAAATGAGGTGATGATCATTGTCTGTCTCACCTTTTCTCTGTGACACTTGGGGAGCGAGAGCATATGGAGGAGAGGGGGGAGGGGTGTTGTTTAAAAGCATGTGTGTCGCAGTGGGGTGTTGGAGTACGTCAGCACTGACGTCTGGAGACCTCGCCCGTCTTAGTCTCAGTGTGTTGGGCCAGACCTAGAGTGGAGGGACAGCGTGTTGTGGTTCTGTAAGCCACATATTAAATGATAAACCAGAACACAAGGCCCCTGACACACACAGGCCTGAGTGAAGGGTCCCTCTG
The DNA here is from genome assembly GCF_964263955.1 of Coregonus lavaretus. Classification (NCBI taxonomy): domain Eukaryota; kingdom Metazoa; phylum Chordata; class Actinopteri; order Salmoniformes; family Salmonidae; genus Coregonus; species Coregonus lavaretus. The sequence goes on along the minus strand of NC_139991.1, from coordinate 12,344,666 downwards.
CCCAACAGAACAGGGCTAGAATAGAATATGCTGTATGTGGTGTTGTCAGATATAATGAGCTCCCCTCTCCCTCCTCTTTCCTTCTCTCTTCACTCAGACTCGGCCCCCTCCCCAACCAACCCATAAAACCCCAACAAATAGAAAGCAGACAAATGCCCTTTGTCACATTCCAACATCCCTGTAATCTTTACCTCCTTAGCAATCAGCGACAACATAAATAATTCACTGAACATCTTTATACAGAATAAAAACAGCTAAAAAAACAGATTCCATATTATGAAAATTAACACACACACATACACAGTAAATACAAACACACAAACTAACAGTCAGATGTTGACACACTCATACACACATTGCAAACACACACACACACACACACACACATCCAGTAGATGCAAATAAACAGTCAAATGTAAACAGAAAATACATTTAGTTGATATTATTACTCTTGTTGCTGTCATTCAGACCATTGTGTGATGAGAGAGAGACTGATGCTTGGAAGAGGTCACACCAGGATGACATCAGGAGCAGGACAGAGCAGAGGGGGTCCGGCCACTAATGGAAAAGCCTGGTCCTGAAGCAGGACAGAACAGAGGGGGTTTGGTCCGTAACAGCCGTGGTCCTGAAGACCCACTAACACCCTAACTATCTAACATCAGGAGCAGTACAGAACAGAGGGGGTTTGGCCAGTAATGGAACAGCCCTCCACTAAGTCCCTAAACATTTATCCACTAACATTCTTATAACAATGTGTTCTATAACATTTACATTTGAGTCATTTAGCAGACGCTCTAATCCAGAGCGATTTACAGTTAGTGAGTCCATACATTTTCATACTGGCCCCCCGTGGGAAACGAACCCACAACCCTGGCGTTGCAAACGCCATGCTCTACCAACTGAGCTACAGGGGACTATAACATGCACACTAATGAATAAGATGTTGACTAACTGACTTACACACTAACTGATGTAACAGACACAGGTTCCAATAGACAGGCAGAATTACACAACATTACTGACAGGGACAAACAGGTCATGTTAACAACCTTGATGGGGACAAGATCATTTGTCTTAGTGCACCTTTAGAAACAAAACTGACTTGGTTGGGAGAGGGGCATTTATTTATGGTTATCTGCAGTGGATGATGCAATTGCGAGAAAGCAGCTCAGATGGTTCATGTCAAGTTCCTCCTCTGCTTCCCTTTCCACACCAGGCAGCAGGCATTACCCTACAGACTGTACCCCTCTCCCTCTGTCACTGCTTATCCGCTGTGACCTCGCCAAGTCTTCAAACATATCCAGTAGAATACTGATGATGATTATTATCAGTAATATTGTCGTTATTCATTTAATAGCAGTGCAAGCCCAATACTTTCACACGTGCACTCACACTTGCTCTCGCACTCACACTCGCATTCACACACTAGCTGACGCTGACGCACACGCACACGCGCACACACACACACACACACACACACACACACACACACACACACACACACACACACACGGAATAATAGCTGTCTTTTTGCTTCTATTTACGGTCTCTGGAAGAACATTTTGATTGGTCTCTTTAGGCTTTTTAAAAAACAAAAACAAAACACAACATTGATGACTTTACTCTTTTTCTGTCCGTATTAATTTTTTCTCTCCAGAAAATAGGAATGTCTTTTTACATTTCCCCCATGGACCAGTGTAAATGATCAGTCATTTTCTCATTTTTCGATCTAGAACGTCATTTGGAGTTACAGCACATCACCCACAGCACGCATAGACAACAAGGGGGTCCAGTCAGGAAGAATCACTACAGTGGTGCCAGAGAAAGAGATGGGAGAGATGATGAGTGGGGTGGAGTGACAGTGTCACGTCTAATTCCTTTATGATCCAGACAGTCCATCTTCTATTCCACTGGCTTGCCTCTCTCTCTCTCTCTCTATCCATCCTTCCTGTTGTATTCTCTGTGGGTTTGCAGAAGGGAACGGAGCAAAGGGTCAACATGGGAAGCAAAAAAAAAAAGATGAACAGCCAACCAGGTCGCTCCTGACGACAGAGAGAGCAGTGATTAGGGAGAGAAGACGCCTCCCCTCACTGCCACAGGAGAGTGATGGAGAGACACAGGATGAATGGTGGAACTGGATTCCTGGCCCAGGTCAGTGGCTTGCCAGTCAGTCTTTCACACAGTCACAGATACAATGTTACAGCTCCTTACGCAGGATTCTTATATTGTCTATTTGACCCTGTTTTTGTTGGTGGCTGAGGCTCACCCTAGGGCTGGCAGAGTGTACTGCTCCAGCGTCAAACAGGGTAAAGGTGAAAGGACAAAGGAGAAAAAACAACGGTTAAGAGGAAGGTAAAAGAAACAAGACTCAGAAAGGACCCGGCTTAACAGAGGAGAGTAGAGGAAGGTGAAGTTCATTAGGGATCTGAGAGAGGACAGGTAGGAGGAGAGGGTGGCTATTTGTACCCATGTTCCGCAGCGAGTCAGCCTTCTGCATAACGATAGGGTGGGAGGGCAGGGGGCTGGGTGGGATGGTCTGGGTGGATGTCGCTGGACCTACAGTATCAGGCCTTGAGGGCATGCCACTGCTGCACGGCATTACGAGGTTTACCCATCATGTCCTTCCAGTGCTTCACCTCCGCCGGACCACTCTTCCACGAGAGATAGATCTGAGAGAGAGAGAGAGAGAGAGAGAGAGAGAGAGAGAGAGAGAGGAAAAGAGAGGGGGTGGGAAGAAAGAGAGAGAAAGAGAAGGGGAGAGGGGAGGAGGGCAGGGGGAGAGAGAGATGGAGTGAAAGAGAGCGAGGGGGGTGAGATGGATGATGTAAGCAGGATATCTGATGTCACAAAGCCTATTCCCCCTCAGGAGACTGAAAAGATTTGGCATGGGTCCTCAGATCCTCAAAAAATTCTACAGCTGCACCATCGAGAGCATCCTGACTGGTTGCATCACCGCCTGGTATGGCAACTGCTTGGCCTCCGACCGCAAGGCACTACAGAGGGTAGTGCGTACGGCCCAGTACATCACTGGGGCCAAGCTTCCTGCCATCCAGGACCTCTATACCAGGCGGTGTCAGAGGAAGGCCCTCAAAATTGTCAAAGACTCCAGCCACCCTAGTCATAGACTGTTCTCTCTGCTACCGCACGGCAAGCGGTACCGGAGTGCCAAGTCTAGGTCCAAAAGACTTCTCAACAGCTTCTACCCCCAAGCCATAAGACTCCTGAACAGCTAATCATGGCTACCCGGACTATTTGCACTGCCCCCCCACCCCATCCTTTTTATGCTGCTGCTACTCTGTTAATTATTTATGCATAGTCACTTTAACTCTACCCACATGTACATATTACCTCAACTACCTCAACTAGCCGGTGCCCCCGCACATTGACTCTGCAACGGTACCCCCCTGTATATATAGCCTCCCTACTGTTACTTTATTTTACTTAATGTCTGCACCTGTTGTATTCGGCGCATGTGACCAATAAAATTTGATTTGATTTGATTTGATATTACTCATACTCAAACATGGCAAAACAGCGAGAGGTAAACTAAACTCTCTACAGTCTGGAGTGTCCCTGCTGTCACCATAAAGCTAGCCAATCACCCTAATCTGAATTTAACTCATATCGGGAGCTGAGGAGAGTCATTAGGATGAAACAGCTGTTTTACTCGCAGCACTTTTCAGAGCAGGGGAACCAGGGGAAAATATTTGTTTGAGAACTAGATTTATGTTAAGATAGAGAGATGGAGGCTCCCAAGCAAGCCACAGCTGTGTTGTACTGATGGTGATTAGACTGTGGGTGAAAGGGCCAGAGCCGGTGATGAGGCATGTTTGGATTACTTAGGGGTCACTATCTGACACTGGATCCATAGTAAGGAAGCCTGTATCAGGGTTACAGTGTGTCAGAAAATCAATGGGATAGTGGCTCTGTGTGCCACAAACAAGCCACAGAATCAATGGATATCAATCTCACTGTGTCAGTATGTAAGAGCAATCTTGAGACAGTGACTGTTAATGTGTCTTTGTGTTAGTGTGTGTAAGAGCAGGGTGTATTATGTGTGCGTGTATGTGTGTGTGTGCATGTGTGTGTGTCTCAGTATGTGCCAGCAGGGGTCAGTGTGGACTGGTGATGTATGTGGGTGGTGGTCTGGGCATTACGAGGGGGCGGTACCTTGCCGATGACATCGTTGCGACTGAGCTTGTCCTTGTCCATGACGGTGATGATGATGGTGGTCTCTCGGAGCACGTGGGCAGGGACGTCGAAGGGGAAGGACTCGTTGAACACGGGGTTCAGACAGCGCTTCATTGTCACCGTCTTCTTCTTCTCCACACGCTTGTCCTTGTGCATCAGCCACAGCTTCACATAGGGATCTGATGTGGGAGACTTCACTTAAACACAGCCTGCATTCCAAATGGAACCCTAATCCCTATATAGTGCACTTATTTTGACCAGGGCCCATAAAAAGTAGTGCACTATCTAGAGCATAGGCTGTCATTTGGGACGCTGTATGGATAGAGAGATACTGAAACCACATTGACACATGTTAAGGTAGACAACAGGCTGTAGCACAGGAAACAGGTGATGACAGAGTACTGTATGTCCTGTACCGGAGGTGCCTCCGATGTCCATGGCTTTGAGGTTGCGGGCTTTGATGATGGTCACAGTGATGGTGTTGGCTTGGGGGTTGTAGCACAGTGACACCAGCAGGTCTCCTCGACTCCCCTGAGAAACACAATGACATCAGCCATTATGACATCACCACTCACCAACCCTCTCTCCCTCCATCTCCTCTATCCCCTCCCCTTCTCTCTCCCTGTCATCCCTCCTTCTCCTTGTTCCCTCTCTCCTCCCCTCCCCTCTCATCTCCCCTCCTCCGCTGTCCCTCTGTGACTGTCCTTGTCTGTGTGTGTACTCTACTCACACTGCCGTCGCTGCAGGGCTTCAGCTCCTTCCAGTAGGTCTGCTGGTTGCCCAGGTCCACCTTGTTAAGGGGGATGGACACCTCCCCGATGGGGTCGTTCCTGCTGAAGCGATCGTAATCCAGCACCTGCATATAGAGGGTCCTCTGGATAACCTTCTCATAGGGGAACCCTGGGAGGAACAGACAGATACACACACAGACAGATAAGAGCCTAATATGTGTTGGACAGAGGTTTAGGGAGTACTCTTTAAGACTTTATACAGGATAACCAATAGCCATAAGTCTAGTTATGTGTATTGTTCTAAGACCAGATGCGTGTTTTTTATAATGTGCATTAGTTGTACTGTAGCTAGAGTATCTGTATATGTCCCATATGGCATCCTATTCCCTATGTAGTGCACTACTTTTGACCAGGGCCCATAGGGCTGTGGACAAAAGTAGTGCACTATATATGGAATTGGGCACCATTACGTACGCATCCTCTGTGTGCAGGGTGATTTCACAGTCTGACCTTCAAACAGGAAGGTCTCGTTCCAGCGAGGGTTGAGGTTCTTCCTCTTGACCTTGGTTTCCAGCTTGTGCTTCTTGTCAGGCAGCAGGTAGAGTTTGACGAAGGGGTCTGAGGTGCCAGAGAAGTCCTTGGCGGGGAGCTCCTGGCCCGTGAGGATCTTGACGGTCAGGGTGGAGTCTTGAAAGCTGTAGCCCACACTGAACTGGATCCGGCCCAACTTCTCAACCACAGGCCCTTCTGTGTCCTCTTCTGAGCCTGGAGAGAGCTGGGAGAGAACAGCAGCAGAGAACTCTAATATTTATCCAGCAAAGACGATGGTAGAGTCGCAATTGCATACTCCTCGCGTCCTCTCTCCTCGACTCCTTCTCAAAACCCATTGGAGGAGAAGGTCAGAGGGGAGGGACCTCTGGCACTCTCATCCAATGGGTTTTGAGAAGGAGGCGAGGAGAAAGGAGAGAGGACACGAGGAGTATGCAATTGAGATTCTCCCTATGTACACTCAACAACCCTCATCCCACTACCCCCACCCTTTCCCAGCATGGAACACACAGATGAAACACGCTCAGGGACATGGACACCCAAGGTGAACAAGGAGCTTTGTTCCTCATCCACAAGGGGGCAGTCAAACTGCACTGGAACTCACGTGCAATGCCGCCATCATGCTAGCCTAATGTTCAGATAATGTTATGTCATATGTCTGGGCTTTACTAAGCGATAAGGGAGGGAGCGATGGAGGAGAAGGCATATCTGGAGATGAGAGGCAGGAGATATTCTGTGAGTAGAGAGACCCCCTGCCTAACTGGAGCTGGGCCCCGAGGGAGGGAAGGAAATCCAGTTAAAAGGCTGCTATCTGATAGAGAGGGACCAGAGGCTTGGCCCAAGGTGCAGTTCCTGGAATTTAATCTCACATTCTGTATTCTTTCCCACACATCTCGCTGTCGCTATGCCTCTCCGTTCTAAATCGGATCACCTCTCCTCCTTCACTCTCTTGGTGTCTGATGTCTGTCTGTCTTTCATAAACACACACATGCGCACACAGACATACACACATGCACGCATGCACGCACACACCATTTTTCAGCTCTCTCCTGAAATCTAAATGTAAATCTAAAAATCAAAATGTTTCAGGGTCAATCTATTTTTCGTTCTTTTTTATTCTCACGTACTTGTTGCCCAATCTCTTCGCCTGAAACCCACATAACCCACATAGATACAGAACCTCCACCTCCACCTACACAAAATACAGCCACATTCTGAGCCCACCTACACTATACACATCTCTCCACCCCCAGACCATGTGAGTGTCAGAACACTAAAATAAACATATTATTAACATAATATGCACAAACACCAATCTCTTGTGACAGACTGGCGTAGCTGGCCAGCGCACGCAAGATTTGATTCTGGGTACCGGGATTATGCAAACACACTCACTTTTGTAAACGCAGACAAAACTCCTAAACTCCTGCATAGGTAGTATCACAATGACCCCAAAATAAAAAATAAAACAGTGCCTCAGTGATTTAAAAAAGTTATAGTTATTAACTAGGCCTAGTAAAAGACTTCGACCCACATAGTGAGAGACCAGAGATGGAAAGAGACTGTGGAGAACTGCGGGTCTGATCCCACAGACAAGCCCTGTTGGCTCCCACTCAAAGTGAAAGTATCATCATTAAGCATCACTGGGACCTCCATAACGCAGACATGCAACCCACATAATAACACAGGGCCCATCCCCCACCCCCGCCCTGTCCACCCACCACTCACAGCACTGGGTTCTCAGCGTAATTACCAGCTTTTGCTGAATAACGCTTATTCTATTGAGTTTCTCCTTTGTGATAGCCAAGCTGGGTTGGGAAATGTCACGTAATTAGCATGTTTGTCATTTAAGACATCTTGCAAATCTAAATTCTGCTACAAGTGGGTGGCGGTGGGTAAACCCATAGACATGCAGAGAGGAGTACAGATGAACAATCATTAACACAGACAGGGAGGGAGGGAGTGGGTTTTCTTACCATGTGAATGTCGCTGGTGGTGACAGAGTTGGCCAGGTCTGTGACAGAGGGGTTCCCGAGGCGGCCTGCCTCATCTGGGGTCTGGCTCCCAGGCTTACCCAGGCTCCTGCTGGAGGGGAGGGACAGAGACACAGTCAGGACAAAGACTGGGAGAGAGGCCAACGGAGCACTAGGAGAATCCTGCTTCTGAAGACAAAGAGCCAGCCTCAGGTCTGTGCTGCAACCTGCAGCGCATCAAATGGCTTCCCACCACAGGTGAGGCAATGTCTTGTGTCAGATCTGAACGTGACTGATAATGTCCCCAGACTTGGGAGTAACACGGAATGTTAGTGACTTACACTCACACACACACACACACACCTTCACACGCATACATGCACACTTAGTTCCAAACCTTAGTCATTACAAGCATGTAACAGTGTGATAGTTGCGAAACAGCCACAAAAATCGACACAATTAATGAACAAAATATTAAAAGAGAGAAGACAGGGTGGGGGAGGACTGGGTGTTGGAAACAAAGTGCTCCTAGCCAATATGTTGTACCAGTCTGGTGAGCAGAAGACATGCTGAGCTATAGCAGGTGACACAAGTCAAGACACATAGACAGACAACACTAATTACAGATTAGGCACTGGAAAATGACGAGAGGAAGAGAGAGAGGAAAAATAGAGTGCAGGTGCACTGTAGAAATGGCGGGAGAGGAAGTGAGATTAGGAATGGGTGCTGTGGGAAAGATGAGTGCAGAAGAAGTAGATTTGAAGATTTATCTCAGCAGAGGGTGAGAAAGAGTGAAAAGGGGGGATTTGTCTTTGTTAAGACCAGGAGGATTAACAGAATGAACAAAGTGAGGTTACTGACTCAAATGAACGTGAGACAGAGACAGACACCACAGCCTAGTTCAGTCGAAGCTGGAAGAGAAATAGAGGAGATAGGAGAGCATAAAAAGCCTGGAAACAAAAAAAGAAATACTTTGTTTTAGTAAAAGAGCACAATAAGGACTAAAGAATAAAGACGAGAAACGGACACGACATGGGCATGCAAAATCAGAGGAGTCAGAGAGGAAGGGAGATGGCTGGAGGCAGTACATCAGAAAGGCTGAGAGGAGAAAGAAGTAGGCGAGCGAGAGAAAAGAGAAAAGGAGGGATAAGATGTGATGTGGGAGGGTGAAAACATAACACACACACAACATGTTAACCGCCAAATAGATACAAGGAACTAATCGCTTGGCTGAGTGAGGTTAATCCCTTTCCAGAGGGCTGTTAGAGGATGTATGTGGGCTGGTTAGCCATATGGGTTATCAAGGAGGAGGGAGGATGGTAACTGTGGTTCCTGAGGTATCAGTAAGTCTGTGGTTGAGGCTACAGATGGCTGTGTCCCTGGTCGTTTGAGGGGTCAGTCACTGTGGTAGGACCGCAGACATATCTCTGTCTGGTCGGGCTCTCTCTGTGTGAAGGGTCAGTCCACAAATGCAAATCCAGTATCTGTGGTTGGGTTGGGCTGCCTAACACAAGAGAGATACTGTAAATCTAGTGCCCTGTGTCCTTCCATAAACACTGGCTGGCTGGTGGGATTTCACTTATATACAGTACAACAGAGGCATGCAGAGTTTCACTGTGCCATTATACTCCAGTTTAGCACAGCGCAAGCAATGGCATGCACATACAAAACAATCTCTCAGCTAGTTTTTGCTGCCTGCAGGCCAGATTCTGAGATGTAAGGCCCATAGACTCTGAGAAACGCATGCTGCAATCTAGGGAGGACTACGTGCCATATCATATCTGTCTGTCCAGAGATCCATTTGTTTTCACTTTAAGGCACTACATGGATGTTAGACAAGAAGGGGAATGACTAAAGGAATGGGGGTAAGTGGTGTAGCTAGAGTTGCAAAATTCTGGTAACTTTTCCATAATTCCCAGGTTTTCTAGAAATCCCAGTTGGAAGATTACAGTAATCAGAAGGGAATAAGCAGGAATTCTAGTATCCTCCAACTGGGATTTCTGGAAAACCAGAATTTTGCAACTCTAGCTACACCACTTACCCCCATTCCTTTAGTCATTCCCCTTCTTGTCTAACATCCATTTAGTGCCTTATAGTGAAAACAAATGGATCTCTGAATCCTAGGCGTAGGTGATCAGTGAATAAATAAAAAACAGAGTTGATCCAATTGGCGAGGATAAGACTGAGTTATCCAGATCAGACGGACAAAGAGACAGAACGAGACAGACAGCCAGGGACAGACAGGGACACAGGCAGATAATGGAGCATGTATAGAGTAAGGAGTGGGGCATCAGACAGAGAAAGACACATACAGTGAATGTAGACAGATATACAGGCAGACAGGTAAGTGCAAGCCAAACAGGTCATATGGATGAGCCTGGTTCCAGGGGGGATCTGTTGATTGGCATAGCTGTGATTGGAGGGGAAAGCTGTCAGGAGGATTCACACCGTAGACTGCAGGGGAGGGGGTTGAATGAGGGGAGACATAAGATGATGGAAGGGGGAGAGGTCAAAGTGCCAAACATCTCAACAACTGATACACCTTGCGTCATCTTCCTTTTATCTTATCTTTACTGAATCGTGTACATTTTCTCATATCCAACATCTCCTGCTGTCCTTCCTCTTTACGCCCTCAGTCCTAATCTATCTTTTCCATTTCTCTTTCCTTCCTTAGTGTCTATGATCTCCCTGTATGCTGATTCATTAAAGGTTGGATCTAACCCAAAGCCTGCTGTCGATGTCTAGAGAGCCGTGTCCCACCCACAGGGAATGACTGTCTCAGTCTGATTCAATCAACTTCCTACCATCAAAACAAATTACTACAAATAGGCTAACAGGAGGGACTCCATACATAGCACTCTAACTAGATAGAGTTAGGTAAGGTCATCTTCTCTCTTCTTCCATATGTTACTGTTAAGGCTAACTGATGAGGCTAATGTGGGGCTAATGTGATGCTAACATGTGGCATGGTTGTGTGTGGGCACAGTGAGGGTCATGTCACCCAGCTTGCAGTGGCAGGCAGCTGCCAGAGGTGGCTGATGGAGCCCGGACCAAACCTTGCTGCTTCCCATCCCAGATCACCAGCTAAAGAATATGGGCTGCTCTGTTGGCACGGCAACGGCTGGAGAGACAGCAAGCACCTGGGATGGAGGGAGTGAAAGGAGGGTAGGCGTGAGGCGTGAGGCGTGAGGCATGAGGCGTGAGGCATGAGGCGTGGGGCGTGGGGGCTTGGCAGGGGGTCGCAGAGGTCAGCAAACAGGCAGACACATCAACAGCAAGACACAACAGGATTGGAGGACATATGACAGGTGCAGTTGAGTGCCTCCGGAGAACACACACACACACACACACACACACACACACACACACACACACACACACACACACACACACACACACACACACACACACACACACACACACACACACATGGGCATGTGGAGGCAGGCGAGGCCTCTACTTCTCACCATGACCTGTGATAATATCCTTATGGAGTGTTACCTGAGCCCAGAGCCTGAGACCAAAGGGAAAAGGGAAGAGGTGGGGACACTCTGCTGCAAGGCTGGAGAGAGCACAAGAAGAAACCTCCCCCGCCCGCCCGCCCGCTCCCAATACCCTCCCCTACCCACCTCCCCATGACACCATCCCCATGATTCACTTAAAGACCAATACAAGACACAAAGACACACACAAACAGACAGACGGACAGGCATATACACACAGGCCTCGATCCACTTCCCTACACTAAAACCTCACTCAGCCTGGTATCATACCCTAGTGTCAATAGAGAATAGTCTAATAATAACCAAAGAATAACCTAGTACCATACTAACCTAGTACCATACTGTACATAGGTGTAGTTAGGTGTGAAGGTCACAGACACTCCCTCAAGTGTAATCACTTTGAAGGTCAAAGATCCTTTGAAATAAACAGACAGACCCTCACTGCTCTGAAGTGTGACCTACTAGTAGGCCAGTGGTGTAGTGCTGACGGAGCATGAGGTATCTCCATCACTTTTTTCAATTTGAGAATAGACAACGCTGGTAAACATATTTCTGGGAAAGAAAATTGAAGCTGAATCAATGTCCCGCAAGATCACATAATGATTCATTTGTATTTTACATAACAGAACTGAATCTAATATCATAGCATAGTAGGCCTATAACATTACTGTTACACCAAAAACACCTCCTCATTTCTAATGACATTTTAGGATGGTTAGCTGAAGTCACATTTACAGTATTATCTCATGCAGCCAAAAGTCAACTGCGCGCGCCACTAGGCAGGTTATACTGGATGTTTGATTGAAACAAAATACAAGAAAGGCTAATAGTTTGTTAAAATCATCTGCTCTAATTCTCTTACAAAACAGTAATTGAAGAAGCTCTAAATGCATATTCCCATGAAACTGATTGAGATCAAATGATTGGTATGGAGACACAGTTTGGACATTTGACCAGTAAAACGTGAAGAATGATCATTCACCATTGACAGTGATGATGGCCTATTTTGAAATTAGATATGCCTAACTTGGTGTTCTCTCTGCATTTTGGGGTAGGGCCCGTAAGTAAGCATTTCACTGTTAGTCTAAATCTGTTGTATACAAAGTATGTGACGAATAAACATATAAAATATACAATTTTCTTGAGACAATATGTGTGGGCATAGGGCAGACGTTGCAATTGGAAGATGCATTTTAATATTCAATAGGCTATATCTGTTGGTACAAACTTGGATTGAGAAATTATGACATAATGTTTTTACAAATTGTTGCACTCGCACACCTAAACAACAGCACTACACCACTGTAGTAGGCTAACATTGAGGGAGGTTATGTGTGTAGTGGACTGCTGTAAACATCATAGGAGGGATCTGATGGGCTCTGAGTACTGATGGGAAGTCAGCGAAATATGAGCTAATGTACAGTAATGACTTGTCCATTGATATGAGGTAGTGTAAAGTAAAGACTAGTCCATTGCTCTCTTTCCCTCTCAAATTCAATGGTTATATAATTTATCCTTTAGGGGTTGGAGTAACCATGGTTACCAAACTGTACCGACGGTTGTATGGTACCGTGATGATATTTTCTAGGGGTACGGCCGGGTAACCATAACCTCCCATAAGGAAGTAATAGAATCCAAGGCAATCTGAACCTCCTGTGGAGCAGGGACAGGGACAGTAGGCCACATTGGCAACACATCAGGGGGTGATATTTTTACCTCTGTCATCAGGCACTTTGACCTCAGTCATGCCTACTCATCCTCTCTCCATAACCAAATACCGCCGTGCCCCTAGGGAGGTGTAGATGCCATGGTGCAAACAGCTGATTCACTGTAAAAGTCTATAGGAAAACTGTAGAATCATCCCCAGCTGTACCCTGCCCTCACACAGCAGGCTCTGACAGAACATTAACCTTCTCCTGGACTAACTCCTCTGCCCAATCCCCTCGCAACACCTCAGACTGTTATAGAACAATGACTCTCCCCTAAGAGATGCTATACATTTTGGTATTACTATCCGAATTTTAGTCTGGTCTTAATACAGCAATGACAAATGATATGCACTGTCACACACATGACATAATATGACTAATACCGAAACACAAACACACACTCACTACTTTAGATGAAATACATCCCCTGAGGATTGATGCTGTAATCCATAGCCAGATCCTTACACCTGAACCCTGACCCCTGACCATATGACCTTAACCCCAGGTCAGAGAGCCTAACCTATCCTCCCATTCATTAGACCCAGCAGCAGGTCCCGTCCCAGGAGAGAGAGAGGGGACTTTTTCTCACTTGCTCAGGGACACCATGACAAGCTGAGAAAGAGACGTAGAGAAAATACAAAAATAACTCCTGCATATTTACTGTCAACGTTTCGGTGTACAACCTTTTCCAAAACATTTCAAGGTCTTGAAAAAGGTTGTGTACCGAAATGTTGACAATAAATATGCAGAGGTAAAATCGTGTATGTTGGAGTTATTCATATTTTTTCTACAATGTTGACTTTGGTGCCGTAATTCCCTGCCCCACAAACAAGAAAAGCATAGTAGTGTTAACTATCTTCTAAAGGTGAGAAAGAGAACCTGGACCTGATGACATACTGTGAAACAAAGATATTCTAATGTGCATATCTCTGTATATTGTGATGCAGGGGAGAATACAATGTTATGTCATCTACTAGATATATGCCTTTAGACGCTTCCTGATTTTCTGAAAGGGGCAGCAATACTAACAAAGGATGCCCTGAGACTTCTTGAAGTGTAATCAACCGGATGGAAGGAGAGTGTAGTGGGGAAAGATACAGTAATTTAACAAAGGTAGATTAAATACGAAATGGAAATGATGAAGTGTCCCTCATCTCTAACATAAAAAAAAAAATCTTCCATTATATGGAAGTTACATGGAAGTTATAAACAAATAACTGCGTAGCCACATACAGTTGAAGTCGGAAGTTTACATACACTTAGGTTGGAGTCATTAAAACTCATTTTTCAATCACTCCACAAATGTCTTGTTATCAAACTATAGTTTTGGCAAGTCGGTTAGGACATCTACTTTGTGCATGACACAAGTAATTTTTCCAACAATTTTATACAGACAGATTATTTCACTTATAATTCACTGTATCACAATTCCAGTGGGTCAGAAGTTTACATACACTAAGTTGACTGTGCCTTTAAACAGCTTGGAAAATTCCACAAATTGATGTCTTAGCTTTAGAAGCTTCTGATAGGCTAATTGACATCATTTGAGTCAATTGGAGGTGTACCTGTGGATGTATTTCAAGGCCTACCTTCAAACCCAGTGCCTCTTTGCTTGACGTCATGGAAAAATCTAAAGAAATCAGCCAAGACCTCAGGAAAGAAATTGTAGACCTCCACAAGTCTGGTTCATCCTTCTGAGCAATTTCCAAACGCCTGAAGGTACCACGTTCATCTGTACAAACAATAGTACGCAAGTATAAACACCATGGGACCACGCAGCCGTCATACCGCTCAGGAAGGAGACGCGTTCTGTCTACTAGAGATTAACGTACTTTGGTGCGAAAAGTGCAAATCAATCCCAGAACAACAGCAAAGGACCTTGTGAAGATGCTGGAGGAAACCGGTACAAAAGTATCTATATCCACAGTAAAACGAGTCGCAACTGCACATGGGGACAAATATCTTACTTTTTGGAGAAATGTCCTCTGGTCTGATGAAACAAAAATAGAACTGTTTGGCCATAATGACCATCGTTATGTTTGGAGGAAAAAGGGGAAACCTTGCAAGCCGAAGAACACCATCCCAACCGTGAAGCACAGGGGTGGCAGCATCATGCTGTGGGGGTGCTTTGCTGCAGGAGGGTCTGGTGCACTTCACAAAATAGATGGCATCATGAGGAAGGAAAATTATGTGAATATATTGAAGCAACATCTCAAGACATCAGTCAGGAAGTTAAAGCTTGGTCGCAAATGGGTCTTCCAAATGGACAATGACCCCAAGCATACTTCCAAAGTTGTGGCAAAATGGCTTAAAGCTGACACTTATTGCACAAAGTCAAGGTATTGGAGTGGCCATCACAAAGCCCTGACCTCAATCCTATAGAACATTTGTGGGCAGAACTGAAAAAGTGTGCGCGAGCAAGGAGGCCTACAAATCTGACTCAGTTACACCAGCTCTGTCAGGAGGAATGGGCCAACATTCACCCAACTTATTGTGGGAAGCTTGTGGAAGGCTACCCGAAATATTTGACCCAAATTAAACAATTTAAAGGCAATGCTACCAAATACTAATTGAGTGTATGTAAACTTCTGACCCACTGGGAATGTGATGAAAGAAATAAAAGCTGAAAGAAATAATTCTCTCTACTATTATTCTGACATTTCACATTCTTAAAATAGTGGTGATCCTAACTGATCTAAGACAGGGAATTCTTACTAGGATTAAATGTCAGGAATTGTGAAAAACTGAGTTTAAATGTATTTGGCTAAGGTGTATGTAAACTTCCGACTTCAACTGTATGTGAAAAACTGACATTTTCCGATGTTAAATAATTCATTGTGTTCTCTACTTTAATGCAATGGAGTTAGAGTTAATGGAGTTAGAGTTAATGGAGTTAGAGTTCATGGAGTTAGAGTTCATGGAGTTAGATAGAGTTCATGGAGTTAGATAGAGTTAATGGATTTAGATAGAGTTAATGGAGTTAGATGGAGTTAGATAGAGTTAATGGAGTTAGATAGAGTTAATGGAGTTAGATGGAGTTAGATAGAGTTAATGGAGTTATATGGAGGTGGAGATGATGAGTTTGGTAGAGCAGAAAATCTTTCTGTGTTCTCTCGATAATATCATTCATAGCAGGCAAGCCTCCATGAGATATGAATAATATGAGCATCTTCATAGTATTATTGGAGAGAAACAGTGGTGCTTCACTGCAAAAACAATTGACTTGCTTAAGTATCAAATACAGGTCCCCAAACAGGCTGAGCCCAAGCCACGTTTTGCATTTTGATTACATACAGTGTACATGAATCTCTTGAGTGTCTCTTTTCCTGTGTGTATGTGTCCCTACTCCTTTTTCTCCATCTCCATATATGTGTGTGAGAGTGTGTGTGAGAGTGTGTGTGAGAGTGTGTGTGTGTGTGTGTGTGTGTGTGTGTGTGTGTGTGTGTGTGTGTGTGTGTGTGTGTGTGTGTGCGCTGCCCACGGGAGAATCTCATTCTCCTGTTGTGATATTCAGCAGTGATGCAGATGTAACCCAGCCAGGCTGCCTGGGAAGACAGTCATCCACCCTGACAGAGGACCGGAGCTCTGACATCATCCCATCAGAGCGCCAGTCAACACCCCCAGGGGAAGCACGATTAGATGAATAAAGAGATAGAGACTTAGAGGGAGGGAAAGAAAGGGCTGACAAAGGGAGGGGAGGTAAGTAAAGGGTTAATAAATCAATTAGATAAAGGGAGACTGCATGAGAGGCAGAGAGAGACAGTGAGAAAGAATGAGAGATGAATTGATGAGAGGAGGCGGGGTTGGTGTTGTAGAGGGCAGCATGATGGAGGGAGGAGATGGAGGTGAGGTGGAGTGGGAGTGAGGGGTGGGTTCTAATGATGGGAGAGGGGGTGGAAACATGAGAGATGAGGGCTCAACAGGGGGACCTGGCTTGGAAGGAAGCGTGTATCCATAAATATACAGTATATGGGGCATGCTGATCATACAATGCCCCAGGAGAGCAGCGCAACACAATAACACGTCCCCAGGCTGTGATGGATGAGGCCTGAGCCCTGAGCCCTGGTGTCAGCCCACTCAGCGCAAACATCCAACAGGGACAAATCAGCAGGCCACCTCCCCCCGCACCAGCTTAATACAACTAATGGAGCCATCTACTATATGTTGTCCAGCGAACTGCTTTTTGAATACTTTTCTCCAACCTGAGTCTGAGTCATCCAGATTGGTTGGCACCCCTGTGGATGCTGGTTGATGCTTCAACTGATCTTTAAACTCACTCTTATTGCACAAACACCTAATAAAGTAAAGAGGTGGTAAAGTGATGTAATTTCCTCCTCATATCTCACTTAGATATTGATTAAGGTGAATTTATGCAGCGCTTTCTTCCACACAGGATTTCCGAAGCAGATTTCTCACTGTTTTTCATCAGATTATATACAGTGGGGAAAAAAAGTATTTAGTCAGCCACCAATTGTGCAAGTTCTCCCACTTAAAAAGATGAGAGAGGCCTGTAATTTTCATCATAGGTACACGTCAACTATGACAGACAAAATGAGGGAAAAAAAATCCAGAAAATCACATTGTAGGATTTTTAATGACATTATTTGCAAATTATGGTGGAAAATAAGTATTTGGTCAATAACAAAAGTTTCTCAATACTTTGTTATATACCCTTTGTTGGCAATGACACAGGTCAAACGTTTTCTGTAAGTCTTCACAAGGTTTTCACACACTGTTGCTGGTAGGTAACAACACATCTGCCACACTGATCCTCAACACGGGGGCCCCTCAGGGGTGCGTGCTCAGTCCCCTCCTGTACTCTCTGTTCACCCATGACTGCATGGCCAGGCACGACTCCAACACCATCATTAAGTTTGCCGACGACACAACAGTGGTAGGCCTGATCACCGACAACGATGAGACAGCCTATAGGGAGGAGGTCAGAGATCTGGCCGTGTGGTGCCAGGACAACAACCTCTCCCTCAACGTGACCAAGACAAAGGAGATGATTGTGGACTACAGGAAAAAAAAGAGGACTGAGCACGCCCCCATTCTCATTGACGGGGCTGTAGTGGAACAGGTTGAGAGCTTCAAGTTCCTTGGTGTCCACATCACCAACGAACTATCATGGTCCAAACACACCAAGACAGTCGTGAAGAGGGCACGACAAAGCCTATTCCCCCTCAGGAGACTAAAAAGATTTGGCATGGGTCCTCAGATCCTCAAAAAATTCTACAGCTGCACCATCGAGAGCATCCTGACTGGTTGCATCACCGCCTGGTATGGCAACTGCTTGGCCTCTGACCGCAAGGCACTACAGAGGGTAGTGCGTACGGCCCAGTACATCACAGGGGCAAAGCTCCCTGCCATCCAGGACCTCTATACCAGGCGGTGTCAGAGGAAGGCCCTCAAAATTGTCAAAGACTCCAGTCACCCTAGTCATAGACTGTTCTCTCTGCTACCGCACGGCAAGCGGTACCGGAGTGCCAAGTCTAGGTCCAAAAGACTTCTCAACAGCTTCTACCCCCAAGCCATAAGACTCCTGAACAGCTAATCATGGCTACCCGGACTATTTGCACTGCCCCCCCACCCCATACTTTTTACGCTGCTGCTACTCTGTTAAGTATTTATGCATAGTCACTTTAACTCTACCCACATGTACATATTACCTCAACTACCTCAACTAGCCGGTGCCCCCGCACATTGACTATGCAACGGTACCCCCCTGTATATATAGCCTCCCTACTGTCACTTTATTCTATTGTATATATAGCCTCCCTACTGTCACTTTATTTTTACTTCTGCTCTTTTTTTCTCAACACTTTTTTGTTGTTGTTTTATTCTTACTTTTTTGTTTAAAATAAATGCACTGTTGGTTAAGGGCTGTAAGTAAGCATTTCACTGTAATGTCTGCACCTGTTGTATTCGGCGCATGTGACCAATAAAATTTGATTTGATTTTGATTTGATTTTGGCCCATTCCTCCATGCAGATCTCCTCTAGAGCAGTGATGTTTTGGGGCTGTCGCTGGGCAACACGGACTTTCAACTCCCTCCAAAGATTTTCTATGGGGTTGAGATCTGGAGACTGGCTAGGCCACTCCAGGACCTTGAAATGCTTCTTACGAAGCCACTCCTTCGTTGCCCGGGCGGTGTGTTTGGGATCATTGTAATGCTGAAAGACCCAGCCACGTTTCATCTTCAATGCCCTTGCTGATGGAAGGAAGTTTTCACTCAAAATCTCACGATACATGGCCCCATTCATTCTTTCCTTTACGCGGATCAGTCGTCCTGGTCCCTTTGCTGAAAAACAGCCCCAAAGCATGATGTTTCCACCCCCATGCTTCACAGTAGGTATGGTGTTCTTTGGATGCAACTCAGCATTCTTTGTCCTCCAAACACGACGAGTTGAGTTTTTACCAAAAAGTAATATTTTGGTTTCATCTGACCATATGACATTCTCCCAATCCTCTTCTGGATCATCCAAATGCACTCTAGCAAACTTCAGACGGGCCTGGACATGTACTGGCTTAAGCAGGGGGACACGTCTAGCACTGCAGGATTTGAGTCCCTGGCGGCGTAGTGTGTTACTGATGGTAGGCTTTGTTACTTTGGTCCCAGCTCTCTGCAGGTCATTCACTAGGTCCCCCTGTGTGGTTCTGGGATTTTTGCTCACCGTTCTTGTGATCATTTTGACCCCACAGGGTGAGATCTTGCGTGGAGCCCCAGATCGAGGGAGATTATCAGTGGTCTTGTATGTCTTCCATTTCCTAATAATTGCTCCCACAGTTGATTTCTTCAAACCAAGCTGCTTACCTATTGCAGAATCAGTCTTCCCAGCCTGGTGCAGGTCTACAATTTTGTTTCTGGTGTCCTTTGACAGCTCTTTGGTCTTGGCCATAGTGGAGTTTGGAGTGTGACTGTTTGAGGTTGTGGACAGGTGTCTTTTATACTGATAACAAGTTCAAACAGGTGCCATTAATACAGGTAACGAGTGGAGGACAGAGGAGCCTCTTAAAGAAGAAGTTACAGGTCTGTGAGAGCCAGAAATCTTGCTTGTTTGTAGGTGACCAAATACTTATTTTCCACCATAATTTGCAAATAAATTCATTAAAAATCCTACAATATGATTTTCTGGATTTTCTTTTCTCAATTTGTCTGTCATAGTTGACGTGTACCTATGATGAAAATTACAGGCCTCTCTCATCTTTTTAAGTGGGAGAACTTGCACAATTGGTGGCTGACTAAATACTTTTTTCCCCCACTGTAACTGCGCTTTCCTTTAATCAACTTTGTGTTCCGACTCAAACGCCTCAGCAAGGCATGGTGAATGACTTCCAGAGATGGAGCTGACATTTTTCTTTAAAAATGCCTCTTTTGTGCTGACCTATATTGCTGTTCCCAGCCAATCAAGTTTCCCTGAGCTAGTTCCAGAAGCGGCCATGGAGACCGTTGCCAAGCCAGGAGAGTAATTATAAGGCTTGACTCAGTTTGATTACAGGCCAGATGAAGAACCTCTAGCTCCTAGGAGTTGGTGGTCCAGGCTCAAAGCGTATGGAGCGTTGAGCTCCTTATGTATGTCTTCTCTGTGTGTCTGCGTGTCTGGGGGCTAGCACTGTCATGCTACAGCAGCTTTTATTTCTCAGATGGTAATGATATGGAGCTGCCATGATAAAGCTACTGTATGTTGGTGGGAGGGTTAGTCCAGTGACTCCAGTCAGCCGTGAGGCTTAAGGCCTCTGACACAATGGACCACGGCCACCAGTGCATGACTCGATGACCACAGCTTCAATACCCAGCTTTAAGGTATAGCCTACAGAATACTGTATTTACTCTATGGACCGAGTTTTTACAATACAAACACTTTCTGGATCAGATATCATATCTGTAAGAATGGTATCGTCAGAGAACAGTACAATGCGCAATAGAAGCAGCTGTAGTATCATGCTTTAGAGTCAGACAACATTGGAGTCAGACTACTTTGTGGAGTAATATCTCAGCACAAATTTTTCCAGACTACTAATGAATACAAATTACTTCCAGGATAATTTCATTGTTTTCCTCCCTCATCTCCTTGTGGATAGAGCTTGGTTATCACTGGCTTTAGAGTTGTGCTGTAACACTATGATTAGTTTCTAATTGATCTGCCAGCGCAAAAAGAAACAGAGATTACGCTGCCTCTAGTTTATGCTTCTCACAAAGCTTTGATTACCTGTTTCTAAGCATCTGAGTGCACACTCCTGTCTCCTGAGAATGAGCCAAGGCATATCGTTCTCCATCCATCTGAATAAAGATTCCCTCTCTGCCTGAGAGTGATAATATTATGTTGTACTCAGTTCTACAGGGATAAACAAGTCACAGGTCTCATGGATGCAGCAGGACATATTCTCCATTTGAGAGAATGACTGACCTTCCCTCTCTACCAATGACCCCTTTCTCTGTCTATGCAAGGACATCCTATTATAATATACAGTAAGGTATGTGTATGGACGGAGGGTATATGCTTTGTCTATCAATGTCAGTTTCCACCCTTTCATCTGAGCCTGTATGTGTATGTATTCATCTCTTTGAACTGTATGTTTCTAGGCATCCAGATTGTGAATGGTTCCATTTCTCTTTGAGTGAATACTTCTATGTCTTTTTGGCAGTGAGTGTATATTTCTCTTGCAACCTGAGAGCGAAGGTTTCTCTCTTTGTCTGACAGCATATGTTCTCTCTCTCTCTCTCTCTCTCTCTCTCTCTCTCTCTCTCTCTCTCTCTCTCTCTCTCCCTCCCTCCCTCCCTCCCTCACACAGGGATCATCACTTTCCATCATCTTCAGTATGCTGTGCTCCATCATAAGACCAGGGGTGGTCAAGGCAGGGGCACTGGGACCCACACAGGGGTAACTAGAGAGACTGAGAGATGGACAGAGATGATGGTTGAAAGTGGTTATTCATTGTGGAAGGACACTAGACAAGTTGGTCCACGCGACTGTGCCTCGCACCAGATCGCTTTGATTAAAGACTGCTGTTTGACAGGCGTCCGGCCAGGAAGAGGGAGAAGTTGAGCATGCAGGTGTGCCTCCACACCGTGACTGCAATGTAGACATTTCAAGGCTGAACAGGTCATAACCGTGGCATGACTGCGAAATACGATTAGCATGACCATGACAGTAAAAACCCACAGGCTAATACAGCACAATAGTGTTCCTTCAGAACACAATTCTTACGTATTCTGACTACTGCACAGAACTTCATCTACCATCGTTCATATTTTGTTCCTTTTAGAACTGAGTACAAAGGAAATGTGGAAATTCCAGGAGGTATTAAAAATGGTATTGAAATCATAAGATGCAGTACAAAATAGTCTACATCAGAGAGATTCAGTGGAAACTAACTATCCTCTGATAAATGAAAGAGCTGTTCTATTGCTCATCTGGGGCAGAAATGTACTGAACGCTACCACGAAAAAGCACTCACTACTACAACCCCTGACACAGTAGGACTCCCTACCCAATAATAGGTATTTATGTACAGTCCACTACACATGAGGGATAGGAGGCAAACAGAGCACTCAAGTCCTGAGAACGTTTTAGGTGATAACACGGCAGCCTATCTAGCTGTTTGCTCACTACAAGAGTTGCTCTGGTTCCTATTTCCCAGCTGGTAGTTGGCTGTTAGCGTGTTTGTCTCTGTCAGCTGTTGGGGAATGCATATGGAGTTGGTGGCAGAAGAGGGGTTAGCATATTTTTAGACAGGCATTTCACACAGGGGGACCACACTCCCGAATAATGAGTCCGCCCCCACCATGCTCCCTGCTGAGGAACGGAGACACGCAGATCAAACCCTCTTTGAGCTGGCGAGAAGCCAAACAGGCTAACAAGGGGGAGGCAGGATGAGAGGGAGCATGAAAAGAACAAGGGAGCATGGAAAACAGAGGAAACAAAGCCAAAGCTGACTTAAAATGGCAAAAGTAAACACAAACAAATAAGTTGCGGTAAGGCTAGGACCAATGAAGATGGACAGGATGTAGACACATAGTTAACACTTGATGAAAGGACATTCAAGTGTTATTACCTGCTTCCTATTTCAATCAGGCGAGGGAATTGGGGAAGGGTTGATTGGCTGGGATCAGAGACAATATATGGTGAGCAGAAGCTTATTGAATATGTAATACAGCTCATTACTTCCTGCTAACTTCTCAGAGTGACTATATCTAATTATGTTACTACGGTACTAACGCAGAACTCTCACAGCAGGAAGACACTGAAACCAACCAATCAGATGCTTCTGTCAGACATCCAATTACAGCATCCCCATTAGATCGTTATAGGCTCCCTCTCACTGTGGATCATGCCGATCACACAGCAGCTTCAAAACTGGACCACAAGGATCTTCTCTGAACCTCCTAACATCACACACACTGCTGAGAAGTCTACACCAACTATTTTCCTTAAATCTCTCTAATCCCATTTCACAATGGCTTTATCGCTCAACTCTTTCTTTCTTTCTTTCTTTCTTTCTTTCTTTCTTTCTTTCTTTCTTTCTTTCTTTCTTTCTTTCTTTCTTTCTTTCTTTCTTTCTTTCTTTCTTTCTTTCTTTCTTTGTCTTTCACCCTCTCCTTTCTCTTCCTTTCACTCTTTTGTTCGTAGGCTGGCTGGTACCTTGATTTGTCCGGTGGAGTTGAGTTTTCTTGGCACGCCGGTGCTTCCTGTAGATCTGGGAGGTTGGCGAAATCATCTTGTTCAGCCAGCCCGATTGCTAGAGACAGAACAACCATCTTCCCCTCGCTGCTCGACACAACACACACAACACAACACACACAACACAACACACACAATGAGTACAGAGTAGAGAGGTAGTTGAAAAAACTGTCAAGAGGAGAGAAAGGTCAAGGTGATATTGATTGGTGAAACATTTACATATTATCACTTGGATTGCTACAAAACCTCATCCTTAAAACATTTAATTGAACCCAAGCTGTTGTAGACACAGATTGTTTACTTTCTGTGTGCTTTGAAGCGTAACGTGTTACAGGCTTTAGTCATATTGAAGTATGCTGCAGTCTGAAAGGGGCCAGGCACACAGTGCTCTTAACAAGCAAACATTCACACACTCCTGCTCTTACACACACACACACACACACACACACACACACACACACACACACACACACACACACACACACACACACACACACACACACACACACACACACATACACACACACACACACACACACACACACACACACACACACAGAGACACACACACACACACAAAAACACACAGAGACTACCTTAGGTTCCCCTAGGGGCTGGGCCCCTCTCCCCCGGTTTGTGTAAAGCTGTGAGGTGAGTCACTGTTTCCCGGGACCCTGTCCTGTCTAACTCTCTCCATCATTCTATTCCTTCCCTCACAGGGCCTTTACATAACACATTCCTGACCCCTGTTCAACAAAACCTCCTCTGACCCTCACTGTTCTCTAATCATCTTCTGTCTTCCTGCACAAGAATATCACAACATATTCTCTTTGGGGGACAAACTCAAGCATAGTGTGTAGTCAATACTAGTAGCTATCATATGTTTTGCTCCATGTCCAGCTACCTAAATGACACATGGAGTCTGTGCATCATACAGCTATTCATTCTGTTTGTGGCTTTTCCTCCTTCTTCAAGCAGTTTTTCTTTCCCTCCATCTTTGACCCAAATATTTTCTTTTTATGTCCTTTCTATTTCTGCCATTCTACAGCATCTCCTATGTTCTCTCTCTCTCTCTCTCTCTCTCTCTCTCTCTCTCTCTCTCTCTCCCCCCCCCTCTCTCTCTCTCTCTCTCTCTCACACTCCCTCTCCCTCTCTCCCTCTCTCCCTCTCTCTCCCTCTCTTTCTCTCTCTCTCTCTCTCTCTCTCTCTCCCTCTCTCTCTCCCTCTCTCTCTCTCTCTCTCTCAAAATTGTAAATACATTTAGCAAAAGAACACGACTGCCTGCAAAAAGATTAACGCAACCATACTTATCTCTTGAGTCCAAGCAGACAAAACAGAGATGTTGTCTGTGTTTTAAAAATCCATGTAGATCAATACACTTTCTTTGCAGTCACTAAATCATGATGATCGAAATAAAGTACAACTATTCAAGGTGCAGAATTATGGGCAATTGCATTTATCACCAAACAATTTAATTAACATAAAATCAAATATCAGTCCTGATAAAAAAATTAAAAAACATTGTCTGCAGGATTCATTTATCAGTATCATCACAATCCAATTCCATGTATTCAATACATAGGCTGGTTTGCTCATAGTTTTGTAAACTTTTCATTGGCGCACAGAAACACAATCCACAATAGAAATAAGGAAAGATGAATACAATGGAGGAACACAACTGATATGAATTAATAGGCCTACATTCACACCAAAGCAAAGCTCTATAATGGAAGGTCACAGTGTTAGAGATGATGACTTAGGACTAACCCAAAGTTAGGTAGAAGTAACCCAACTTAATTCTCTGCATCTCTCCATATCCGCAATATAAAAAAAAAATCATAACAATTAGACAGTCCGCATTGCCTAGATCTTTCTATTGTACGTGGTATGACACTGATAGGATGATTTAGAATTCCGTGCAGTAGTATTTACTGATTGCCCGAAACAGTGAACACAATTGAACACATTTCTCTTCTGATAAAAACAATGTGTTGATATTCTGTGAACAAAACACTTAACAGTGAATGTTGTATTCACTAACATTTGTATTTAATGTTTTGCAAAAGGTGGTCTAAGATATGCAAGTCAGGTACTAAGGCAAGAAAATGATCAGAAGTTCTGTAAATGTTTTTGAGCATTTGATAATTGCTGTTCTGCTATTCGTTTCAACCCAGATCCAAAACTTGCTTGTACACGATTGAGAACAACTGTAACACCTACATTAGCCTAATTGATAACACTCAGTATAAAACAAGGCAGCACTTAAATGAGGGGGCTATTAACACCACCAACACCAAGTTACTTCGATTGCTGCACCCCCCCCCCATCCTCCGATCCCCCAGAGCCTCGTCCCTCCCAGCCCAGAACAATTCATGTTTACAGGGACTGTGGGCAAGGCCACCTCTCCGTCCATGTTCCACATATCTGCCCTGCCTTTATCGAGCGATGATTTAGTGAGGAGGTCCCTGGTCAGGGGCCTGTGTTAATGGGCCAGAGAGACTCAAGTGGAGGGCAGGGGGGTCGGGGGGGTCCGCAGGCTGCCCTACACAGACTCAGACATCCATCATCGTCCACACACACACACAGGAGAAGGAATCGCTGTGTTTTGTTTCGCAAACAAATGGTTAATCCCCAGCCAATCATTTCAACACCAGATTCATTGGAAAATCGGTGACACCATCAAATGTGTCAGGAGTTTCTGGCCTCCAGATTGCTCCCCCACCTACAGTAGATCTACTGTCTCCAATATGCTATGAGTGGTCTGTGAAGTACTGAAGTTCTGCTGACTGCAGGGCAATAAAAAAAAAAAAGTTTTGCTGTTTTGTACAGTGGTTGATAACAAATTATTCTGGGAACCTTAAAGTGTACGGTGAAACGTACATTTAGCGGTACATTTGTCACATTTAGCTTTATCATAGAATATTGTAAACGTTATAGCTAAATCGAATTAGGAAGTGGTAGTTTGCAATCCATATCCACACAGTGAATTGAACTCTCTCTCCACCTCAACAACCCCTCCTCGTCTCCTTGGGTTTAACCTTCATCATATACCCCTTCTCTTTCCATCTTTCACACACTACTCCTCTCTACCTTTATCTCTCTCTCTCTCTCTAATAGTGACAGTCCATCGTGGGAGTAATGATGCTGTAGACAGGAGATCAATGCAGTGTGGAGTTTCTACATGCTGCTGCTTAACCCCTGCACCCATGTTAATGCACACAGGCTATAAATGGGATATACACAAGCTCACATGCACTCATACACACACACACACACACACACACACACACACACACACACACACACACACACACACACACACACACACACACACACACACACACACACACACACACACACACACACACACACACACACAGTAAAGACTTCAGAGTATAGTGTGCAGCTGCAGCATGCTTATTAGCTCAAATAGTTTGTCCCCTACCCTCGGGTAGACAAGTGTGACCTATGCAAAGATAATACACGTAACTTTAAGTAAACTTAAAAACAGACACTAAAGGGCATACAGACAGAGTAACCAAGAACAATGCATAAATTACACAAACTATTAAAGTAATGCCAAAAAACAAGAAGTAAAACTATGTCATTATAGCTACAGTACATGGCTTAGGCTTGGCATTTGGGGAGTAAATCTTACAGTATATGAAACGCTTTAGGACAATTACCTGAGGAGAAGGGGGGAGATTTGATATAATAAGGACAACACAGTGAGAGACAGACAGAAGACAGTGCAGACAGGTTCAGAATAGAACCAAGAGCAGAATCTAGAACATTCCCAGACCAGCAGACTCACAGGAAAGACTTGACGTCCAGTCCTCTGTTGCGGATCTGTCCCATCATGTGGTCCCAGCTGCCTGGGTTGGACCTGGAGCGTCCTCCTCCTGCTCCTCTGTACCGGGAAGCACCTGTCCCCGCCGGACTCCCCCGCACCCCCCGCGGGCCTCCCCGGTGCCCCCCGCCCCCGGGCCCTGTGTGCAGCTGGCCCAGGCTCTGGGAGGTGGCTGGGGGGTCACTGGGACCCGGAGGAGGCTGGTGGGTGAGAGGCTGCTGGAGACTCTGCTGTCGCACCAGGGGACGAGGACGGGCTGCTGCTGAGGATGGAATGTGCTCCAGGGTAGAGGCAGCTGAGAGGGATGGGTCCCCAAAACTGACCAGACAGAGTAGCAAGGGAAGAGAGGGTAACAAGGGTTTTGCAGGGGTTGCACGTGAGAGAAGAGGGAAGGTGAGGGACAAAGGAGAAGGATAGTGGTAACCAGAGAGATTGACAGAAGAGATCCATAATTGGAAAATAGGAGATACAGGGGGAGAGTGGTGGGGTGAGTACAATAGAAGTACCAGAGGGAACAAAAATGAGGACGGGTCCAGAGAGTTCAACAAAGAGAAAGGAGGTATGGAGAGATGAAAAACAAGAAATAGAGCATTGTCAGGTTAAAGCAGTTTAGCAGTAGTCGTACAGTTGTATAACATGCTTGTATGTGAGTGTCTGACAGTCTGTGGGTAGGCTTGTTTTTGACAGTGCTCAGGCCAACACCAAACAGGAGCTAACAGCCTTCATCTCTATTTTCCTCCATCCACTGCTCTTACCCTTTTCATGTCCCTTTCCTCCCAGATTTACCTTGACCTCTTCCTCCTCCTTTGTATCCATCTTTCCCCTCTAGCCCATGATGACTTTACACTAGCCTCCTAGCTACCTCTCACTCTATGCTGCTTCTCTTAGCTCAACTGGTCTTTGTTTGCTCCATTCATCTGACCTGCCTTACCCATCAGTTCAACCCATTAATCTGACCTGCCTTACCCATCAGTTCAACCCATTAATCTGACCTGCCTTACCCATCAGTTCAACCCATTAATCTGACCTGCCTTACCCATCAATTCAACCCATTAATCTGACCTGCCTTACCCATCAGTTCAACCCATTAATCTGACCTGCTTTACCCATCAGTTCAACCCATTAATCTGACCTGCCTTACCCATCACTTCAACCCATTAATCTGACTCCAAACAACCCTCTCCCCTCCCTCAAACCCCTCTGTCTTTCTAATCATTCATCTGCTTTTACACTATTTTAATAGTGCGTCCCGACTCTCCCCCTTCAATTTCTGCCCTTCATGATTACTGTAAGCTCTGGCTAAACAGCCTCTGTCTTAGGCTAGTGCAGCACTGGAGGATTTACAGCCTTTGGCTGTGTCGACTGTGCTCTTCAGTGGGCCCCGGGCCGGCTCCACAGCGCTGTAGTAATTCTACTGGAGAGCACCAGAGGCAGGGCCCCGAGAGGACTTTGTGGACCAGATTAATACCAGTCATACTTCAGCATTTTGCCCCCCCCCACTCCCCACATGGCCTTTCAGATAGCTCACATACGGCTCAGGACAATGTGTTGACTGAAGATGGGCTGTGGTTAGTGAGAATGAGTGTTACTGTCATTAAATGAATGGTCAGTGGGTATGGAAGTGTCTTGGGACGGGCTTATGGTATGTGCTTATTGCGGTTACAGCACATTTGATGAGTGTACGGATGTTGCTTTAAACATTCCAGAAAATCTGCAAGTGCCTTCAGATTTGCTTGGATTGTATATAATATAAGACATTAGGTTGGTTTGATTGAAGTTGATCAGTATCATGCTTTCCCACTCTCTCTGATCACCTGTATCACCACTGCCTAAATCATCCCTCTCACTCATCGAATCCAAAGTATTATCATTGGACCTTTTATACGGGATAAAGAATCTAAAGAATGAGGGAGGGAATAAATAATATGGATGGATGCATTAAGTATGAAAGAGGGCTGAGCTTACAAGCTATCAGTGACAAGAGAAATATAACAAGATAAAGAATAAATGTGACCCAGAGATAGAAGTGTATATTTGAAAGCAGCAGTGCATAGATAGCAACATCAAATAAAAGTATTTCAATAAAATAATTCCACTCTGCTCCTCCAACAATGATGCACACAGTGCCATGCTGCAGTATGCGCCACATCAGCTGCAGTATGCTCTACATTTTACAGTCCAACAAATATTTTTGTCATAACTGACAGAATGATTCATCAATAAATCTGGATGGAGTACGTGGCATAGGGCCAGCCAGACATCTGCGAGTCCAATTCACGCAGAAATACATTTCTACTGTGTCATAAAGTTGGCTTAGGCTTTTTACAGCTCCTACCCAGATACCGTAGCCAGCTCAACACCTAATTCTTTCACTGTACATTTGTCTACTATTTCAATATCTCTCTTGTCCAAGGTTGAATACATTAAACTGCAAATATATATTTCATTTGTCTCTCTGCGTGTATAGTAAACGACTTACCTACCCTGTCATTCAAATGGCCAGGCAGGCTATAAGCCCTTCTATCTGCTGCCTGTATCCTCCTCTGCTGACTTAAGAAGGGATTCTCAGATATATCCTACCCAGAAAGTCAATTAAACTGACTAAAAACCTTGAGTGATTTGTAATGAAAGAGCCTTGAGGAGGGGAGAAAGGCAATGAGGCAGATGTAGAGGGAGGGGAGTGTGAGACGTATCTTACAGCAGAAACATAGACACACATGGCTACCTCAAAATAGAAACCAATTACAGACCAGAAATGGGGAGAAAGTTAGATATGATAGGGGGAGAGGGGAGGTAAAGAGTAGAGGAGTGAAGAAGGCAGGTAAACAGGGAATTGGATTTTGACTGAAAGTGTTAAAATGGTTATACACTCTTAGAAAAAAGGGTTATTTGGCTGTCTCCATAGGATAACCCAATTGGTTCCAAGTAGAACCCTTTTTGGTTCCAGGTAGAACCCTTTTGAGTTCCATGTAGAACCCTCTGTGGAAGGGTTCTATATGGAACCCAAAAGGGTTCTACCTGGAACCAAAAGGGTTCTTTAAAAGGTTATCCTATGGGGACAGCCGAAAGAACGTTTTAGGTTCTAGATAGCACCTTTTTTTCTAAGAGTGTACATGAGGAAAGGGAAATGCACAACTAACATTTGGTTTCAGGCGTC
Organism: Coregonus lavaretus; assembly: GCF_964263955.1. NCBI lineage: Eukaryota > Metazoa > Chordata > Actinopteri > Salmoniformes > Salmonidae > Coregonus > Coregonus lavaretus. Next base: position 12,314,321 of record NC_139991.1, on the reverse strand, counting down.
TTAAGAACGGTCCTGCTATAATATTCCATATCAAAAAGTAGATATTTGATTAACTGTTTTGTGGTCCAATACAGCGATGAAGCAGTAGCAGACGTTGCGTAACTTTTGGTATTTGTTTGTGAGAGAGGATGTTCTCTTTAGTCAACAGAGCCTTACCATGACAACAGATTCCCATGCATCAGAATGTCAGTACATGCACTCACATTTTCAGCTCATTATTGTCTTCAATAGTTTCTTCCCTCTTTCCATCTTTCCATCCATTTTTCCTCCCATAAATCTCTGCACTACCGAATGCAGCATATATCACATATAACCCTTGCTGCTTCTGATTGCAGTCCCCCAAACCATCTATACCATGCCCCTGTGGTGCTCAGCATTACCCCCCATGTGTGCCCTCATGCCCAGCCAACCCGTGTCACTCATGTCACTCACTTTCTGGGCCTCAGGCCTCCGGCTTGCATGTGGCTCTGGACCGTCTGCCAGCGCCCAGCCTTGCTGCCAGGGCCCAGCCCCGTCACTATGCTTCTCACGCTGTCACTGCGACTGGGACCTGCCCCACTCCCACACCCAGCCCCGCCCCCATCCCCCTTCTCCACCCCACTGAGAGACAGGGGGCACCAGATAGACAGACAGACACAGACATAAAGGAGAGAGAAAGACAGAGACAGACGGAGGAGAGAGAGACAGAGAGGGAGACAGAGAAAAAGAGAGAGAGAGGTGGATAGTAACAGTAGAATCAGTGAGGTTGAACAACCCAGAAGGTGAACCACACAGCAGAATAGCATTAGGATGGGGGTAGTGTTATCAATCCAGCTACAGGTTTCCAGTACAGAGGTGTAGCAGACAGCCACGAGGATCCAGCAAGTCAGTGGGCTGTGCTGCTGCTGGGTTAGCAGGAGGGAGATGGGCTGAGATTCGCTGTGTATATCTGTCTGTCTGTCTGAACCAGATGGGAAGACTGACAGAGTGGTGTGTGTTTGGGTGCAGTAGGACTGAGACAGACAGATGCTGGCTGTGTTTTGAGTACCTGTCAGTTAGACTGACTGGCCATTCTGCAGCTTTACTTTATACTGCACATCAAATATACATGACCAAATTGATTATTCTATCAAGGACTTCATGGTGTTTGCAATAAAACTGAGCGGGTCATGATAATTGAATTATGTAGGCTATCTATGGCCTCTTTACATTTTAAAAGAAACAGTTGATCTACTTTGTTATCATGTACAGTAGGAACTACAACGTTAAATGAAACAGATAGGCTTGATCGAAAGGTTATGGTGTGTGTAATGACATTGTTGGAGCGAGTGGCTTGAAAGCCTATAGTAAGACATTGTAGTGTATAGCAGTTAATCAGCACAGTGAATCTGTTGAGTACACACTTCATTCCTCTCCCGCGTAACCCAGAGCAGCACAAGCAGCCGTAACCTAGACAACGTCACAGAGACAACAGCAGACAGACCAGACACAGTTTCACTACAGGGTCACTACACAGACACAGTCAGAGAGCACAGCTGCTGGTCGAGAGGGACAACACTTTAGACAGAGGCCCAGCCTGCAACAGTTATGCATTGAGCATGGGGTAGAAATAGGGGTAGGGATGAAGTTGACCATTTAGGGAGATTTAAGGTAAGTCATATTTAGCTTATGGACAGAGCTTCCCATCCCTTGCTCAAGACCTCGTCACATGACGGTGAAAAGGGCAAACATTTGACTGGATCTCAAAAAGGGATCAATGGATCCTAGCAGGTTCACTGTATCACAGCCCATGAACTCTAAAGACAATACACCCATTGAGAATAAACCCCCTCTTTATCTCTTCTCTAGTACACTTTAAAATGAAGGAAAAAACCGACTTTCTCTACTTAAACAATATATTTCAGTGCAGGAAAAACATCAATGACATTAGAGCCTTTAGTGATACATGTACTGTACTGTACAGCTATAGAGTCACTGGTGTGTCCAGAGGGCTCAGGTGGTCAGACTAAGGAGAGCTATAAGGAGAGGCAGCCTTATAGCATCTGGTGGTGGAGGTGGTGGTGGTGACAAAACCACTAGGCACAACCAGAGTGAGGAGAGGTGAGAGGGAACAACACAGGACTCCTATAGAATGTGCCTAAAAAACGAGAACAGCAAAAACTAGGAGCAAAAGCCAAAAACAACGGTCAACCCTCGATGACAGAGCTGAGGGGATGGTTTAACCAGAGGGGAATGGGTTTACGGTTAGGTTAATAACCTTAAGATTAGGGGTTGGTTGGTTAGTTGGTTGGTTGCGGTGGAAAGGAGGATATTGGGCTGTGTAAGTGGGATCTATAAAGGGTTTCTGCTCAGATGGTCTGAGGGTTGTCCGTCTCCATGGTAGCACTCCATGGGCTGGAGGTGAAGGGTAAGAGGTTAGGGGTTAGTGAGGCTGGCAGGGCTGTAGGGAAGAGGAGGCTTTTCAAATGTTGGTTGGTTGGTTGGTATATAGGTAAATGTGGAGTGTTGATTCAGTATGTTAAGTTTCTGTATGTCAATATTGTGTGTTTGTTTGTATGTATTTTAAAGATTCATGTCACATATTCATGTGTCCAGATGGGAAAGGCTAGTATAATGAATAGTGTGTTTGTAGTTGGTGGGCAGCTTCAGACATGATCTGCATCTATTAGTGTCTCCATCCAATTCATATTTGATCTGTCCTGGTAACGCCACTAGAGACAACCCCCTTCTTGATTCAATCTAGGGCTGCCTCCCAAATGGCCCCCTATTCCCTATGTAGTGCACTACCTTTGACCAGAGGGAATAGGGTACCATTTATGACTCACCCGAGATGAAGATCAGAGGGCTGGAGGGAGACAAGGCTGACCTCACGTCTGGCCATCGCTATACTAATGTCAGTCACCTCTAAGGTGAGGCAAGTAGAAACATCCTAGTGGCAGCCCTGTACGACTCAATCTAATTCTGCATGGCCAACAGTGCATACTAAATAGCTTTACCTTTCAGACCCTGTTGGCTGCAGGAAAAGGAATTACTAATGCCAATCAACGGAACTCTTCCAGGACAGAAGATATGTAAGATGTGCATGTTACTTGGATAACATCACTTAATAATGCTGTTTGGCCCCCTTAGGCTATTGCATTTGACCTTTACCGGGACATATGCATTAGGTTATGCCTTGGGTTCAGAACTACTGTTTTGCAAATTAGCTACTTGTATACAATAAAAAGTATTTGATCCCCTGCTGATTTTGTACTTTTGCCCACTGACAAAGAAATGATCAGTCTATAATTTTAATGGTAGGTTTATTTGAACAGTGAGAGACAGAATAACAACAAAAAAATCCAGAAAAACGTATGTCAAAAATTGTATAAATTGATTTGCATTTTAATGAGGGAAATTAGTATTTGACCCTCTCAATCAGAAAGATTTCTGGCTCCCAGGTGTCTTTTATACAGGTAACGAGCTGAGATTAGGAGCACACTCTTAAAGGGAGTGCTCCTAATCTCAGTTTGTTACCTGTATAAAAGACACCTGTCCACAGAAGCAATCAATCAATCAGATTCCAAACTCTCCACCATGGCCAAGACCAAAGAGCTCTCCAAGGATGTCAGGGACAAGATTGTAGACCTACACAAGGCTGGAATGGGCTACAAGACCATCGCCAAGCAGCTTGGTGAGAAGGTGACAACAGTTGGTGCGATTATTCGCAAATGGAAGAAACACAAAAGAACTGTCAATCTCCCTCGGCCTGGGGCTCCATGCAAGATCTCACCTCGTGGAATTGCAATGATCATGAGAACGGTGAGGAATCAGCCCAGAACTACACGGGAGGATCTTGTCAATGATCTCAAGGCAGCTGGGACCATAGTCACTAGGAAAACAATTGGTAACACACTACGCCGTGAAGGACTGAAATCCTGCAGCGCCCGCAATGTCCCCCTGCTCAAGAAAGCACATATACATGCCCGTCTGAAGTTTGCCAATGAACATCTGAATGATTCAGAGGAGAACTGGGTGAAAGTGTTGTGGTCAGATGAGACCAAAATCGAGCTCTTTGGCATCAACTCAACTCGCCGTGTTTGGAGGAGGAGGAATGCTGCCTATGACCCCAAGAACACCACCCCCACCGTCAAACATGGAGGTGGAAACATTATGCTTTGGGGGTGTTTTTCTGCTAAGGGGACAGGACAACTTCACCGCATCAAAGGGACGATGAACGGGGCCATGGACCGTCAAATCTTGGGTGAGAACCTCCTTCCCTCAGCCAGGGCATTTACAATGGGTCGTGGATGGTTATTCCAGCATGACAATGACCCAAAACACACGGCCAAGGCAACAAAGGAGTGGCTCAAGAAGAAACACATTAAGGTCCTGGAGTGGACTAGCCAGTCTCCAGACCTTAATCCCATAGAAAATCTGTGGAGGGAGCTGAAGGTTCGAGTTGCCAAACGTCAGCCTCGAAACCTTAATGACTTAGAGAAGATCTGCAAAGAGGAGTGGGACAAAATCCCTCCTGAGATGTGTGCAAACCTGGTGGCCAACTACAAGAAACGTCTGACCTCTGTGATTGCCAACAAGGGTTTTGCCACCAAGTACTAAGTCATGTTTTGCAGGGGTCAAATACTTATTTCCCTCATTAAAATGCAAATCAATTTATAACATTTTTGACATGCGTTTTTCTGGATTTTTTTGTTGTTATTTCTGTCTCTCACTGTTCAAATAAACCTACCATTAAAATTATAGACTGATCATTTCTTTGTCAGTGGGCAAACGTACAAAATCAGCAGGGGATCAAATACTTTTTTCCCTCACTGTACGTGTACGTCTGGCAGAGAGAAATGCATGCAAGTGGACTAGAGTAGCATGTTAGTGTTCCTATGTAGACAATGTACTGTGTCTTTGGATGCATATTTTGTGTGCAATGTTTGTCTGTTTCTAGAATGTAGTGTTGTTCTATTGAGTCAGTCTGAGGGGGTTGTGGAGGGTTGGGGATACGGGTTCACAGAACTCAATGTGAGAGGCTTGGCTCCCCCGCTTCGTTACAGCCCTGCACAGAGAGAGGGGTCCCTTACCAGCCGCGACCGAGACTCACTTGGGCGTGAGGCGAGGGTCTCCATACGGGGCATAGGGGGACATGTTTAAGAGGAACTCCTTGGGCGGGTAGGAGCTCCATCTCTGCTGCACGTTGCTGCTGTCATTGTTATTCCAAAAGTCCCTGTCTAGATCACTGCGCCCAGAGAGAGAGACAGGTAAGAGCAGCACAGCCAATCACAATGGAGCAGGAGTTTCAGGGATAGAAAGAGAGATAGGTCAGAGGTCAGAGCAGCAGAGCAAATCACAGTGGAGCGAAGTGAATGATGTTTCTTGGAGATAGAAAGGACAGGGAAATAGCCTTGGTGAATGAGAAAAATGTCAATCCAGGCAATAGAGATACACCTCCAATATTTGTAGAAAATAATTGGAAAATACATTAGGTATAGGGGGTCCTGCACAGGGCCGGACTACCACATTTGGGGCCCTGGGGCACCGACCTCCGGGGGCCCCCCATTTCTGAAATCTGCGAACTTACTGCATTTCAACACATTCTGCCATGGTGCAGAGAGAAAACATTTACTTTCTCCCACAGGACCACTATGCCCACCCCTCCCATCACAGGACAGTTGCACCCACCCACCCACAGGTACCGGGAGCACCCTGAGGGCATAGAGAGCATTTCGGGGTTGGATATATTTTCATTTGGAATAATCTGGGGTAAGATAAGATCTGTGGACAAAATTATAATGGATATTCTGATAATTAGGATTTCTAGAAGAGAGAATTACAGACCATACAGTTTACCAGTTAATTTCAGTGATTGAATGTAAGAGGTCTCTCTTCTATAGTAGGTTGATTGGCAGGGGCTTCTGAGATCAGAAAACAGTCCCCTGGGTTTAGGCCGGTTCTCAATTTTTTTGCAGAGGGGGTGAGTTGGTAGTGTTTCGCCCCAGGGAACACCATATGCTCGCATGGCAGAGGGAAATTGTAAATAAAAGAAGGATTTGCCCGGTAAATTAAAAGTTGTTTGTAATTTCTGATAGCAGGTCTGCAAAGCACAGCTCGATGGTCGGTGAGGGCCATGGGTAATACATCTATATCAAGAACTTTGTTGAACAGGTCCTTTGAAGTGAATATAAAGTCAATTCGAGAGAAGGATTTGTGTCGACGAGAGAAAAAGGTGAAATTCCAGAGGTGGGACTCATAATTCGCCATTAATCGTCAACTGCCGCCTCATTTGCCCATTTCCGCAGTGCCACAGAGGTAAGATGCTGGTCTCTCTCCTCTGTCTGCCCAGATCTGTCTAGCCTGTACTCCCAAACTGCATTAAAATCGCCGCCAATAATTAGTCTGAAGTCAGCTAAATCTAGTGTCAGGGTACAGAATTGGTCATAAAATGAGCTATCGTAAGTGTTCGGTGCATACACCAACAGAACAGCAATTTTACTTCAGTTTAATAAAAGTAATCAGTTTAATAAAAGTCAGTTTAATAAAAGTGATTCTGCCCTGCGTGCCCGTTCGGTAATCCGGCCCTGGTCCTGCATTTATAAAAGTAATTCCATTATAATATTCGTAATACAGTTTCAGAGCAAAACATTTATGTCTTGGAAAAGCAAGTAGAAAAACAAGTGTATTAAGGAAGGTAAAGAGTATATCGGTTTAAAGGGGATGGGGTTTGGGAAAAGCATATTGTCTATTCTTTGAGCTGATACAGCATCCAGACTCATGGACAAATTAATTGATTCTCTCTGTACAAGGGATTAGAAAACAGTGAAAGAGTTAAACATGTATTCAACGTCAATCACAGAGTAATATATAGCATGTTATAAGTCAAAGTGAAACAGCAAAGGTTGGTTACACAGATAAAACATACTTTTGAAAAAGGGAGAGAGACAGAAAGAGAGAAGAGAGAAATAAAACAGAGAGGAGAGTGATAAAAGGGAGAATGGGAGAACAGGTGGAATGGTGACAGAGGAGGGAGAGGACTGCTGGGTTAGCTTTAGACAGAGTCCACCATCAGTCAGGCCTTGGGCTGCGCAGCTGCAACCATGAAGGAGGAATGTTAACAACAAACAGTCATACAGTAGAATATATCATCAAAACATTGCTGCAGGTATATACTATTTTTTTATTGGGATTGGGCTACAGTTATAAATGTACTATGATACGCTCAATATTAGGTATAGTGCTCAATTAAGTGATTCTGACAATTGTACTTTACAAGGCATTGAGATAAAGGATACATTAGTGCAATCCAAGTAGATCAATGGTTTTAGGTTTACACTCTAGATGTAATGCACATTTCAACTGAAACTCAGCCAAGGTAATCACATTCAGGCTGTAAAATGAAGTAACACTGCAGTTGGACTGTAGACTAGTGGCTTATCAGTAAGTTATTATTACAGTTCCATTGAGTGTTCAGGGACACATCGTGTAGTGCCTAATCTTACTGGAGTTTAACATGCTCTTTATCTGAAGCCTGTCAAATTAAGTATGCTATAATTTATGCCTCTTGTTTTCACAGGAAGGACTGTGATGAGTTGTCAAGATGCTCTTATTTAACAACCACAACTGCTCTTTCCCTTGCTAAATATGTTCCTTCCTCTCCATATCTTAGCGGGTTTCAGTGTTTTTGCCTTTTATTTGAGCACACCCAGGTCTTTGCCTCTTGTCCTCTTGACAGTCCATGTTAGCTGTGCTGTAGTGAATCCCTCATAGCTCAGCCAGCCTCTTCCAGCCCAGCGAGTCATCATTCATTTACACACACAAACACAGGCAAGCCCATTAACTCCCAAAGATTGTGTTTTAAAGTGTTCAGACTCAAGTGGGTATTACAAAAATGTCTTCTGTCTTCCCTGTTTCAATAAACTGGTCTGATGTGAATAAAGAACGGTGTGAAACAACAGATTACATGAGGAGATGGATCTCCGCTTGAAACATTGTAGCCATTCTACTGGGGCTTTAGCAGACACCAGACACTACCTATATCTACCTGTGATATGTTGTATAAAGTGAAGTGTTGCATGTCCTGTGTTGTGTTACATGTATGCCAGGAATGCCTGTATTGTTGCCAAGCAAATTCCCCTATGTGACAATTAAGTATTACTTGATGAATTCCCTCCTGGTGACAAGATACAGTAGACCTGAGCTCACCCCCCCCCCCCCCCCCCCCATCCAATACCTACTTGATGGCTTTGTTTTCCCCTCGGCCACGAATCTGAACTGAATCTGGGGTGCTGGCTGCCTCCACCCCAGGCTTGTTCCTCTTCCCCTGGAGAGAGCAAGAGAGAGCGAGAGAGAGCGAGAGAGAGAGAGAGAGAGATAGAGAGAGAGAGAGCGAGAGAGAGCGAGAGAGAGCGAGAGAGAGAGAGAGAGAGAGAGAGAGAGAGAGAGAAAGAGAGAAAAATAATTTCCTTCTTGTCCATTGCTTTGTGTCGCTCTGTGCGCTGTCTTGATTGCTGTTTACATCTGAAAACACTTTACCAGTGGAGCCTTCAATACAGAGCCTTTAGAATGCCATCAGGTGTCAAGAATATGCTAAATGATTCCAGGCAGAGACAGAAGAGCAACACTTTGGATGCGAGCCAGCACATACAGCAGCAACGTGCATGCCCCGCCCACCTGAGGATCTGTCTTTTTCAGCCATTTCCTGTCTTTGAGGGGTGCAAAATCCACTTGTCACTTAAATTTCGCTGATTGATTGCTTTCATTTTACTCCTGTGACTCTTTCATACTCTTCCTTGTGCCTGTCGTTTTTTCCCGTTAACGTTATGACCGCGGAAATGTTTGTAATGACCTGTCAAACACACCACAGTAATGGCTGAAATGGGCTCAATGGAATACATTCTCTTTCCGTTGCATCTACAAGAACGCTAAAACTTAGTCAGGGATTTAACGCATCGTCTAGACACTTACATCACAAGAAAGAGAAGAAAGATACCTTTATTTTGATGTGTGTACATTTTTTGTGGAATGGAAAAAAGTTATAATTTAATACAGTTGAAATGTTTACAAATTAAATAAAAGGAACTTCTGAATATGAACACTCTGACTATTGTGATATTATTTTGTATTTGTATTTGTATTTATTATGGATCCCCATTAGCTGGGGTCCAGCAAAATTAAGGCAGTTATACATTTTAAAAACATTAAAATACATTCATACCAGATTTCACAACATATTAAGTGTGTGCCCTCAGGCCTCTACTCCACTCAGAGCATGCGCAGACCAGCTGGCTGGTGTGTTTACGGACATATTTAATCTCTCCCTTTCCCAGTCTGCTGTCCCCACATGCTTCAAGATGGCCACCATTGTTCCTGTACCCAAGAAAGCAAAGGTAACTGAACTAAATAACTATCGCCCCGTAGCACTCACCTCTGTCATCATGAAGTGCTTTGAGAGACAAGTCAAGGATCATATCATCTCTACCTTACCTGTCACCCTAGGCTTACCGCCCCAATAGATTCACAGACGATGCAATCGCCATCACACTGCACACTGCCATATCCCATCTGGACAAGAGGAATACCTATGTAAGAATGCTGTTCATTGACAATAGCTCAGCATTCAACACCATAGTACCCTCCAAGCTCATCATTAAGCTTGTGGCCCTGGGTCTGAACCCCGCCCTGTGCAACTGGGAGCTGGACTTCCTGACGGGCCGCCCCCAGGTGGTGAAGGTAAGAAACAACATCTCCACTTCGCTGATCCTCAACACAGGGGCCCCACAAGGGTGCGTGCTCAGCCCCCTCCTGTACTCCCTGTTCACCCATAACTGCGTGGCCAAGCACGCCTCCAACTCAATCATCAAGTTTGCAAACGACACAACAGTAGTAGGCTTGATTACAAACAATGATGAGACAGCCTACAGGGAGGAGGTGAGGGCTCTGGGAGTGTGGTGCCAGGAAAACAGCCTCTCACTCAACATCAACAAAACAAAGGAGATGATCGTGGACTTCAGGAAACAGCAGAGGGTGCACCCCCCTATCCACATCGACGGGACTGCAGTGGAGAAGGTGGAAAGCTTCAAGTTCCTTGGCGTACACATCACTGACAAACTGGAATGGTCCACCCACGCAGACAGTGTGGTGAAGAAGGTGCAACAGCGCCTCTTCAACCTCAGGATGCTGAAGAAATTTGGATTGGCACCTAAAACCCTCACAAACTTTTACAGATGCACAATTGAGAGCATCCTGTCGGGCTGTATCACCGCCTGGTATGGCAACTGAACTGCCCGCAACCACAGGGCTCTCCAGAGGGTGGTGCGGTCTGCCGAACGCATTACCGAAGGCAAACTACCCGCCTTCCAGGACACCTACAGCACCCGATGTCGCAGGAAGGCCAAAAAGATCATCAAGGACATCAACCACCCGAGCCACTGCCTGTTCACCCCGCTATCATCCAGAAGGCGAGGTCAGTACAGGTGCATCAAAGCTAGGACCGAGAGAATGAAAAACAGCTTCTATCTCAAGGCCATCAGACTGTTAAATAGCTATCACTAGAACATTAGAGGCTGCTGCTGCCTATTGAAATCACTGGCCACTTTAAGAAATGGAACACTAGTCACTTTAATAATGTTTACATATCTTGCGCTACTCATCTCATATGTATATACTGTATTCTATAATATTCTACTGTATCTTAGTCCATGCCACTCTGTCATTGCTTGTCCATATATGTATATATTCTTAAATTCCATTCCTTACTTAGATTTGTGTGTATTGGGTATATGTTGTGAAATTGTTAGATATTACTTGTTAGATATTACTGCACTGTCGGAGCTAGAAGCACAAGCATTTCGCAACACCCGCAATAACATCTGCTAAACACGTGTATGTGACAAATACAATTTGATTTGATTTGATTAGATTACTGCTACATATCTATAACACAAAATCTATGTGTACATGTGTGTATAATGCGTATGTTATCGTGTGTTTGTATGCATGTGTCTATGTTTGTGTTGCTTCACAGTCCCCGCTGTTCCATAAGGTGTATTTTCTATTTGTTTTTTAAATCTAATTTTACTGCTGGCATGAGTTACTTGATGTAGTCATGGCTCGATGTACACTACCAGTCAAAAGTTTTAGAACACCTACTCATTCAAGGGTTTTTCTTTATTTTTACTATTTTCTACATTGTAGAATAATAGTGCAGACATCAAAACTATGAAATAACAGATATGGAATCATGTAGTAACCAAAGAAGTGTTAAACAAATCAAAATATATTTTATATTTGAGATTCTTCAAATAGCTACCCTTTGCCTTGATGACAGCTTTGCACACTCTTGACTTTCTCTCAACCAGCTTCACCTGGAATGCTTTTCCAACTGTCTTGAAGGAGTTCCCACATATTCTGAGCACTTGTTGGCTGCTTTTCCTTCACTCTGCCGTCCGACTCATCCCAAACCATCTCAATTGGGTTGAGGTCAGGGGATTGTGGAGGCCAGGTCATCTAATGCAGCACTCCATCACTCTCCTTCTTGGTAAAATAGCCCTTACACAGCCTGGAGGTGTGTTGGGTCATTGTCCTGTTGAAAAACAAATGATAGTCCCACTAAGCCCAAACCAGATGGGATGGCGTATCGCTGCAGAATGCTGTGGTAGCCATGCTGGTTAAATGTGCCTTGAATTCTAAATAAATCACAGACAGTGTCACCAGCAAAGCACACCCACACCATAACACCTCCTCCTCCATGCTTTACGGTGGGAAATATACATGCGGAGATCATCCGTTCAACCACACCGCGTCTCACAAAGACACGGCGGTTGGAACCAAAAATCTCAAATTTAGACTCCAGACCAAAGGACAAATTTCCACCGGTCTAATGTCCATTGCTCGTGTTTCTTGGCCCAAGCAAGTCTCTTCTTCTTATTGGTGTCCTTTAGTAGTGGTTTCTTTGCAGCAATTCGACCATCAAGGCCTGATTCACACAGTCTCCTCTAAACAGTTGATGTTGAGATGTGTCTGTTACTTGAACTCTGTGAAGCATTTATTTGGGCTACAATTTCTGAGGCTGGTAACTCTAATGAACGTATCCTCTGCAGCAGAGGTAACTCTGGGTCTCCCATTCCTGTGGCGGTCCTCATGAGAGCCAGTTTCATCATAGCGCTTGAAAGTTTTTGCGACTGCACTTGAAGAAACGTTCAAAGTTCTTGACATTTTCTGTATTGACTGACCTTCATGTCTTAAAGTAATGATGGACTGTTGTTTCTCTTTGCTTATTTGAGCTGTTCTTGCCATAATATGGACTTCGCCTTTTACCAAATAGGGCTATCTTCTGTATACCCCCCCCCTACCTTGTCACAACACAACTGATTGGCTCAACCGCATTAAGAAGGAAAGAAATTCCACAAATTAACTTTTAAGAAGGCACACCTGTTAATTGAAATGCATTCCATGTGACTACCTCATGAAGGTGGTTGAGAGAATGCCAAGAGTGTGCAAAGCTGTCATCAAGGCAAAGGGTGGCTATTTGAAGAATCTCAAATATAAAATATATTTTGATTTGTTTAACACTTCTTTGGTTACTACATGATTCCATATATGCTATTTCATCATTTTGATGTCTTCACTATTACTCTACAATGTAGAAAATAGTAAAAATAAAGAAAAACCCTTGAATGAGTAGGTGTTCTAAAACTTTTGACCGGTAGTGTAGTACTGTGCGCCTCCCATAGTCTGTTCTGGACTTGGGGACTGTGAACAGACCACTGGTGGCATGTCTTGTGTCCGAGTTGTGTGCCAGTAGTTCAAACAGACAGCTCGGTGCATTCAACATGTCAATACCTCTCACAAATACAAGTAGTGATGAAGTCAATCTCTCCTCTACTTTGAGCCAGGAGAGATGTTAGCTCTCTGTATACATCCAAGGGCCAGCCGTGCTGCCCTGTTCTGAGCCAATTGCAATTTTCCTAAGTCCCTCTTTGTGGCACCTGGCCACACGACTGAACAGTAGTCTAGGTGCGACAAAACTAGGGCCTGTAGGACCTGCCTTGTTGATAGTGCTGTTAAGAATGCAGACCAGCGCTTTATTATAGACAGACTTCTCCCTATCCTAGCTACTGTATCAATATGTTTTGACCATGACAGTTTACAATCCAGGGTTACTCCAAGCAGTTTAGTCTCCTCAACTTGCTCAATTTCCACATTATTCATTACAAGTTTTAGTTGCGGTTAAGGGTTTAGTGAATGATTTGTCCCAAATACAATGCTTTTAGTTTTTGAAATATTTAGGACTAACTTATTCCTTGCCACCCATTCTGAAACTAACTGCAGCTCTTTGTTAAGTGTTGCTGTCATTTCAGTCGCTGTGGTAGCTGACGTGTATAGTGTTGAGTCATCCGCATACATAGACACACTGGCTTTACTCAAAGCCAGTGGCATGTCGTTTGTAAAGATTTAAAAAAGTAAGGGGCCTAGACAGCTGCCCTGGGGAATTCCTGATTCTACCTGGATTATGTTGGAGAGGCTTCCATTAAAGAACACCCTCTGTGTTCTGTTAGACAGGTAACTCTTTATCAACAATATGGCAGGGGGTGTAAAGCCATAACACATACGTTTTTCCAGCAACAGACTATGATCGATAATGTCAAAAGCTGCACTGAAGTCTAACAAAACAGCCCCCACAATATTTTTATCATCAATTTCTCTCAGCCAGTCATCAGTCATTTGTGTAAGTGCTGTGCTTGTTGAATGTCCTTCCCTATAAGTGTGCTGAAAGTCTGTTGTCAATTTGTTTACTGTAAAATAGCATTGTATCTGGTCAAACACCATTGTTTCTAAAAGTTTACTACGGGTTGGTAACAGGCTGATTGGTCAGCTATTTGAGCCAGTTAAGGGGGCTTTACTATTCTTAGGTAGGGGAATAACTTTTATGTCAGATTTTGCAAACACTGTAAAGTATGTATAGATAGGTGTAATCTAGAGCCACACGTGTTGCTTTTTAATCCGAGGGTATCCTGCTATTGACATACTTTACATTTACATTTACATTTTAGTCATTTAGCAGACGCTCTTATCCAGAGCGACTTACAGGAGCAATTAGGGTTAAGTGCCTTGCTCAAGGGCACTTGTTGAATTATGCAACAGAACGTGACAACAGGTATTAATGAGGCAGTCTAGACAGCACAGGTGAGTTCAGGTAGGCCTAGACAGGGCACGTGTTTGGTGGTTGCAGCTCTGTTCCACCCTGTTGTGTTATTTGTGCAAATGACGCACATATCATTTTCTTCATTTTAACACAATATATATAAAAAATAGATGATACCTTTAGAAAATGTATATATGAGTGCATTCTAAGAAAAAACATTCATTATTTGTCTGTGCCAGTCAAATGTTTTATGTGCTATAATTCAGTTAATATCTGATGGATTTTAAACATTCAAAAAGTTTGGAGTATCTTCATCTATTGTCCAACTGTTGCATTTTATAGAATTGTTTTAAAAATCTTTTAACAATTTTGATGACCGTTGCTACATACAGCCAGCTCTCAGGATCTAAATGTGACTCCAAACCCTCTCCACAGCAATAATCCATACATCTGTTAACCATATAGAATGAACAGATGGGAGCATCAAGCATCAGACACAGTGGGGATTAGACACGTCCACACACATCCAACACACCCAACGCACATATAACACTACACACTCAGAAACAGTACACGCCCAAACATACATAAAACATAGGTGTTGAAATAGATGCTGTTTCCACAATTCATAACAGTCAGTGGAATTATAATGAAACATTTTGAGATAAACCTGATGACTTCAACTATATGATAAACCTTGGAACTCAGGACTGCAGCTAGTGGGGAAAAAAAGTATTTAGTCAGCCACCAATTGTGCAAGTTCTCCCACTTAAAAAGATGAGAGAGGCCTGTAATTTTCATCATAGGTACACGTCAACTATGACAGACAAAATTAGAAAAAAAATTCCTGAAAATCACATTGTAGGATTTTTAATGCATTTATTTGCAAATTATGGTGGAAAATAAGTATTTGGTCAATAACAAATGTTTCTCAATACTTTGTTATATACCCTTTGTTGGCAATGACACAGGTCAAACGTTTTCTGTAAGTCTTCACAAGGTTTTCACACACTGTTGCTGGTATTTTGGCCCATTCCTCCATGCAGATCTCCTCTAGAGCAGTGATGTTTTGGGGCTGTCGCTGGGCAACACGGACTTTCAACTCCCTCCAAAGATGTTCTATGGGGTTGAGATCTGGAGACTGGCTAGGCCACTCCAGGACCTTGAAATGCTTCTTACGAAGCCACTCCTTCGTTGCCCGGGCGGTGTGTTTGGGATCATTGTCATGCTGAAAGACCCAGCCACGTTTCATCTTCAATGCCCTTGCTGATGGAAGGAGGTTTACACTCAAAATCTCACGATACATGGGCCCCCATTCATCTTTGTCCTCCAAATACGACGAGTTGATTTTTTACCAAAAAGTTCTATTTTGGTTTCATCTGACCATATGACATTCTCCCAATCCTCTTCTGGATCATCCAAATGCACTCTAGCAAACTTAAGACGGGCCTGGACATGTACTGGCTTAAGCAGGGGGACACGTCTGGCACTGCAGGATTTGAATCCTTGGCGGCGTAGTGTGTTACTGATGGTAGGCTTTGTTACTTTGGTCCCAGCTCTCTGCAGGTCATTCACTAGGTCCCCCCGTGTGGTTCTGGGATTTTTGCTCACCGTTCTTTTGATCATTTTGACCCCACGGGGTGAGATCTTGCGTGGAGCCCCAGATCGAGGGAGATTATCAGTGGTCTTGTATGTCTTCCATTTCCTAATAATTGCTCCCACAGTTGATTTCCTCAAACCAAGCTGCTTACCTATTGCAGATTCAGTCTTCCCAGCCTGGTGCAGGTCTACAATTTTGTTTCTGGTGTCCTTTGACAGCTCTTTGGTCTTGGCCATAGTGGAGTTTGGAGTGTGACTGTTTGAGGTTGTGGACAGGTGTCTTTTATACTGATAACAAGTTCAAACAGGTGCCATTAATACAGGTAACGAGTGGAGGACAGAGGAGCCTCTTAAAGAAGAAGTTACAGGTCTGTGAGAGCCAGAAATCTTGCATGTTTGTAGGTGACCAAATACTTATTTTCCACCATAATTTGCAAATAAATTCATTAAAAATCCTACAATGTGATTTTCTGGAAAAAAAATAGTTAACGTGTACCTATGATGAAAATTACAGGCCTCTCTCATCTTTTTAAGTGGGAGAACTTGCACAATTGGTGGCTGACTAAATACTTTTTTCCCCCACTGTATATGATTGGCCTGGCCTGGCGTATCAAATGAATGCACGGTGTATGACAATTTGTACACTGAAGCCAAACACTGAGTAAACACTAAACACACACTGTCACAAAGTACAGCTACAGACTCTTGTTTTTCATTTCAATGCTCATCATCTTTTAAATGAATAAAGAGAGTATTCCACCCTTCAAACAGACTGGAAAACAGCTAAAGCTAGTCCATTTGAAATGTGTAAGAGCACAGTGAGTGGACACATCAACCCTGCACTATGAGTGATGGGTATTGAGCCTAATATACAGAATCTTATAATGACTTGTGTTTCTGATCATACATTTGATATGGTTTGACTCAAAATGTCATAGTTTCATATCAAAGTAATACTCAAGCTGAGTTTCTAAACCAACTTGATTTAATAGGTGTTACTCACCAAACCTAATATATACAATGTGATCCTTGTAAAATCAAATAATGATGGATTTTCCTTTCACTTCGGTTCCTTTCCAAATATATACATCACATGTAGTAGAGGAAACCATAACCCTATAAAGAAAGGTTTTCGTAAGGCAGTTTGGTGCTGGAAAGGGTTTTACTATAGACTTACTGTCGCATTCATACAGGAAACCTAGATTAGTCCGGCGTGCCTACGAGGTATACTGTAAATTAAACATTATTATTTTCTCTGTCGCAAATTACATGGCCTGTTTGTCATAAACACTTATCAATAGAGGGCAGATCTCTGGGAAGGACCAAACCCCACCGCCCACCCATCCACCCCACACACAGTCATTCACTCACACAGTGGTTTTAGGGAATCAGAAAAGGCTAGATTTCAAACATTCAAGAATATGCTATCAAGTGCAGCTCATCTATCATTTAACACTATCATCAAATCTTCAGGAGGCTAGAGAGTAGGGGAGGGAGAGAGAAGATGCAACACTGAAGACAGGGAGTGGGAGGAACAGAGAGAGAGAGAGAGAGAGGAAGAGAAGGGGAAAGAAGGAAGGCGAGAAAGGCGATGTATGATTGAGTGGGAAGGGTAGGCAACACAGAGAGAGAGAGCGAGAGAGAGAGAGAGAGAGAGAGAGAGAGAGAGAGAGAGAGAGAGAGAGAGACAGCGAGAGAGAGAGGTGAGAGAGAGAGAGAGTGAGAGAGAGAGAGAGAGAGAGTGAGAGAGAGAGAGAGAGAGAGAGAGAGAAGAGAGAGAAAGAGAGAGAGAGAGAGAGAGAGAGAGAGACAGCGAGAGAGAGAGTGAGAGAGAGAGAGAGAGAGAGTGAGAGAGAGAGAGAGAGAGAGAGAGAGAGAGTGAGAGAGAGAGAGAGAGAGAAAGAGAGAGAGAGGGAGAGAGAGACAGCGAGAGAGAGAGTGAGAGAGAGAGAGAGAGAGAGAGAGAGAGAGAGAGTGAGAGAGAGAGAGAGTGACAGGACCAGGGGGGTTGAAACAGAATCAAGTGAGATGGAGAGAGGAGAGACAGAACATCAGAGGATGGGGGAGAGGGAAGGGGCAGAGAATGGAGGAGAGGATGTGGAGAGGAGAGGATGGTGAATTGGAAGGGGAAGAGGGGAGGGGGAGAGAATGGAGAAGAGGGTTGAGGAGAAGAGGTGGAGTGCATTGGCGAGACATCATGAATGTCTCCCCACTAGGAGCAGTGTAATGCTGCAGCCCTGTGAAGGGTCTGTCCTCAGCCCTCATTATGTCTGTCACAGCCCAACACACACAACGGCCGCCAACACCACTCATCCCTCCCTTCTCCTCCCCTCCCCTCCTCTATCCAACTCCTTCTCCCCCTCCTCCTCCCTCCCTCCCTCCTGCTTCCTCCCTCTCCTTCTATCCTCCTCCCCCTGCCTTCTCCCTCCCTCCCTCCCTCCCTCCCTCCTCCCTCTCCTTCTATCCTCCTTCCCTTCCCTGCTCCCTCCCTGCCTCCCTCCATCCCCTCCTCCGTCCCTCCTCCTTCCTGCCATAATCGACCCATGATACCTGTTTCTGACGTCTTCATCTTCCCTCACCCATATGCTGGGCTGATATACAGCACCTCTACACAGGGCTGCATCTATCAACTACCGTGGGCTAAATATCACTGTATTTATCTCATTGTGTCTACCTCTGTGTACTTTCTCATAAACAAAATTCTGTAGCTGTCCAATGTATTTACTCTTATTTTTTTTGCCATCAACAGTGTCACAAAGTGACACAGCTCCCAGGTCAGGTAACTGATTAGGGGTTTTATCTTCACACAGAGGTGATGTCACTACTGTAAGTTGCCCGTTTTATGCACATTTTTGCATGCAAGGTTGATTTTTATAAAGTCATTCATGTCCTATGAGTTTAGGGAAATGTGATGGGTCGTTCCACCAATTCGGTGCCATTTGAGAAGTGTAACTTCGTAAAAAAACAACAACATTTGATTTCACCTAATTTTAACATTATGTCATAAAGAGAACATGTTCAACTTCATGAAAAACAAGTTTTCCCATCTCAAGAGGTTCAATAAAATAATTACTATAGTAAGTGCCTATTAAGTGCCAAATAAAGTAACAGGGTTGACGATTTCTTCTTAAATCAGCCATAAGTCCCCTTGTGACAGGTGGCATGGAAGTTCGTTGTGAGGAACAGGGAGTGGCAATTGAATGCAAGCTTGACAAAATAATGAAATTGTTAAAATCATTTCTAGTCTGTCTATCTATGGGTAACAGGGTTGACGTGTTATGCTCGACCCGCTCAGTTTTCCACCACAAAACACCAGAAAATTACCAAAAAGAGTAGAACCAGCTCACCTGCTTTTACTCTATGATTTGACTTTTAGATGTTTCTTTTGAAAACAATATTTAAAAGAGGAATAGTTTCACCATATTAAAACGAGAGTTCAGTTCACGTAACAGGGTTGACCTTAAAATGAGGGACAGAATTACTAATCACATGAAATAAATAATAATCTTCAAAAATGACTGTCAAAGCAACAAAATAACTAGGGCTTTACAATGATCGTGAAACTTTGAGAAATGTTAGGATTAAGTGGGTTAAAATCTTCCTAAATGTGACACAGGGTTGACGGAGGGACATGTCAAAATGCTGAATTTTGGCACTTTAGCAAGCATTTATTCATATAAAAAAATATATATTTATTTATTGAATTCTACATCATTTAATATAACCAGCTTGTAATATTCAATATTGGTGCACAATTTCTACTTAAAATACTATCAAAGATACGCAAAAGGCACTGTTTTCGTGGAATGACCCTGCTATGTATAAACAGGGACAGACAGTGAGAGAAAAAGGACAGCATAGAGAGAGAGAGAAGGAAGATGATGCGGAAGATAACACAGAGACAAGCAAGGACGAGGAAGGGGAAACAGTGGAGGTATAAATAGAGAAACAAGGAGGAGAGAGACATACTGACAAGGACATAGCGATAAAGTGGCAAAGGTGACAAACGCATAAAGCGCTTATCAGAGTCCAAACGGGTACGCGTCCGTTCTAGAATATTGGACCGTTGGTTTTCATACAAGCAATTTCTCCATCTGTCACCACATTCAAATTAATAAAGGAGCCGCGTTGGTTGGGAATTTGGGGAGGTGTGCAGTCGGGCTGTGCTTCCCCCGTGGACTGTGGACTCAGAGCCGCGTAGCTATGTCACAATGGGACGCCGGACTATTGGGTCTCTCAGTGTCTGTGGACTCTGAATTTGCTTACGAAACACTGGTAAGAGGGAGACATATAGTATATGCAAAGACAGACATAAAGAGTGTGAGGGTAAATAGAGCAATAGAAAGATCGAGGACAAGAGAAATGGACGGTGAAGGTTGAGTCGCTTTACCGTGTGTGTGTCTGTGTATTTGACAGGGTATGATTCATCTTTGAAGACCAGACTGAAAGTCCTCACTGTACACAGGGTATGACAGACTGGTAATGTAACATAAATGTGCAGCAACACAAATGTGCATAATACCAATTACTAATATTACAGCTTATTTACATGCATGCTTATTCAATCTCCATCTCACTTTATAACCGTTTTATCACTCAGCTGAATTCAGTCCTCTGCATGTTTTATCCACCTATGTGCTATGCTCACTCCACAAATGCTCCTAGACAGAGAGAGAGCGAGAGAGAGAGAGAGAGAGAGAGAAAGAGGGAGAGAAAGAGAGAGAGAGACCGTGTGAAAAGGCCAAGAGAGGGAGAAAGGCAGAGAGAGAAATAGAAAGAGACAGAGAGAAAGGCCAAGAGAGAGAGAGAGGGACAGACAGAGAAGGAGAGGGAGAAAGGCCAAGAGAGAGAGAGGGACAGACAGAGAAGGAGAACGAGAACGATGGAGAGAGGGAGGGAGCAGAAGCAAGGGAAAGTATTTCCAGAGCAGATCAAACGTATGGGCAGAATCACAGTTGCTCAGGCAGCAGCCAATAGCTCAGAGTGATGTTTTCATTAGCATATGAATCATTAGCATGGGACCGGGAGACGACGACAAGCAGGCACACGCATTGCTCAGGGCACAAAGCCATGTTTACATAACCTAATGGAGAATTCTGTTCATGTTCACCATCATGGCCACACAACATCTCCCCATACCATTCCCCATGCACACTACCAAGAGCCTCACACAAGGTTATGGAATCAGAAGGAAACTCAAGAAAATCTAACACAACCGGAAAGCACTGAAACTTTCATCCAAGGAGTTTGTTATGGCAGAAGATAATAATTTGGAGTTGTGCGGTCCAGCATATAAACTAAAGGTGGCAAGAGACTGAAATATGAACTCAAAAGTGTGATTCTGCCATTGACAAACTGTTAGATACAAAATTCAATGTGCTCATGTTCTATCCTCAGTGCCTGCATTTTAGTGTCCTTGAATGTGTGTATTACTGTTTTGCTTAGGTTAATGTACTGAATGTAGCTCACAGTATATGCACACATATTTGTTGCCATACACTGAGACATGATGTAAGGGTGAGTGAGGAAGGTGAGAGTTAAAGAATGCGAGGAGGGGGAAATCATCCTTTACTTAATAAAATATGATATACTCAATTATACAGAATGGTGAAAGGATTGCACATTAAAAACAGTTTAATCAAAGAGAGTATCTTTTCATTCTGAATGTCTGATCCATTAACCATTTTTCTGCTTTCCTCTAATAGCCAAATGGCGGGAACAGGCAGCAAATAGCTAATTATTAATCACAGATAATTACCTGGGTGTCCAACTGTACCATTTTAATGGCATAGGGTACGAGAGGGGCATGGACACAGTGCATTGTCATGGCGAGAGAGAGACAGAGAGAGAGAGAGAGAGAGAGAGAGAGAGAGAGAGAGATGGAGAGAAAGTGAGATAGAGAGAGAGAGATATGGAGAGCGAAGGATGGAGAGAATTGATTAAACTTTTATAGCGCGTTTCATTACAGACAGAATCTCAAAGCATGTCTTTGCATGTCTCGGTCTCTCACATGTCTCTGTCTCTCACAGTCTTCCTCTCGTGCAATATGTAACACCTACAGCCTAACACCTCTCTCTCACACTATCCTGCAGTTCTATTATGAGGATGTGGGGCATGTCTGTGCAAATGTGGGTAAAAGTGTGCGTATACAGTTCTGGGGTTCAATCATCAACCCTACCAGGCAGCTAACCTTACCAGGCAGCTAACCTTACCAGGCAGCTAACTCAGGATAAATCCCTACTAGCTCGGGGGAATATTGTGGGTCAATGTTGGGGTGTGTATAATGACCTGAACATGTGTATAATGACCTCTCGGCCAGGTCATCATTGCTGATGAGAACTGACCAACCTAGTAGAATAAAAGTTGTACAAATAAATAAGAGTCATGGAAGAGTGGATGGAAGCCTGCTGTACTGTGTTGTTCTGGGAAGGACAATGTGATCTAAAACCAAGCAATAGGATATAATGTCATAGGTAAATGTTAGTGGTCCACTCACCAGTTTGCGTTGACACCAGGTGCAGACTCCACACAGAGCTACGAGCCACACGGCACACACCGTCAGCCCCAGAGATACCAGGAACACACTGATAGATAGAGACCCTGCAGAGAGACAGAGGGGGGAGAGAGAGAGAGATGGAGGAGAGAGAGAGGGGGGAGAGAGAGGGGGAGACAGAGAGGGAGAGGGAGAGGGAGAGGGAGACGGAGAGAGAGAGAGAGAGAGAGAGAGAGAGAGAGAGAGAGAGAGAGAGAGAGAGAGAGAGAGAGAGAGAGAGAGAGAGAGAGAGAGAGAGAGAGAGAGGAAGGACAAGGCCAAGAGCAAATGTTGTTGTAAGAATATCTCTACATATCCCTTTGGCAATATGTTGGTAAAATCTAATAAACAAATGCAGGAAAAATACACAAATGAGGC
The DNA here is from genome assembly GCF_964263955.1 of Coregonus lavaretus. NCBI lineage: Eukaryota > Metazoa > Chordata > Actinopteri > Salmoniformes > Salmonidae > Coregonus > Coregonus lavaretus. The sequence continues at coordinate 12,291,705 of NC_139991.1, read as the reverse complement.
ATATCATGATGGGAGGAGAGGGAAGTGTGGGCCTGTAATGTGCTTTTTTAATATGCTCTCTCCCACTCCATCATCACTAACCTGCAGACAGAGCAATCTATCAAGAGAAAAAGGGAAAGAGACAGGAAAAGAGGGCAAGCGTACAGGCATAAAATATCATGTCTACTTTCCCCGTCTGTGTTAGTATCTACAGCTGGTGAATGAATACAGAGTCGGTGAAACGAAGGAAAATAAAAACAATGGTCTTTAAGAGGGTTCAATTACAAGTATTGTAATCGGCAGCTTCCTTCCTCTTTGGTGTCTCATTGTACATGATCAGTACTGCAGCTCTTCCTCTTATCCTTTGTTCATCTTTCAAGAAGTCAAGACCAAACTTGAGAGATAAAACCTCTTTCACTCACACATCTCTGATAAAAATAATAATATCACTGCCTCTTGAATGCTATTCATCTAGCCCACCTCCTCTGCCAAGACAATTCAAAAGGCAAAGAAATGTGTTGGCAAACAACATTGTGCATAAACAATGGACTTCAATTCCACCTCATCCTCCTATTCTTTCTGTTACATTCTCCCTTTCTCTGTCCCTCTGCCTACACAATTCCTCTGCTTTCTTATCCCTTCCTCGCTCCATCCCTCTCTCCATCCCTCTCTCCATCCCTCTCTATACAACTCCAGGCCTTGTAAGTTGGTCAGGGCAGAGAATAGCTTGGTAAAAACATCCACATAACCCTCTTCCCTTACACTTTCTTTCATTTCCTGTCATTCTTCCTTTATTTCCACGTTTGATGCCTCCTACCTTTCTCCATTCATTCTTGCTCTCATTTTGCTCAGTATGTTGTTCAATTTCTTTTCATACTACCTTTTGTGAGAAAAAGAAATACAGTGAGTAGCCTTTGTAGAACACATCTATCAAAGGAAGCAATCAGCTGATATTATGTTTTCAGCACTACCTGAGCAATGATAATGATACTGTAACTATCCATTACTGGTCATCTCACTCAGACAGCAATTCAACATGTCATAATGTTGCTGATAAGTAGCCATAATGGCAGGTGTTTCATGGAGCTCTTTCATCTTTTCAGAATTGATTTAAGGGATGAAATGGATGACCCTTAGGCCTACCATATACAGTATGCTGCTGTAATGTTTTACAGCTATACGTGGTTCACCTATAGATGTGTGTAAAAATAGATGGCATTTTTAATTGTCCGGACAGTGTGGACAGCGACAGAATCCGGAGAGTGTGGACAGCGACAGAATCTAGACAGTGTGGACAGCGACAGAATCTGGAGAGTGTGGACAGCGACAGAATCCGGAGAGTGTGGACAGCGACAGAATCCGGGGAGTGTGGACAGCGACAGAATCGGAATTCACCCGGATAGTGTGGACAGCGACAGAATCCGGATAGTGTGCACTGCGACAGAGTCCGGACAGTGTGGACAGCAACATAATCCGGAGAGTGTGGACAGCGACAGAATTCGGAGAGTGTGGACAGCGACAGAATCTAGACAGTGTGGACAGCGACAGAATCCGGAGAGTGTGGACAGCGACAGAATCCGGAGAGTGTGGACAGCGACAGAATCCGGGGAGTGTGGACAGCGACAGAATCGGAATTCACCCGGATAGTGTGGACAGCGACAGAATCCGGATAGTGTGCACTGCGACAGAGTCCGGACAGTGTGGACAGCAACAGAATCCGGAGAGTGTGGACAGCGACAGAATCCGGATAGTGTGGACAGCGACAGAATCCGGAGAGTGTGGACAGTGACAGAATCCGGACAGTGTGGACAGGACAGAATCCGGACAGTGTGGACTGCGATAGAATCCGGACAGTGTGGACAGCGACAGAATCTGGACAGTGTGGACAGCGACAGAATCCGGACAGTGTGGACTGCGATAGAATCCGGACAGTGTGGACAGCGACAGAATCTGGACAGTGTGGACAGCGACAGAATCCGGACAGTGTGGACAGCGACAGAATCCGGACAGTGTGGACAGCGACAGAATCTGGAGAGTGTGGACAGCGACAGAATCCGGACAGTGTGGACAGCGACAGAATCTAGACAGTGTGGACAGCGACAGAATCCGGACAGTGTGGACAGTGACAGAATCCGGACAGTGTGGACAGCGACAGAATCCGGACAGTGTGGACAGCGACAGAATCTAGACAGTGTGGACAGCGACAGAATCCGGACAGTGTGGACAGCGACAGAATCTGGACAGTGTGGACAGCGACAGAATCCGGAGAGTGTGGACAGCGACAGAATCCGGAGAGTATGGACAGCGACAGAATCCGGACAGTGTGGACAGCGACAGAATCCGGACAGTGTGGACAGCGACAGAATCTGGACAGTGTGGACAGCGACAGAATCCGGAGAGTGTGGACAGCGACAGAATCCGGACAGCGTGGACAGGATAGAATCCGGACAGTGTGGACTGCGACAGAATCCGGACAGTGTGGACAGGATAGAATCCGGAGAGTGTGGACAGCAACAGAATCCGGACAGTGTGGACAGGATAGAATCCGGACAGTGTGGACAGCGACAGAATCTGGACAGTGTGGACGGCGACAGAATCCGGAGAGTGTGGACAGCGACAGAATCCGGACAGTGTGGACAGGATAGAATCCGGACAGTGTGGACAGGATAGAATCCGGACAGTGTGGACAGCGACAGAATCCGGACAGTGTGGACTGCGACAGAATCCGGACAGTGTGGACTGCGACCGTTTTTCACAGTTGTAGCGGAGCCACGCACCCCCATTACGACAACCCCTGAAGATAAATGGGGAATAGCCTATAGGCTTACACCTGGAAGAAATACAGACACAGCATTCTCTCGCATAACCAATAATAACCAATAACCCTAAAGATAACACACTAAAATGATTTTCACAATAAGTAGTTAATGACCTGGCATGGCACAGGGGAGCTGTTAAGTACAGCATACATAATAACCAGGAGGAGAAATAAGCTGTGGCAGCTAGCTTCCTCACTCTGTAAGGTTGCTGCACAGGGCAATTACAACTGTGGGCTGGCCCATCCTAATATTGAAACCCATCTTGATCTCCCAGAGGCACATCCATTAGATGCTTCTGATAGGGCAGAGAATTGCATCCTGGTCATTAGCTCGGTGAGTTCCTGTAATGATTAAAGCAGCAGCTTTCATATGTCTTCCAGCCCAGCCGTGCTGCTGTAAAAGAGCCTGGGATAGAGATAGATGGATCCAGCTGGGCTGCATGGGGCTGAGGAAGGAGGGTGGAAAATAGCAGCGAGCCTAACAGAATGTGGTGGTAGTGTAAACAAGGGGTTGAATCAGACTGCTGTATTACAGCTGTGGTGTGTATGGTTGTTGGGCAGGGATGGGTGCGGCAGGTAGGGATGCTTTCAAAAGGATTGGGACAGCTCCCCTAATATTTGTACAGTACAAATAATTAACATGGAGACTATGAATCACTAAAGACTAATGAGTTCTGCCCCAGTAAGGCAATTTATTACAGAGAACAACACAAAGACATCTCTGGCAAAAACAATACGGCCACATGGATGGCCTTTCTCACTGATTCTCCCCATGCAGTGCTGTGCTGGGTGTCACACAGAGAGCCTCCTGTGGCTAATTCCACTGCCAGACATTCACAGCACTGCAACTATCACTAAGACACACACAGAAATACATGCATACACATAGGCACACGCACACACACACGCACACACAGCACTAGCTCCTACTGTCTGATTTCATCGCTGCCCTGCTAAAAAGTACATTTTTATTGCACACATACTACATGAGCTTTTGCGTTTACATAAAACTACAAACATATTTTTTTTATATTGAAACGATTAAAACTACTATTCGGAAAGAATAGCCTCCATAACAATTCCTCCCACTCTCTCTGGGTTTTAACCCTGTATTAACCCCATATGCTGCCATCCTCTCCACTGGTCTACTAGTATCTAAGGATTGTACGGATAGATAAAAAGATGACCAAATTACACTGCAATTCGCATCTGTTTTGTGACGGGTAGCGTACCAAATGCATGCATATTCAAAATGTCATTAAGCAATGAATAAGACTCAAATAATCACAATAGAGAGCTGAGGAATACTGAGAGCACTGTTAGATGGTCTACTACACACTGGTTTCTCTCTGCACAGCTCAAAACCATTGTTTTCCTCAGTCAGACTGCCAACAGATCCAGATTACCAGTTTTATGAATATAGTATGTCCCATACTGTCAAACAAACATACAGTAAATTCTTCCATTGGCTCAAGCTCATCAATCAAAACACAAGCAAAATGGCCAACCAGTCAATAACAGTCTCTATCTGAAAGTCCCAGGTATACCTGCATCTACACCTGGCTGCTCTCATCCTTCTCACTCTGAACTAAAGGTTGCTGCTGTCTGTCTTCCCCGGGCACCTCTATCTCCACCTCACCAGACAGATGAAGGAAAAGGATCCATCATAATGAGGTCACTGCTGTAACTACTAGAGATGGGGGGGAAAAATTGATACAGTTACATATTGCGATATTATTTTTGGACGATGTTATATCGATATTTGACTCCAAGTATCGTTATTTTTTATTTTTTATTTTTTTGGGGGGGGCTACTGTAGGTAGAGTTAGGTAGGGTTAGCTAGCGCTAGTCGGCTGTACCTGCACCAAAACACTGCTATTTTTCATCTTATAATTAGTTCTCCATCTTTGTTTTAAATAGTGAGCCAACATTTTTTTAGCACTTTTATTTCCCTGACTGATCAAAATCAAAACTCGTTTTCTCATGCTCTCTTGTCTCTCTGCAGCAGATATATAGCGAGCAACATGTTTGGAACATCAAATCGCAATAAAAATCACAGTATCGAATAGCAATACATATACTGTACAGTCGTGGTCAAAGGTTTTGAGAATTGGCATTGGTCTTCACAAAGTTCACTGCTTCAGTGTTATGAGATATTTTTGTCAGATGTTACTATGGTATACTGAAATATAATTACAAGCATTCCATAAGTGTCAAAGGCTTTTATTGACAATTACATTAAGTTTATGCAAAGAGTCAATATTTGCAGTGTTGACCCTTCTTTTACAAGACCTCTGCAATCCGCCCTGGCATGCTGTCAATTAACTTCTGGGCCACATCCTGACTGATGGCAGCCAATTCTTGCATAATCAATGCTTGGAGTTTGTCAGAATTTGTGGGTTTTTGTTTGTCCACCCACCTCTTGAGGATCGACCACAAGTTTTCAATGGGATTAAGGTCTGGGGAGTTTCCTGAACATGGACCCAAAATGTCGATGTTTTGTTCCCCGAGCCACTTAGTTATCACTTTTGCCTTATGGCAAGGTGCTCCATCATGCTGGAAAAGGCATTGGTCGTCACCAAACTGTTCTTGAATGGTTGGGAGAAGTTGCTCTCGGAGGATGTGTTGGTACCAATCTTTATTCATGGCTGTGTTCTTAGGCAAAATTGTGAGTGAGGCCACTCCCTTGGCTGAGAAGCAACCCCACACATGAATGGTCTCAGGATGCTTTACTGTTAGCATGACACAGGACTGATGGTAGCGCTCACCTTGTCTTCTCCGGACAAGGTGTTTTCCGGATGCCCCAAACAATCGGAAAGGGGATTCATCAGAGAAAATGACTTTACCCCAGTCCTCAGCAGTCCAATCCCTGTACCTTTTGCAGAATATCAGTATGTCCCTGATGTTTTTCCTGGAGAGAAGTGGCTTCTTTGCTGCCCTTCTTGACACCAGGCCATCCTCCAAAAGTCTTTGTCTCACTGTCCGTGCAGATGCACTCACACCTGCCTGCTGCCATTCCTGATCAAGCTCTGCACTGGTGGTGCCCTGATCCCGCAGCTGAATCAACTTTAGGAGACGGTCCTGGCACTTGCTGTACTTTCTTGGGCGTCCTGATGCCTTCTTCAAAACAATTGAACCTCTCTCCTTTAAGTTATTGATGATCCGATAAATAGTTGATTTAGGTGCAATCTTACTAGCAGCAATATCCTTGCCTGTGAAGCCCTTTTTGTGCAAAGCAATGATGACGGCACGTGTTTCCTTGCAGGTAACCATGGTTAACAGAGGAAGAACAATTATTTCAAGCACCACCCTTCTTTTAAAGCTTCCAGTCTGTTATTGTAACTCAATCAGCATGACCGAGTGATCTCCAGCCTTGTCCTCGTCAACACCCTCACCTGTGTTAACGAGAGAATCACTGACATGATGGCAGCTGGTCCTTTTGTAGCAGGGCTGAAATGCAGTGGAAATGTTTTTTTGGGATTAAGTTCATTTTCATGGCAAAGAGGGACTTTGCAATTAATTGCAATTCATCTGATCACTCTTCATGACATTCTGGAGTATATGCAAATTGCCATCATCAAAACTGAGGCAGTAGACTTTGTGAAAATTAGTATTTGTGTCATTCTCAAAACTTTTGACCACGACTGTAGAATCGTGATAATCGCAGTACATATTGTATCATGAGGTCCATGGCAATTCCCAGGCCTAGTATTTTATCCTCATGTCAATTGTGAGGGCATCGATTGAACGGATAAAATAAATATTTACAAATAACTCAGTATGATTCACTAGATGACCTGTTTCAGTGCACTGCGGAGAGGACCCAGAGTTATTTACAGCTGCTTTAAGTGAGATTACTGTGCGCTGTCAGGAGAGCCCCCTCCCATCTGTCCTCTCTACCTCCCTGCTGTCTTCCCTCTCTCTCTCCTCTCCTTCACCTGCTGTGCTAATCTGCTTGTGTTCTGCTCACTCAGCCCCTGGTGTTTGTGCCCAAGCTGACACAGAATCCGGGCTATTAGTCACAGGGGACCACCAGAGGAGCATGTCTGTCTGGCCCAGGGGACGGGGGCGGTGGATCGGGATGGCAGAGCAGAGTGGAACCCCACCTGGGGAACTGAACCCTTGACCCTGCCGCACGCCACTAGGACCAGACATCAGCGGAGAAAAAAAGAGCAGACACCTTGGCAGTTCTCATTATACAGGACCAGCACCTGAGAGCCATTCCTGTAACAATATATTGCCACTAGAGCTCATGCTAGGTGGGTTACAGGGTGAGCCAGCATATGAGCCAGCATCACTGTAACTATACTGTGTGGTTTCGACAGAGTCACCCCATGCCAATGCGTTAATCTATTTACTTAATAGCCCCCGAACAGGTGAAAAACGTTCCCTCAACGACGAGGCAACGTTGCCTATCATCCGGAGCCCTGGCAGTCCACACAACACGCTCTTAAACCTAATTTATTTGATTGGCAGGTGTGTTTATCTGGGCAAAACCTCAGAGCAGTTCACAGGCAGGACCCATCAAAGGCCATTTCTCATAGCCTTTAATAAGGAGGATCCAAAGGTTTGTTTTGAGTGACAAGGCCATCTATGGCTGAGTGCATGCAGTTGCGTAGTCATAACTACGCAACATTTGACTCATTTCTCTCTGCCTCCTTCTTTCCACTCCTCTCCTCTTTTGACCTCACCCTCTCACCGTCCCCCCCTACTCACAAGGCAGGCAATACGCTTGACCTCATCTTTACTAGATGCTGCTCTTCTACTAATCTCACTGCAACTCCCCTCCATGTCTCCGACCACTACTTTGTTTCCTTTTCTCTCTCGCTCTCCTCCAACACTACTCACTCTGCCCCTACACAGATGGTAATGCGCCGCCGCAACCTTCGCTCTCTCTCTCCCACTACTCTCTCCTCTTCCATCCTATCATCTCTTCCCTCTGCTCAATCCTTCTCCCTCCAATCTCCTGATTCTGCCTCCTCAACCCTCCTCTCCTCCCTTTCTGCATCCTTTGACTCTCTGTGTCCCCTATCCTCCCGGCCGGCTCGGTCCTCCCCTCCAGCTCCGTGGCTTGATGACTCATTGCGAGCTCACAGAACAGAGCTCCGGGCAGCGGAGCGGAAATGGAAGAAAACTAAACTCCCTGCCGACCTGGCATCTTTTCACTCCCTCCTCTCTACATTTTCTTCATCTGTTTCTGCTGCTAAGGCCACTTTCTACCACTCTAAATTCCAAGCATCTGCCTCTAACCCTAGGAAGCTCTTTGCCACATTTTCCTCCCTCCTGAATCCTTTGACTCCTTTGACTCTCTGTGTCCCCTATCCTCCCGGCCGGCTCGGTCCTCCCCTCCAGCTCCGTGGCTTGATGACTCATTGCGAGCTCACAGAACAGAGCTCCGGGCAGCGGAGCGGAAATGGAAGAAAACTAAACTCCCTGCCGACCTGGCATCTTTTCACTCCCTCCTCTCTACATTTTCTTCATCTGTTTCTGCTGCTAAGGCCACTTTCTACCACTCTAAATTCCAAGCATCTGCCTCTAACCCTAGGAAGCTCTTTGCCACTTTGAAAAGAAGGTTGACGACATCCGATCCTCGTTTGTTAAGTCTAATGACACTGCTGGTCCTACTCACACTGCCCTACCCTATGCTTTGACTTCTTTCTCCCCTCTCTCTCCAGATAAAATCCTGCGACTTGTGACTGCAGGCCGCCCAACAACCTGCCCGCTTGACCCCATCCCCTCCTCTCTTCTCCAGACCATCTCCGGTGACCTTCTCCCCTACCTCACCTCGCTGATCAACTCATCCTTGACCGCTGGCCATGTCCCTTCCGTCTTCAAGAGAGCGAGAGTTGCTCCCCTTCTCAAAAAACCAACACTCGATCCCACTGATGTCAACAACTACAGACCAGTATCCCTTCTTTCTTTTCTTTCCAAAACTATTGAGCGTGCCGTCTTTAGCCAACTCTCTTGCTATCTCTCTCAGAATGACCTTCTTGATCCAAACCAGTCAGGTTTCAGGACTGGTCATTCAACTGAGACTGCTCTTCTCTGTGTCACGGAGGCTCTCCGCACTGCTAAAGCTAACTCTCTCTCCTCTGCTCTTGTCCTTCTAGACCTGTCTGCTGCCTTTGATAATGTGAACCATCAGATCCTCCTCTCCACCCTCTCCGAGCTGGGCATCTCCGGCGCGGCTCACTCCTGGATTGCGTCCTACCTGACCGGTCGCTCCTACCAAGTGGCGTGGCGAGAAGCTGTCTCCGCACCACGTGCTCTCACCACTGGTGTCCCCCAGGGCTCAGTTCTAGGCCCTCTCCTTTTCTCCCTATACACCAAGTCACTTGGCTCTGTCATATCCTCACATGGCCTCTCCTATCATTGCTACGCTGACGATACACAACTAATCTTCTCCTTTCCCCCTTCTGATAACCAGGTGGCGAATCGCATCTCTGCATGTCTGGCAGACATATCAGTATGGATGACGGATCACCACCTCAAGCTGAACCCTGGCAAGACGGAGCTTCTCTTCCTCCCGGGGAAGGACTGCCCGTTCCATGATCTCGCCATCACGGTTGACAACTCCGTTGTGTCCTCCTCCCAGAGTGCGAAGAGCCTTGGCGTGACCCTGGACAACACCCTGTCGTTCTCCGCTAACATCAAGGCGGTGACCCGCTCCTGCAGGTTCATGCTCTACAACATTCGGAGAGTACGACCCTGCCTTACACAGGAAGCGGCACAGGTCCTAATCCAGGCACTTGTCATCTCCCGTCTGGATTACTGCAACTCGCTGTTGGCTGGCCTCCCTGCCTGTGCCATTAAACCCCTACAACTCATCCAGAATGCCGCAGCCCGTCTGGTGTTCAACCTTCCCAAGTTCTCTCACGTCACCCCCCTCCTCCGCACACTCCACTGGCTTCCAGTTGAAGCTCGCATCCGTTACAAGACCATGGTGCTTGCCTATGGAGCAGTGAGGGGAACGGCACCTCTGTACCTTCGGGCTCTGATCAGTCCCTACACCCAAACGAGGGCATTGCGTTCATCCACCTCTGGCCTGCTGGCTCCCCTTCCTCTGCGGAAGCATAGTTCCCGCTCAGCCCAGTCAAAACTGTTCGCTGCTCTGGCACCCCAATGGTGGAACAAGCTCCCTCACGACGCCAGGACAGCGGAGTCACTCACCACCTTCCGGAGACATTTGAAACCCCACCTCTTTAAGGAATACCTGGGATAGGATAAAGTAATCCTTCTACCCCCCCCCCAAAAAAAATAAAATTGTAAAGTGGTTATCCCACTGGCTATAGGGTGAATGCACCAATTTGTGAGTCGCTCTGGATAAGAGCGTCTGCTAAATGACGTAAATGTGCCCTTGAGCAAGGCACTTAACCCTAATTGCTCCTGTAAGTCGCTCTGGATAAGAGCGTCTGCTAAATGACTAAAATGTAAAATGTAAAATAACTCAGGGACAGATGCAGAGGTGAAGACACTGCAGGTGAGAGAGGGGTAGTGGAGGTCAGAGAAGCTACGGTAAGAGACTGAGGGATTCTGAGAGGAGAGGAGGAGAGAAGGAGCAGCTGCATTATAACATGAGCTTTCTGTAGGGTTACAGGTGTTAGGGGTCAACTGAGGGAGAGGAGTGGAGAGGAGTGGAGAGGAGTGGAAGGGAGAAAGGATCATGAGTGATGAATTGCTGTAACGAGCGACTACACCTAAAAAGCAACTTCTTGTTTTAAAAAACGGCCTATGTGACATCGATATGAGTCAGAAACATTTATTCTAGTTTCAAAAATGACTACAAAGTGTAAATAGGACACATTTGGTCATAAAGTCAGTCATGTCCAAAACTGAGATTTGTGAGATGATAGGAAAAAATGGTATGTCACGGAATGAAGGGTACCGTAACATTTTTCCTTGGGTTGGGTTTATTTCAACCTGTCCACATGCCCACAGCTGGCAGCACCCAAGTAATCATCAAATTGGAACACAGCGACCCAATGGTAATGACCATGGTCAATTTGGTTTGACATTTGATATCCCTATGAGGCTAGTTAGGGACCATCAGTAAATTACACAATGTACATGGGACAATATTTTAAAAGGTCAATAGCTCCAAATTTCAATGACTTAATAATCTCAAACCAACTATAAATTGTAGAAATTCATGTACAAATATTGAAAGCATTTAATGAGACAACTAAAAGATGTGCAACATGAAAATATTGTCCCATTTACATTGGGTAATTTATTGACGGTCCCTAACTATCCCCAGAGATAGCAAAGTTAGTTTGACATTGGATAGCCTAACAGCTACTTCAAGATACAAGACCTGGTTAGAGTGTTTCAAGTTATCTAGAAGGGTAAGTGACTAACTGTGCACTGTTTTGACAGAAGGAATGTACAAACGCTTGCCACGTGCGAACACACACACAAGAGACACCCACATTAAACCCCCCACCACCCCCCAAGACAACTCTCGATTGGCTTCAGTCGTGACCGCTGCATGCCAAATCAGGAAGTTCAGTCCCCCTTTAAGAGCAAAGAAAATAACACCTAAGTAAGGAGGAAGAATAGATTTAGTGGTGGTGAGGAGAGAAAGAGAGAGAGGGGTAGGGGTTGGGTTGAGAAGGGGGAGAGGGGAAGATGAAAGAAATTGAGTGTTTTCAGCCCAGCAGGCAGTTCGCCTGCAGCGCGTACACATACGGAATGTAAAGTTGAGTTTTCCCCCCAATAAAACAAAAACATTTCTGAAAGTCCACTGCTAAAGATCTCAGAGGTGCTTCTGTCTAAAGAGCAGACAATGCCAAGAAACAGTTGGATTGCAAGTTGCGGAGGCGAAAGAAACACACACCTGTTCCGGTGAGGTGCTGGCTAGCGGAGTAGAGCACTAGAAAAAGAAAAGGAGAACCTAACTCTAGGAGCTCAGATGCAATCATTTTATAACCAACGTTTTGACAGACAAGCTGTCTTCATCAGGGTATAATGACAAACGGATTGCAAGTTGCAACAAAGAGAAATGCGCATAAAAATCCACACAGAACATCAACAACACCTCCAGGAGACTATCTTATTACCAGTAGAATGTACAGCTGAGTGGGCTATACAGAGCTACACTACATGACCAAAATTATATGGACACCTGCTCTTCGAATATCTCATTCCAAAATCATGGGCATTAATATGGAGTTGGTCCCCCCTTTGCTGCTATAACAGCCTCCACTCTTCTGGGAAGGCTTTCCACTAGATGTTAGAACTTTGCTGCAGGGACTTGCTTCCAATCAGCCACAAGAGCATGAGTGAGGTCGGCACTGATGTTGGGCAATTAGGCCTGGCTTGGAGTTGGCGTTCCAATTCATCCCAAAGGTGTTCGATGGGGTTGAGGTCAAGGCTCTGTGCAGGCCAGTCATGTTCTTCCACACCAATCTCGACAAAACATTTCTGTATGGACCTCGCTTTGTGCACAGGGGCATTGTCATGCTGAAACCAGAAAGAGCCTTCCCCAAACTGTTGCCACAAAGTTGGAAACACAGAATCGTCTAGAATGTCATTGTTTGCTGTAGCGTTAAGCTTTCAATTAACTGGAACTAAGGGGCCTAGCCCGAACCATGAAAAACAGCCCCAGACCATTATTCCTCCTCCACCAAACTTTACAGTTGGCACTATACATTGGGGCAGGTAGCGTTCTCCTGGCATCCGCCAAACCCAGATTCGTCCGTTGGACTGCCAGATGGTGAAGCGTGATTCATCACTCCAGTGAACGCGTTTCCACTGCTCCAGTGTCCAATGGTGGCAAGCTTTACACTACTCCAGCCGACGCTTGGCATTGTGCATGGTGATCTTAGGCTTGTGTATGGCTGCTCGGCCATGGAAACCCATTTCATGAAGCTCCCGACTAACATTTATTCTGCTAACGTTGCTTCCAGAGGCAGTTTGGAACTCGGTAGTGAGTGTTGCAACCAAGGACAGACAATTTTTACGTGCTACGCGCTTCAGCACTCGGCACTCCCATTCTGTGAGCTTGTGTGGCCTACCACTTCACGGCTGAGCCGTTGTTGCTCCTAGACATTTCCACTTCACAATAACAGCACTTACAGTTGACCAGGGCAGCTCTAGCATGGCAGAAATTTGACAAACTGATTTGTTGGAAAAGTGGCATCCTATGACGGTGCCACGTTGAAAGTCACTGAGCTCTTCAGTAAGGCCATTCTACTGCCAATGTTTGTCTATGGAGATTGCATGTCTGTGTGCTCTCAGCAACGGGTGTGGCTGAAATAGCCAAATCCACTAATTTGAAGGGGTGTCCACATACAGTATATGTACAAAAGTATCTTCTACACATAAATTAACTTAGATCTCGCTCACTATATCTACACAATCAGTAACCATCATGGTAAACATGGTCCCCTTACAGTCAGTGCCAGAATAAACCAAATCAATCTTATTCCAATGTTCTGCACGTGACACCATTGCCCCGATATCATCATCCTCCCATCTCAGCTCTTTCGTTCCCCTTCCTTCTCCTATCTAATCTAGCTGCGTTCTCTCTCTAACACAGATGGGGAGAGTAGGGATGGAGAGGGAGATGGGGATAAACCTTAATCCCTTAACCCTTAATAAGCTACTGACAATCCTGCTTACACCGGAACAGAACACAGACCTATACATACACAGACCTCACAGAGACCCATTACATGACACATACATGCTCTGTACATCCCAACTTCACCCAGACTCATTATGGAGGAGCATGCTCACACATGCATTATGCACACTCTCTGAACCACAACACATCATTTCACAATCAGCAGGGCTTGATTGATCCAGGGTGTGAGGGGAGAGGAGAGGAGAAGATAGGATAGGGAGGAGAAGAGAGGAGAGGAGTGGAGAGAGAGGAGTGGAGAGGAGAGAGAGGGATATAGGAATAGAGTCCTGCTACTGCTCAATAGGAGGGTCCCCAGAGGGGGCAGAGGTGTCTAGGTGCATTAGGTAGGACTCTGTGACAGGGCTGTGCCTGAGTGAAGGGTGCCAACCAGTCTTATGGTGAATCAGTCACACTCGCACACACAGGTCACGTAATCCGTGCACCAGATGTGAGTGAACACATCTTCTACTACGGGTTTGAGCCTTTCCAGCACCGCAGCACTGTCCAACTATACATAGACACAGGCCTAATTTTATCTTGCAATGACTGTTACGGAGAAACACACACACAGGGCCCTATAAAATCTGTTTGATTTTTTTGCCTGATTTCATTCCGTTTTCTCTGTTTTGTTTTTCCAGGTTTCAGTTTTCCCAATTTTTTATTCTTCAGGTTTCCGAACTCAACACCACACTTTTATAATAGAAAAACTACTAAATTGGATGTTCTAAGTCAACAACAATGCTTAAACCACAACAGGAGACCACCTTTTAGTCAGGGAATTTTTTTTTTTACATTTCGATTTTGGGGTGTAGTTAACATTTAATTCCAGTGCACTCTTAGGAATTTTGTGGCACACGTGATGGTAGAGTTTGCAAAACAAATACCCACTGGAATGATGCAAATAATTATTATATCATTCTGCCAGGTAAGCATAGGCTACTTTGTAGTTAACATTTAATTGAGAAGGTTTTTGGGAAAGCTTTTCCATCTACCAGAATATTTTTCATTAGCATCATCGCTAACGGCTAAACAGAGTGGTAGCCGCACACACCACACATACTTGGGCATATTGTTAGATTCCGTGATTCCGTCCGTGTTCTCCGCATCGTGGATTTTATAGGGCCCTACACACGTCTCTCTCTCAGTTTTTCAGTCCCTCAGCCAGACACACACAGACGCCCTGGCCCTTGGAGCCATGTGGAAAGGCCAGACGCATACACCTGGGTCTGATAACCTCAGTGCAAAGATAATTAGCCAGTGGCGGTGCCTCCGTCTGGCTCCGTCACTTTAAGGTCCCTGTGTGGAGTGCTTTATGACTTCATTACTGGCAGTTAGACCCGAGAACAGTGTTAACCCTGCCCCACAGCACCGTGATGGACTGGAGTGCTGAGTGCCTTTGACAGGGGAGTCCATTAAACATAACCCCAAATGGACACACCTCCTCTGGCCCCTGCTTTTGGGTCCACAGCCTGTGTGGGGCTGTCTCTCTTTGACTCTCTCTCTCTCTCTCTGTTTTCATGAGTCTGTCTATTTAGGTGTCTGCTGTTGGGTGTCTGCTCGATGTCTGTTCTTTCACATCCGGTCAGGTCGTCTGTCTGGTCGACTATCTCTCCACACATCTGTCTGCCTGCCCATCTCATAACCCTTCTGCCAACATCTTGCATATCCATCGCTCTCCCTCTTATCCCTCTTATCAGCATGGCAATAGGTTAGTCTCTGTGTCTCTGTGGAGAGAGACAGATGTGAACAAGGGAGATGGACGGGAGAGAAGAAGAGGACGAACTGAGACAGAGATAGAAAGGCGGAAAGAGAGAACAGAAACAGCCTGGGGATCATCAGATCATCACTCTGTGTGTCTGTGTGGCAGAGAGAGAGAGCGAGAGAGAGAGAGAGAGAGAGAGAGAGAGAGAGAGAGAGAGAGAGAGAGAGAGAGAGAGAGAGAGAGACAGAGCTAGAGAGAGAGAGAGAGAGAGAGAGAGAGAGAGAGAGAGAGAGAGAGAGAGAGAGAGAGAGAGAGAGAGAGAGAGAGAGAGAGAGAGAGAAGAGAGAGAGGTCACAGACAGGGACGAGCGTTAGCACACATTAACATGCATTAGCACTTTTAAAGAGTTCTTTATTAGAGGCAACACTGCTGGAATGAGCTCTGACTCCCAAGGTCAGGTTCAGAGAGAGCGAGGAGGAGCGACGTGAACCTTTTGTTAACGTGGGCTTTCTGAACATCACTGCACCAATCTACAGACTTCAAGACCCCAACCGTGCTCTGAAGTCTCATGTCTGGGACAAAAATAGTGCAAGATGAATTTAGGCATTTCAAATGTTTTGACTGTTCGAGTACTCGCATGAAAAAAATATATGTGCATTTATCTATATGCCAACAGTGTGCAACAATGGATAATTTATCATAACCATTACAGATAACAAATCATAATAGCTAAATTGCCCCATATATATACATAAAAAAGCAAGTGCCATTTAAGATTAATTTATTGAAACCGTAATATCAACTGGTTATATTATATTGTGTAACACAATCTTCAAAAAGGAAGTAACCTCAGCAGTGGCGCTTGCTTGTAGAAGCCTACGGCTGTGAAATGGCATAGCTTTGTTTTGTTAATTTAGCTCTTATTTCCCTTATCACAGTCAAGACACACCTATTTTATATTAAAAAATGATGTAATATAACAGAATAATATATTATAATAATATTTTTCCAAATGAAAAACAGTTTCCAGTGTGAAGTGATGCGCATCTCACGTCTGTAACTGTTATTCTCAGAGTGATCATTTGAAACTGAGCTCAATTTGGCGAGTTGAAAGGACAATTTTTTCAGGGTTGCAAACCAAAATCTGTTTTCTTTTCGATATACAGACGTTCGAATTTGTTTATTCTGCCTGTTCTTTGGAATTTTCTAAATGGATAAACAATTCCAAATTGAACACTGCATGGTGGTGAATTACGGCCACGACATCTATTTGGTGAGTAGGCCTAAGCTTAATGATTCTGATGAAAATACGCTCTTTGTCTTTATGAAACTAATGTTTTTGCATATTTTCAGTTTGGAACCTGTCTAGCCTAGGCTACCCAATTCTAAATGGAACTAGCTGTTCGCAAAGTAGCCTAAGGGGAAAATAGACAGGATGCAATTATTCCAAAACTGCAGCTCGTTGTTGGAACACATATTTTTCCTACTTCAATCAACCAGTCCATTTTGAATTTGTGATAAAACTGTCGTCATTTGGCAAGGAATGTAACTTGTTTACCCCATCAGTTAGACACGTTTTTATAGGCATTTATTTCTGTAGGCCTAACAGGAGCTTGTGTTCACAATTGTGCACTCAGCACGCGTGTGTGGAGGGAGCGGTCAGAACGCAATTTAGTGAGACACAGAGGGGAAAGGGAATTTAGGGAGAAGGACTCTGTGATGCTTGGCTTGGCTTCTTTTTGTTGTGCCCCGCAAATGCACATGTACATGAGGATAATAGCGGACGATATTGCCACTCCTATTTGCCATATCTTCAATTTAAGCCTACTAGAAAGTGTGTGCCCTCAGGCCTGGAGGGAATCAAAAGTCATTCCGCTACCTAAGAATAGTAAAGCCCCCTTTACTCAAAGTAGCCAACCAATCAGCCTGTTACCAACCCTTAGTAAACTTTTGGGAAAAATGGTGTTTGACTAGATACAATGCTATTTTACAGTAAACAAATTGACAACAGACTTTCACCACGCTTATAGGGAAGGACATTCAACAAGCACAACACTTACACAAATGACTGATGATTGGCTGAGAGAAATTGATGATAAAAAGATTGTGGGGGCTGTTTTGTTAGATTTCAGTGCGGCTTTTGACATTATCGATCATAGTCTGCTGCTGTGTTATGGCTTTACACCCCCTGCTACATTGTGGATAAAGAGTTACTTGTCTAACAGAACACAGAGGGTGTTCTTTAATGGAAGCCTCTCCAACATAATCCAGGTAGAATCAGTAATTCCCCAGGGCAGCTGTCTAGGCCCCTTACTTTTTTCAATCTTTACTAACGACATGCCACTGGCTTTGAGTAAAGCCAGTATGTCTATGTATGCGGATGACTCAAAACTATACAAAGAGCTGCAGTTAGTTTCAGAATGGGTGGCAAGGAATAAGTTAGTCCTAAATATTTCTAAAACTAAAAGCATTGTATTTGGGACAAATCATTCACTAAAAGTACACGGGGAGCTAACATTAATTTATGCATGTAAATCTTTCATGGCTCAAAGTGAAGGAGAGATTGACTTCAAATCCAATCAAATTTTATTTGTCACATGCGCCGAATACAACAGGTGTAGACCTTACAGTGAAATGCTTACTTACAAGCCCTTAATCAACAATGCAATTTTAAGAAAGAATACCCCCCCAAAAAACCACATAAAAATGCAATATAAGAAAATACGAAATAAAAGTAACAAATAATTAAAGAGCAGCAGCAAAAATAACAATAGCGAGGCTATATATAGGGGGTACCAGTACCGAGTCAATGTGCAGGGGCACCGGTTAGTTGAGGTAATTGAGGTAATATGTACATGTAGGTAGAGTTATTAAAGTGACTATGCATAGATAATAAACATAGAGTAGCAGCAGAGTAAAATAGGGGGAGTGGGGGGCGAGCAGTTGCCATACCAGGCAGTGATGCAACCAGTCAGAATGCTCTCGATGGTGCAGCTGTAGAACGTTTTGAGGTGCCCTCTTCACGACTGTCTTGGTGTGCTTCGACCATGTTAGTTTGTTGGTGATGTGGACACCAAGGAACTTGAAGCTCTCAACCTGCTCCACTACAGCCCTGTCGATGAGAACGGGGGCGTGCTCGGTCCTCTTCTTTTTCCTGTAGTCCACAATAATCTCCTTTGTCTTGATCACGTTGAAGGAGAGGTTGTTGTCCTTGCACCACACGGCCAGGTCTCTGACCTCCTCCCTATAGGCTGTCTCGTCGTTGTCGGTGATCAGGCCTACCACTGTTGTGTCATCGGCAAACTTAATGACGGTGTTGGAGTCGTGCCTGGCCATGCAGTCATAAGTGAACAGGGAGTACAGGAGGGGACTCAGCACGCACCCCTGAGGGGCCCCTGTGTTGAGGATCAGCGTGGCGGATATGTTGTTACCTACCTTACCACCTGGGGACGGCCCGTCAGGAAGTCCAGGATCCAGTTGCAGAGGGAGGTGTTTAGTCCCAGGGTCCTTAGCTTAGTGATGAGCTTTGCGGGCACTATGGTGTTGAACGCTGAGCTGTAGTCAATGAATAGCATTCTCACATAGGTGTTCCTTTTGTCCAGGTGGGAAAGGGCAGTGTGGACCGCAATAGAGATTGCATAATCTGTGGATCTGTTGGGGTGGTATGCAAATTGGAGTGGGTCTAGGGTTTCTGGGATAATGGTGTTGATATGAGCCATGACCAGCCTTTCAAAGCACTTCATTGCTACAGATGTGAGCGCTACGGGTCAGTAGTCATGTAACCTTAGTGTTCTTGGGCACAGAGACTATGGTGGTCTGCTTGAAGCATGTTGGTATTACAGACTCAGACAGGGAGATAATATCAGTGAAGACACTTGCCAGTTGGTCAGCGCATGCTCGGAGTACACGTCCTGGTAATTCGTCTGGCCCTGCGGCCTTGTGAATATTGACCTGTTTAAAGGTCTTACTCACATCGGCTACGGAGAGCGTGATCACACAGTCGTCCGGAACAGCTGATGCTCTCATGCATGTTTCAGTGTTACTTGCCTCGAAGCGAGCATAGAAGTAATTTTGCTCGTCTGGTAAGCTCGTGTCATTGGGCAGAAGTGTTGACAAGCTGAATGCACCGAGCTGTCTGTTTAAACTACTAGCACACAGCTCGGACACATTTACATTACATTTACATTTTAGTCATTTAGCAGACGCTCTTATCCAGAGCGACTTACAGGAGCAATTAGGGTTAAGTGCCTTGCTCAAGGGCACATCGACAGGTTTTTTTTTTTTTTTTTTTCACCTAGTCGGCTCGGGGATTAGAACCAGCGACCTTTCGGTTACTGGCAGAACGCTCTTAACCACTAAGCTACCTGGACACCCATGCATACCCCACAAGACATGTCTCCAGAGGTCTCTTCACAATCTCCAAGTCCAGAACAGACTATGGGAGGCACACAGTACTACATAGAGCCATGACTACATGGAACTCTATTCCACATCAGGTAACTGATGCAAGCAGTAGAATCAGATTTAAAAAAACTGATAAAAATATACCTTATGGAACAGCAGGGACTGTGAAGAGACACACAAAGGTACAGTCACACGCATACGCACACAAGCGCTAACACACGCACTCTACACACACGTACATTGTAATATTGTTGTATGGTGGTATTATACATTTTGTATTGTAGATATGTCGTAGTGTAATAATGTTATATGATGTACTGTTTTATCTTTTGTTTTATATGTAATGTAAGTGCCTTAATGTGTTTGGACCCCAGGAAGAGTAGCTGCTGCCTTGGCCAAAAAAGATATGTGCATTTATCTATATTAATCAGCAGCTAATGGTCATCCCTAAAAAATACAAATACAAATACAAATGTACAAATGGAACACTAGAGTCAAAGCAAATTAACGATTTACAGTATTACATTTTTTTTAAAATCTCTGATTAAAGATCGAGCTTTGACGTCCGTTCGAGTATTCTATTACTCATGCCCATCCCTAGTATAGAAATTATAATTATTCCCAGCTTTATCATAAGTCTTACAAACTCAAGGCTAAACCCATAGCCCTTACTTTCACCCCTTTTCAAAATCCTAATCCTAATACCAGTTTAATGGCAAGTCCATTTCAATCCTCTAGGCCTATAGCTCTGGGTTTAAACAATAAGAATCCTCATATCCCACCTTGCCGAGGGACCTCTCTTTACACTCCCGAGTGGCGACTGTGTGGAGACCCAATAAATAGGTAAAGAGGTAATTAATTTATGTGCATGACTTTAATTACCCAGGTGTATCCAATTTGTCCAGGCTAGCGCTCTACAGTCTGGCTGCTCCTGTTGTGTTGGGGATGGGCAGCTTTTCCCTCTCCCTGTAACACAGCGACTGTGTCTGAATAATGCCAAATTAGATAACACTTCTTCTATTCCCAGAATGATATTACTGTAATTCTTTTCCACCCTCCGCTTGCTATTAAAATACCTTGGCACAGTGACCAAGTGATGTAAAACAACTGACAGCATATTACAGTGGTGTGACTAACAGTGCACACAATATTTATTTATCAAAACAGACGGAGAGTTTAATTCTGTGTCCTAACACACTTTCTGTCACAGCAGTGGAGTCTAATGGAGGGAGCCAAATTAGACCATTAGTTGCGTGTCGAATAGCACCTTGCATTTTCCATAGTCAGCTGCAACATGTGCAAAAACATTAAATAAACACTAACAGGGCATAAGCAAAGCACTGTTGGCCACCACCATAGATGAAACCCAAGTTTTAAAATGATTGGGTCCCTCAATGAACAGCCAAGCAGCTTACAGAATCCCCAGCTCAACACCGGCTGAGAGAGAGCTCAACAATAGGACATGCTAATAAAAATACTTGTTCTGCTAACACAACCGGAGTGTCTAACCTTTTTAACTTGTGGTCAGGGCTGTCACACACATGCACAAGTTCACACACACACATACACACACATGCACGCATGATGCACACATGGATTTGTGTGTGTTCAGACAGCAGTCATTTGCTGACATGGCTACGCTAATTGTCATAGTAAAGACGGGTGTGTGTGCAGTCGTGTAGGCTGATTGGTGGTGATGCTCATGCTTCCTATCACTCAGAAGTTATGTAGCAAGCTAAGTTGACAATGCCTGCCATGGACGTTACCCAGTTGCTTTGAATGTTCAACATCATAGTGTAAGAACACTTCTAAAGCCTCAAAGGATAAGATTATCCAACTTTCAAAACAAGTCCTTTTTGGCTAATCACAGCAGTCAACTAGGTAGGTGTTTAGCTTTCTAGCACATTCACAAATGTGTTTGTAATCAATTAACAAGCTTGTTAGCTACCACATGTTATTGTCAAACTCAACAGAGTAGCTAGCAAGCAACAAGGTATGCAAAATAACAGTCTAAAAACCACTTGAGAGCAAATAAATCAGATTTGACCGTTCAGACAAGTCACATGGCCAGGAATCCGATTTGTATCTGACTTCAAACCACCTACGAAGGTGGTTTGAAATGTGGCTTGAAATATCAGATTCCATGTGCTTTTTGGCTGTTCAGACTGCAGGAAAAAGAACAGATTCGAATCGGATATGCAAAATTGGCTTTGAGTCACTTCAAACTGCCAATGTGAACATGACCATTCCTCCATACAGATTCTTTCCAGATCCTTAACATCCTTCGTCTGCACTTATGGACTGCCCTCTTCAATTCAAACCACATGTTTTCATTGGGATTCAAGTCCGGAGACAGATGGTCATGGCAAAATGTTGATTTTGTGGTCAATTAACAATTTCTTTGTGGATTTTGATGTGTGCTTGGGGTTAATGTCTTGCTGGAAGATTCCCTTGCGGCCAAGTTGCAGGCTCCTTGCAGAGGCAATCAGGTTTGTGGCTAAAACGTCCTGGATTCTTTGTAAAGTTCATGATGCCGTTGACCTTAACAAGGACTAGTGGAAGCAAAATAGCACCATAACATTAAAGATCCTCCACCATATTATATAGTAGGGATGAGGTCTCACTATATATACAAAAGTATGTGGACACCCCTTCAAATTAGTGGATTTGCCTATTTCAGCCACACCCGTTGCTGACAGTTGTATAAAATCGAGCACACAGCCATGCAATCCCCATAGAAAAACATTGGCATTAGAATGGCCTTACTGAAGAGCTCAGTGACTTTCATCGTGGCACCGTCATAGAATATCACCTTTCCAACAAGTCAGTTGGTCAAAGTTCTGCCCTGCTAGAGCTGCCCCTGTCAACTGTAAGTACTGTTATTGTGAAGTGGAAACGTCTAGGAGCAACAACGGCTCAGCCGCGAAGTGGTAGGCCACACAAGCTCACAGAACGGGACTGCCGAGTGCTGAAGCGTGTAGCGTGTAAACATTGTCTGTCCTCGGTTGCAACACTCACTACCAAGTTCCAAACTGCCTCTGGAAGCAACGTCAGCACAAGAACTGTTCGTCTGGAGCTTTATGAAATGAGGTTCCATGGCCGAGCAGCCGCACACAAGCCTAAGATCACCATGTGCAATGCCAAGCGTCGGCTGGAGAGGTGTAAAGCTTGCCACCATTGGAATCTGGAGCAGTGGAAACGCATTCTCTGGAGTGATGAATCACGCTTCACCATCTGGCAGTCCGACAGACGAATCTGGGTTTGGTTGATGCCAGGAGAACGCTACCTACCTGAATGCATCATGCCAACTGTAATGTTTGGAATGGTCTGGGCTGTTTTTCATGGTTCGGGCTAGTCCCCTTAGTTCCAGTGAAAGGATATCTTAATGCTACAGCATACAATGACATTCTAGACGATTCTGTGCTTCTAACTTTGTGGCAACAGTTTGGTGAAGGCCCTTTCGTGTTTCAGCATGACAACGCCCCCATGCACAAAGCGAGGTCCATACATAAATGGTTTATCGAGATCGGTGTGGAAGCACTTGACTGGCCTGCACAGAGCCCTGACCTCAACCCCATCAAACACCTTTGGGATGAATTGGAACGCCGACTGCGAGCCAGGCCTAATCGCCCAACATTAGTGCCTGACCTCACTAATGCTCTTGTGGCTGAATGGAAGCAAGTCCCTGCAGCAATGTTCCAACATCTAGTGGAAAGCCTTCCCAGAAGCGTGGAGGCTGTTATAGCAGAAAAGGGGGGACCAACTCCACATTAATTCCCATGATTTTGGAATGAGATGTTCGACGAGCAGGTGCCCACATCCTTTTTGTCAAGTAGTGTGTCTGCATATGCATTGTTATTTTGAAGACCAAACCCACTGCTGGTGTGTGTGGCCAAAGACCTCTACTTTCGTGTCATATGGAAGGGATGGGTTAAGAGATGTCTGTTATTGATAAATCAGGAAATCAGATTTTACGTGTCCATTAAAATCCTTTGTAAATCCACTTCACAATGGCCTATCAACTTGAAACTTGAAACATCAAAGTCAGATTCAGTCCAAATTTGGTCTTTGGACTCATCACAATAGTCCCTAAAGAGTTTGAGAAAATAACGTTGATGCATTCAAAGATGGCCACACTATACCAGTAGATGCATATTAGCACATACAAAAATCTTCTTCTCGTGAACCATAGGACCAAATGACACCAAATTTGGAATAATTCTACACATTTTACCATGGGGCAAAGAGAAAAATGTGCAGTTTTATTGCCAGTGATGGTACATTAATTCGAGAAAAGCGAAGGGATTTGTTCAAAGGGATTTGTTCAAAGGATGGCTGAGTTATTGGCAAACCCAAAATCAGATTTTACGTGTCCATTTAAACCACTGTAAATCCACTCCACAGTGGCGTATCAACTTAAACTTGTCATCGCTATCATGGACGTCCCTGAGATGAACCACACTGAATTTGGTATTGACATATCAGAAAACAAAGTATTAACAACTAATTCTTTGCATATGTAACGCTAATGCTCAAAATCATGAAGCATAAGTCAGATTCACTCCAGATTTTGTATTTGGACTCATGATTAAAGGAATATACATGATAGAGTGCTTGCTTTGTTATCCAACTGATCTTATGTGCTCTCTGTCATCCTGTGAACTCCGTTGATTGTGGCTCTTTTTTATAGTATTTTTTGCTCATCTTTATCAAGGGTGCCATTGCCAATAATTATGGACCTGACTGTATGTGTCATGTGTGAATTCTAAATGTATGCATTTGTTTATTTATGTGTGTTTGTGTGTGTGTGTGTGTGTGTGTTGGCACTTCTGGGTGTGTATAATTACTCAGAGCATGCAAAGTGACTCACCAGGCTGTTCTGAAATATTCCAGCATAGCCAAGAGGCAAAGAGAGGGGGAGGGATGGAGGGGAAAAGCTAAATAATGAGGAGAATGGGGTACCATAACATTTCTGCAGCATTGAAGGTCCCCAATAGCACAGTGGCATCCATTATTCTTAAATGGAAGAAGTTTGGAACCACCAAGACTCTTCCTAGACCTGTCCGCCCGGCCAAACTGAGCAATCAGGGGAGAAGGGCCTTGGTCAGGGAGGTGACCAAGAACCCGATGGTCACTGACAGAGCTCCAGAGTTCCTCTGTGGAGATGGGAGAACCTTCCATAAGGACAACCATCTCTGCAGTACTCCACCAATCAGACCTTTATGGTAGAGTGGCCAGACGGAAGCCACTCCTCGGTAAAAGGCACATGACAGCCTGCTTGGAATTTGCCAAAAGGCACCTAAAGACTCTCAGACCATGAGAAACAGATTGGTCGGATGAAACCAAGATTGAACCCTTTGGCCTGAATGCCAAGCATCACGTCTGGAGGAAACCTGGCACCATCCCTACGGTGAAGCACTGTGGTGGCAGCATCATGCTGTGGTGATGTTTTTCAGTGGCAGGGACTGGGACACTAGTCAGGATCGAGGGAATGATGAACGGAGCAAAGTACAGAGAGATCCTTGATGAAAACCTGCTCCAGAGCGCTCAGGACCTCAGACTGGGGCGAAGGTTCACCTTCCAACAGGACAACGACCCTAAGCACACAGCCAAGACAACGCAGGAGTGGCTTCGGGACAAGTCTCTGAATGTCCTTGAGTGGCCCAGCCAGAGCCCGGACTTGAACCTGATCGTACATAGACCTGAAAATAGCTGTGTAGCAACGATCCCCATCCAACTTGATAGAGCTTGAGAGGATCTGCAGGGAAGAATGGGAGAAACTTCCCAAATACAGTTGTGCCAAGCTTGTAGTGTAATACCCAAGAAGACTCTAGGCTGTAATCGCTGCCAAAAGTACTGAGTAAAGGGCCTGAATACTTATGTAAATGTAATATTTCAGTTTTGTATTTTTAATACATTTGTAAAAATGTCTAAAAACCTGTTTTTGCTTTGTCATTATGAGGTACTGTGTGTAGATTGATGAGGGAAAAAAACGATTTCATCCATTTTAGAATAAGGCTGTAACGTAACAAAAAGTAGAAAAAGTCAAGGGATCTGAATACTTCCCGAATGCACTGTAGTTTCAGTCCCCATTATTTGCTCAACAAGCGTCCCAAACATTGATGGTATACATGCTACATGTGCAGGGCAGATGTCGGTAAGGAATCACATTTGATTTGAGATCTGATTTGAGATCTGATATTTCTGACTGGCTGTCAAAAAACAATTTCTTACATGCCAGGTTCCATTCTGTTTGTCCAGACAGTGATTATATTTGTGTCTGCCAATGACCGTTTCTAAATGAATGTGAAATGAGAGATGTCTGCGGATATGTAAACAAAATGGATACTACGGAGACACCACAATACCGTGGATACTACGGAGACATAATAATATAATATAATAATATAATATAATAATATAATATGCCATTTAGCAGATGCTTTTATCCAAAGCGACTTACAGTCATGCGTGCATACATGTTTTATTTTTTTTGTGTATGGGTGGTCCCGGGGATCGGCGTTACAAGCGCCGTGCTCTACCAGCTGAGCTACAGAGGACCACAGATTAGTAGCCCCCTGCCTCTCCTAGACAGTTAGCTGATACTCAAAGCTAGATGTCACAATAGCTGATGTGGATGCGGTGTAAGAGTCAGGCGCAGGACACAGAGGCTCAGTCAAAACTACTTTACTTAAGACTGAATAGCGAACAAAAGCAAACGGCCTCGAAAACACAGGAGGCAAAACGATTACGCAACACAGTGCGTAAAATACTTGTTCCACAATAAGAACGTACAGAGACATCAACGGACAGGCGGACAACAACACACAACTACAAACAAAACCAAAGGAAACTTATAGGTGACATAATCAATACGTGATATGGAACAGGTGCACTAATCAGACAAAACCAAACAAACATAGATAACATCAAACGGTAGCAGCTAGTACTCCGGAGACGACGAACGCCGAAGCCTGCCCGAACAAGGAGGAGGAGCAGCCTCGGCGGAATCCGTGACAGTACCCCCCCCTTGACGCGCGGCTCCAGCCGTGCGCCGACCCCGGCCTCGGGGACGGCCAGGAGGACGTGGAGCAGGGCGCGTACGATGACTACGATGGAACTCAGTCAGGAGGGATGGATCTAGAATGTCCCTCCTAGGCACCCAGCACCGTTCCTCTGGACCGTACCCCTCCCACTCCACGAGATATTGTAGACCCCCCCTCCGACGTCTCGAATCCACGATGGACCGGACTGAGTATGCCGGAGCCCCCTCGATGTCCAGTGGGGGCGGAAGGGTCTCTCTTATCTCATTCTCCTGGAGTGGACCAGCTACCACCGGCCTGAGGAGAGACACATGGAATGAGGGGTTAATGTGATAGTCATTAGGCAGTTGCAACCTGTAACACACCTCATTCAATCTCCTCAGGACTTTAAATGGCCCCACAAACCGCCGGCCAAGCTTCCGGCAGGGCAGGCGAAGGGGCAGGTTTCGAGTCGAGAGCCAGACTCGATCTCCAGGGGCGTAGACTGGACCCTCACTGCGGTGGTGGTCGGCGCTCGCCTTCTGCCTGCGGATGGCCCGCTGCAGATGTACGTGGGCAGCGTTCCACGTCTCCTCCGCGCGCCGAAACCACTCATCCACCGCCGGAGCCTCGATCTGGCTCTGATGCCATGGTGCCAGAACCGGCTGATAACCTAACACACACTGAAAGGGGGTCAGGTTAGTAGAGGAGTGGCGGAGAGAGTTCTGAGCCATCTCTGCCCAGGGGATATACCCCGACCACTCCTCCGGCCGGCCCTGGCAATAGGATCTCAGAAACCTACCCACATCCTGGTTCACTCTCTCCACCTGCCCATTACTCTCCGGGTGGTAACCCGAGGTAAGGCTAACCGAGACCCCCAAGCGTTCCATGAACGCCCTCCAGACTCTAGAGGTGAATTGGGGACCCCGATCAGACACTATATCCTCGGGAACCCCGTAGTGCCGGAAGACGTGGGTGAACAAGGCCTCAGCGGTCTGTAGGGCAGTAGGGAGACCCGGCATTGGAATGAGACGACAGGCCTTAGAGAACCGATCCACAACGACCAGAATAGTGGTATTCCCCTGAGAGGGGGGAAGGTCCGTGACAAAGTCCACCGAGAGGTGAGACCACGGCCGTTGTGGAACTGGCAGGGGTTGTAACTTCCCCCTGGGCAGGTGTCTAGGCACCTTACACTGCGCGCACACCGAGCAGGAGGAGACATAAACGCTCACGTCCCTAGCCAATGTTGGCCACCACTTAACACTAAGGCAGTGCACTGTCCGGCCAATACCTGGATGTCCAGAGGAGGGTGACGTATGAGCCCAATAGATGAGACGATCACGGACCTCGAGCGGCACGTACGTCCGACCCACTGGACACTCTGGGGGAGTAGGGTCGGTGCGTAACGCCCGCTCAATTTCCGCACCGACCTCCCATACCACCGGTGCCACCAGACAAGACTCCGGCAGTATGGGAGTGGGCTCAATGGACCTCTCCTCTGTGTCATACCGCCGGGACAGGGCATCTGCCTTACCGTTCTGGGACCCTGGGATGTACGTGATCTTAAAAACGAACCGGGTCAGGAACATGTTCCACCTAGCCTGACGAGGGTTCAATCTCCTCGCTGCCCGGATGTACTCCAGGTTACGATGGTCAGTCAGAATGAGAAAAGGGTGTTGAGCCCCCTCAAGCCAATGCCTCCACACCTTTAGGGCTTGAACCACGGCTAACAGCTCCCTGTCCCCTACGTCATAATTACGCTCCGCCGGGCTGAGCTTTTTAGAATAAAAAGCGCAGGGACGGAGCTTAGGAGGCGTGCCGGAGCGTTGCGACAGTACTGCCCCAATACCGGCCTCTGACGCGTCCACCTCTACCTGGAACGCTAAAGTGGGGTCCGGGTGCGCCAGCACCGGAGCCGAAGTGAACAGGTCCTTAAGTT
The DNA here is from genome assembly GCF_964263955.1 of Coregonus lavaretus. Lineage (NCBI taxonomy): Eukaryota > Metazoa > Chordata > Actinopteri > Salmoniformes > Salmonidae > Coregonus > Coregonus lavaretus. Next base: position 12,263,214 of record NC_139991.1, on the reverse strand, counting down.
TACGAAACGCCCTGTCCGCTTCAGCCGACCACTGCAAACGCACCGGGCCCCCCTTCAGCAGGGACGTAATGGGAGCTGCCACCTGTCCAAAACCCTGGATAAACCTCCGGTAGTAATTGGCAAAACCCAAAAACTGCTGCACCTCTTTAACAGTGGTTGGGGTTTGCCAGTTACGCACGGCTGACACCCGGTCAATCTCCATCTTCACCCCTGACGCGGACAACCGATGACCCAAGAAGGAGATGGACTCCTGGAAAAACAGATATTTCTCTGCCTTGACATACAAGTCATGCTCCAACAGCCTACCCAACACTCGGCGCACCAGGGCTACATGCTCGGCTCGTATAGCAGAGTACACTAGGATGTCGTCAATGTACACTACCACTCCCTGCCCATGCAGGTCCCGTAAGATCTCGTCTACAAATGATTGGAAGACTGAAGGAGCATTCATTAACCCGTATGGCATGACAAGATACTCATAATGACCTGAGGTGGTACTAAATGCCGTCTTCCATTCATCTCCCTCCCTAATGCGCACCAAGTTATAAGCGCTCCTGATATCCAGTTTTGTGAAGAAACGCGCTCCGCGTAATGATTCAGTCATACTCGCAATCAGAGGTAGAGGGTAACTGTATTTCACAGTGATCTGATTGAGACTACGATAATCAATACACGGGCGCAAACCTCCATCCTTTTTCTTCACAAAAAAGAAACTCGAGGACGCAGGGGAAGTGGAGGACCGTATGTATCCTTGTCTCAGGGACTCAGCTATGTAGGTTTCCATAATCGCCGTCTCCTCTTGAGACAGAGGATACACATGGCTCCGCGGAAGCGCCGCACCGGTCTGGAGGTTTATCGCACAATCTCCCTGTCTATGAGGTGGTAAACGCGCCGCCCTCGTCTTGCTGAACACGAGTGCCAAATCCTCATACTCAGGGGGAATGTGCATTGCGGGCACTTGGTTCGGACTCTCCACCGTGGTCGCCCCAACGGAAACACCTAAACATCGCCCAACACACTGGCCAGATCATTCCTTGAGAGCCCTCTGTTGCCACGAAATGGTAGGGTCATGGGTGATTAACCAAGGAAGCCCCAGCACCACGGGATACGCAGGTGAGTCAATGAGGTACAACTGAATAATCTCCTCATGACCCCCCTGCGTCTTCATCTTCAGTGGCGCTGTGACCTCCCTAATCAACCCAGATCCCAACGGGCGGCTATCTAGGGCATGGACAGGAAAGGGTGCATCAACGGGCAGGAGGGGAATCCCTAACTTAGAGCAAAATTTCCGATCAATAAAATTCCCAGCTGCGCCTGAATCGACTAGCGCCTTATGCTGGGAATGAGATGCAACCTGAGGAAATACCACAGGTATACACAAGTGAACAACAGAGAGCTCTGGGTGAGTGGGGTGCCTACTCACCTGAAATGACTCCCCAGTGCGCGACCTGTTGCCTTGATTCCTTGGAGACCCTCCCCAGCACCTAGCCGCAGTGTGTCCTCCACGGCCACAGCAGCTGGTGCAGGGGACGGCCCCCCTCGGGTTCTCTCTCCTTCTTTCTCTAGCGCCAGCACCCCCAAGCTCCATTGGGCTCGGCTCGGAGGTGCTGGGGGATGGAATGGACGGCCCCATCTCGGAACGTCCGCGGGTGGCCAGCAGGGTATCCAGTCGGATGGACATGTCCACTAGCTGGTCGAAGGACAGATTGTGTCCCTGCAGGCCAGCTCTCGACGAACGTCCTCACGCAGGCTACACCGATAGTGATCGATGAGGGCCCTCTCATTCCACCCCGCATCCGCCGCTAGAGTCCGGAAATCCAGGGCGAACTCCTGTGCGCTCCTCTTCCCCTGTCGGAGGTGGAACAGACGCTCCCCCGCCGCTTTACCCTCAGGAGGGTGATCGAAAACTGCCCTGAAGCGGCGGGAGAACTCCGCGTAGCTGGTGGTGGCGGCGTCTATTCCCCTCCATTCGGCGTTGGCCCACTCCAACGCCTTGCCGGAGAGACAGGAGATGAGGGCGGAAACGCTCTCGTATCCCGAGGGCGCCGGGTGTATGGTGGCCAGGTAGAGTTCCACCTGAAAGGAGGAAGCCCTGACACCCGGCTGCGGTGCAATCATACGCCCTCGGGAGCGAGAGCCGAATCCCACTGGATTCCGGAGCTGGTCTGGTGGGGCTGGCCGATGGTGGTGGTAACGTAGGAGGAGGTGTGGGCACGCCTCCCCTTTCCCATCGGCGCAGGGTGTTCATTGCCTCCTGCATGGCGGAGCCGAGTTGCTGGATCATGGCCTCCTGGCAGCTGACCCGATCCTCCAGCGACTCGGTCGCCGCCGCTGCTCCTGCTGACTCCATGAATGGTGTGTTGTTCTGTCACAATAGCTGATGTGGATGCGGTGTAGGAGTCAGGCGCAGGACACAGAGGCTCAGTCAAAACGACTTTACTTAAGACTGAATAGCGAACAAAAGCAAACGGCCTCGAAAACACAGGAGGCAAAACGATTACGCAACACAGTGCGTAAAATACTCGTTCCACAATAAGAACGTACAGAGACATCAACGGACAGGCGGACAACAACACACAACTACAAACAAAACCAAAGGAAACTTATAGGTGACATAATCAATACGTGATATGGAACAGGTGCACTAATCAGACAAAACCAAGCAAACATAGATAACATCAAACGGTAGCAGCTAGTACTCCGGGGACGACGAACGCCGAAGCCTGCCCGAACAAGGAGGAGGAGCAGCCTCGGCGGAATCCGTGACACTAGAATTATTACACTTCTTCAGTTCACATAGTTTGTTGTCCTCAATCATCTTGTAATGTTCACTACTACAGATGCAACAAGACAACACGCTTGGCTGAACAAGTTTGTAGTGAATTATTTTTATGAGACTGGATGATGAAACCAGCAGAAACTTGTTTATGTAACAGACTGGACAGTGAAAATGCAGACTATCACTGATCTGATTTACGTAGCTCTGATCTGAATGTGTTGAATTTAACCCCAGTATAAACAGGTTTTACACTTTGCTTGAATGTAGGACACTCTTTCTCAGTGTTCCCCTCTTGGGTGCTTCTAAAATATTAATTTTTTATGCACCTGCCATGTTTGTTATTTTGAAAAATTCCCAAAGTACTATGTCTTTGAAAAGAGATTTAAAATAAATGTTACCTTGACTTACTTTTAGTATCCATCCATTTTGGGACAGCTTTGACGCATTTGGATATAATGTCTTCTAAGCATATAAATAACATGAAAAGCCAATAATAGTTCAAGACAGCTAGCCTAAAAGCAGAGCAGTTGAGTTGGCAGAGGCCTCAATAGTGTAGTCCTGGCAGAAGACTCCACATCACTCTCAAATGGGTAATGAGCATGTATGGCACTGACACAACTACACAAACAACAAGCACAGTACACCCTCACTCACTCTTTCACCTTTTACTCACTTTCAGTCTGTCTGTCCTTCACTCTCCATCTGTCTGTGTCTCTTTTTTTCTTTCTTTCTCTCTCTCATTCTCTTTCTTTCTTTCATCTCTCTCCCTCTCTCTCCCTCCCATCTTTCTGACTGGTGCTCCTCTGATCCATGCAGTGTTTTATGGTCGTGGGCCTTGGTGCCAAAGCGATCGGAGAGCCCATTATGAGGAGCGGGTGTGTGAGCAGGAGAGATTTAGGAAGAGAGAGAGATAGAGAGAGGCAGTGAACAGGTGACAGCATGAAGGACTAGGGTTTCTTTACGTGATACGTGGTCTCTTCACGCTTCAATAATAAACACCTGGAGTGGATTAACGGGCCACAGAGAGGTGAGGACAGCATGGAGGAGACTGACAGGGGCTTGGGGATTCTACTACTGTGTTCTGCTGTTGTGTCAGTGTGAATTTCCTCACAGTGTTTGTCAGTTTGTGTTTGCTGAGCATATGTGTTGTGCTGAGGCCCCATAGAGCTCCATATCTCTGTCTGGGTTTCCTTTGAAGCACCTGCTGAGCTGTGATATTTAGGGACCGTCTCTCTGACAGTGTGGCAGTGTGTGGTTCCCTGTAAAGCGTGTGTCTGCGGCCATCCCCTGACTGTCCATTAAACTTGGGCAGAGCCCACATGGCCACTTAAAAGCTCTACTAAATTATGCAAATAATTTACTTAGAAATAAACACAGGCTGCTCCCAGCTTTCGCTGCTCCCTTCCTCTCTCTAAACTGCTGCACCCTCATAGCTCTCTGTGCCTCCTCTCTCAGCCTCTGGTTCAGACACATCACCCTCCCGACTAACTCCTCCTCCTAGTCACCGGTCCTCTCTCCCTCTTACCTCTCCCTCGCGTTTCCCTCTCTCCTCTCCCCTCTGAACCTCAAACCCTGAAATGAGGGGTCTCATTGCTCTTTGTCCTCTTCTTCCCCCTCTCTCAGCTTCTCTGTAATTAAGTTGACTGTTTGTGTGCACATCGGGCTGAGAGACGGGCACAAACACAGTCCCTTAAGAACAGAGGGAGATAAATAGAATGACAGGGAGGAAAAAAGTAGGGTGTTATGACAGCTGGCAAACCAGTTATTATGTCATTGATACATACAAACCCTCTGTCAGGCATCGAGGAGTATTACCTCCCGCACACACACAGATAATAACAACACACACACAACCTAATATGTTACTTTTTTTATCCATTAGGCTAGTGTGCACAAACACCAAGTAAACACAGTCACGTCTCCTCATATCCGTACACATCCCATGGGACAACAGAGTGGATATGGATAGCTGATAATGATGGAATAGCAATTATGACTGTAATATATCAAATCTACGCTACTAAAGGTCACATGTGGTGTAGGATGGAGTGTGGAGAGTAGCTAGCTCTGGGCTTCAGGTGACTGCTGGGCCTGTCCACCAGATTACAGATTTGGCAGATACACGCACGTACACACACGAGCACGCACACACACACGTCTGTCTGATTCCCAGCTCACCAGACCACACTAATATACAGTACTGGCAAAACAAACAACAGACGATAAGCATTGTCATCCAAGAGTGAGCAGACTACTGATGAAGGAGGGGAGCAGAGAATACAAATGTGTTTGTTTCCTAGAAACCTAGGGAGAACACAAGCGGATAACAGGAAGTAGGACAGGGGATCAAAGGGAAGAGTGAGCTACAGTAAGGAAGGAGAAGAGAAAGACAGGCAGGGGGGAAGAGGACAGGAAGAGAGGGAATGAGGAAGGAGAAGAGAAAGACAGGCAGGGGGGAAGAGGACAGGAAGAGAGGGAATGAGGAAGGAGAAGAGAAAGACAGGCAGGGGGGAAGAGGACAGGAAGAGAGGGAATGAGGAAGGAGAAGAGAAAGACAGGCAGGGGGGAAGAGGACAGGAAGAGAGGGAATGAGGAAGGTAGAGAAAAGATCTAGAAGTAGAGGAGGGGGTGAGTCTTGATAAGGAGGAAAGAGATGGGGGAAGCAGTTGATGAAGGGGATGGAAAATAAAATAGAAGAGAAGAGAAGAGAGAGAGAGAAAGAGATTGAGAGAGAGAGGGTGGAAAAGAGGGTGAGGTTGGAGGGTGGACAAAGTCCCAGATTGTCTTTCATCTCCAAGTGTTTGAAGGCATGGCACTTACTGAGACACTCTTGGGTTTGACTGACAGTCTGTGTGTGTGTGTGTGTGTGTGTGTGTGTGTGTGTGTGTGTGCACGTTTTACTATACTTGTGAGTACCATAAGTCCTCACAAGAATAGTAAACCAACTAAAATTCAGAGAAATTAGGACATTTTGCCGGTCCTCACTTGTAAAAAGGCTATTTTAGGCTTAGGGGTTAGGTTAAGGGTTAGGGTTAGAATTGGGGTTAGGGTTAGAATTAGGGTTAGTCGTTGGTTTCGGGTTAGAGTTAAGGTTAGGGTTAGGTTGATCCCCAAAAAGTCCTCACAAGTATAGTAAGACATAGCTGTGTGTGTGTGTGTGTGTGTGTGTGTGTGTGTGTATGTGTGTGTGTGTGTGTGTGTGTGTGTGTGTGTGTGTGTGTGTGTGTGTGTGGTGGGCACAGTGTGTGCATGGTGTGAGTTTGTTCTGTCAGACTGGTATTGGCAGGCTGAGTCTGTCTGTGGGAAGATCTGTCCCACCATCTGTTCCTGGCAATATGAATGTCTGTGGCTGTCTTTAAAATGCTTCCTCTACCATTCCAAGTCTTAAAATATGCCCCCATCTTTTTCTCTTTGGTTAAAAACTATTTTCCCTCTTCTTTCCATTTACTGTCCATAAACCCATCCATCCATCCATCCATCCATCCATCCATCCATCCATCCATCCATCCATCCATCCATCCATCCATCCATCCATCCATTAATATATCCATCCCTCCATTAATCTATCCCTCTATCCATTAATCTATCCATCTATCCATTAATCTATCCATTAATTTATCCATCCAATATTTTCATCTTACTCAAAAGGTGACAATGGTATTGCATAGAGGAGAGTGTAATAACGGTGTGTGTAGTTTGAGTATGTTAGGTGAGATAGAAATTAGGCTTGGGTGGTATACTGTATATACTGTATACAGAGGTATTTGAAAAAAGCCACGGGATGGTATTTAAATACCATCAAAACTATTTATTTGAAGTCTTTAAATAAATGTAAACATTTGTAGCTACTTTTTAAGTTATAATACTGTTTAAGTTATAATACCGTAAATCGCGTTATGACAGAAGGACGGTACGACAATATGAAGATCTGGACAAGCCTAATAGAACTGGTGCAGTTTGAAATGTGAGAAGGAGCATGTGTCTGTGGTGACCTCACTCCCCCACTGCCTCATCTCTCTCTGATGTCCATTCTGCTCCCCTGAGACACACAACGCCCTCCCCTTCCTCATCCTCTATCCTGAGTGCCACCATGACTCACTGTTACACCTGTACTCTGTGGAATGACAAAGTTCTCACCAAAAACCACAAATCCTTGTATTATTCATCCTTATAACACCCCCACCCCCTCCCTCTCGATCTCACTTTCTCTCGTGATGAATTTATAGTAAATGCTATAATGTCTCATGTCTTCTACAAATGAGAATGAGCTAATCAGGATCTCTAGTCCTCCTGCTAGTAGGATGCTCTGGGGAGAATGACTTCCTCCATCTTCCCATCTCCACTCACTACTGGATTAACCTGTGTTAAACACACTTCAAAGCCTTAACAGCTAGAGTCACTGTTGTCATGCATGTTACATGCCAATCTGAATTACCGAGCATGCATGCTATAGTCCCATGCTCTTTCTATGAGATGCATATAAATGGCCTGATATTGAGAAATTCTAAGTTACATGACACAGCAAGCTTTTTGAGGGACACTGGTCACTTTAATAATGTAAGCAATAAAAATAAAGAGAGTCTCTCTCTCTCTCTCTCTCTCTCTCTCTCTCTATATATATATATATATATATATATATATATATATATATATATATATATACACAGTGAGGGAAATAAGTATTTGACCCCCTCTCAATCAGAAAGATTTCTGGCTCCCAGGTGTCTTTTATACAGGTAACGAGCTGAGATTAGGAGCACACTCTTAAAGGGAGTGCTCCTAATCTCAGTTTGTTACCTGTATAAAAGACACCTGTCCACAGAAGCAATCAATCAATCAGATTCCAAACTCTCCACCATGGCCAAGACCAAAGAGCTCTCCAAGGATGTCAGGGACAAGATTGTAGACCTACACAAGGCTGGAATGGGCTACAAGACCATCGCCAAGCAGCTTGGTGAGAAGGTGACAACAGTTGGTGTGATTATTCGCAAATGGAAAAAACACAAAAGAACTGTCAATCTCCCTCGGCTTGGGGCTCCATGCAAGATCTCACCTTGTGGAGTTGCAATGATCATGAGAACGGTGAGGAATCAGCCCAGAACTACACGGGAGGATCTTGTCAATGATCTCAAGGCAGCTGGGACCATAGTCACTAGGAAAACAATTGGTAACACACTACGCCGTGAAGGACTGAAATCCTGCAGCGCCCACAAGGTCCCCCTGCTCAAGAAAGCACATATACAGGCCCGTCTGAAGTTTGCCAATGAACATCTGAATGATTCAGAGGAGAACTGGGTGAAAGTGTTGTGGTCAGATGAGACCAAAATCGAGCTCTTTGCCATCAACTCAACTCGCTGTGTTTGGAGGAGGAGGAATGCTGCCTATGACCCCAAGAACACCATCCCCACCGTCAAACATGGAGGTGGAAACATTATGCTTTGGGGGTGTTTTTCTGCTAAGGGGACAGGACAACTTCACCGCATCAAAGGGACGATGAACGGGGCCATGTACCGTCAAATCTTGGGTGAGAACCTCCTTCCCTCAGCCAGGGCATTGAAAATGGGTCGTGGATGGGTATTCCAGCATGACAATGACCCAAAACACACGGCCAAGGCAACAAAGGAGTGGCTCAAAAAGAAGCACATTAAGGTCCTGGAGTGGTCTAGCCAGTCTCCAGACCTTAATCCCATAGAAAATCTGTGGAGGGAGCTGAAGGTTCGAGTTGCCAAACGTCAGCCTCGAAACCTTAATGACTTGGAGAAGATCTGCAAAGAAGAGTGGGACAAAATCCCTCCTGAGACGTGTGCAAACCTGGTGGCCAACTACAAGAAACGTCTGACCTCTGTGATTGCCAACAAGGGTTTTGCCACCAAGTACTAAGTCGTGTTTTGTAGAGGGGTCAAATACTTATTTCCCTCATTAAAATGCAAATCAATTTATAACATTTTTGACATGCTTTTTCTGGATTGTTTTGTTGTTATTCTGTCTCTCAATGTTCAAATAAACCTACCATTAAAATTATAGACTGATCATGTCTTTGTCAGTGGGCAAACGTACAAAATCAGCAGGGGATCAAATACTTTTTTCCCTCACTGTAGGTGTGCAAAGCTCTTAGACTTACCCAGAAAGACTCACAACTGTAATCGATGCCAAAGGTGTTTCAAACATGTATGACTCAGGGCGTTGAATACTTATCTAATCAAGATATATTAGTGTATTATTTTTCATATATATATTTTTTACAAATGTCCGTAAAAAAAATCCACGTTGACATTTGAGTATTTTGTGTAGAAATAAGACAATGAAATACATTTTTATCCCACAAGAAAATGTGGAAAAAGTAGAGGTGTGTGAATACATTCTGAAGGCACTTTATATATATTTATCTTCCAGACACTAACATTGCTTGTCTGATATTTCTTAATTATATATATTTTTGGGATTATGTGTTTATTGTTATTGTATTGCTAGATATTACTGCACTGTTCGAGCTAGAAAAATAAGCATTTCGCTGCACATGCGAATACAACTGCAAATCTGTGAACGCAACCAATACATTTTGATTTGGTCTGATACAGTAAAAGGCACCTAAATGCAGTCCATTACCATTATCAACATCCAAAACAAACTGAGCTAAGAAATGTTATAAACAGAAACAAAACAATGCATCACCCCTCTTCTGTTTCCCTCCCTCATTCCCTCCTTCCTCTCTCTCTAGTTTACTGTCCATGTAGAGTCTCTGGGAACCAACACGCCTTCAATGAGCTCACTGATTAAAAGGCATACTTCTCTCTCTCTCTCTTTTCTGCCTCTTTAAAAGCACTCTCTTCTGGGAGGCATAGCCTAGATGTTCTCTCAAAGTGCTGACCCCCTCTCCCTCCCTCTGTTTCTATCTCCAATTCTCATTTTCCATCTTTCTCTATAAACCTCTTTGTCGACTTATATCATTCTCAACAAACACTTGCTGCTGAGAGACAGTTTCTCGCCTGTGCCCTACCAGATTTCATCATTATCTCTTCCCTTCCTGGTGCTCTGCCTGAATGTATGCATCTACTTGTGAATAATCATGAGACAAAAAGAGAGGGAGGCAGTGGTGGCAAGGGGAAGAGTAAGCAGGAGAGCCCGAGCTGAGGACAAGTGGGTCACTGGGGGAAGAGAGGAGAGGAGAGATGGTGACTTGAGTCGTGCACATAACAGAGACACCACTGTCTATACTGAACCAGAGAGTGTTATGTAACAGTAGAGAAACACACGTGTGTAAGCATACGCCCATCCTAATGCACCCACCCACTCACACGCACGCACAAACACACACCTTCTCTCTCCTTCCCTCCTGAATCTAAATTCCCTTCAATCCAAGTCAGGTTCCGTCTTGGTTAATCAATGTGATGGTTTACTGAGGCGGTGGGGGACTCCAATGTCTGACCCAGGCAAAACACCATTCAAAGGCCTGCTTCCCATCCATGCTTTTCTCACTTTCTGTCTCTCTCTAATCATATTGCCCTAGTATCACAAGGCTCACTTTCTTTATCTATTTACCAGTCTGCTTTCCTGTCTTTCTGTCTCATCTTTGCCTTTTGTTCGGTTATAGCATTGTGTAAAAACAAACAGAACCACATCTTCTCCAATCCTGCCTTCCAGTCTCTGTACTCCCTGAGTCTGTATGATAGTGAGAGGAACTGATCTCTGTGCCTTCCCCACATTACACCCCAGAGTTATACCACCATGGGATAAAAATACATTCATTTCAGATGGCTATTATTGCCAGCACCTGACTAATAGCTGCTTTTTCCTCCCTCCATCTCTCTCTCTCTCCTCTCCCTCTTTTCAGCTCCTCCTCTCTCTCTCCCTCCCCTCATATAAAACACTGATAAGCCAGATGATTGTAGCTCATTATTTCTCCCTTTAAGGAATGTAATATTAACAAGACATTTGACAATGGATCTGGATACTGGTATTATTAGGCAATTACCTCAGACGGGATGGAAAAAGCTCCTCATCATGACTGACCAATGTGTGTGCATCCATCTCCACATTTGTCCCCTCCCTCCTTCCCTACCTTCTCCCTCCCACCCTCCTTCCCTACTGTCTCCCTCCCTCCCTCCCTCCCTCCTTCCCTACTGTCTCCCTCCCTCCTTCACTACTGTCTCCCTCCCTCCCTCCTTCCCAACTCTCTCCCTCCCTCCCTCCTTCCCTACTGTCTCCCTCCCTCCTTCCCTACTCTCTCCCTCCCTCCCTACTGTCTCCCTCCCTCCCTCCTTCCCTACTCTCTCCCTCCCTCCCTACTGTCTCGCTCCCTCCCTCTCTCCTTCCCTACTGTCTCCCTCCCTCCTTCCCTACTGTCTCCCTCTCTCCCTCCTTCCCTACTCTCTCCCTCCCTCCCTCCTTCCCTACTGTCTCCCTTCCTCCCTCCTTCCCTACTGTCTCCCTCCCTCCCTCCTTCCCTACTGTCTCCCTTCCTCCCTCCTTCCCTACTCTCTCCCTCCCTCCCTCCTTCCTTACTCTCGCCCTCCCTCCCTCCTTCCCTACTCTCTCCCTCCCTCCCTCCTTCCCTACTGTCTCCCTCCCTCCATCCTTCCCTACTGTCTCCCTCCCTCACTCCTTCCCTACTCTCTCTCCTCCCTCCCTCCTTCCCTACTGTCTCCCTCCCTCCCTCCTTCCCTACTCTCTCCCTCCCTCCCTCCTTACCTACTCTCTCCCTCCCTCCCTCCTTCCCTACTGTCACCCTTCCTCCCTCCTTCCCTACTGTCTCCCTCTCTCCCTCTTTCCCTACTGTCTCCCTCTTTCCTTCCCTACTCTCTCCCTCCCTCATTCATTCCCTACTGTCTCCCTCCCTCCTTCCCTACTCTCTCCCTCCCTCCCTCCTTCCCTACTCTCTCCCTCCCTCCTTCCCCACTGTCACCCTCCCTCCCTCCTTCCCTACAGACTCCCTCTCTCCCTCCTTCCCTACTGTCTCCCTCCCTCCCTCCTTCCCTACTGTCTCCCTCCCTCCTTCCCTACCGACTCCCTCCCTCCCTCCTTCCCTACTGTCTCCCTCCCTCCCTCCTTCCCTACTGTCTCCCTCCCTCCTTCCCTACCGACTCCCTCCCTCCTTCCCTACTGCCTCCCTCCCTCCCTCCTTCCCTACTGTCTCCCTCCCTCCTTCCATGCCTACTGTCTCCCTCCCTCCCTTCTTCCATTCTGTCTCCCTCCCTCCTTCCCTACTGTCTCCCTCCCTCCTTCCCTACTGTCTCCCTCCCTCCATGCCTACTGTCTCCCTCCCTCCCTCCATGCCTACTGTCTCCCTCCCTCCATGCCTACTGTCTCCCTCCCTCCCTCCATGCTTACTGGCTCCCTCCCTCCCTCCATGCCTACTCTCTCCCTCCCTCCATGCCCACTGTCTCCCTCCCTCCATGCTTACTGTCTCCCTCCCTCCCTCCATGCTTACTGTCTCCCTCCCTCCCTCCCTCCATGCCTACTGTCTCCCTCCCTCCATGCTTACTGTTTCCCTCCCTCCCTCCCTCCATGCTTACTGGCTCCCTCCCTCCCTCCATGCCTACTGTCTCCCTCCCTCCATGCCTACTGTCTCCCTCCCTCCATGCCTACTGTCTCCCTCCCTCCATGCCTACTGTCTTACTCCCTCCCTCCATGCTTACTGTCTCCCTCCCTCCCTCCATGCTTACTGTCTCCCTCCCTCCCTCCATGCTTACTATCTCCCTCCCTCCCTCCATGCTTACTGGCTCCCTCCCTCCCTCCATGCCTACTGTCTCCCTCCCTCCCTCCATGCTTACTGTCTCCCTCCCTCCCTCCTTACTGTCTCCCTCCCTCCCTCCATGCTTACTGTCTCCCTCCCTCCCTCCCTCCATGCTTACTGTCTCCCTCCCTCCCTCCATGCTTACTGTCTCCCTCCCTCCCTCCATGCCTACTGCCTCCCTCCCTCACTGTCTCTCCTCTGTGTCTGGCCCTGACAGAGTCATGGTGCTACAATCTCCCAGCACATCTCTTATCCACAGAATGGATGATAGAGCTAGAGCGATGCCATGGAAAACTCCCAGATCACTAAAGACACAGTAGAGTGAAACAATTTCACTGTCCTCCACTATCACAGATCCAGCCCACACGAGACAAGGTGCACTAGACAGACATTACAGACACCCCGCAGCCAAGTTATCTTACGGATGGAAGACTATCAAAGATTCCATTCACATCAGAACACATCAGGTAAAGGTCATAAAAAGGGCATGGAGTGTATCTGCAGTACAGGCGGATATGTGAGTAGTCCATGTCCAAAAACACACACACTTTGTGAATGTAGCTAGACCTAAGCTGATAATTAATGTATTGTATATGCAAAATGACCACAATGCTTTGAGAGGAGTGGCAGTTTGTTTTCCAGTGAAGACGTATTACCCCTGATCTAACTTATCTAACATGGGAGACCTGAACACGTTAGACAAACGTCCTGACATCTAACACAATACCTCTGACCTTCTCCCAGTGTTTGGATTATTGCTCTGCTATGACATCAGATCCACCCTGCAGGAATACTAATAAACAGGATGGATAAAGGTGATAAACTCTCCATCAATGATATAACATTTGACATATACCATTAATATGACATTTAGCATAGCATTATTAACGGTATGTTTGGATTTTGGCCGCCAGCAGGATCAAGATCCTGAAATCATTGAGAAACCTTCGACAGAAAAAATATAAAAAAAATTTCCTTGGCTTTGTGACCTCTATAAATAATTCATCAGAAAAGATTTATCACCGTGTGTTGAGTTTCCACCTAACCTCACTGATCAAAACCTAGAACCCCCTAAAACTGCTTTTCCAGGGAAAGGCCATTGGTTGTGGCGGTTGAAGCTGTTGTCTGATAAGCAAGTTTAGGGCTCAGATGTGGTCTAATCTTTACCTAGGGCTGTGATTAACCCGAGTCAATACCTCCAGTGTGTGCCGATGTCAGATCACCTGCCACTGTAGGGATGCCCCCACAGCACAGCACAGCACAGCACAGCACAGGCTGCCTGTCAGGGAACCATTCCTGATGGGAAATAGATTCCCTGCTGGGAGATGGATTGGTGGAAACCATTCCAGAGTGGAATTAAGACATGCTGGACATTCTGGATTCCATAGCCTTGTAGTCTTCTGTGAAGGCCAACATTTTGGATGTATGTGATTTACTAATAACGGAGGGACAGATATCTGTATTGGAAAGGATTGCTGTGCTATAAACACACCATCATCTGACTGTCATATTGGCCACCCAGTGTGGGATGCAATTTGACAGAATTGTGCTAAAATTAATCAACTTAAAAAAATATGATTTGTCTGTGCATGATAATCAGGCCTACCTGTGGCATGTTGTTCTTTCCCCCACTTGTTATAGATAGAACCATTAATTATGCAAACAACCATCTGTAAAACCTGGCAGTAAAACACTTGTCTAATAAAGACCTTTCGCCCACCTGAGAAAGGGAAAGGGAGACTGACTATGTGTATTTTAACACATCCACTGCAGTGCACGTGGCCTTGTGAGGAGAGGAAAAGCTGCCTATACTTATCAGTGTAATAAAATAGTGAGATTCTGGCCAAAGCTGCCAGGGGCACAAAGTATTTCAAACACCTGAAAAGCTTTTTCCTGCTATCTAGAGTCTTAATCATTATGCCTAATTATATATTTAAAATATGTATATTTTTCTGCATAGGTTATCTAGCATAACTCTTTACCTGTTCAATTGTCATTTTAATGAGGGTGTCATTCTGACTGTTGTAAATCACACATCTCAATATACTGCACTAACATGCCTAGGATATTACATTACAACACAGTACGTGGGATACAGGCACATATCATGGCATCATAATTCATACACTAATATCATGATTACATTTAAAACAAGTATTTTTTTTGCATATCTAAGCATACCTCCTGACTGGTGTTTCTTTTCTTAAAGAAATTAAATACGCTTCTCTGCATCTCTGCTAAAATCTGGGTAAAAGATTGAAAGGAATGTGAGTTTTACTCAGTACATTTAGTAATTGCTTGCTTTTCTAAAGTCTACCAACCTTGCCAGCAGGCATGCCAGCTAAGATAGTTAGACAAGCTACTTTAACTCCATTGATAGCCTGAAATGAGGTTGGGAGATTCGGAACCTATCTAGCTGGCTAGCTAAAGCCAACGTCATAAAATGGCTAGGCGGCTAGTACTACAGAGAAACAACAAAACATTTTAGTTTTATTTATTCATTAAGAAGGAATCAATAGGCTACATAGCTTGATTCAATTCCTTTACAAACATACCTCATGTGAGTCCTGCCCATCACCGGCAGCTAAAATCAACAGTTTTGCCAACAATTTTTCAGTGAGAATCGCTATTGGCTCATTGTTTTGTTGCTAGAAGTGGCTAGATTACGTTTTGCTATTGCCACGACTACGTCTCAGCACCAATTTGCCTTGCTGGAGCACAACTGCGGTCCCTGACATAGCGCTTTCGCCCCCTCTCCTGCCGCACACCCCCTCTCCTTGTGCTTCTCCGCCTGTATGTGCGCCGTTGCGGTGACTTCTGTTGCACAGACAGCTTCTCCCACTTTAGTTTGCGGCAGAATTTTAGTGGGAAAAGTTGGTAAATGCTATGAAACCATAGAAATCCTCGATGTCAAAACTCCCCAAAGGCAGACTGAAAAGTAGCTGAATTTCACACTAGTGTCTTTTACCAATAAAAGTCGCTGGAGAGGTCTGAAAACTCGCTAAATATAGCGTCAAAGTCGCTAAATTGGCAACACTGAAAATCTAATCAAACGCTGTGTGTCTTTGCTCCGTGGTGCACCTTGGAAGGTACCACTTACTAGGGAGAATATGTGGGTGGGGTACTCTTTGCCTGGTCCAGTCAGTGTGCCCCCACTGCAAAATCCCGCTGCCATCTTTTTATCAATAATTATGATAACACGTTGGCTTATAAATTAAGTTTAGTAATTCATTTAAAAACAGGACAAATCTGAGGGGGCACATGCCCCTATGGGCATGATGCCTCTGAAAGCTGCATTCTTGTTTCACAGAGCCACTATAAGTCATTTTACTGACCCATTGACCGACTCTGACCTCTGCTTTTTCAGAGTTAATCGTCGAACAATTCAATTAAAGGTGCCACATTCAAAAGTATGTGGACACCACTTCAAATTAGTGGATTCGGCTATTTCAGCCACACCCGTTGCTGACAGGTGTATAAAATCGAGCACACACCATGTAATCTCCATAGCCAAACATTGGCAGTAGATTGGCCCGTACTGAAGAGCACAGTGACTTTCAACGTGGCACCGTCATAGGATGCCACATTTCCAACAACTTAGTTCGTTCAATTTCTGCCATGCTAGAGCTGCCCCGGTCAACTGTAAGTGCTGTTATTGTGAAAGTCTAGGAGCAACAACGGCTCAGCCGCGGAGTGGTAGGCCACACAAGCTCACAGAATCGGACCGCCGAGTGCTGAAGCGCGTAGTGCTACCGAGCTACGGAAGCAACGTCAGCACAAGAACTGTTCATCGGGAGCTTCATGAAATGGGTTTCCATGGCCGAGCAGCCGCACACAAGCCTAAGATCACCATATGCAATGCCAAGCGTCGGCTGGAGTGGTGTAAAGCTCTCCGCCATTGAACTCTGGAGCAGTGGAAATACGTTCTCTGGAGTGATGAATCATGCTTCACCATCTGGCACTCCGACGGACGAATCTGGGTTTGGCGGATGCCAGGAGAACGCTACCTGCCCCAATGCATAGTGCCAACTGTAAAGTTTGGTGGAGGAGGAAAAATGGTCTGGGGCTGTTTTTCATGGTTCAGGCTAGGCCCCTTAGTTCCAGTGAAGGGAAATATTAATGCTACAGCATACAATGACATTCTAGATGATTCTGTGCTTCCAACTTTGTGGCAACAGTTTGGGGAAGGCCCTTTCCTGTTTCAGCATTGAAAATGCCCCCGTGCACAGAGTGAGGTCCATACAGAAATGGTTTATAATAAATAATATGCCATTTAGCAGACACTTTTATCCAAAGCGACTTACAGTCATGTGTGCATCCATTTTTACGTATGGGTGGTCCCGGGGATCGAACCCACTACCCTGGCGTTACAAGCGCCGTGCTCTACCAATTGAGCTACAGGTTTGTCGAGATTGGTTTGGAAGAACTTGACTGGTCTGCACAGAGCCCTGACCTCAACCCCATCGAACACCTTCGGGATTAATTGGAATGCCGACTGCGAGCCAGGCCTAATTGACCAACATCAGTGCCGACCTCACTAATGGTCTTGTGGCTGAATGGAAGCAAGTCCTGACAGCAATGTTCCAACATCTAGTGGAAAGCCTTCCCAGAAGAGTGGAGGCTGTTATAGCAGCAAAGGGGGGACCAAATCCATATTAATGCCCATGACTTTGAAATGAGATGTTCGACGAGCAGGTGTGCACATACTTTTGGAGGAACTTTTTGGAAGGCTTGGTGAAAAAGTAAATAAGCCAATAATTCTAGAGTGGATGATGGAATATGAAAAAATCTCACATTTTCTGTGTTCATCAGAGTTTGCACTTTGCTTTTGCTATATTATGTGGAGCGATTTAGGTCATTTTATAGAGTACAGTGTTCAGAAAACCACTTGTTCCAGACACCATCCTCTCTGCAAATGACCCTCAATATATAGGCCTATTCTGGAAGTGATCTGTCACAGGACTACAGGAAAAAAAAGAGGACTGAGCACGCCCCCATTCTCATCGACGGGGCTGTAGTGGAACAGGTTGAGAGCTTCAAGTTCCTTGGTGTCCACATCACCAACAAACTATCATGGTCCAAACACACCAAGACAGTCGTGAAGAGGGCACGACAAAGCCTATTCCCCCTCAGGAGACTGAAAAGATTTGGCATGGGTAAACAGATCCTCAAAAAGTTATACAGCTGCACCATCGAGAGCATCCTGACTGGTTGCATCACCATCTGGTATGGCAACTGCTTGGCCTCCGACCGCAAGTCACTACAGAGGGTAGTGCATACGGCCCACTACATCACTGGGGCCAAGCTTCCTGCCATCCAGGACCTCTATACCAGGCGGTGTCAGAGGAAGGTCCTAAAAATTGTCAAAGACTCCAGCCACCCTAGTCATAGACTGTTCTCTCTGCTACCGCACGGCAAGCAGTACCGGAGTGCCAAGTCTAGGTCCAAGAAGCTTCTAAACAAACATCTTCTACCCCCAAGCCATAAGACTCCTGAACAGCTAATCATGGCTACCCGGACTATTTGCATTGCCCCCCCCCACCCCATCCTTTTACGCTACTGCTACTCTGTTTATTATTTATGCATAGTCACTTTAACTCTACCCACATGTATATATTACCTCAATTACCTCGCACATTGACTCTGTACGGTACCCCCTGTATATAGCCTCCCTACTGTTATTTTATTTTACTGCTGCTCTTTAATTATTTGCTTCTTTTTTTTTTTTACTTATCTATTTTTTACTTAACACTTTTTTTTTAAATTAAAAACGGCATTGTTGGTTAAGGGCTTGTAAGTAAGCATTTCACTGTAAGGTCTACACCTGTTGTATTCGGCGCATGTGGCAAATATCTATTCAGACTACAGCCAATAATATTTATTGGAACTGGGTGATTTATTGGAAGTGCATTTTTCACTGCCATAATAAGTCCATGAACGAATAAAGCTGTTTTCAGCCATTTCACGTTTCACTGACAGTCTTCACAGAGGATCATTTTGTTCACACATTTCTCTGCCTGAGCAGCAGGTGTTTGCTGTGAAGGTGTGTAGCCTACTGCTTGCCACCAGGGGCGACACTTTGGGGCGGGAAGAGGGCCACTACTTCTCCCTGTAACCTGTCAATCCCCCGATGCACGTGGGATACATTTCTGAAATAGGTAGTGTCGTCGTCGTCGTCGTCGTCGTCGTCCCCCCCCCCCCCCCACACACACACACACACACACTACGCTCCTCTCTCTCTCTTTCTCTCAGACAGGGACACAAACACCAGTGGACATGATAGGAGATTAGATGACCTTGTGTGCTTTGCCGCTCAGTTTACCTGACGTGAATACCGGTGACATGTAGGCTAACGTTAACAATACTTAGAGAACAACAAGTGCACAAGCATCTTTATCTTACACCCGAGTCTCCATGCTGCCAGCCTAATTGTAGTCATTCCATCTACACAATTGCCTTTGGTGTGGTCTATGAACGACGAGGTAGCCTTTGAATGTCATCCAGGCACATGACAAGGAATGTAACGAGTAAACAAAATCATGGGCTATGCATTCTGATAGAGATGACACTAGTCAAATCAGCAATAACACGCTGCTTGTGTTGTGGCGATGACCCCCAGCATCATTACTTGAGCTCAACAAATCATACTCAAGGGCGTTTTTGAACCAACACAAGAGCCTCAAACAAACTAGCCTAAAAGGGAAGACAGACAGTCTAGCATGGAATAGATAAATGTATTTCTTTCTCTCACCTTTGCTGTTCCCTTCTTCTCTGTTTAGATGCATGGCTGTTGCTTTTTTCAGTAAAGCTGTATTCTTCTATTTTTATTTTTAAGGAGTAGCCTTCGTGTTTTAAACTCCAATTCCAATTTTGCTTTTTAGTTCTTGCTTTTTATTGTGTTGCTACTCAACGAGTGCGCGTGGACGCGTGCGTACTTGAGCGTCCTACCCGTATTACGCTCGAGCAGGTAGGTAATGTTGGTGCCTGAATCTATTTAGTATCTCTCTCGCGCTCTCTCGTTTTTTTTTTTTTTATCTCTGTCTCTCCAGTTCAGAAGCGCTCAAAAGGGATGGTCGCAATAAGATTGCAGGGAGGAGACGGGCAGACGGCAGACGGGCGGGGTGACGTGAAAGCAGTCCGTGCAAAGTACTCGCAGCTGGAGTCAAAATCCGTGTTCGGGCTATGGTTCCCGCCAGCTGATCGAACCATACACTTGAATGTTGCCTATTATTTGAAGAGACTCCACGTCACCAAATTGTACGCTCCTCGTTCGACCTAGTTAGATGTTAGTCTTCAATCACCATCCTTATCCTCACCTCAATAAAGATTATCATTATAATCCCTTCATTTCATAAGCATGTCCTTTGAGAATTCCAGAAACCGTCTCAGATGGCTAATACATATAGAGGGGGCGAGAGTCAGAGAGCCTAGCCAGCCAGGACAAATGGAGGGGACAGAGGGATTGATTCACCACAAAAAGAGACCTGAAAATGTGTGTGCCTTTGTGGCCTCATAATTAACCAAACTGGAAATGTGCGAATAGGTGTCTGTAGATGTGTAGTCTCAGCCTGGTCAGGTTGGTAGTCTATGGGCGACAGGTTGTCAGTGACTCCCAACTGCAGGTAGCAAATTAATTTGGGGTTGTGCTTGAGAAACGGTTGCATTTTCTCGCGCGCACCTGCTGTAGCCTACCATAGCTCCTTCACATTTTTTGTGTGATAAGCGTTGGTTCATCCTCGCTTCCTTGCGTGAGAAAGAGCGTGTTATTTGTAACACTCAATCTGTGTTCCCCGTAGGACTGTTATAGCCAATACGAAAAGTTGATTTACTCACGGCTCACGTCCACCCGTAGCAACATGACTGACATGGCTCACCAGCGGTCTCTAGTGTTGTAAAACAACGAATGGCAAACAGTACAATCATTTTTATGTTATAAAGGCCTATTAAAGTTTGGTGTAGACTAATTTTATTTACGCATCTTCATTTGACCACATGCCAAGTATTTAATGATGTAGGCTATCAATTACGCATTTAATTGCTATTGATAATAGGCTTGCCCATATAAAATTGAGAAACATTCTTACTCTAATTTTAAATTCAAGATGTTTTAAACAAAATGTGCTAAAGCAACAGGGTTGTAGGCCCATCTTCCATTCCTTAACCTTGAGTACTCAATAATAATGGAGGCCAATGACACCTCCATGAGATTGGAGCTGATATGCTGGCCCTTGGAGTGATGTTGGCCATGTACATCTTCCTGTCTCATTGTAAGCCTTTTGGCTGCAAGATATTGCTTTCCCTGTCCCAGAACTCAGTTGTCTGTCTGGCATCTCTCTCTCACTGACATACACTGAGTGTACAAATCATTAGGAACACCTTCCTAATATTGAGTTGCACCCCCTTTTGTCCTCAGAACAATTCGTCGGGGCATTGACTTTACAAGGTGTCGAAATCGTTCCACAGTGATGCTGGCCCACGTTGACTCCAATGCTTCCCACAGTTGTGTCAAGTTGGCTGGATGTCCTTTGGGTGGTGGACCATTCTTGAGACACACGAGAAACTGTTGAGCATGAAAAACCCAGCAATTTTGCAGTTCTTGAGACACTCAACACACTCGCTTTCAGATGTTTTTTTTATGCCACCTGTCAGAGTAAATGCCATTCTGGTTCATTTGTTCTGTTGTATTGTTAGTAAATGTTAAGGTTGAACACTGACACATTTGTTGCTTTAATGAGGCTTACACATGTGTATTAGTTCCTCAAGAGCCTATTCATATCCCATTGTTGGGATAGCTACCACTTTAGGGAAAGGGGATACCTAGTCAGTTGCACAACTGAATGCATTCAACTGAAATGTGTCTTCTGCATTTAACCCAACCCCTCTGAATCAGAGAGGTCCGGGGGGCTGCCTTAATCTCCATCCATGTCATCAGTGCCCAGGGAGCAATTGTTGCTGGGGATTAACTGCCTTGCTCAAGGGCAGAATAGCAGATTTTTCCACCTCGCCAACTCTGGGATTCAAACCAGCAACCTTTCGGTTAGTGGCCCATCACTCTTAACACCCTAGGCTACCTGTCGCCATTATAATGTTATTCACTTTAGATTAAAATATGTAATTTGCAACAATATTCAAGAATCATTTTATTTTGCATTGTACAAACTTAATATGATGAACAGGAATGACATTTACCCTCATGGGTGGCCAAACATAACTATTTTAAAGCCACGCCCCTAATAGGCCACGCCTCCTTAAAATAACCTAGGATTACATAAAAAAAGACCCAGCATTAACGTGAATACAAACCCAACTGATGGTTGAATTAACCCATGTTTGGTAATCCAAACAACCCAACATGTTGGGTTATTAATGCAACCCAACTGGCTGGGTCAAAATAACCCAGCGTGTGGTCTGTCCAATATTTACCCAGCGCAGGGTTACCAAATAACCCAAATTGGGTTGTTTTTAACCCAGCATTTTTTTGAGTGTAGGTTACAGCCCACTAAGAGCTACACTCTGGATCTCAAACAAATACTCCAAAACCCCTCTCTGCATCTCTCTCTCTCTCTCTCTCTCTCTCTCATCTCTGACATGAATATTCATTAGCCTGTCACACTGTCGCCTCTGAACTCAAGGCGACTCTTTCATCAACGCAACTTCAGCAATGCTTTGATCCTCAAGGGTTTTCATTGACATTATGTCATTTTGCAGTCACCAGCTTGCCTAAAACCAATCTGCTGGGGGACAAAAAAGCTAATGTAGACCTATAAAGTGCAGTTTTCTAAAATGTTATGTAAATTTTACAGTAAATTAATTGTTGATGAGCCAGTGCCATTTACTGTACTGTAGATTGCAAATAATGACTACAGAACCGTAATAGCTTTAGATCGCTTAGCTATATACAGTAGATATTCCTATACATTTCAGCCATACTTGCTGGTACAATTTCTTCCACTTTCATAGCCCTGAGACACAATTCCTGCTTGTTATACACCATCAAAGGAGGTAGAGGTCATTTCATGAGCCATTTACACACTATACTCTCCCATTCCCCTGGAACAGAGTGAATAATATAGCTATTGCAATGCCCCTTGAGAATGTAATTTCTCAACATATGAAATGTCATAGTAAATAAGCTAATTGATCACTAGGAAGGCAATTTAAGTCTTATGAAAGCAAAATGTATGGCACTGCCTGTGACAGTAGGCCTACGATAAATTGGATCTAGATTGATATGATGAAATTGATCTAAAGGATGGTGGGGCATCTAAATCCCCTCTGGTCTGTGTGTGTTTGACAGTCCTTGGCAGTAGATTCTCACCCTCCAGGCACTCACTTCTTTTGTAATCAATGCCCTGATTTGGTTGAGTGCCTCGATCTCCCAATCTCCCCATCTCTCATCTCTCCCTCTCACCCTCTCACCCTCTCACCCTCTCACCCTCTCACCCTCTCACCCTCTCACCCTCTCACCCTCTCACCCTCTCACCCTCCCTCTGCCTTATCGGTTTACCTTGTTCCTTGGCTCCACCCTGTTTTAGCCATATTCACCTGTGCAGCCTACATAGTACATAATAATAACATATTAGAATGATTGTTAATAATTAATGATATCAATAATAATCATAGTACAAACATAACATCTCCTATGATTATTGTAATTGAATTAAATTCTATGAAATGTAGTGTACATTAAATGCATGCCAGCTTGCACTGGCTCCATCTACTGGACATATGATAACACTGTAATAACCGCATAACAACGAAGGTGTAAATAATGTGTCCTCTATACACAGTGTTTCTGCTTACTTGTTTTCAAATGGGATCTGAGTGGTATCCATGGGAGTGGAGAAAGACTAACACTGCAGGTGGGAAATGGATCTCCTCCAAAGGAGAAAATGCCAAGAAAGCAACAGGACACAAGGAAAAATGGCCAGGACAAATAGCCATGCCCATGTGTACTAGAGAATCTGGCTATTGGATGGGCACATAACAATGGTTCCTTAGGAATGAGACAGGCTGACAGAGACAGCGAGATACTCAGATAGATTAATTTGGTGAAGCAAATGCATGAAACAATCCCTCCATTGTTTCCTTGGTTACCACAGTCCAGGGGGCCTCTTCAGATTTCCTTGAGACTTGTTACGGTAGAATGAGGACAAACCACACACCAAAGACTGTCACACAAATAGAGAGAAAGAATCATAAGGCAACACAGGTAGCACAATCCCATTCATTTTTTTCAGACAACAATATGTACGAGAGGAATACATTTTTTCTGTTCTTATTTTACCTCACATGAATAATAAAATAGCTGTCAGTCTGTTTTACACCTTCAGTGCACATCCATATTCACGACTCAAACTTATAACCCAACACCCACCATATCTACAGGGGAGGGAAGAGGGGTGGTGACATAAAAGTGCTTGGACGTGCATGTGTCCTCCTGAGGAGAGGGAATAACGGTCCAGTGAAAACCAGTACAATATATAGAATCTAGGTAACTACATTTATGATACAGGGTCACACAGGGCCTACAAATGTACCTTTCAGTAATGATAATGGCAATGGGCTTGCACAAATGTCAAGGGTGGGTTTTTATCTTTTTGATTAGATGACTTGACTCTGATTGGTTTGAGTGCTGTGAGTGAAGGGCCACTCTCAGAACCCTGGGGTGTATTCATATACCAGATTCTGTTGCAAAACGTTTTGCAACAGAAACCGTTTACTCCAAATGGAAAACATTTTGCAACGAAAATGAGAGTTTCTATTGGACAAATTCAGGCAGGTCCCTGAACTGACATCTAGTCACAAAATGGTGCCAACATGGTGGCTGGGCAGCTAATTGTGTTTGGTGTGTAATCACCAATGTCACCAACCAGCTACGTTTGCTGCAGGCAATGTTGACTCTATCTAGGCACACAGCTTGATTACATCGTTTCCAACATCTGCCAACATCTTATGTTATATCTTTGGTAATCCTGGATACACCCCAGATCATCTCTTAGCATCACTGTGATGAAATACTCAATGCATTCTTGGAAGAAGAATGCAATTCTAAAGCTTCTTTATGGACGGAGAGGGAAACACAATTTGGAAAGAGGTACAGAAGCTGTGCAAAACAGCCACAAAACTACAATAAAACAGTATCAATACAGAGAGAATATATTACAGTACAGTCATATTGAGACAGATATATACTGAGTTAACATGATTGAACAGATTTTTATATCATGATAGCAACATCTTAGTAAAAACAATAGAGAGAATTCCATGACTAAACCTTGATAAAGCACAACTAAAAGTACACTTGAAATGATATTGAATGTTTATCATACAATTCTAAATCAGACCTAAATTCAAATATTTACAGTAATTCATCTCACGTAGGGGATGTAAAAAGGATGACCTATCAGAACACCCTCAACAGGTGCAGAGGACATACTCTGGTCTAGAACACACACACTGTTCTGTCTGACCCTGACTAACTCCTTTAGGCCTTAGGCTAATGTGGGCTGTGTAGGAGAGGTAGGTGCCAGATTACCTGGCTCCAATGTGGGCTGTGTCTGAGAGGTAGGTGCCAGATTACCTGGCTCCAATGTGGGCTGTGTCTGAGAGGTAGGTGCCAGATTACCTGGCTCCAATGTGGGCTGTGTCTGAGAGGAAGGTACCAGATTACCTGGCTCCAGTGTGGGCTGTGCAGGAGAGGAAAGAGCCAGATTACCTGGCTCCAATGTGGGCTGTGTCTGAGAGGTAGGTGCCAGATTACCTGGCTCCAATGTGAGCTGTGCAGGAGAGGAAAGTGCAAGACTAGTTGTTCCGTTGAGGCAGGAAGCTGAGAAGGAACTCTCCCACTCCCAGGAAGTAGACCACCTGTGCAATGCCAAAGAGCGGAGCAATGACCAGAGCACGGCAGTACGCCCCCTTCAGGAAAGCAGAGGGACCCTCTTGGTGCAGAATCTTCCTGTTAGACAAGAGGGTCGTGATATAGGGGTGTATCTATATTCTAGCCTAAAATGCCTTCTCCATTTATTTCATAGTACCAGTAGATGTTGTAATGTTCTTCCATCATATAACATGGATATAATCGATCAGAGAATGCCTGTCATCATGTTTCTTTCTTCATAGGTCTGCTGTTCACATTTTAGGGAAAGGTGGATTAGGTCGGTTGAACTCACAGACACCAAAACCAGGAGGGAAGCAGTGGAAGAGTTAGAGAAGGAGAGGTTACCTGATGCAGTCTGTCACTCCGCTGTAGGTGTCCTCCCGACTTCCCCGTGTCATGGTCTGAATTCTGGTCTTAATCACTGTAACACACATACTGTATCAATTGGCTTACAGGGCACACGGCAGGCAGAATACACACTCATACCTGTATACACACTCGACGGTCCTTACCATCCACTGGATTAACTGCCACAGCAGCTGTACTGCCAGCGATGCAGCCTGATGCAAAGGACACATAGAAAGGAGCGGGGCCATCAGCCCCACGGCCACCCAGGCTGTTCAGATTGGCAAACAGGGGGAAGTAGATTATGGAGAATGGCACGTCCCTAAGAGAACAGAGGAATGGAACAACAAATATGTATCATCTTCATTTGTGTATGTTCTTGCAAGATTGCCATTGTGTCTCTGTGCAGATGTACCTCAGCAGTGTGGCCCCCAGGCCCTTGTAGAGCCCTGCGATGCCCTGGCTCCTCAGCAGCTCCCGGGTGAGCTGCATGGCTGTATGGGTCCTCACCTCCACTGGGCCCCCAGGGGCCCCACCTGCAGCCTGGGGCATCAGCTTCCTCTGAGCCTCTACAAGTGTCATAACACACACAGCAACATCAGTATCATCAGTGTGACATCATCAACCAGGGACAGGGAAGCAGCAATGCCTCAGGAGAAGTTGGCAAACAAATATACATTTGGGGAGTCACAGGAACACAAGGAAGAGTCACAAATGTGGTCAAGCATTACAATAACTATTGGTACATTGACACAATAACAATGCTGGTTCTTACTAGTTCTAACGGATCAGATCTCTATGATCTGTTAGTGTTTGTTTGGCTGACAATACACTGGTTAGTCATAAAACATTGACTGGGAACAGGGGAACATACAACCTGCTCTCTCCTTCTTCTACCCATCTCTCACCTATCCGCCCTGCATCCTGTAGCTGGATCTTTAGCATCTCCATGGGAGTGGTGACGATGACCTACATCAAGAGATAGAGAGACAAAGAGACAAAGAGATGGAGAGACAGAGTGTGACTTAGTTTCAGAAGAGTTCAAAAACCCAGGCAGACACACTACTAGTGTGCATAACTACTGTTGAGCCACAAGGCTGTAGTAGAGAGCTGTCTGAGGCTGATACCCTGGCTGAGCTTACCTGACATGTACCAGCACCACAACCCGCCAGCATCTCCCTCAGCAGGGTGAGCTTCTGACTGTGAGAGAGAAGAAATGTCATAATTATTTTGGTTCAATGACTTCTTTCTCTGGATGGTCTGGTGCCATCTCAGGGGTTTTACATACATTAAACAAAACGCACACAACATAAATGCATCATGCTAACTCCCTGTTTCTATACACGGTGGCGTACAGCAGGTCAGCCACCAGGGGGAGACTCGTCGAGGCCGGGTGGGCATCCCGAACGAGATCCTGACAGACTAAGGTACAGAGTTTATGTCCCACCTCATGAAAGAGTTGTGTGCCCTCATGCAGATCAAGCAGATCCGGACCTCCGTTTTTCACCCGCAGACAGATGGGCTCGTCGAGCGCTTTAATAAAACGCTCAAACAGATGCTACGGAAGGTCATCGAGCAGGACGGGAAGAACTGGGACCAGCTGCTACCCCACCTAATGTTCTCAATCCGAGAAGTACCCCAATCCTCCACTGGGTTTTCCCTGTTTGAACTCCTCTACGGGAGGAGGCCCTGTGGCCTACTGGACCTCGCCAAGGAGGTGTGGGAAGCCCAACCGACCCCCTTACGCAGCGTGGTAGAGCACGTGGAGACGATGCGGGAGCAGATGACAGCCATACGGCCAGTCGTGAGGGAACATATGGAGAAGGCCCAACGTGCCCAAGCCCAGGTCTACAATCGGGGAGCCCAGCCCCGAGAATTCCAGGTGGGAGACAGAGTGTTGGTGTTGATCCCCACGGCCGAAAGTAAGTTCCTGGCCACATGGCATGGACCATACGAGGTGGTCGAGAAACTGGGACCTGTCAACTACCACGTACGGCAACCGGGGAGACGGAAACCTCAACAGATTTACCACGTGAACCTGTTGAAGAAGTGGCACGAGAGGACAGCCTTGGCCGTGTTATGGTCGGGACCCAGGACACCAACGGTACCAGTGGTGGTCCCGAGCAGTGAGGACCTCGACCCGGCCCAGAAGCAAGAGCTCCGGGAGCTTGTCGATCGGAACACGCCGGTGTTCTCCGAGAAGCCGGGCCGCACGACCCTCATTGAACACCACCGGGGAAACGGTAAGAAAGAGGCCGTATTGAATTCCGGAGGCCCGACGGAAGGCCATGAAAGAAGTGGAGGCTATGCTGAGGATGGGGGTCAATGAAGAGACCCACAGTGCATGGTGCAGCCCCATTGTGTTGGTGCCCAAACCGGACAGTAGCCTCCGCTTCTGTAATGATTTCCGGGGTGTGAACGACATAAGCGTATTCGATGCCTACCCCATGCCGAGGGTGGACGAGCTAATCGACCGATTGGGAAAGGCCCAGTACATCAGCACCATTGACCTGACCAAAGGATATTGGCAGGTACCATTGGCAGCCTCCTCCCGGGAGAAGACGGCGTTCTCGACACCAGACGGTCTGTACCAGTACCGGGTGCTCCCGTTCGGTCTCCACGGAGCCCCGCCCACATTCCAGCGACTGATGAACAGAGTGCTTCGACCCCACCAGCAGTACGCAGCGGCCTATCTGGATGATATTATCATCCACAGCCAAGGTTGGGAGGAGTACCTGACGCGCCTCCAGGCAAGCCGGGTTGACCGCAAACCCCAAGAAATGCAAGCTAGGGTTCGAGGAGGTGGAGTACCTGGGGTATTTGATCGGACGGGGGAACGTCAAGCCCCAGGAGAGGAAGGTTCACGCGGTACGTGACTGGCCCGTTCCACGCACCAAGACACAGGTCAAGTCCTTCCTGGGACTGGCAGGATACTATAGCCGTTTTATCCCCAACTTTGGGCTATAGCTTCCCCCCTTACCGATCTAACCAGGGCCCGCCTCCCGAAAACAGTGAAATGGACGTACGAGACAGAAGCAGCGTTCAGCCGTCTGAAGGAAGCGCTGTGCTCCCATCCGATTCTCGTAACGCCAGATTTCCAGGTGCCGATGGTGGTCCAGACGGATGCAGGTGATACGGGACAAGGGGCCGTTCTGTCCCAGATACACGATGGGGAGGAGAACCCCATTATGTACATCAGCCGAAAGCTGATACAGAGAGAATAAAAATACTAAATTGTTGAGAAAGAGTGTCTGGCGGTAAAGTGGGTGCTAGACACTCTCAAGTATTACCTGATAGGTACCCACTTCACCCTGGTCATGGACCATGCTCCCCTGGCCAGGGGTAAAGACACAAACGATCGGGTCACCAGGTGGTTCTTGTCCCTTCAACGCTTCTCTTTTTCTGTTGTGCACAGGTCAGGGGCGAAGCATGGAAATGCGGATGCCCTACCGAGAAGGGAGACAGACGTTGCACTGAAGACCGTCCCCTCCCCGACAGAGCTAAGGGAGGGGTGTTGCGTACAGCAGGTCAGCCACCAGGGGGAGACTCGTTGAGGCCTGGTAACAGATGGAGTATACATCACGAGGCGGTGGCTCCATCTGCTGGACGTGCCAGGTCTCGACGGGCTCCCCAGACAGGACTAATTGGGGCTGATTGGGAGCTGGTGAGTAATTAAGGGCGGATTGCTCACCAGCTGTGCAAGGCCCATAAAGCTGCCAGAAGGGCAGCACATGAGAGAGGACTGGGGGGAATAAGGTAACTTCCATGGAGTTGGAGACGGTCTCATGGGGGAGACCTAACCTTTTCTTTTGATTATTTTATTAATAAACACCCTTGAAACCGAGCTACTCATACTCTGTCCATGTCTGATCTGTGTAAACGTTTTGACCCAACCCCCTGATCTGCCACAACACATAGGACAAGACTATAAACATGCATAAAACAATAAACATACCATTAGTGATACACATATAGAAACATTTAGAAACACACACATACTCACACAGTCTTAGAAACATGTTAATAATTCACCAGTGCGCTAGCGCAGGTCACTCAATAATTTATCAGCCATGTTCTTGGTCGCCATGGAAGTGTTGAGGGACGCTAAAGATAGCCCAGGTATGTCATGCGGATAATGCTGCAGGGGCCTATGGGATTGGTCCTATCATCCATGCTGTATGTTTACAAAATATTTATACCTCTAATGCATTACCACTGGATCAAAGCACATAGTGAAGATATTATTAGAATCCTGAAGTGATATTTATATCAAATCCAAACAAGAAGTTAGTTAAGCTGATATAGTATACACTACATCTTTCAAGTACATCAATTCAAGGAGATCAGAGTGGGCAAGAGGTTGATGTGCCAGTCAGTTATGACTGGTGTATGATAGTATTTGACAGGCAGGTATTTGAAAGAGGCCTCTGAGCCCTACTCACCCATCCTTGGACAGGTGCTGTCTAAAGAAGTCATTGGCAGCTAGTTTGATGGCCTTCTCTGGAGTGACCAGAGTCAGGTTCACAGCAGCACCTAATGGTCAGATAAATAGAGAGACACAGAGTAATAAACAAAGAACATGCTCAAACCTGTGCACACACACACACACACACACACACACAGAGACAGACTATTTTGTCCTACCTCTGTACATGCCAAAGTATCCTTCTGATCGGATGGTCTTGATAAGGCAATCTGACCTGTGTAGTGAACACAGAAGATTACTGTGCAAAGACCTCAGAGAATCAACCAGAGGTAAGCAGATACTACAAGTGAATAGTTTGTTTTAGAATTTCTAAATGAGACTGGTTAAAAGTGTGTGTTGAACAGCATTGTACATACATGCTGGTGTAGAGACGGGAACCATTTTGCTGGTTCTGGAGACGGGTCTTGGCCAGGTCAATAGGAAATACACATGTCACACCAATCAGTCCAGCAATTCCCCCATTGATCAATTTGGCAGGTAAACTGAGAGGGAGAGAAAGAGAGAAGGGTGAGAAGGGATGAAAAAGGTTAGAATTACCAATTAATAACAAAAGAGAATAACAAAATTGTGGAGGAATTAGTTCAAGATTCAACCTAAAACATCAATTAAAACATTTGATAAAACCCTCTCAGATTCTTCTGTTTCCATCTAAATGTCCTTATCCGCACTTACCTGATCTGCTTGTCAGCCATCTATCTGAGACACAGTTACTCTGGCAGTTCCTCTGTCTGTGTATCTCTAAATGTGATATTCACCTCCGTGTTTAAGGAAAACAGTGGATTGGTCGAAGATAGATGGAGAATACCTCGGTCAACCAGCCAATGTTCAACCGTCAGTTTCAGTCAGTCAGTCCGTCCGTCAGTCAAGTAATTGGCCAGCTATGGAGGGGAACTGGAAAAGAACAGATTACAAATCCATATCAAAACAGTAATCTGACCCTCAGTTAAAGCTTTGAGAAACATCTATGCATGGCAGGTACTTGGCTTATCCCTGGGCATAATAGCATTTACCTCAATGTTGTGTTGGCTGGCTACCTGAAATGAAGAGTGTTCATTCATTGAGCCATGTTTTCAGAAGAAGCAGAAAGTACATCCACCCTCCTTCTGGACCAATCACATCAATCCTTCCCCTCCACCCCTCCCTCAACCCTAATTCTAACCTCCACTCCTTCTTCGATTTCCTCTACTCCTACTCCTCCCAAATCTCTCCTGATTTGTGTGTGTGTGTGTGTACATTGTATTTGAATGGAGCAAGAGAAAGCAGAGAAAGAGAGAGGGAGATGGGACATTCAATACTGTGATTAGAAATATGGGTGTATATCTGTTTGAGGTCTAGTCTGTCAGCTCACGGCACTCCTTCTCTCTTTGCAGGTTTGTAACAATATACCTTTGACCGAACATTTTGCTTTGTTGTCCTTATAAAAGGATCTACTGTGCTATGTGCTATGTGTGTGTGTGTGTGTGTGTGTGTGTAGGGAGGGGGGGGGACAAAACCTTGGTCATAGAATAGTACAGAAGAGGAGCAACAGGAGTGGTCTGTCTACTCAATGTCTGCTTTTCATTTATATCTACAGTATGAGCTCATGTATTTTTCATTGCCAGGAACGGATTACATGTGGAAATGGAGAGACTTACCACATCTAGTTTGTTAATAAATCATGAATGAATACATCCACATAACACTATACCCTTCCCACCACCTATCTGCCATGCACGTTCAGATTTTAGTGTGATTGTCAGCTAAACTTGACTTAACGTAGTTCACCCATTAACTACATATCATTGCACACTCAGTGAACCTTCAACATACCTGTATTTACAGCTCTGGAAAAAATTAAGAGACCACTGAAAATTTTTCTTAAATCAGCATCACTACATGTATGACAGCCATTCCATTCCAGTGTCTGTTGAATTCCAACACAGGCACACCTCATTCTACTGAATTAGGTACTGATTAGGTGATCACCTGAACCAAATCTTATTTAACGAGGAAAAGTATAAAAACCACTGCTGTGGTCATCACTATCCTCTTGCAATAGGACCAGCTGGATGGCAAAAACAGTGCTAATAGTACCTCAAAAGTAATATTTATCAAAAAATAACTATTGACCATGCCAAAAGAGTTGAAAAGGAACGTTTTGAGTGAGGAAAAGAAGGGTTCAATTCTGGCTTTACTGGCAGAGGGATACAGTGAGCGTTAGGTTGCTTCCATCCTTAAAATTTCAAAGACTGCGGTTCATAAGAACAAGGTCAAGCAGCAGACATTGGGGACAACAAAGCTACAGACCGGCAGAGGGCGAAAACGACTCTCTACTGACCGGGATGACCGCCAACTCATTCGAATGTCACTCAACAACCGTAGGATGACATCAAGTGACCTACAAAAAGAATGGCAAACGGCAGCTGGAGTGAAGTGCACGGCGAGGGCGGTTTGAAACAGGCTCCTAGGGGCAGGGCTGAAGTCGTGCAAAGCTAGAAAAAAATCCCTTCATCAATGAGAAGCAAAGAAGAGCCAGGCTGAGGTTTGCAAAAGACCATAAAGATTGGACTGTAGAGGACTGGAGTAAGGTCATCTTCTCTGATGAGTCCAATTTTCAGCTTTGCCCAACACCTGGTCATCTAATGGTTAAACGGAGACCTGGAGAGGTCTACAAGCCACAGTGTCTCGCACCCACTGTGAAATTTGGTGGAAGATTGGTGATGATCTGGGGGTGCTTCAGAAAGGCTGGAATCGGGCAGATTTGTCTTTGTGAAGGACGCATGAATCAAGCCACGTACAAGGTTGTCCTGGAAGAAAACTTGCTTCCTTTTGCTCTGACATTGTTCCCCAACTCTGAGGATTGGTTTTTCCAGCAGGACAATGCGCCATGCCACACAGCCAGGTCAATCAAGGTGTGGATGGAGGACCACCAGATCAAGACCCTGTCATGGCCAGCCCAATCTCCAGACCTGAACCCCATTGAAAACTTCTGGAATGTGATCAAGAGGAAGATGGATGGTCACAAGCCATCAAACAAAGTCGAGCTGCTTGAATCTTTGTGCCAGGAGTGGCATAAAGTCACCCAACATCAATGTGAAAGACTGGTGGAGAGCATGCCAAGACGCATGAAAGCTGTGATTGAAAATCAGGGTTATTCCACCAAATATTGATTTCTGAAATCTTCCTAAGTTAAAACATTAGTATTGTGTTGTTTAAAAATGAACATGAACTTATTTTCTTTGCATTATTCGAGGTCTGACAACACTGCATAATTTTTGTTATTTTGACCAGTTGTCATTTTCTGCAAATAAATGCTCTAAATGACAATATTTTTATTTGGAATTTGGGAGAAATGTTGTCAGTAGTTTATAGAATAAAACAAAAATGTTAATTTCACCCAAACACATACATATAAATAGTAAAACCAGAGAAACATATATTTTTCCAGTGGTCTCTTAATTTTTTCCAGAGATGTATATATGGGCTCCCGAGTGGTTCAACGGTCTAAGGCACTGCATCTCAGTGCTTGAGGCGTCACTACAGACCCCCTGGTTCGATTCCAGGCTGTATCACAACCGGCCGTGATTGGGAGTCCCATAGGGCGGCGCACAATTGGCCCAGCGTCGTCCGGGTTTGGCCGGTGTAGGCCGTCATTGTAAATAAGAATTTGTTCTTAACTGACTTGCCTAGTTAAATAAAGATTTTAAAAAATAAAAATACACAGATCAGGTGATCAAGACATGATGCTTATGTATTCCTATCTGTTATTTCAAGGCTCAGCACATCGATGCTGAGTAAAACTGCTGATGCTCATCTACTTACTTCCACTTGGTGAAGCTGAACCCTGTTGCTACACATCTCAGATGAAGTTTATCATGATATTGATATTGCAATATCTATTGCTATTGACCGCACTTTGAGCCCTAAAGTTCATATTTTCAAATTAAGTGTGACAAAAAGAGAAAAGCCTAGGAAAGCCATATGCAGTGCATTCGGAAAGTATTCAGATCCCTTGACTTTTTCCACATATTTTACGTTACAGCCTTATTCTAAAATTAATTAAATCGTTTTTTTCTCTCATCAACCTAATAAATTAAAAAACTGAAATATAACATTTACATAAGTATCCAGAACCTTTACTCAGTACTTTACTCAGTGGTCCTCTGTAGCTCAGCTGGTAGAGCACAGCGCTTGTAATGCCAGGGTAGTGGGTTTGATCCCCGGGACCACCCATTCACAAAAATGTATACACGCATGACTGTAAGTCACTTTGGATAAAAGCGTCTGCTAAATGGCATATACATATATATATATTTTTTACTTTGTTGAAGCACCTTTGGCAGCGATTAAAGCCTAGAGTCTTCTTGGGTATGAAGCTACAAGCTTGGCACACCTGTATTTGGGGAGTTTCTCCCATTCTTCTCTGCAGATCCTCTCAAGCTCTGTCAGGTTAGATGGGGAGCGTCGCTGCACAGCTATTTTCAGGTCTCTCCAGAGATGTTCAATCGGGTTCAAGTCCGGGCTCTGGCTGGGCCACTCAAGGACATTCAGAGACTTGTCCCGAAGCCACTCCTGCGTTGGCTTGGCTGTGTAATTAGGGTTGTTGTCCTGTTGGAAGGTGAACCTTCGCCCCAGTCTGAGGTCCTGAGCACTCTAGAGCAGGTTTTCATCAAGGATCTCTCTCTACGTTGCTCAGTTCATCTTTCCCTCGATCCTGACTAATCTCCCAGTCCCTGCCGCTGAAAAACATCCCCACAGCATGATGCTGCAACCACCATGCTTCACCGTAGGGATGGTACCAGGTTTCCTCCAGACGTGACGCTTGGCATTCAGGCCAATGAGTTCAATCTTGGTTTCATCAGACCAGAGAATCTTGTTTCTCATGGTCTGAGTCCTATAGGTGCCTTTTGGCAAACTCCAAGCGGGCTGTCATGTGCCTTTTACTGAGGAGTGGCTTCCGTCTGGCCACTCTACCATAAAGGCCTGATTGGTGGAGTGGAAGGTTCTCCCATCTCCACAGAAGAACTCTGGAGCTCTGTCAGAGTGACCATCGGGTTCTTGCTCACCTCCCTGACCAAGGTCCTTCTCCCCCGTTTGCTCAGACAATTCCTTCGACCTCAAGGCTTGGTTTTTGCTCTGTCATGCACTGTCAACTGTGGGACCTTATATAGACAGGTGTGTGCCTTTCCAAATCATGTCCAATCAATTGAATTTACAACAGGTGGACTCCAATTAAGTTGTAGAAACATCTCAAGGATGATCAATGGAAACAGGATGCACTTGAGCTCAATTTCGAGTTTCATAGCAAATAGTCTGAATACTTATGTAAATAAGGTTTGTCTGTTTTTTATTTGTTATAAATTTGCAAACATTTCTAAAAACCTGTTTTCACTTTGTCATTATGGGGTATTGTGTGTAGATTGATAAGGATTTTTTACAAATTAAATCCATTTTAGAGTAAAGCTGTAATGTAACAAAATGTGGAAAAGGTCAAGGGGTCTGAATACTTTCCGAATGCACTGTACCTGAGTTACAATTCCTCTGTGGGTGTCTCAGCTCAGCTCACCCCTCTCTCTCTCTCTCTCTCTCTCTCTCTCTCTCTCTCTCTCTCTCTCTCTCTCTCTCTCTCTCTCTCTCTCTCTCTCTCTCTCTCTCTCTCTCTCTCTCTCTCTCTCTCTCTGTTCAAAGTCTGTTCCAAAGAAGGTGGTAACTTTGGACCATACTCTCATTGGTTGCTTGTGTGGATGTGTGGTCAGGCTCATCAATACATTGTGTGTCTGTGCATATTTTACAGTATGCCTGCAATTCTGCATTCTGTAATAATGAGTTGTTATGTTCAAAAGCCTAACTGTATGCTAATTCTATACACTAATATTATCTATCTGTGTTAACTTATACATAGCCTATTCATCTAACCTCCGGTCTCAATAGAGATACACAGTATATTAAATGAAATCCTAATTCAAACTGTCATGTTCCATTGAATATCAGTAGGTACAGCCATCCTCTCCCCTTTGCCCTCTCTCCCCATGTTTCTACTGTGATGTCACAACAAGGAAAGCCTGGCACCAGTTTTGTTTTCACAATGATTTCATCAGTGACCCTCAATGATTAACAAATATACTGAAATAGAAGTGGCAGATATCAATATTATAATTGTCATTTGTCATGAACTGACGGTCTACAACTTTTTATCCTCCTGGACCACATGTTCAAGCCTATACTGTACCTGCAGGCCTCCTTACTTGCCCTGCCCCACTAATAGCAGGATTCCCTGCTATATCGCTACACTCAACAAATTGGCCTGGTGGATCAGTGGTCAATTAAACCAGCATCTGGCATACCAGTCGAGGTATACCAAACCTTTTTTGATATACTCAGAGGACCGTTATTAGCATGTTTTAACAACTCCTATGTAAATGGTAGATTATCAGACACTCAAGAAGAAGGTCTGATTGAATTATTACTGAAACAGGATACAAGTGGGAAATATAAAGATCCAGTCTATTAAAAAAATGGGATGCCCCTTACACTTCAGTGTTGTGATGCAAAAATTCTAGAAAAATGTATAGCACATAGAATTAAAAAGGTATTGTCGGACATTATTCATTCTAATCAGACAGGTTTTTTACATGGACGATACATTGGAGATAATATAAGGCAAGTACTGGAAACAATAGAACACTATGAAAAATCTGGGAAACCAGGCCTGCTCTTCATAGCAGATTTTGAGAAGGCATTTGATAAAGTACGACTGGAGTTTATATATAAATGCCTGGAGCATTTCAATTTTGAAGAATCTCTTATAAAGTGGGTTAAAATCATGTATAGTAATCCTAGGTGTAAAATAGTAAATAATGGCTATTTCTCTGAAAGTTTTCAACTGTCAAGAGGAGTAAAACAAGGTTGTCCACTATGGTCATCGAAATGTTAGCTATTAAAATCAGATCCAACAATAATATCAAGGGATTAGAAATCAAGGGCTTAAAAACAAAGGTGTCATTGTATGCTGATGATTCATGTTTTCTTTTAAATCCACAACTTGAAACCCTCCACAGCCTCATAGAGTATCTAGATACATTTTCTAACCTCTATGGTTACAACCAAATTATGATAAATGTACTATATTACATATTGGATCACTAAAAAATATACATTTTACAAGACCATGTAGTTTACCAATAAAATGGTCTGATGGTGATGTGGATATACTCGGAATACATATCCCAAATGAAATAAATGATCTCACTCCAATACATTTTAATAGAAAGTTAGCAAAAATAGATAAGATCTTGCTACCATGGAAAGGGAAATACCTGTCTATTTGTGGAAAAATCACCCTGATTAACCCTTTAGTATTATCCCAGTTTACCTATTTGCTTATGGTCTTGCCTACGCCTAGCGAACTGTTTTTTAAATTATATGAGTAACAAATATTCAATTTTATTTGGAACAGCAAGCCAGACAAAATTAAATGGGCCTATTTATATAATTAATATGAATTCGGAGGACAGAAATTATTAAATATTAAAGCATTAGACCTATCACTAAAAGCTTCAGTCATACAAAAGTTATTCTTAAATCCCAAATGGTTCTCTAGCAAATTAGTAAGATTGTCTCACCTCATGTTCAAGAATG
The DNA here is from genome assembly GCF_964263955.1 of Coregonus lavaretus. Classification (NCBI taxonomy): domain Eukaryota; kingdom Metazoa; phylum Chordata; class Actinopteri; order Salmoniformes; family Salmonidae; genus Coregonus; species Coregonus lavaretus. The sequence goes on along the minus strand of NC_139991.1, from coordinate 12,225,374 downwards.
GCCTTTTCCCCCTTATTCAGATTACAACCTCTCACTTTCAGTTATTTGAAAAGGAAATCATCTCCCAAATATCACTATTTCTAAAACAAGCCATAGAAAGTTGGTTGCAATTTCAATTTTATCCTCTAGAAACGACAGAACAAATAATGCAACAAATATTGTGGTTAAACTCAAATATGCTAATTGAAGAAACACATTACGTTTTGAATAAAAAAAAAGAAAAAGGTATAATCTTCGTAAATGATTTCATAGGTAGGACTGGTGGAGTTATGTCGCACATGCAGCTAACAAAAACATATGGAAATGTCTGCTCTACCCAAAATTACAACCAAATAATTGCAGCATTACTGGGGGAAAAAGTAAGGAACTTGTCTGTCGGCCCTGCATTAAAGAACATAATTGGTTAAAGAAAATTGTGATAAATTAAAAAGTATACCAGTTTCATTTAAGGACCAAAGGATTGACAGCTGTCCCATATAGATTGCAAAATAGTTGGGAAGAGATTTTTGACGTACCGATTCCATGACATAGTGTTTATGAACTGATACGCAAAACGATGCCGGATTCAAAACTTAGAATTTTTCAATTTAAATTATTATACAGAATTCTTGCTACCAATATAATTGTATTTATACAGTGGGGAAAAAAGTATTTAGTCAGCCACCAATTGTGCAAGTTCTCCCACTTAAAAAGATGAGAGAGGCCTGTAATTTTCATCATAGGTACACGTCAACTATGACAGACAAATTGAGATTTTTTTTCTCCAGAAAATCACATTGTAGGATTTTTAATGAATTTATTTGCATATTATGGTGGAAAATAAGTATTTGGTCACCTACAAACAAGCAAGATTTCTGGCTCTCACAGACCTGTAACTTCTTCTTTAAGAGGCTCCTCTGTCCTCCACTCGTTACCTGTATTAATGGCACCTGTTTGAACTTGTTATCAGTATAAAAGACACCTGTCCACAACCTCAAACAGTCACACTCCAAACTCCACTATGGCCAAGACCAAAGAGCTGTCAAAGGACACCAGAAACAAAATTGTAGACCTGCACCAGGCTGGGAAGACTGAATCTGCAATAGGTAAGCAGCTTAGTTTGAAGAAATCAACTGTGGGAGCAATTATTAGGAAATGGACGACATACAAGACCACTGATAATCACCCTCGATCTGGGGCTCCACGCAAGATCTCACCCCGTGGGGTCAAAATGATCACAAGAACGGTGAGCAAAAATCCCAGAACCACACGGGGGGACCTAGTGAATGACCTGCAGAGAGCTGGCACCAAAGTAACAAAGCCTACCATCAGTAACACACTACGCCGCCAGGGACTCAAATCCTGCAGTGCCAGACGTGTCCCCCTGCTTAAGCCAGTACATGTCCAGGCCCGTCTGAAGTTTGCTAGAGTGCATTTGGATGATCCAGAAGAGGATTGGGAGAATGTCATATGGTCAGATGAAACCAAAATAGAACTTTTTGGTAAAAACTCAACTCGTCGTGTTTGGAGGACAAAGAATGCTGAGTTGCATCCAAAGAACACCATACCTACTGTGAAGCATGGGGTGGAAACATCATGCTTTGGGGCTGTTTTTCTGCAATGGGACTGATCCGTGTAAAGGAAAGAATGAATGGGGCCATGTATCGTGAGATTTTGAGTGAAAACCTCCTTCCATCAGCAAGGGCATTGAAGATGAAACGTGGCTGGGTCTTTCAGCATGACAATGATCCCAAACACACCGCCCGGGCAACGAAGGAGTGGCTTCGTAAGAAGCATTTCAAGGTCCTGGAGTGGCCTAGCCAGTCTCCAGATCTCAACCCCATAGAAAATCTTTGGAGGGAGTTGAAAGTCCGTGTTGCCCAGCGACAGCCCCAAAACATCACTGCTCTAGAGGAGATCTGCATGGAGGAATGGGCCAAAATACCAGCAACAGTGTGTGAAAACCTTGTGAAGACTTACAGAAAATGTTTGACCTGTGTCATTGCCAACAAAGGGTATATAACAAAGTATTGAGAAACTTTTGTTATTGACCAAATACTTATTTTCCACCATAATTTGCAAATAAATTCATTAAAAATCCTACAATGTGATTTTCTGGATTTTTTTTCTCATTTTGTCTGTCATAGTTGACGTGTACCTATGATGAAAATTACAGGCCTCTCTCATCTTTTTAAGTGGGAGAACTTGCACAATTGGTGGCTGACTAAATACTTTTTTTCCCCACTGTATGGGGGATACAATCTTCCCAGCTCTGCAGATTTTACTACGAAGAGACAGAATCATTAGATCATTTGTTTTGGTACTGTCCATTTGTAGCTTGTTTTTGGTCACAGGAATGACTGAAGGATTGCAATATTTACCTGGAGCTAACCCTGCAGATAGCACTACTGGGTGAAAGAATGAATGGGGCCATGTGGGTGAAAGAATGAATGGGGCCAGGTGGCGAATCGCATCTCTGAATGTCTGGCAGACATATCAGTATGGATGACGGATCACCACCTCAAGCTGAACCTTGGCAAGATGGAGCTGCTCTTCCTCCCGGGGAAGGACTGCCTGTTCCATGATCTCGCCATCACGGTTGACAACTCCATTGTGTCCTCCTCCCAGAGTGCACGACCCTGTCGTTCTCCGCTAACATCAAGGCGGTGACCCGATCCTGTAGGTTCATGCTCTACAACATTCGGAGAGTACGACCCTGCCTTACACAGGAAGCGGCACAGGTCCTAATCCAGGCACTTGTCATCTCCCGTCTGGATTACTGCAACTCGCTGTTGGCTGGGCTCCCTGCCTGTGCCATTAAACCCCTACAACTCATCCAGAATGCCGCAGCCCGTCTGGTGTTCAACCTTCCCAAGTTCTCTCACGTCACCCCGCTCCTCCGCACACTCCACTGGCTTCCAGTTGAAGCTCGCATCTGCTACAAGACCATGGTGCTTGCCTACGGAGCTGTGAGGGGAACGGCACCTCCGTACCTTCAGGCTCTGATCAGTCCCTACACCCAAATGAGGGCATTGCGTTCCTCCACCTCTGGCCTGCTGGCTCCCCTACCTCTGCGGAAGCATAGTTCCCGCTCAGCCCAGTCAAAACTGTTCGCTGCTCTGGCACCCCAATGGTGGAACAAGCTCCCTCACGACGCCAGGACAGCGGAGTCACTCACCACCTTCAGGAGACATTTGAAACCCCACCTCTTTAAGGAATACCTGGGATAGGATAAAGTAATCCTTCTACCCCCCCCCCCCTTACCCCAACCGAAACCCCAACCCAAAAACAAAAAAACAAAAAGATAACATTGTAAAGTGGTGATCCCACTGGCTATAAGGTGAATGCACCTATTTGTAAGTCGCTCTGGATAAGAGCGTCTGCTAAATGACGTAGTATGTAGAAGCTGGAAGTAGAGGCCTAAGCGTTGTTGTTCACTAGTTTACTCCAATTAGGGAAGGGGTGGTGGGGTTGGAAAGTAATAAAGGGACATTTATATTTTTTAAATGATATGTATATATACAGTTGCAGTCGGAAGTTTACATACACCTTAGTCAAATACATTTAGACTCAGTTTTTCACAATTCCTGACATTTAATCCTAGTAAAACTTCCCTGTCTTAGGTCAGTTAGGATCACCACTTTATTTTAAGAATGTGAAATGTCAGAATAATAGTAGAGAGAATGATTTATTTCAGCTTTTATTTATTTCATCACATTCCCAGTGGGTCAGAAGTTTACATACACTCAATTAGTATTTGGTAGCATTGCCTTTAAATTGTTTAACTTGGGTCAAACATTTCAGGTAGCGTTCCTCAAGTGTCCCACAATAAGTTGGGTGAATTTTGGCCCATTCCTCCTGACAGAGATGGTGAGTCAGGTTTGTAGGCCTCCTTGCTACACACGCTTTTTTAGTTCTGCCCACAAATTTTCTATAGGATTGAGGTCAGGGCTTTGTGATGGCCACTCCAATACCTTGACTTTGTTGTCCTTAAGCCATTATGCCACAACTTTGGAAGTATGCTTGGGGTCGTTGTCTATTTGGAAGACACATTTGCTACCAAGCTTTAACTTCCTGACTGATGTCTTGAGATGTTGCTTCAATATATCCACATGATTTTCCTTCCTCATGATGCCATCTATTTTGTGAAGTGCACCAGTCCCTCCTGCAGCAAAGCATCCCCACAGTATGATGCTGCCACCCCCGTGCTTCGCGTTTGGGATGGTGTTCTTCTGCTTGCAAGCAACCCCCTTTTTCCTTTAAACATAACGATGGTCATTATGGCCAAACAGTTCTATTTTTGTTTCATCAGACCAGAGGACATTTCTCCAAAAAGTACGATCTTTGTCCCCATGTGCAGTTGCAAACCGTAGTCTGGCTTTTTTATGGCGGTTTTGGAGCAGTGGCTTCTTCCTTGCTGAGCGACCTTTCAGGTTATGTCGATATAGGAATCGTTTTACTGTGGATATAGATACTTTTGTACCTGTTTCCTCCAGCATCTTCACAAAGTCCTTTGCTGTTGCTCTTGGATTGATTTGTACTTTTCGCACTAAAGTACGTTCATCTCTAGGAGTCAGAACGCGTCTCCTTCCTGAGCGGTATGACGGCTGCGTGGTCCCATGGTGTTTATACTTGCGTACTATTGTTTGTACAGATGAATGTGGTACCTTCAGGTGTTTGGAAATTGCTCCCAAGGATGAACCAGACTTGTGGAGGTCTACAATTTTTTTTCTGAGATCTTGGCTGATTTCTTTTGATTTTCCCATGATGTCAAGCAAAGAGGCACTGAGTTTGACGGTAGGCCTTGAAATACATATTTACATTTCAGTCATTTAGCAGACGCTCACATCCACAGGTAGACCTCCAATTGACTCAAATGATGTCAATTAGCCTATCAGAAGCCATGACATCATTTTCTGGAATTTTCCAAGTTGTTTAAAGGCACAGTCAACTTGGTGTATGTAAACTTCTGACGCACTGGAATTGTGATACAGTGAATTATAAGTGAAATAATCTGTCTGTAAACAATTGTTGGAAAAATTACTTGTGTCATGCACAAAGTAGATGTCCCAACTGACTTGCCAAAACTATAGTTTGTTAACAAGAAATTTGTGGAGTGATTGAAAAACGAGTTTTAATGCCTCCAACCTAAGTGTATGTAAACTTCCGACTTCAACTGTATGTATATGTATTTATATGTATGTACAGTGGGGAGAACAAGTATTTGATACACTGCCGATTCTGCAGGTTTTCCTACTTACAAAGCATGTAGAGGTCTGTAATTGTTATCATAGGTACACAGAAAATCACATTGTATGATTTTTAAGTAATGAATTTGCATTTTATTGCATGACATAAGTATTTGATACATCAGAAAAGCAGAACTTAATATTTGGTACAGAAACCTTTGTTTGCAATCACAGAGATCATATGTTTCCTGTAGGTCTTGACCAGGTTTGCACACACTGCAGCAGGGATTTTGGCCCACTCCTCCATACAGACCTTCTCCAGATCCTTCAGGTTTAGGGGCTGTCGCTGGGCAATACAAACTTTCAGCTCCCTCCAAAGATGTTCTATTTTGTTCAGGTCTGGAGACTGGCTAGGCCACTCCAGGACCTTGAGATGCTTCTTACGGAGCCACTCCTTAGTTGCCCAGGCTGTGTGTTTCAGGTCGTTGTCATGCTGGAAGACCCAGCCACGACCCATCTTCAATACTCTTACTGAGGGAAGGAGGTTGTTGGCCAAGATCTTGCGATACATGGCCCAGCCATCCTCCCCTCAATACGGTGCAGTCGTCCTGTCCCCTTTGCAGAAAAGCATCCCCAAAGAATGATGTTTCCACCTCCATGCTTCACGGTTGGGATGGTGTTCTTGGGGTTGTACTCATCCTTCTTCTTCCTCCAAACACGGCGAGTGGAGTGGAGTGTATTAAAGATTATGACTTTCTTAATGGAACCAGAGGATGTTTATCTTAGTTCAAAAGTAGCCGTTTGTAGGGTGACGCCCCAGGGGAGACCGGTGATTGGACCGCAGAGGGAGCAACCCATATTTTCACATTGTTTATAAGTATATGCTGGGGGCACAGGAGAGCAGAGCAGCCATTACAATTCGAGGACACTGCTCTCCGGGGGTTTCATGACACCTGTAACTCATGCTGAAAGCTTGTGATATGAATAAACATGATCAAAGGTTCAGTATGAGCGGACTCCTTTGTTTGACAGCAATGAGCACCAACAGCCGACGCGACACGACAGGAGTTTAGACCAAAAAGCTATATTTCTGTCTCATCAGACCACATGACCTTCTCCCATTCCTCCTCTGGATCATCCAGATGGTCATTGGCAAACTTCAGACGGGCCTGGACATGCACTGGCTTGAGCAAGGGGACCTTGCGTGCGCTGCAGGATTTTAATCCATGATGGCGTAGTGTGTTACTAATGGTTTTCTTTGTGGTCCCAGCTCTCTTCAGGTCATTGACCAGGTCCTGCCGTGTAGTTCTGGGCTGATCCCTCACCTTCCTCATGATCATTGATGCCCCACGAGGTGAGATCTTGCATGGAGCCCCAGACCGAGGGTGATTGACCGTCATCTTGAACTTCTTCCATTTTCTAATAATTGCGCCAACAGTTGTTGCCTTCTCACCAAGCTGCTTGCCTATTGTCCTGTAGCCCATCCCAGCCTTGTGCAGGTCTACAATTTTATCCCTGATGTCCTTACACAGCTCTCTGGTCTTGGCCATTGTGGAGAGGTTGGAGTCTGTTTGATTGAGTGTGTGGACAGGTGTCTTTTATACAGGTAACGAGTTCAAACAGGTGCAGTTAATGCAGGTAATGAGTGGAGAACAGGAGGGCTTCTTAAAGAAAAACTAACAGGTCTGTGAGAGCCGGAATTCTTACTGGTTGGTAGGTGATCAAATACTTATGTCATGCAATAAAATGCAAATTAATTACTTAAAAATCATACAATGTGATTTTCTGGATTTTTGTTTTAGATTCTGTCACTCCAGGACCTTGAAATGCTTCTTACGAAGCCACTCCTTCGTTGCCCGGGCGGTGTGTTTGGGATCATTGTCATGCTGAAAGACCCAGCCACGTTTCATCGTCAATGCCCTTGCTGATGGAAGGAGGTTTTCACTCAAAATCTCACAATACATGGCCCCATTCATTCTTTCCTTTACACGGATCAGTCGTCCTGGTCCCTTTGCAGAAAAACAGCCCCAAAGCATGATGTTTCCACCCCATGCTTCACAGTAGGTATGGTGTTCTTTGGATGCAACTCAGCATTCTTTGTCCTCCAAACACGACGAGTTGAGTTTTTACCAAAAAGTTCTATTTTGGTTTCATCTGACCATATGACATTCTCCCAATCCTCTTCTGGATCATCCAAAGACTTCAGACGGGCGTGGACATGTACTGGCTTAAGCAGGGGGACACGTCTGGCACTGCAGGATTTGAGTCCCTGGCGGCGTAGTGTGTTACTGATGGTAGGCTTTGTTACTTTGGTCCCAGCTCTCTGCAGGTCATTCACTAGGTCCCCCCGTGTGGTTCTGGGATTTTTGCTCACCGTTCTTGTGATCATTTTGACCCCACGGGGTGAGATCTTGCGTGGAGCCCCAGATCGAGGGAGATTATCAGTGGTCTTGTATGTCTTCCATTTCCTAATAATTGCTCCCACAGTTGATTTCTTCAAACCAAGCTGCTTACCTATTGCAGATTCAGTCTTCCCAGCCTGGTGCAGGTCTACAATTTTGTTTCTGGTGTCCTTTTACAGCTCTTTGGTCTTGGCCATAGAGGAGTTTGGAGTGTGACTGTTTGAGGTTGTGGACAGGTGTCTTTTATACTGATAACAAGTTCAAACAGGTGCCATTAATACAGGTAACGAGTGGAGGACAGAGGAGCCTCTTAAAGAAGAAGTTACAGGTCTGTGAGAGCCAGAAATCTTGCTTGTTTGTAGGTGACCAAATACTTATTTTCCACCATAATTTGCAAATAAATTCATTAAAAATCCTACAATGTGATTTTCTGGAATTATTTTTCTCAATTTGTCTGTCATAGTTGACGTGTACCTATGATGAAAATTACAGGCCTCTCTCATCTTTTTAAGTGGGAGAACTTGCACAATTGGTTGCTGACTAAATACTTTTTTCTCCCCACTGTATACACCTGTTCTGAAAGGCCCCAGAGTCTGCAACACCACTAAGCAAGGGGCACCACCAAGCAAGCAGCACCATGAAGACCAAGGAGCTCTCCAAACAGGTCAGGGACAAAGTTGTGGAGAAGTACCGATCAGGGTTGGATTTTTAAAAAATATCAGAAACTTTGAACATCCCACGGAGCACCATTAAATCCATTATTAAAAAATTGAAAGAATATGGCACCACAACAAACCTGCCAAGAGAGGGCCGCCCACCAAACTCATGGACCAGGCAAGGAGGGCATTAATCAGAGAGGCAACAAAGAGACCAAAGATAACCCTGAAGGAGCTGCAAAGCCCCTTGGCATTTTTCCTATTTTGTTGCCATACAACCTGGAATTAAAATGGATTTTTTGGGGGTTTGTATCATTTGATTTACACAACATGCCTACCACTTTGAAGATACAATATATGTTTTATTGTGAAACAAACAAGGAATAAGACAAAAAAACAGAAAACTTGAGCGTGCATAACTATTCACCCCCCCCAAAGTCAATAATTTGTAGAGCCACCTTTTGCAGCAAGTCTCTTGGGGTGTCTCTATAAGCTTGGCACATCTAGCCACTTTTTGCCCATTCTTCAAGGCAAATCTGCTCCAGCTCCTTCAAGTTGGATGGGTTCCACTGGAGTACAGCAATCTTTAGGTCATACCACAGATTCTCAATTGGATTGAGGTCTGGGCTTTGACTAGGCCATTCCAATACATTTAAATGTTTCCCCTTAAACCACTCAAGTGTTGCTTTAGCAGTATGCTTAGGGTCATTGTCCTGCTGGAAGGTGAACCTCTGTCCCAGTCTCAAATCTCTGGAAGACTGAAACAGGTTTCCCTCAAGAATTTCCCTGTATTTAGCGCTATCCATCATTCCTCAATTCTGACCAGTTTCCCAGTCCCTGCCAATGAAAAACATCCCCACAGCATGATGCTGCCACCACCATGCTTCACTGTGGGGATGGTGTTCTCGGGGTGATGAGAGTTGTTGGGTTTGCGCCAGACATGGCGTTTTCCTTGATGGCCAAAAAGTTCAATTTTAGTCTCATCTGACCAGAGTACCTTCTTCCATATGTTTGGGGAGTCTCCCACATGGCTTTTGGCAAACACCAAACGTGTTTGCTTATTTTTGTCTTTAAGTGTCTGGCCACTCTTCCGTAAAGCCCAGCTCTGTAGAGTGTACAGATTAAAGTGGTCCTGTGGACAGATACTCCAATCTCTGCTGTGGAGCTTTGCAGCTCCTTAAGGGTTATCTTCAGTCTTTTTGTTGCCTCTCTGATTAATGCCTTACTCGCCTGGTCTGTGAATTTTGGTGGGCGCCCCCCCCCTTGTTGTGGTGCCATATTCTTTCAATTTTTTTATAATGGATTTAATGGTGCTCCGTGGGATGTTCAAAGTTTCTGATATTTTTTTATAACCCAACCCTGATCTGTACTTCTCCACAACTTTGTCCCTGACCTGTTTGGAGAGCTCCTTGGTCTTTATGGTGCCGCTTGCTTGGTGGTGCCCCCTGCTTAGTGGTGTTGCAGACTCTGGGGCCTTTCAGAACAGGTGAATATATACTGAGATCATGTGACAGATCATGTGACACTTAGATTGCACACAGGTGGATTTTATTTAACTAATTATGTGACTTCTGAAGGTAATTGGTTGCACCAGATCTTATTTACGGGCTTCATAGCAAAGGGGGTGAATACATATGCACACACATCTTTTCCGTTATTTATTTTTTACAATTTTTTGAAATAAGTAATTTTTTTCATTTCACATCACCAATTTGGAATATTTTGTGTATGTCCATTACATGAAATCCAACTAAAAATCCATTTAAATGACAGGTTGTAATGCAACAAAATAGGAAAAACGCCAAGGGGGATGAATACTTTTGCAAGGCACTGTACATAGGGCAGCAGCCTCTAAGGTGCAGGGTTGAGTAACCAGGTGGTAGCCGGCTAGTGACAGTTACTAAGTTCAGGGCAGGGTACTGGGTGGAGGCCGGCTAGTGATGGCTATTTAACAGGCCTTGAGATAGATGCTGTTTTTCAGTCTCTCGGTCCCAGCTTTGATGCACCTGTACTGACCTTGCCTTCTGGATGATAACAAGGTGAACAGGCCATGGCTCCGATGGTTGACGTCTTTGATTATATTTTTGGCCTTCCTTTGACATCGGGTGCTGTAGGTGTCCTGGAGGGCAGGCAGTGTGCCCCCGGTGATGCGTTGGGCAGACCGCACCACCCAGTGGAGAGCCCTGTGGTTGGGGGCGATGCAGTTCCCTGTACCAGGTGGTGATACAGCCCGACAGAATGCATCTGTAAAAGTATGTGAGGGTCTTTGGAGCCAAGATGGATTTCTTCAGCCTCCTGAGGTTGAAGAGGTACTGTTGCACCTTCTTCACCACACTGTCTGTGTGTGGGTGCACCATTTCAGATTGTCAGTGATGTGCACGCCGAGGAACTTGAAGCTTTTCACCTTCTCCACTGCGGCCCCGTCGATGTGAATGGGGGTGTGCTCCCTCTGCTGTCGACAGGTACAGTGCCTTCAGAAAGTATTCACAGCCATTTACTTTTTTCACATTTTGTTGTGTTTGGTACAGACTGAATTTTAAATGGTTTAATTGAGATTTTGTGTTACTGGCCTACACACAATACCCCATCATGTCAAAGTTTTTAGAAACTTTTACAAAGTCATAAAAAATGAAAAGCTGAAATGTCTTGAGTCCATAAGTATTCAATCCCTTTGTTATGGCAAGCCTAAATAAGTTCAGGAGTAAAAATTTGCTTAACAAGTCACATAATAAGCTTCATGGACTCACACTGTGTGCAATAATAGTATTTAGCATGATTTTTGAATGACTACTTAATCTGTGTACCCTACTCATACAATTATCTGTAAGGTCCCTTAGTCGAGCAGTGAATTTCAAACACAGATTCAACAACAAAGACCAGATAGGTTTTCCAATGCCTCGCAAAGAAGGGCACCTATTGACAGATGGATAAAAATAAATGTAAAAAGCAGACATTGAATATCCCTTTGAGAATGGTGAAGTTATTCATTACACTTTGGATGGTGTATCTATACACCCATTCACTACAAAGATACAGGCGTCTTTCCTAACTTAGTTGCCGGGGAAGAAGGAAACCTTTCTGGGATTTCACCATCAGGCCAATAGTGATTTTAAAACAGTTACTGAGTTTAATGGCTGTGATAGGAGAAAATTGAGGATGGATCAAAAACATTGTAGTTACTCCAAAAATACTAACCCAAATGGCAGAGTGAACTGTACAGATATTCCAAAACATGCAAACTGCAAATAAATTGGCTAAGAAATTAAATGTATGTCCTGAATACAAGGTGTTATGCTTGTGGCAAATCCAACACAACACATCACTGAGTCCCACTCTTCATATTTTCAAGCATGGTGGTGGCTACATCATGTTATGGGTATGCTTGTCATTGGTAAGGACTAGGGAGTTTAAAAAAAACAAAAAAAAAAAACAGAATAGAGCTAAGCACAGGCTAAATCCTAGAGGAAAACGTGGTTCAGTCTGCTTTCCAACAGACACTGGAAGACAAATTCACCTTTCAGCAGGACAATAACCTAAAACACAAGGCCAAATATACACTGGAGATGCTTACCAAGACGACATTGAATGTTCCTGATTGGCCTAGTTACAGTTTTGACTTAAATCGGCTTGAAAATCTATGGCAAGACTTGAAAATGGCTGTCTAGCAATGATCAACAACCAACTTGACAGAGCTTGAAGAATTTTAAAAATAATAATGTGCAAATATTGTACAATCCAGCTGTGCAAAGCTCTTAGAGACTTACCCAGAAAGACTCACAGCTGTAATCACTGCCAAAGGTTATTCTAACATGTATTGACTCAGGGGTGTGAATACCTATGTAAATAAGATACTTTTGTATTTCATTTTCAATACATTTGCAAAAAATTCTAAAAACATATTTTCACTTTGTTATTATGAGGTATTGTGTGTAGATCGGTGAGCATTGTTTAATTTGTTTTAATCCATTTTGAATTCAAGCTGTAACACAACAAAATATGGAATAAGTCAAGGGGTCTGAATACTTTCTGAAGGCACTGTATATATTACCACTGGTATATTACCATACATATTTATATATTCCTGCTACCAGTCACTTTCCAGCCCTGTTTACATATATATCTGCCTATCACACCTATATTGCCACTATTGTTCACATACTCACTCACACACTCAAACTAACACCTAGACGCTTACACCAGTCTTAATAGAGTTGCACAGTATGTTAAATGAAATCCTAATTCAAACTGTCATGTTCCATTGATTAACAGTAGGGGCATTCATCCTCTCCCTTTTGCCCGCTCTCCCAATGTTTCTTCTGTGATGTCACAACAAGGAAAGCCTGGCACCAGTTTTGTTCCAGAGCATGTCTCTATTTTCACAATGATTTCATCAGTAACCGTCAATGATTAACAAATATACTGAAATGGAAGTGGCAGATATCTATATTATAATTGTCATGAACTGACGGTCTACAACTTTTTATCCTCCTGGACCACATGTTCAAGCCTATACTGTACCTGCAGGCCTCCTTACCTGCCCTGCCCCACTAATAGCAGGATTCCCTGCTATATCGCTACACTAAACAAATTAGCCTGGTGGATCAGTGGTCAATTAAACCAGCATCTATTGTAAGTGAGGAGGGGAGGACACGGTGAGTGTTGTGTTGGCAGGAGGGAGGGAGCTTGGGGATTGAGCAGAGGCAAAGAATTGAATGACCTCTAGTGGCTCCGAATTGTTGTTGCACCCTCAAAGTTCACATCACTACGTCACCTGCATTCATCTTAGCTTCTTCTATGTCTCCTATGTTTTTCTCAGCTTCTTCTATGCCTATCCTATGAAAAACATGTACTATGTACGGCTGCCCCACTGTCCAGAAGTCCCTGTTACTAGTTGTAAAGGGCTGACCGGTTGCAAGCAGGGAAAATGTAAACACCAGATCATTTGAGTGTACATTTCAGGATTTCAACATTTCTTTCCAACCTTCCCAGTCGTATCATACTGACTACAGAAAGACAATCGGTCTCTAGTTGTGTAATCACTTTATTTTTGCAACACTTTGAAATACAGTGTACACTAAGTTTCACTACCATGTACCTGTCTATTAGCAAAACATTTGGGCAAAATTATTTTTGAGAATATTAAATTTCTACCAAAAGCAGTAATTAAGTGCAATATATTTGTTTGGAATGTGGTCCTTTCAGTTTGGCTAGTAATCTCATTTTATTTTTGATTCAGTGCTCCTTGGGGAGTCCTTTGGGTCTGTAGTGGTTGGGGTCACCTCCATTGCGTCCCCAGTGGTTAGCCACCTGGTCAGCTGCTGAGTCCTCGTGTCCTCGACCACTGGAACCCTGAAACCTCTCCCGGGCATCACTGAGAGAGGATAAATATTACATAAGTTACTCGTCAACGACAGTGAACGAATAATGGTAAAATTGTCTCTCTGACCAGACACTTTTTTAAACAAAAAGTGTCATAAAGAACTAAATAGAGAAAGGAGAAAGTTTTTGTGAGATCAGTTGATGACCAACTGAACCACATTATAAGCGTCTCTCAGATATTTGAGAATCACCCACCTGATGACTTCTGCTGCCCACCTGCCCCCTGGTCCTCTCCTGGCAGCATCATAGTTGCCCCGGGCGTGGAAGTACTTGTCTGAGTGTTTCCAGTTGGAGTCCCTCATGTCGTCGTATGCACGCCACATGTCTATAGCACCTGCAGGGTCAGGAGTACACGGATGTTGAGTGTGACACTTACAAAGAACATTACAACTTTTCAAACCACTAGCCTCAAGAAATAACAATGACTTTAAAGGAGTCATCAAATGTTTCTCTTGATTTCTGTATCTATTTCTGTCAACAATGAAGAAACAATGATTAAAGTGTAAAAACGGACCATGAGCAGCTTCACCAGGGAAGCGGTACCACTGGGCCTGAGCCCCCACAACAAGGGTCAGAACAAGTCCAGCTAGAAGCACCTTCATACCTGCAGATGTGACAGACTGAAAGAAACATGGAAAGAGTGAGAGAGAACGTAGGCTACAATATGAATTGCTAACATATTTACAGATCATTTATCTGACTTAAACTGCGACTGCATCATATTACAGAGTCATCTCTTACCTTACAGCTCCTTAGTTAGTTAGTCAGTCAGGCAGTTTGAACTCCCTCGTGTTTTGTGTTGGTTTGTGGTCCGCAGCTTGTTCTTATATTCCACCCAGACCAGGGAGGAGTTGAGTTTTCCAACAGCTGGAATTCCCTAACTTCGTCCTACCAGGCTATTACGATCAGAAGTCTCTGCCCGGTACACAAGATCAGGAATTTCCAGGTCATGACAAGATGAATTAGAGAACCTGCTCTGAAGCCTTAGGCAATAAGGAAAATACTCCTCAATTGTGTAACTAGGCCTACTGCTTAAAAAACCAAGGCATCAAAATGTGATGTGTCAGCATTAATAAGACTGTGTATAAATAATTCAATCTAATGGGGGAAATGCAGTTTGTTTTTCAACTTTTAAAGTCGTAATTGTCATGATGGATGAGGTTCCAAAAGTTTGCCTCTCACCTGATATGAGAGAATCATTCCTTATGATATGATTCATTATAGACTACTATAGTACGGTAGACTACAGGTATTTAATAGACATAGACATGAAAGGCAATTTGCATGTCCACATCTGACGGATTGCACCTTTATTTTACAGATTACACAACTACTGCTCCCCTCACACCTATGCTGCTGTTAATTGATTATTGATTGCCATTACCATTAGTATCTATCTATTTATCCTGCTACTGGTCACTATTACTCTTGTTTACAAATCAAATTTAAATCAAATTGTATTGGTCGCATACACATATTTAGCAGATGTTATTGTGGGTGTAGCAAAATGCTTGTATTCCTAGCTACAGCAGTGCAGTAATATCTAACAATTCACAACAACACACATAGATCTAAAAGTAAAAGATTGGAAATAAGAAATATATAAATATTACGACAAGCAATGTCGGAGTCCGGAGTATGTATATATATATATATATATATATATATATATATATATATATATATATATATGTGATGGGATGTATAGACATTATTGACAGTATGTGGATTGAATATTTAGTATATCTGTAGAATACGTAGGACAATAGTATATATACAGCAATAGTTGAATGGGACGTCATTGACTTGTACATACATATGAAATGAGTAAAACAGTATGTAAACATTATTAAAGTAACCAGTTTTCCATTATTAAAGTGACCAGTGACTCCATGTCTATGTACATAGGGCAGCAGCCTCTAAGGTGCAGGTTTGAGTAACCGGGTGGTAGCCGGCTAGTGACGGTTACTAAGTTCAGGGCAGGGTACTGGGTGGAGGCCGGCTAGTGATGGCTATTTAACAGTCGGATGGCTTTGAGATAGAAGCAGTTTTTCAGTCTCTCGGGCCCAGCTTTGATGCACCTGTACTGACCTTGCCTTCTGGATGATAGCAAGGTGAACAGGCCATGGCTCGGATGGTTGACGTCTTTGATGATCTTTTTGACCTTCCTTTGACATCGGGTGCTGTAGGTGTCCTGGAGGGCAGGCAGTGTGACCCTGGTGATGCGTTGGGCAGACCGCACAACCCTGTGGAGAGCCCTGCGGTTGCGGCCGATGCAGTTCCCTGTACCAGGCGGTGATACAGCCCGACAGGATGCTCTCAATGGTGCATCTGTAAAAGTATGTGAGGGTCTTAGGAGCCAATATGGATTTCTTCAGCCTCCTGAGGTTGAAGAGGTACTGTTGCACCTTCTTCACCACACTGTCTGTGTGTGGGTGGACCATTTAAGATTGTCAGTGATGTGCACGCTGAGGAACTTTCTTCTCCACTGCGGCCCCGTCGGTGTGGATGGGGGTGTGCTCCCTCTGCTGTCGACCGGTACAGTGCCTTCAGAAAGTATTCACAGCCATTTACTTTTTTCACATTTTGTTGTGTGTGTTACAGACTGAATTTTAAATGGTTTAATTGAGATTTTGTGTCACTGGCCTACACACGATACCCCATAATGTCAACGTTTTTTTAGAAACTTTTACAAAGTAATTAAAAATGAAAAGCTGAAATGTCTTGAGTCAATAAGTTTTCAATCCCTTTGTTATGGTTCAGGAGTAAAAATGTGCTTAACAAGTCAATCAATCAATCAATCAATTTTATTTTATATAGCCCTTCTTACATCAGCTAATATCTCGAAGTGCTGTACAGAAACCCAGCCTAAAACCCCAAACAGCTAGTAATGCAGGTGTAGAAGCACGGTGGCTAGGAAAAACTCCCTAGAAAGGCGAAAACCTAGGAAGAAACCTAGAGAGGAACCAGGCTATGAGGGGTGGCCAGTCCTCTTCTGGCTGTGCCGGGTGAAGATTATAACAGAACCATGCCAAGATGTTCAAAAATGTTCATAAGTGACAAGCATGGTCAAATAATAATCAGGAATAAATCTCAGTTGGCTTTTCATAGCCGATCATTAAGAGTTGAAAACAGCAGGTCTGGGACAGGTAGGGGTTCCATAACCGCAGGCAGAACAGTTGAAACTGGAATAGCAGCAAGGCCAGGCGGACTGGGGACAGCAAGGAGTCACCACGGCCGGTAGTCCCGACGTATGGTCCTAGGGCTCAGGTCTCTCAGTTGGCTTTTCATAGCCGATCATTAAAGAGTTGAAAACAGCAGGTCTGGGACAGGTAGGGGTTTCGTAGCCGCAGGCAGAACAGTTGAAACTGGAATAGCAGCAGGGCCAGGCGGACTGGGGACAGCAAGGTGTCATCATGCCCGGTAGTCCTGACGTATGGTCCTAGGGCTCAGGTTCTCAGAGAGAAAGAGAGAACGAGAGAATTAGAGAGAGCATACTTAAATTCACACAGGACACTGGATAAGACAGGAGAAGTACTCCAGGTATAACCAACTAACCCCAGCCCCCCGACACATAAACTACTGCAGCATAAATACTGGAGGCTGAGACAGGAGCGGTCCGGAGACACTGTGGCCCCATCCGAAGAAACCCCCGGACAGGGCCAAACAGGAAGGATATAACCCCACCCACTCCGCCAAAGCACAGCCCCCGCACCACTAGAGGGATATCCCCAACCACCAACTTACAATCCTGAGACAAGGCCGAGTATAGCCCACAGAGGTCTCCACCACAGCACAAACCAAGGGGGGGGCGCCAACCCAGACAGGAAGATCACGTCAGTAACTCAACCCACTCAAGTGACGCACCCCTCCCAGGGACGGCATGAAAGAGCACCAGCAAGCCAGTGACTCAGTCACATAATAAGCTATCTCTTTGAGAATGGTGAAGTTATTAATTACACTTTGGATGGTGTATCTATACACCCAGTCACTACAAAGATACAGGCGTCTTTCCTAACTCAGTTGCCGGAGAAGAAGGAAACCGCTCTGGGATTTCACCATGAGGCCAATGGTGACTTTAAAGTTTAATGGCTGTGATAGAAGAAAACTGAGGATGGATCAAAAACATTGTAGTTACTCTAAAAATACTAACCTAAATGACAGAGTGAAAGAAGGAAGTCTGTACAGAATAAAAAATATTCCAAGACATGCATCCTGTTTGCAATAAGGCACTAAAGTAAAACAGCAAAAATGATGACAAAGAAACTAGATTTATGACCTGAATTCAAAGTGTTATGCTTGGGGCAAATCCAATACAACACATCACTGAGTACCACTCTTCATATTTTCAAGCATGGTGGTGGCTTTATCAAGTTATGGGTAAGCTTGTCATTGGCAAGGACTAGGGAGTTTTTTAGGATAAATAAAATGGAATAGAGCTAAGCACAAGCTAAATCCCAGAGGAAAACTTGGTTCAGTCTGCTTTCCAACTGACACCGGGAGACAAATTCACCTTTCAGCAGGACAATAACCTAAAACACAAGGCCAAATATACACTGGAGTTCCTTACCATGACGACATTGAATGTTCCTGAGTGGCCTAGTTAAGCTTTGACTTAAATTGGCTTGAAGATCTATGGCAAGACTTGAAAATGGCTGTCTAGCAATGATCAACAACCAACTTGACAGAGCTTGAAGAATTTTTAAAAGAATAATGTGCAAATATTGTACAATCCAGGTGTGCAAAGCTCATAGAGACTTACCCAAAGGTTAATATAATATGTATTGACTCAGGGGTGTGAATGTAAATTAAATTTTCAATACATTTGCAAAAATGTCTAAAAACATGTTTTCACTTTGTCATTATGGGGTAATGTTTGTAGATGGATGACAACAACAAAAAATATATTGAATTCAGGCTGTAACACAGCAAAATAAGTCAAGGGGTATGAATACTACCTGAAGGCACTGTATATATTACCACTGGTATATTACCATAAGTATTTATATATTCCTGCCACCAGTCATTTTCCAGCCCTGTTTACATGTATACTGAACAAAAATATAAACACAACATGTACAGTGAGGGAAAAAAGTATTTGATCCCCTGCTGATTTTGTACGTTTGCCCACTTACAAAGACATGATCAGTCTATAATTTTAATGGTAGGTTTATTTGAACAGTGAGAGACAGAATAACAACAACAAAAATCCAGTAAAACGCATGTCAAAACTGTTATGAATTGATTTGCATTTTAATGAGGGAAATAAGTATTTGACCCCTCTGCAAAACATGACTTAGTACTTGGTGACAAAACCCTTGTTGGCAATCACAGAGGTCAGATGTTTTTTGTAGTTGGCCACCAGGTTTGTACACATCTCCAGAGGGATTTTGTTCCACTCCTCTTTGCAGATCTTCTCCAAGTCATTAAGGTTTCGAGGCTGACGTTTGGCAACTCGAACCTTCAGCTCCCTCCACAGATTTACTATGGTATTAAGGTCTGGAGACTGGCTAGGCCACTCCAGGACCTTAATGTGCTTCTTCTTGAGCCACTCCTTTGTTGCCTTGGCCGTGTGTTTTGGGTCATTGTCATGCTGGAATACCCATCCACGACCCGATTTCAATGCCCTGGCTGAGGGAAGGAGGTTCTCACCCAAGATTTGACGGTACATGGCCCCATCCATCGTCCCTTTGATGCGGTGAAGTTCTCCTGTCCCCTTAGCAGAAAAACACCCGCAAAGCATAATGTTTCCACCTCCATGTTTGATGGTGGGGATGGTGTTCTTGGGGTCTTAGGCAGCATTCCTCCTCCTCCAAACACAGCGAGTTGAGTTGATGCCAAAGAGCTCCATTTTGGTCTCATCTGACCACAACACTTTCACCCAGTTCTCCTCTGAATCATTCAGATGTTCATTGGCAAACTTCAGACGGGCCTGTATATGTGCTTTCTTGAGCAGGGGGACCTTGCGGGCGCTGCAGGATTTCAGTCCTTCACGGCGTAGTGTGTTACCAATTGTTTTCTTGGTGACTATGGTCCCAGCTGCTTGAGATCATTGTAATAATAATAATATGCCATTTAGCAGACGCTTTTATCCAAAGCGACTTACAGTCATGCGTGCATACATTATTTAAATTTTTTGTGTATGGGTGGTCCCGGGGATCGAACCCACTACCTTGGCGTTACAAGCGCCGTGCTCTACCAGCTGAGCTACAGAGGACCACGTAGTCCCATGTAGTTCTGGGCTGATTCCTCACCGTTCTCATGATCATTGCAACTCCACGAGGTGAGATCTTGCATGGAGCCCCAGGCCGAGGGAGACTGACAGTTCTTTTGTGTTTCTTCCATTTGCGAATAATCGCACCAACTGTTGTCACCTTCTCACCAAGCTGCTTGGCGATGGTCTTGTAGCCCATTCCAGCTTTGTGTAGGTCTACAATATTGTCCCTAACATCCTTGGAGAGCTCTTTGGTCTTGGCCATGGTGGAGAGTTTGGAATCTGATTGATTGATTACTTCTGTGAACAGGTGTCTTTTATACAGGTAACAAGCTGAGATTAGGAGCACTCCCTTTAAGAGTGTGCTCCTAATCTCAGTTTGTTAACTGTATAAAAGACACCTGGGACCCAGAAATCTTTCTGATTGAGAGGGGGTCAAATACTTATTTCCCTCATTAAAATGCAAATGAATTTATAAAAAATTTTACTTGCATTTTTCTGGATTTTTTTGTTATTCTGTCTCTCACTGTTCAAATAAACCTACCATTCAAATTATAGACTGATCATTTCTTTGTCAGTGGGCAAACGTACAAAATCAGCAGGGGATCAAATACTTTTTTCCCTCACTGTAAATGTTTCATGAGCTGAAATAAAAGATCCCAGAAATGTCATCATAACGCTTGATGGTTTTTGCGACTGCACTTGAAAAATAGTTCAACGTTCTTGACATTTTCCGGATTGACTGACCTTCATGTCTTAAAGTAATGATGGACTGTCGTTTCTCTTTGCTTATTTGAGCTGTTCTTGCCATAACATGGACTTGGTCTTTTACCAAATAGGGCACCCTTACCTTGTCACAACACAACTGATTGGCTCAAACGCATTAAGAAGGAAAGAAATTCCACAGATTACCTTTTAACAAGGCACACCTGTTCATTGAAATGCATTCCAGGTGACTACCTCATGAAGCTGATTGAGAGAATGCCAGAGTGTGCAAAGCTGTCATCAAGGCAAAGGGTGGCTACTTTGAAGAATCTCAAATATAAAATATATTTAGATTTGTTTAACACTATTTTGGTTACTACATGATTCCATATGTGTTATTTCATAGTTTTGATCTATTCTATTTTTTTTTTCACCTTTATTTAACCAGGTAAGCCAGTTGAGAACAAGTTCTCATTTACAACTGCGACCTGGCCAAGATAAAGCAAAGCAGTGCGATAAAAACAACAACACAGAGTTACATATGGGGTAAACAAAACATAAAGTAAAAAATACAACAGAAAATATATATACAGTGTGTGCGAATGTAGTAAGTTATGGAGGTAAGGCAATAAATATGCCATAGTGCAAAATAGTTACAATTTCGTATTAACACTGGAATGATACAGTGAGGGAAAAAAGTATTTGATCCCCTGCTGATTTGGTATGTTTGCCCACTGACAAAGAAATGATCAGTCTATAATTTTAATGGTAGGTTTATTTGAACAGTGAGAGACAGAATAACAACAAAAATATCCAGAAAAACACGTCAAAAATGTTAGAAATTGATTTGCATTTTAATGAGGGAAATAAGTATTTGACCCCCTCTCAATCAGAAAGATTTCTGGCTCCCAGGTGTCTTTTATACAGGTAACAAGCTGAGATTAGGAGCACACTCTTAAAGGGAGTGCTCCTAATCTCATCTTGTTACCTGTATAAAAGACAGCTGTCCACAGAAGCAATCAATCAATCAGATTCCAAACTCTCCACCATGGCCAAGACCAAAGAGCTCTCCAAGGATGTCAGGGACAAGATTGTAGACTTACACAAGGCTGGAATGGGCTACAAGACCATCGCCAAGCAGCTTGGTGAGAAGGTGACAAAAATGGAAGAAACACAAAATACCTGTCAATCACCCTCGGCCTGGGGCTCCATGCAAGATCTCACCTCGTGGAGTTGCAATGATCATGAGAACAGTGAGGAATCAGCCCAGAACTACACGGGAGGATCTTGTCAATGATCTCAAGGCAGCTGGGACCATAGTCACCAAGAAAACAATTGGTAACACACTACGCCGTGAAGGACTGAAATCCTGCAGTGCCCGCAAGGTCCCCCTGATCAAGAAAGCACATATACAGGCCCGTCTGAAGTTTGCCAATGAACATCTGAATGATTCAGAGGAGAACTGGGTGAAAGTGTTGTGGTCAGATGAGACCAAAATCGAGCCCTTTGGCATCAACTCAACTCGCCGTGTTTGGAGGAGGAGGAATGCTGCCTATGACCCCAAGAACACCATCCCCACCGTCAAACATGGAGTGGAAACATTATGCTTTGGGGGTGTTTTTCTGCTAAGGGGACAGGACAACTTCACCGCATCAACGGGACGATGGACGGGGCCATGTACCGTCAAATCTTGGGTGAGAACCTCCTTCCCTCAGCCAGGGCATTGAAAATGGGTCGTGGATGGGTATTCCAGCATGACAATGACCCAAAACACACGGCCAAGGCAACAAAGGAGTGGCTCAAGAAGAAGCACATTAAGGTCCTGGAGTGGCCTAGCCAGAAAATCTGTGGAGGGAGCTGAAGGTTCGAGTTGCCAAACGTCAGGCTCTAAACCTTAATGACTTGGAGAAGATCTGCAAAGAGGAGAGGGACAAAATCCCTCCTGAGATGTGTGCAAACCTGGTGGCCAACTAGAAGAAACGTCTGACCTATATGATTGCCAACAAAGGTTTTGCCACCAAGTACTAAGTCATGTTTTGCAGAGGGGTCAAATACTTATTTCCCTCATTAAAATGCAAATCAATTTATAACAGTTTTGACATGCGTTTTACTGGATTTTTTTGTTGTTATTCTGTCTCTTACTGTTCAAATAAACCTACCATTAAAATTATAGACTGATCATGTCTTTGTCAGTGGGAAAACGTACAAAATCAGCAGGGGATCAAATACTTTTTTCCCTCACTGTAGATGTGCAAAAGATGATGTGCAAATAGAGATACTGGGGTGCAAATTAGCAAAATAAATAACAATATGGGGATGAGGTAGTTGGGTGGGATAATTTCAGAATGGCTGTGTACAGGTGCAGTGATCGGTAAGCTGCTCTGACAAATGACGCTTAAAGTTAGTGACGGAGATAAGTCTCCAGCTTCAGAGATTTTTGCAGTTCGTTCCAGTCAATGGCAGCAGATAACTGGAAGGAATGGCAGCCAAAGGAGGTGTTGGCTTTGGGGATGACCAGTGAAATATACCTGCTGGAGCACAGACTACGGGTGGGTGTTGCTATGGTAGAAAATAGTTTAAAAAATAATAATAATCTTGAATGAGTAGGTGTGTCCAAACTTTTGACTGGTACTATATATAAACTCAGCAAAAATAGAAAGGTCCACTCACTGTCAACTCCGTTTATTTTCAGCAAACTTAACGTGTAAATATTTGTATGAACATAACAAGATTCAACAACTGACACATAAATTGAACAAGTTCCACAGACATGTGACTAACAGAAATTGAATAATGTGTCCCTGAACAAAGGGGGGGGGGGGGTCAAAATCAAAAGTAACAGTCAGTATCTGGTGTGGCCACCAGCTGCATTAAGTGCTGCAGTGCATCTCCTCCTCATGGACTGTCCCAGATTTGCCAGTTCTTGCTGTGAGATGTTACCCCACTCTTCCACCAAGAAACCTGCAAGTTCCCGGACATTTCTGGGGGGAATGGCCCTAGCCCTCACCCTCCGATCCAACAGGTCCCAGACGTGCTCAATGGGATTGAGATCCGGGCTCTTCGCTGGCCATGGCAGAACACTGACATTCCTGTCTTGCAGGAAATCACGCAAAGAACGAGCAGTATGGCGGTTGGCATTGTCATGCTGGAGGGTCATGTCAGGATGAGCCTGCAGGTAGGGTACCACATGAGGGAGGAGGATGTCTTCCCTGTAAGGCACAGCATTGAGATTGCCTGCAATGACACACCGCCCCAGACCATGACGGACCCTCCACCTCCAAATCGATCCCGCTCCAGAGTACAGGCCTCGGTGTAACGCTCATTCCTTCGACAATAAACGCGCATCCGACCATCATCCCTGGTGAGACAAAACCGCGACTCGTCAGTGAAGAGCACTTTTTGCCAGTCCTGTCTGGTCCAGCGACGGTGAGTTTGTGCCCATAGGCGACTTTGTTGCCGGTGATGTCTGGTGAGGACCTGCCTTACAACAGGCTTACAAGCCCTCAGTCCAGCCTCTCTCAGCCTATTGCGGACAGTCGGAGCACTGATGGAGGGATTGTGCGTTCCTGGTGTAACTCGGGAAGTTGTTGTTGCCATCCTGTACCTGTCCCGCAGGTGTGATGTTCGGATGTACTGATCCTGTGCTGGTGTTGTTACACTTGGTCTGCCACTGCGAGGATGATCAGCTGTCCGTCCTGTCTCCCTGTAGCGCTGTCTTAGGCGCCTCACAGCATGGACATTGCAATGTATTGCCCTGGCCACATCTGCAGTCCTCATGCCTCCTTGCAGCATGCCTAAGGCACGTTCACAGAGATGAGCAGGGACCCTGGGCATCTTTCTTTTGGTGTTTTTCAGAGTCAGTAGAAAGGCCTCTTTAGCGTCCTAAGTTGTGACTGTGACCTTAATTGCCTTCCGTCTGTAAGCTGTTAGTGTCATAACGACCGTTCCACAGGTGCATGTTCATGAATTGTTTATGGTTCATTGAACAAGCATGAGAAACAGTGTTTAAACCCTTTACAATGAAGATCTGTGAAGTTATTTGGAATTTTACGAATTATCTTTGAAAGACTGGGTCCTGAAAAGGGGAAGTTTCTTTTTTTGCTAAGTTTATACAGTGGGGGGAACAAGTATTTCATACAGATTCCGTCTCTCACAGTTGAAGTGTACCTATGATAAAAATTACAGACCTCTACATGCTTTGTAAGTAGGAAAACCTGCAAAATCGGCAGTGTATCAAATACTTGTTCTCCCCACTGTATATATATAAAAAGATGTTTAGCTCACATAATATAATTTAAAAGTATGCATGAAAGTGTCTGTATTAGAATAAACATGTCAAAACAAATGTACACATTAATAAATGCATTTCTATAGCTTCCAAAATCACTACATGCTAAGAGGCCTATGTACTTTAAACTATCCATATAATCGTGGCTAAGAGGCCTATGTACTTTAAACTATCCATATAATTTGTTGTTGTTGCAGTATGCCCCATAAAAGCTCACTACGTACAGTAGCTAGCCAAATAAATGACATTTATACAATTTAATCCAATGAACTATTGGTGGTTTATAAACTACATATTAGCTATTGTTAAATGTTTATAAACTACAGGTAAGTGCCAAAATAAAGGAAACACCAACATAAAGTGTCTTAATAGGGTGTTGGGCCACAACAAGCCAGAACATGCTTCAATGCGCCTTGGTATTGATTCTACAAGTGTCTGGAACTCCATTGGAGGGATGCGACACCATTCTTCCATGAGAAATTCCTTCATTTGGTGTTTTGTTGATGGTGGTGTAAAACACTGTCTCAGTATTCAATTGGGTTGAGATCTGGTCACTGAAACGGCATTTGGCATACATCATTTTCATGCTCAACTTTCACGTCTCCTCCCGTTGCTCTCCTCCGGTGCTCTGATTCGCTGGTCTACTGAGCCACCGGTCTGAACGCACCAACTCGGAAACACCGGAATGGAAAACCAACGCACCCAAATCACCTCCAGCGCACCTGCACCTCATCATCTATAGCCCTGGACTGTTCAGTGTTGTGTTGTGTGTGATTGTTAGTGTCATGTCGTGTACGCGCTCTTTGTTGTTGTCTTTCTCAGTGTTAAGTAAACCTTTACATTGTTGATTCCTGCGTCTGCGTCCTGCCTCTTCATATCCTCAGTACTCGTCACAGAATCACACACCAATCACGAAGATGGATGCAGCAGGCAATCCTCCTGGAGTTTGCCCAGCAGAACGCCGCCATGCAGGAAGAGCTCCAAACGCTGCATAAACTAACCATCGCTCCGGTTCCAACTCAGGGAGTGGCGAGTGCACCCAGTCCACCTCCTCCCATGCTATCTCCAACGTCTGAGGGACCCCTTGCCCTGCCGGAGCGCTATGATGGAAGAACGATGAAATGTAGAGGCTTCCTGTTACAGGTTTCACTGTATCTGGCACGTCAGCGTGGGGCATCTCCATTGGATGCCAGGATAGCGCTGGTGATTTTTCTACTGAAGGGAAAGGCGCTGGATTGGACCACGGCAGTCTGGGAAGGAGGTGAGGCCGCGGCGCTTCCCTACTCCACCTTCCTCGCTCGATTCAGGGCGGTGTTCTATCATCCCACGGAGGGAAAGGACGGGGGTGAGCGTCTCCTCCGGCTACAACAGGGAGAGGAGGCCGCGTTCCGGCTGGAATGCGCGTGCTTTGCGCACGGCTTTCAGGAGAGGCTTACTGGAGGCCATCACGACGGAACTTGCATGTCGGGACGTCGAGATGGACCTTGATACCCTCATCGCCATGACCATTCGTCTTGATGACATGTTGAGAGACCGACAGCGTTCCCAACACCACCCGGAGCCTCGACGCTCACCCCATCTGAGCTATGGAAGCCGCCCTGCCTCAGAGTCCTCACCCATGGAGGTGGGCAGCATCCCCTACACCACCACGGACCACAGATCTCCTGGCGGCTCCCTATCTAAGCGGTATGACTCCCGTCGCCGCTCCGTACGGCAACGATAGATTCCGGATCAGCAAGGAACCTTATCGATAGGGAGCTGGTCTCTAAATGGGGGTTGCCCACCGTGCCACTACCTTCTCCGTTACATGTCACCTCGCTGGACAATAAACCACTTGGATCAGGCACCATTACGCACGTCACTCTCCCCATCACCATCACCATTCCCACACTACCGGAGCACCACGAGGAGCTGTCCTTTCACATCGTCACATCACCCCTTCACCAGATCGTCTTGGGATTGCCCTGGCTCAGACTACACAACCCCACAATCAATTGGATCACCAAGAGGATCATAGCCTGGTCCCCCTCATGCCGGAAGACCTGCCTGCCGGTGGTTTGTTGTTCCACGTCAGTGGAGAGTCCGGAGTCCGCCCTCCAGCCCAACATTCCACGTGAGTACGCAGATCTCTCCGATGTCTTCTCTGCCTCCAAGGCTAAGTGTCTCCCTCCTCACAGGCCCTGAACTGCGCCATTTACCTGCTGGAGGGACAACACCCCCCCGAAGAGTCGCATTTACTCCCTCTCCATAGCGGAGACTGAGGCCATGGAGAAGTATGTGGTGGAGACCCTGAAACAGGGGTTCATCAGACGCTCTACCTCTCCTGCCTCCGCCAGCTTCTTCTTCGTGGACAAAAAAGACGGAGGACTGAGGCCGTGCATTAACTACCGGGGGCTAAACGCAGTCACCACCAAGTATCGGTACCCCCTCCCTCTGGTTCTGTCGGCCATCGAGCAGCTGCGAGGGGCCCGGCACTTTACCAAGTTGGACCTGAGGAGTGCCTACAACCTGATCCGAATATGGGAAGGACACGAGTGGAAGACGGCATTCAGCACTACCTCAGGCCACTATGAATACTGCATCATGCCCTACGGCCTCGCCAACGCACCTCTCGTGTTACAGTCCTTCGTCAATGACATGTTCCGAGACATGCTGAGTAGACAGGTGATGGTGTACATCGACAATATCCTGATATACTCGCCTATGTTCGAGGAGCACTTCAGGGACATCCGAGTGGTCCTACTCCGCCTCCGGGAACACAGCCTGTTGGTGAAGGGGGAGAAATGCAACTTCCACCAACAGGTCATCTCCTTCCTTGGATACAGGATCAGTCCTCAGGGGGTGTTCATGGAAATAGCGAAGACAGACGCAGTCAGGTCATGACCAGTCCCCACCACCATCAAGGGCCTACAGAGCTTCCTGGGCTTCACAAATTTCTACCGGCGTTTCATCAGGTCCTTCAGCTCCATAGCCGCTTCGCTCACCTCTCTCCTTAAGGGTGAACCTCAGAAGCTGGCCTGGAACCCTGAGGCTGACGCTGTCTTCAAGAGGCTGAAGGAGAGGTTCACCACAGAGCCCATCCTAAAACACCCAGATCCAGCTCGTCCTTTCATCCTGGAGGTGGACGCATCTGAGGGGGGCGTGGGTGGGGCCCTCTCCCAGCGGCAAGGTAAGCCAGAGAAAATGTATCCCTGTGCCTTTTTCTCGAAAAAGCTTACCCCCGCAGAGAGGAACTATGGAGTTGGAGACAGGGAGCTGTTGGCGGTGGTCCTCGCTCTGGAGGAATGGAGACACCGGCTGGAGGGTGCAGTCCATCCATTCTGGATTCTCACTGACCACCGGAATTTGGAGCATATACGGGCAGCAAAATGGATGAACTCTCGTCAAGCCAGGTGGGCCCAATTTCTTACTCGCTTTCAGTTTATTCTGTCCTACCGCCCAGGATCCCAGAATGTGAAAGCCGACGCACTCTCCAGGATGCACCATACTTGCGAAAGGAAGGATCTGGGGGGTCCTATCCTGCCTCCGTCTCTCATCGTGACACCTGTCGTTTGGGATGTGGACGAAGACATCCGCCTGGCGACTCAGGAGGACCCAGCGTCTGCCAACGCCCCTCTGGGGCACATGTACCCACCCACCAGGGTCCGTGACCGACTGCTGATCTGGGTGCAAACCACCCTTACGGCAGGGCACTCCGGTATTACGCGCATCCTAAATTCTCTCTCACAAAATTACTGGTGGCCAACCTTGGCTACTTTAATCTCCCGCTATGTCAACTCCTGTTCCGTATGTGCCCAAACGAAGACACCTCGGAATGCCCCGGCAGGCAAACTAGTTCCTCTCCCAGTGCCTCCGCGACCTTGGTCACACCTGTCCATAGACTTTGTCACCGACCTCCCACGTTCTGATGGCTTCACCACAGTCCTGGTGGTCGTAGATCAGTTCTCCAAATCATGCAGTTTTTTGCCACTAATTGCTCTTCCTTCTGCTCTCCAGGTCGCTGAGGTCTTCCGGGATTATGGACTTCCGGAGGACATCGTCTCGAACCGTGGCCCCCAATTCACTTCCCGAGTGTGGAAGGCTTTCCTGGAGAAGATCGGGGCCATGGCCAGCCTCACTTCTGGGTATAGGCCTCGGTCGAATAGGCAGGTGGAGCACATGAACCAGGAGCTGGGGAGGTTTCTTCGTTGCCACTGTCAGGACCGGCAGGGTGAGTAGGCGAGGTTTCTTCCCTGGGCAGAATATGCCCAGAACTCCCTCGTTCACTCCTCCATGGGGCTCACTCCATTCCAGTGCGTCCTGGGGTACCAGCCCGGCCCTGGCCCCTTGGGACACCCAGCCAGATCGATGCGCCCGTTGTCGACGAGTGGTTCCGCAGGGCCGGGCAGGTCTGGAACGCCGCCCATGTCCGTCTCCAGAGGGCCATTCGTTGGCAGAAGGACCAAGCCGACCGCCACCGCAGTGAGGCCCCCGTATTCCAGCCTGGTGAGCGTGTCTGGCTGTCCACTAAAAACCTCCCTCTCCACCTGCCCTGCAAGAAACTGAGCCCCCGGATTGTGGGGCCGTTTAAGGTCCTCCGGCAGATAAATGAGGTATCGTACCGGCTGCTCCTTCCCCCTCACTACCGTGTATCACCCACTTTTCATGTGTCATACCTTGGCAACACCGGAATGGAAACCCAACGCATCCTAATCACCTCCAGCGCACCTGCACCTCATCTCATCACCACCCCTATATAGCCCTGGACTGTTCAGTGTTGTGTGTGATTGTTAGTGTTATGTCGTGTACTCGCTCTTTGTTGTTCTCTTGCTCAGTGTTAAGTAAACCTTTACATTGTTGATTCCTACGTCTGCGTCCTGCCTCTTCGTATCCTCAGTACTCGTCACATCAGCCAACCAGATCAGTGACCACTGTTCCCTGTGGATGGGGGCATTGTCATCCTACGGGGGCATAGCCATGGTAGACAAAATAATGGCCTGCCCAGCATTTTATACATGACCCTAAGCATGATGGTATTTGTTAATTGCTTAATTAACTCTGGAATCACACGTGTGGAAGCACCTGTTTTCAATATACTTTGGATCCCTCATTTACTCAGGTGTTACCTGTACTTAAAACACACTTAAAATAGTACCTTACTGTGAAGTGTTACCAAATATTTGAATTTTGAAAGGTAACAAAACAATTATTATTATTATATATTTTACATTTTTATTTTGAATTCAGTTTAGTTTCAGTTAGTTTTCAGACCTGATTTCCTAGTTTTTATTTAGTTTAAGTTAAAAATATTCATTTTTCGTTTCAGTTTTAGTGTTAAGAACATAAAGCATGTGTGGGAGGCTAGGATAAATTTGGGTTGTACAGTTTCTTTGTGTGTTTTTTGGGATGTCACAACAGGGGGCAGTAATACATAAAGTGATTGGTCAGGTCATAGGTTAGGTTAGCCCTTCTCATGACTCCAATGCTACATTGGAGTCATTCCACGTCCCTTTTGATTAGCTGAAGTGATTTGGTCAAGTGTGAAACACTCTATCTAGAATCAATTAATCCGTGATTGTGATATGGTTTTGGAAACCTTGAACACTCAACTTAATTATCCAAAAATAACTTTACAAACACAAAAGATACACTTACTGTTAGCTGTTTTACCACAGATTTCCACTGAGGTGTTCTGTGTAACAGATTCAAGCCAACATTTTTTTTGTTTGTTCAGGAAGTGCAATGCAAAACACCTCAGTGGGAATCTGTGTATCTTTTATATTTGTAAAATAGTTTTGGGGTGATATGAAAGTAGAGGTTTCCAAAACCATATTGCACGCGGTGAATATTAACAGTTACACATAACATTGACCCCGCTGTTATTGTTCAAATGAGAACCCATGGCTGGATGGCCTTTGGTTCTCAAGAGCTAAGGTTAGGTTAGGTTTAAATTATAAAGTAAATCTCAATCTGACTTGGATTTAAAAGGAATAGTGTCCAGACTGGTGCAAGAAATATGGTGGAAGTAAACTATCTCGCCCATGTTTACACCAATCTAATGCTTTTCAACTTTAGTAGTACAAGTAAGCTGCTACCTAGACGTTTTTTCTCCCTTGTTAGCTAGTGATAGATAGTGATAGTGATACTCAAGCTACACCTTTTTGAATTTCCTGGACGCATTTACCTGCCAGATTCAGCAGCTTGAACCCCCCCCCCCCCCCAAAAGCTTGAAAACCACATGAAATATTTGGCCAAAGTTTAGAAAATAATACTACAACTGTGTATAGGGGTAAGGTGACTAGGGATCAGGATATATGATAAACAGGAACACAGCCTGTTGGTGAAGGGGGAGAAATGCAACTTCCACCAACAGGCCATCTCCTTCCTTGGATACAGGATCAGTCCTCAGGGGGTGTTCATGGAAATAGCGAAGACAGACGCAGTCAGGTCATGACCAGTCCCCACCACCATCAAGGGCCTACAGAGCTTCCTGGGCTTCACAAATTTCTACCGGCGTTTCATCAGGTCCTTCAGCTCCATAGCCGCTTCGCTCACCTCTCTCCTTAAGGGTGAACCTCAGAAGCTGGCCTGGAACCCTGAGGCTGACGCTGTCTTCAAGAGGCTGAAGGAGAGGTTCACCACAGAGCCCATCCTAAAACACCCAGATCCAGCTCGTCCTTTCATCCTGGAGGTGGACGCATCTGAGGGGGGCGTGGGTGGGGCCCTCTCCCAGCGGCAAGGTAAGCCAGAGAAAACGTATCCCTGTGCCTTTTTCTCGAAAAAGCTTACCCCCGCAGAGAGGAACTATGGAGTTGGAGACAGGGAGCTGTTGGCGGTGGTCCTCACTCTGGAGGAATGGAGACACCGGCTGGAGGGTGCAGTCCATCCATTCTGGATTCTCACTGACCACCGGAATTTGGAGCATATACGGGCAGCAAAATGGATGAACTCTCGTCAAGCCAGGTGGGCCCAATTTCTTACTCGCTTTCAGTTTATTCTGTCCTACCGCCCAGGATCCCAGAATGTGAAAGCCGACGCACTCTCCAGGATGCACCATACTTGCGAAAGGAAGGATCTGGGGGGTCCTATCCTGCCTCCGTCTCTCATCGTGACACCTGTCGTTTGGGATGTGGACGAAGACATCCGCCTGGCGACTCAGGAGGACCCAGCGTCTGCCAACGCCCCTCTGGGGCACATGTACCCACCCACCAGGGTCCGTGACCGACTGCTGATCTGGGTGCAAACCACCCTTACGGCAGGGCACTCCGGTATTACGCGCATCCTAAATTCTCTCTCACAAAATTACTGGTGGCCAACCTTGGCTACTTTAATCTCCCGCTATGTCAACTCCTGTTCCGTATGTGCCCAAACGAAGACACCTCGGAATGCCCCGGCAGGCAAACTAGTTCCTCTCCCAGTGCCTCAGCGACCTTGGTCACACCTGTCCATAGACTTTGTCACCGACCTCCCACGTTCTGATGGCTTCACCGCAGTCCTGGTGGTCGTAGATCAGTTCTCCAAATCATGCAGTTTTTTGCCACTAATTGCTCTTCCTTCTGCTCTCCAGGTCGCTGAGGTCTTCCGGGATTATGGACTTCCGGAGGACATCGTCTCGAACCGTGGCCCCCAATTCACTTCCCGAGTGTGGAAGGCTTTCCTGGAGAAGATCGGGGCCATGGCCAGCCTCACTTCTGGGTATAGGCCTCTGTCGAATAGGCAGGTGGAGCACATGAACCAGGAGCTGGGGAGGTTTCTTCGTTGCCACTGTCAGGACCGGCAGGGTGAGTGGGCGAGGTTTCTTCCCTGGGCAGAATATGCCCAGAACTCCCTCGTTCACTCCTCCATGGGGCTCACTCCATTCCAGTGCGTCCTGGGGTACCAGCCCGGCCCTGGCCCCTTGGGACACCCAGCCAGATCGATGCGCCTGTTGTCGACGAGTGGTTCCGCAGGGCCGGGCAGGTCTGGAACGCCGCCCATGTCCGTCTCCAGAGGGCCATTCGTTGGCAGAAGGACCAAGCCGACCGCCACCGCAGTGAGGCCCCCGTATTCCAGCCTGGTGAGCGTGTCTGGCTGTCCACTAAAAACCTCCCTCTCCACCTGCCCTGCAAGAAACTGAGCCCCCGGATTGTGGGGCCGTTTAAGGTCCTCCGGCAGATAAATGAGGTATCGTACCGGCTGCTCCTTCCCCCTCACTACCGTGTATCACCCACTTTTCATGTGTCATACCTTGGCAACACCGGAATGGAAACCCAACGCATCCTAATCACCTCCAGCGCACCTGCACCTCATCTCATCACCACCCCTATATAGCCCTGGACTGTTCAGTGTTGTGTGTGATTGTTAGTGTTATGTCGTGTACTCGCTCTTTGTTGTTCTCTTGCTCAGTGTTAAGTAAACCTTTACATTGTTGATTCCTACGTCTGCGTCCTGCCTCTTCGTATCCTCAGTACTCGTCACATCAGCCAACCAGATCAGTGACCACTGTTCCCTGTGGATGGGGGCATTGTCATCCTACGGGGGCATAGCCATGGTAGACAAAATAATGGCCTGCCCAGCATTTTATACATGACCCTAAGCATGATGGTATTTGTTAATTGCTTAATTAACTCTGGAATCACACGTGTGGAAGCACCTGTTTTCAATATACTTTGGATCCCTCATTTACTCAGGTGTTACCTGTACTTAAAACACACTTAAAATAGTACCTTACTGTGAAGTGTTACCAAATATTTGAATTTTGAAAGGTAACAAAACAATTATTATTATTATATATTTTACATTTTTATTTTGAATTCAGTTTAGTTTCAGTTAGTTTTCAGACCTGATTTCCTAGTTTTTATTTAGTTTAAGTTAAAAATATTCATTTTTCGTTTCAGTTTTAGTGTTAAGAACATAAAGCATGTGTGGGAGGCTAGGATAAATTTGGGTTGTACAGTTTCTTTGTGTGTTTTTTGGGATGTCACAACAGGGGGCAGTAATACATAAAGTGATTGGTCAGGTCATAGGTTAGGTTAGCCCTTCTCATGACTCCAATGCTACATTGGAGTCATTCCACGTCCCTTTTGATTAGCTGAAGTGATTTGGTCAAGTGTGAAACACTCTATCTAGAATCAATTAATCCGTGATTGTGATATGGTTTTGGAAACCTTGAACACTCAACTTAATTATCCAAAAATAACTTTACAAACACAAAAGATACACTTACTGTTAGCTGTTTTACCACAGATTTCCACTGAGGTGTTCTGTGTAACAGATTCAAGCCAACATTTTTTTTGTTTGTTCAGGAAGTGCAATGCAAAACACCTCAGTGGGAATCTGTGTATCTTTTATATTTGTAAAATAGTTTTGGGGTGATATGAAAGTAGAGGTTTCCAAAACCATATTGCACGCGGTGAATATTAACAGTTACACATAACATTGACCCCGCTGTTATTGTTCAAATGAGAACCCATGGCTGGATGGCCTTTGGTTCTCAAGAGCTAAGGTTAGGTTAGGTTTAAATTATAAAGTAAATCTCAATCTGACTTGGATTTAAAAGGAATAGTGTCCAGACTGGTGCAAGAAATATGGTGGAAGTAAACTATCTCGCCCATGTTTACACCAATCTAATGCTTTTCAACTTTAGTAGTACAAGTAAGCTGCTACCTAGACGTTTTTTCTCCCTTGTTAGCTAGTGATAGATAGTGATAGTGATACTCAAGCTACACCTTTTTGAATTTCCTGGACGCATTTACCTGCCAGATTCAGCAGCTTGAACCCCCCCCCCCCCCCAAAAGCTTGAAAACCACATGAAATATTTGGCCAAAGTTTAGAAAATAATACTACAACTGTGTATAGGGGTAAGGTGACTAGGGATCAGGATATATGATAAACAGGAACACAGCCTGTTGGTGAAGGGGGAGAAATGCAACTTCCACCAACAGGCCATCTCCTTCCTTGGATACAGGATCAGTCCTCAGGGGGTGTTCATGGAAATAGCGAAGACAGACGCAGTCAGGTCATGACCAGTCCCCACCACCATCAAGGGCCTACAGAGCTTCCTGGGCTTCACAAATTTCTACCGGCGTTTCATCAGGTCCTTCAGCTCCATAGCCGCTTCGCTCACCTCTCTCCTTAAGGGTGAACCTCAGAAGCTGGCCTGGAACCCTGAGGCTGACGCTGTCTTCAAGAGGCTGAAGGAGAGGTTCACCACAGAGCCCATCCTAAAACACCCAGATCCAGCTCGTCCTTTCATCCTGGAGGTGGACGCATCTGAGGGGGGCGTGGGTGGGGCCCTCTCCCAGCGGCAAGGTAAGCCAGAGAAAACGTATCCCTGTGCCTTTTTCTCGAAAAAGCTTACCCCCGCAGAGAGGAACTATGGAGTTGGAGACAGGGAGCTGTTGGCGGTGGTCCTCACTCTGGAGGAATGGAGACACCGGCTGGAGGGTGCAGTCCATCCATTCTGGATTCTCACTGACCACCGGAATTTGGAGCATATACGGGCAGCAAAATGGATGAACTCTCGTCAAGCCAGGTGGGCCCAATTTCTTACTCGCTTTCAGTTTATTCTGTCCTACCGCCCAGGATCCCAGAATGTGAAAGCCGACGCACTCTCCAGGATGCACCATACTTGCGAAAGGAAGGATCTGGGGGGTCCTATCCTGCCTCCGTCTCTCATCGTGACACCTGTCGTTTGGGATGTGGACGAAGACATCCGCCTGGCGACTCAGGAGGACCCAGCGTCTGCCAACGCCCCTCTGGGGCACATGTACCCACCCACCAGGGTCCGTGACCGACTGCTGATCTGGGTGCAAACCACCCTTACGGCAGGGCACTCCGGTATTACGCGCATCCTAAATTCTCTCTCACAAAATTACTGGTGGCCAACCTTGGCTACTTTAATCTCCCGCTATGTCAACTCCTGTTCCGTATGTGCCCAAACGAAGACACCTCGGAATGCCCCGGCAGGCAAACTAGTTCCTCTCCCAGTGCCTCAGCGACCTTGGTCACACCTGTCCATAGACTTTGTCACCGACCTCCCACGTTCTGATGGCTTCACCGCAGTCCTGGTGGTCGTAGATCAGTTCTCCAAATCATGCAGTTTTTTGCCACTAATTGCTCTTCCTTCTGCTCTCCAGGTCGCTGAGGTCTTCCGGGATTATGGACTTCCGGAGGACATCGTCTCGAACCGTGGCCCCCAATTCACTTCCCGAGTGTGGAAGGCTTTCGTGGAGAAGATCGGGGCCATGGCCAGCCTCACTTCTGGGTATAGGCCTCTGTCGAATAGGCAGGTGGAGCACATGAACCAGGAGCTGGGGAGGTTTCTTCGTTGCCACTGTCAGGACCGGCAGGGTGAGTGGGCGAGGTTTCTTCCCTGGGCAGAATATGCCCAGAACTCCCTCGTTCACTCCTCCATGGGGCTCACTCCATTCCAGTGCGTCCTGGGGTACCAGCCCGGCCCTGGCCCCTTGGGACACCCAGCCAGATCGATGCGCCCGTTGTCGACGAGTGGTTCCGCAGGGCCGGGCAGGTCTGGAACGCCGCCCATGTCCGTCTCCAGAGGGCCATTCGTTGGCAGAAGGACCAAGCCGACCGCCACCGCAGTGAGGCCCCCGTATTCCAGCCTGGTGAGCGTGTCTGGCTGTCCACTAAAAACCTCCCTCTCCACCTGCCCTGCAAGAAACTGAGCCCCCGGATTGTGGGGCCGTTTAAGGTCCTCCGGCAGATAAATGAGGTATCGTACCGGCTGCTCCTTCCCCCTCACTACCGTGTATCACCCACTTTTCATGTGTCATACCTTGGCAACACCGGAATGGAAACCCAACGCATCCTAATCACCTCCAGCGCACCTGCACCTCATCTCATCACCACCCCTATATAGCCCTGGACTGTTCAGTGTTGTGTGTGATTGTTAGTGTTATGTCGTGTACTCGCTCTTTGTTGTTCTCTTGCTCAGTGTTAAGTAAACCTTTACATTGTTGATTCCTACGTCTGCGTCCTGCCTCTTCGTATCCTCAGTACTCGTCACATCAGCCAACCAGATCAGTGACCACTGTTCCCTGTGGATGGGGGCATTGTCATCCTACGGGGGCATAGCCATGGTAGACAAAATAATGGCCTGCCCAGCATTTTATACATGACCCTAAGCATGATGGTATTTGTTAATTGCTTAATTAACTCTGGAATCACACGTGTGGAAGCACCTGTTTTCAATATACTTTGGATCCCTCATTTACTCAGGTGTTACCTGTACTTAAAACACACTTAAAATAGTACCTTACTGTGAAGTGTTACCAAATATTTGAATTTTGAAAGGTAACAAAACAATTATTATTATTATATATTTTACATTTTTATTTTGAATTCAGTTTAGTTTCAGTTAGTTTTCAGACCTGATTTCCTAGTTTTTATTTAGTTTAAGTTAAAAATATTCATTTTTCGTTTCAGTTTTAGTGTTAAGAACATAAAGCATGTGTGGGAGGCTAGGATAAATTTGGGTTGTACAGTTTCTTTGTGTGTTTTTTGGGATGTCACAACAGGGGGCAGTAATACATAAAGTGATTGGTCAGGTCATAGGTTAGGTTAGCCCTTCTCATGACTCCAATGCTACATTGGAGTCATTCCACGTCCCTTTTGATTAGCTGAAGTGATTTGGTCAAGTGTGAAACACTCTATCTAGAATCAATTAATCCGTGATTGTGATATGGTTTTGGAAACCTTGAACACTCAACTTAATTATCCAAAAATAACTTTACAAACACAAAAGATACACTTACTGTTAGCTGTTTTACCACAGATTTCCACTGAGGTGTTCTGTGTAACAGATTCAAGCCAACATTTTTTTTGTTTGTTCAGGAAGTGCAATGCAAAACACCTCAGTGGGAATCTGTGTATCTTTTATATTTGTAAAATAGTTTTGGGGTGATATGAAAGTAGAGGTTTCCAAAACCATATTGCACGCGGTGAATATTAACAGTTACACATAACATTGACCCCGCTGTTATTGTTCAAATGAGAACCCATGGCTGGATGGCCTTTGGTTCTCAAGAGCTAAGGTTAGGTTTAAATTATAAAGTAAATCTCAATCTGACTTGGATTTAAAAGGAATAGTGTCCAGACTGGTGCAAGAAATATGGTGGAAGTAAACTATCTCGCCCATGTTTACACCAATCTAATGCTTTTCAACTTTAGTAGTACAAGTAAGCTGCTACCTAGACGTTTTTTCTCCCTTGTTAGCTAGTGATAGATAGTGATAGTGATACTCAAGCTACACCTTTTTGAATTTCCTGGACGCATTTACCTGCCAGATTCAGCAGCTTGAACCCCCCCCCCCCCCCCCCCCCCCCCCCCCAAAAGCTTGAAAACCACATGAAATATTTGGCCAAAGTTTAGAAAAAAATACTACAACTGTGTATAGGGGTAAGGTGACTAGGCATCAGGATATATGATAAACAGACTAGTAGCAGCGTATATGATGATTGTATGTAAGTGTGTGTGTGTAGAGTCAGTATAAATGCATGTGCATATTATGTGTGTGAGCAAGTTTTTTCATGATTCGTTTTCATTTTCTATTATAACCTTGCAGCACAGTAATGTTTTGTTGGCAGTGAATGCCAGCTGCGTGGCCAGTTCTCCTTTCCTGACTAATAAAAACAGTTCTGACTGGAAATTAAACTTGGGAATTTCCTCAGCATCACATCCTGTTTTTGACACTGTTACTATGGTCCTGTCCAAAACAAACCGTAGCCCCAAATAGACAGTTGACATGATTACATAAAGAGAGAGATTGGTGTGTTTTACCCCATCTATCGCTCAGTGCACTATGGGCGTTCCTAAATTCAGAGCATTGTCAGAGTTCCATTCGTAAATTCAGGACACTCTGGCCGAGGAGTAGGGTTGATTTGAGTGTTCTGTCCTAACAACAGCAGTCAAGCACCCAAGCTAACTGGCTAACGTTGGCTAGCTTGCTAGCTACTTCCAGACACAAATGAGAGAACACCTCACTCTGATCATTTTACTCACCTTAGCAGAGCTGGTTAGGCTGTTTTCATGTTAGCCAGAGCATTGGTGACTGTAACTGTGCTGCTGGCAACAATTTAACCATGCTTTTTTGCCAACGTTTACTGACACAGGCCATATTCAACGGGTGTTGAGCGTTTGTAAATTAATCAGTTATTCTGCGCTCTGGCATACTCAGACTAGAGTGCTCTAAAATCGGAGTAGATAGACAGAGTGAATTTACGAACACACCCTAAGTGTACAAAACATTTTATACAACGGGTGGGTCTAATCCTGGATGCTGATTGGTTAAAATGAATACCTGCTCTTTCCATGACATAGACTAACCAGGTGAAAGATATGATTCCTCATTGATGTCACTTGTTAAATCCACTTCAATCAGTGTAGATGAAGAGGAGGAGACAGGTTAAAGAAGGATTTTTAAGCCTTGAGACAATTGAAACAAGACAAAAGATTTAACTGCCTTTGAACGGGATATGATAATAGGTGCCAGGAACACCGTTTTGTGTCAAGAACTGCAATGCTGCTGGGTTTTTCAAGCTCAACACTTTCCCGTGTGTATCAAGAATGGGGACATCCAGCCAACTTGAAACAACTGTGGGAAGCATTGGCGTCAACATGGGCCAGCATCCCTGTGGAACGCTTTCGTCACCTTGTAGAGTTCATGCCCCCGACAAATTGAGGCTGTTCTGAGGGCAAAAGGGGGGAGGGGGTGCAACTCAATATTAGGAAGGTGTTCTTAATGTTTTGTACACTCAGTGTACATCAGTGGAGGCTGCTGAGGGGAGGACGGCTCATAGTAATGGCTGGAATGGAGTTAATGGATTGGTATCAACCACATGGACATGTTTGTGACATCAATATTTATGTATCAATAAAGTAATATATCTATGTAAAATCTACAAGATACGAACATTCCATTCCAGCTAAACAATGGATATATAGAGTTTTGCAACAAAACCTTTTTAATATACATCTCAAATCTTAATATTTTGCGGTTAAATGTTAAATAGGTTTCCATCACATTTCAACAGATGGTTTTGTTACAAAAAATATTGAGTTAATATAGCGAATGTGCCCACTCTGGTATTGGCATGTGCACTCTAACCAACAGCTCGTAGATACAGTGCGAGTATAGCCTACATCAGGGATGGGCAATTTAGATGGGTGTGGGGGCCACAAAAAAATCTGAATTTATCATGAGGCTGCAGTGTCTGGCGGGTCTGAGTACCCACATCCAGAACCACACATACAGTCACAGCCGGCAATAGTTTTGCAGTTTTAAAGCAAGCATGCTGCAAATCTACACATTTTTCCATGAGGAGGAGAGAAGATTTAGTAATTTTATAACTAATTTCATGCAATTCTACTCATTTTGCCATGGGGCAGGGGAAAAAAAAGTGCAGTTTTACAACTAGTTTCCTGCACATCTACACATTTAGACATAGGGTGGAGAGAAATGTTAGCAGTTTTTAATAAGATATCTGAGTGAGAGTGACTAACAAAATCAATGGGGGTCCTCCCGTCGGTAATTCGACCATGATTACTACAAGTTTAGATAGCTGGGCGCTAGACTAATTTACCAATCTAAAAAATGTTAGCTGACATGGGCTAAGTGAGTGACTGTTAGTGACTGACATGAGAAAAACTGCTGATGCACAACCAAATTTCGAAATGACACCTTGTGTATTCTACTACTCTAACTCTCAACATGTCATCGTGTGACTGCAAGATTACTTCGATATGATGGTTATATCAATATTTGAGCATAAAAGCCTAATTTTACCGACACAAAAAGATCACACCTTCTCTAGTGTATTTAGTTTTGTCAACATTTGGAAAGTTTACAAATGTGTTGTTTCCATCAGGACTGACGCGACATTTTTTTATTTGACATACTTCACGTGCATAAAAAAGGTTAGAAGGAAACCTGGCTTATGCATAACAAATCTGAGAATGGTAACGTTTTACACAAAGGTATCCATAAGCATTCATTTCTGATGAAAAAACACATGTGAAAATGTGTATAAAGCATTTTGGAATTAAACTTCAATATCCTGGGATATACGCAGAGTATACAAAACATTAAGAAGACCTGCTCTTTCCATGACATAGACTTACCAGGTGAAAGCTATGATCCCTTATTGATGTAACTTGTTAAATCCACTTCAATCAGTGTAGATGAAGGGGAGGAGCCAGGATAAATAAGGATTTTTATGCCTTGAGACATGGATTGTGTATGTGTGCCATTCAGAGGGTGAATGGGCAAGACAAAATATTTAAGTGCCTTTAAACAGGGTATGGTAGTAGGTGCCGGGCGTATCGGTTTGTGTCAAGAACTGCAACGCTGCTGGTTTTTCCACGCTCAACAGTTTCTCGGAAGGGGGGTGCAACTCAATATTAGGATGGTGTTCGGTATACTAAGTGTATATATATATATATATATACACACACACAGTATATAAAATCCTTTCAGATATACTCAAGTGTCTGAGGTTTCTTAACAGGAGCATTGAGTCACTGGAGCTCTCTGCTCATGCATACATATTATTGAAGTGTGAATCGGCTGAATTTGCAGTAGTTTGTTTTAATATTCCATCTTATAAATATCAGTCTGCTATTTTACAGTCAGTCTCAATTCTCTAGCTACAGTAGTTTTTCACAACATCTTCAAATATCCTTGAATGGTCTTTATTCCATTCATTGTGTCATCAGACCAGTGTTTAACTAAATTATGTCTGAATGATGAGACCATTTAGACTAATCTTTATATACACACACCTCAGCAGAAATATGACAAAGAGGCCTATCAGAATCCAGAGGGTTTCATTTATTTGGTTTGATGACAACTGCCGTCAAAACACAAGCAGGCTAGACAGTCAATTGGAAGAGAGAGGAGAAGGGCTACTGGCCTGGGGAAATGGCTTATAGGAACTGGAGGTTAAACTGGAGGGAATAACATAGTGCAAACTAAGTGCAAACTAAGGATTCAAGAATAAACTTGATTGATGCCAGTTCCTGACAGAAAAACAGACCAGTCTTATAGATATAATATCAAGCAAGACAGAGAAATACAGCTATAGGATATAGCAAGAAAATGGAGGGTCCATCTATGCGCTCTCCTTCCCCAAAGTGTGTTTGTCAAACAGGTACTCGGCCATGCCGTTCTGGGGGGCACCCATGCGGCGGAGGTTGGTCACCCAGTCACCCAGCTCCTTTATGGACTTCACCTGCTCGTCCAGGTAGTGTGTCTCAATGAAGTCACACATCTGAGAGGTGGGGGGGGGGGGGCAGAGGAATATAGGTGTAGAAAGAGAAAGGACAAAAAGGTAAGCAAAACTCAGTGGAGTGATGCCCTCAGACAAACAGAACAAGGATGAATAATCTCTAGTGTTTTTCCAGACACTAGAACAAAAGTGTTTTTACAACCCCAGAGTAGTAAAACCGTCATGTGACCCAGTGGACTTGGCACTGAGAAAAGTGTACACCGCAAACACCTGAAGTCCGTCAGGTTTTTCATATTTGGGGCCTCGTTTATGATATCCTGAATTATATGTGAAATGTGGGTGGATTAGATTCGGATTTAAGATCTTCAGACAAATTCTTAAAAAAGTATTGCAGTTCAAATAACATGAAGGTGTTTTGCCTTTTTATAGTTCTTGTCTCCATATACTCACGTGTGGGTCGTTGTGTTTAGAGCAGACCGTGTGCAGGTCCAGCAGGGACTGGTTCACACTCTTCTCCAGCTGCAGGGCACCCTCAAGGGCCTCCACACCACTATCCCACTCATCCTTCTCTGGTTTCTGGAACAAGCCATACATACTCTGTTAGAAAGAGCAGCAGTAGTACTTCTACACAAACCACTATCCCCCCCACTGGCTTATGTCAGACAAACTGGAGTACACATTGGTTATTAAGAAGCCAATCAGTCAAGTTTAAATATCACTGTTGTGTCAGTGTGTTTTCTTAACCTCTCCTTGCTTTACTCTATCTGTAAGCAAAGTCAGTCTTTCTTCTCTATGATTCAGTATGGCTGCTGTTTAACGTTCTCTCCACGCCCATTGCAACCGTACATTTATCTCTGACAGTTTCTATGACACTCGCAGCGGTTTAAATGTCTGTGAAAGATAAGGGGTCCACACCCTCAATCTCCTCCCTCTGTCGGCCCTCCCTATATGGGCAATATCATATCCCCACACTAAACTCCCACTGAAAGCATACATTTGCACACAGGCGAAACATGGCCGTACACGCAAGCACTCAGCACACACAATCACACTCACCCTGATGTCCTGCAGAAAGATCCTCCCTCCCCTCTGGTTCTGAACTTTCATCAGCTTTTCAGCGTGCTCACGCTCTTCGTGGGACTGGTTCTTGAAAAACTTGGCAAAGTTGTGCAGGGCCTGGTCATCACGATCAAAGTAGTACGCCTGAGACGGAGAGAACAGAGAAAGACAAGAGGAAGTAAATAAAGAGTGAGTGCAACGCTACCTGGCTGGTTCCAGTTCTGCGTCAGGAAAGGCTGGTCACAAGACCTTAACTGTTTGCCGAATCAAAAGCCCAATATCAAAATGATTATCTTGACATAGGAAGTGCCTGGCTATCAGTGGAATCAATGTGTGTTTACAATGATCACTGCGCTATCAGTAGGCAGATAAAATGAGATCCACAAGTATTGGGACAGTGACACA
The DNA here is from genome assembly GCF_964263955.1 of Coregonus lavaretus. Taxonomy (NCBI): domain Eukaryota; kingdom Metazoa; phylum Chordata; class Actinopteri; order Salmoniformes; family Salmonidae; genus Coregonus; species Coregonus lavaretus. The sequence goes on along the minus strand of NC_139991.1, from coordinate 12,181,894 downwards.
TTTGTTGTTGTTTTGGCTCTGTATTCCAGCACTTTGGATTTGAAATGATACAATGACTATGAGGTTAAAGTGCAGACTGTCAGCTTTAATTTGAGGGTATTTTCATCCATATCGGGTCAACCGTTTAGAAATTACAGCACTTTTTATACAGTCCACCCATTTTTGGGGACCAAAAGTATTGGGACAAATTCACTTATATGTGTATAAAAGAAGTTAAGTAATTGGTCCCATATTCCTAGCACACAATGACTACATCAAGCTTGTGACTCTACAAATGTGTTGGATGCATTTGCTGTTTGTTTTGGTTGTTTCAGATTATTTTGTGCCCAATAGAACTGAATGGTAAATAATGCATTGTCATTTTGGAGTCACTTTTATTCTAATTAAGAATAGAATGTTTCTAAACACTTCTACATTAATATGGATGCTACCATGATTACAGATAGTCCTGAATGAATCGTGAAATGAGTGAGAAAGTTAGAGGCATAAATATCATACCCCCAAAAAAATGCTAACCTCCCCTGTTATCTATGATTATTGCAAAAAAAAAAGCACTTTAAAAACTATTTTGATTAAATTATTAGTGAGTCTTATGGTTGTGGAAGGCTTATATTTAGCCTAGAAAACATTTCACAAGCCCTGAAATCATTAGATTATTGCTGACTGTTTGAAATGCGGTGAATTTTACCTTTAATTGTACAACAAAGCTTATTCAGAGTGTGTGTATGTATACATATATAAATAAAATAGTGAATCACCCACAAGGTTGAAAACAAATAGAGATGATTTAGGCCATACTGCCCAGCCATATTATTAAATGGGATGCAAGAGGCCAGAGTGTTGAAAACACACCCATCTGCACCGTCATGGGGAGTAAACCTTTCTTACACTGCATGACTCAGTGTTCCTGTAATCTAAACATCAGTTATTCAATTGGTCATACTGGATCTGCACCGTCATGGGGTGTAAACCTTTTACACCACATGACTCCATGTTCCTGTAATCTAAACATCAGTTATTCAATTGGTCATACTGGTGTCCTTGACTACCCTTCTTCCCTACTTTCTCTCCATTCCCCTACCAGTCTTTCTTGCTCTTACCATGGACAGGTAGACATATGAAGCGTACAGCTCCAGGTTGATCTGCCGGTTGATGGCAGCCTCACAGTCCGGATGGAAGTTCTGTCTCACCTGAGAAGTCATGTTTCTGAAAAGGAAATATATTAACTGTCAAAAAAGGAGAGGAGGGCACACTTTTTGGTTCAATGGTTCAATGAATCCAGGCACCTTTAAAAACAGCATGGAGAGAGAGCCCTGATGCCAAAGTGAAGAAGATTGTCCGACTCTTCAATAATTCATAGTCTAACGTTACAGAAGGTTGGCACTATCCGGTCATATTCCATTAAATAGATAAATGGTTTGTTTGGTTATGAGAGAGGCATCACTGTAACCCTTTAGTTGGCTAGTTGAGCATGAGTCTCTCAGGTATTTTGACTTTATGAAGCATGTACATCTCCACACGTGCAGTGTCAGTGTCCAACTAACACATCAAAACATGACCCAAAATACTACTGTGACAGTGGCGTATTTCAACACGATGGGCAGGTGGTTGTCATTGTAAATCTGGCTGCCACTAAATAGTAAAACAACTAAAATATATTTCTCTATTTAGCTTGCTACTCTGACCTTATCTATGCACATCGCACCCAGAGAGGAAGAAGCGAGAGGGTCGACACCGCCCAAAATATGTACACGCAGATTAAGCAGACTTTCTGCTTTAAGGTCGACGGCACTTCCTGATTTGGCCTTGTTTTAGATTTGGTTCATTAAGCAATGCTAGCGGCTATGACTGAATTCAAACGAGAATTGGTTCCAGCGTGTGGTTTGATATTGGTGGGAAGAGTTAGCCAAATTATTATTTCGCCAATTAGCTTCAGCTAGCTGGTGTGCGACCATAGCAAATTTGGTTGGACTTCGGATAAACCTCTCTCTGGGGCTACTTCGAGACCGTCAATACATTAGTGTAAATGGGGACAATATTTTCATTTTGCACACCTTTTAGTTCTCATTAAATGCTTTCAATATGTGTATATATATTTCTACAATTTAGTTCGTTTGAGGTTAAGTCATTGAAATGTGGAAATATTGGAATTAACATAGTCCCATATACAGTACACTGTAATTTACCGATGGTCCCCAACTAGCCCTGTAGGGATATCCAAACTAAACCCAAATTTACAACGGGCATTACGATTGGGTCACATTCCATTTCTGCCACAAGCTGTGGGCAGAATTGTAACAAACCCAACCTTAAATGTACATTGTGATGCAGTCACGACCACAAGTCTCACAAAACTCTGTTTGACTTGACTGACCAAAATGATCCTATTTATACTGTAGTCAATTTTGACAGTAGAATACATGTTTGACATTATATCGATGCCACCTAGGATGTTTTAAAAATTAGAAGTTGGTTTAGGGGCAGTTTCTCTTTAAGACCAAGTGAAGAGGGGGTTATTTTTAATGGGGTGGGGGAAGACAATGAGTCGAATTTGGTCAAGATTGAACTGAATTGCTATTTTGATAGGTGAAGCTTATTTGATCGAATATAAGTTTCACAATGTTTAGGTTGTTACGAGGGAATTGATGTTAGTTCGTTTTCAAACTGCCTTTTGGGAGTTGAAACCGAGGGTTTCTAGTTTTGATAGCATTTAGCGACTTTTCCCCACTTCTGCCGCAAACGAGAAGCTGTCTGTGCAACAGAAGTCACAGTAACGGCGCGCACACAGGCACAGAAGAACAAAGGACGCGATGTGCGCAGGAGAGGGGGAGAAAACGCTACGTCTGTGACTGCAGCAAGTCAAATTGGTGCCGTTATTACATTTTAGTTATTTAGCAGATGCTCTTATCCAGAGCGACTTACATGAGCAATTAGGGTTAAGTGCCTTGCTCAAGGGCACATCGACAGATTTCACCTAGTCGGCTCGGGGATTAGAACCAGCGACCTTTTGGTTACTGGCACAACGCTCTTAACCACTAAACTACCTGCCGCCCCATGTCGTTGCCGCAACGGCAAATCAAGGAGCCGATCACAGAAAAATTGTTGGCAATACTGGGCGCCAGACGCCATTATTTGGCAAAACAAGGTCATATGAAGTAAACAACCATAATATCGAAAAACACCGCCATCATAACATTGACGATTGTTAGTTAGTTATTTTAACATTGTAAAATAATCTAAATTTAGCCCACCCTTGTTACACTAACGTTACAAACGTTACAACGCATTTGACATCGTCGCAAGCTTAACGTTAGCTAGCTGGCTACAGTAGCTAGCGTAGCTTGTTACCTAACGTAGTTAATTTAGTTAGCCACCCTCACTACGGCCTTGGGCGGTAGTGGCTAGCTAGCTAGCTACGTTAAGTTACATCATCCATCCAACTATTATGCCAACCAGCTACGTTTAGAAACGTATTTATTCTTAGCTAACTAGCTAGATATGTTATTTGTCTTACCTTGTGGTTTTTCTGGTCCGAAGAGGTGGTGTGAGTGATTCGAATTGTTCGTTTCAACGATGTTCCGAAATGTTATGGATAGCTTGATCTAATTTGGTTCTTAAAAGGGATGACAGAATTGAATAAAAATGAAATTGCTTCAAACGAGTATAAGGTTGCCGTTCAAGCACTGTTGAAGCAGGTAACCTTAACTCTCGTCTAGAAACTGATATGCGGGAGTGGCGTGGGTTGCGAAGTGGGTAAATAGGGAATGACGTCGTCAAAAGCAGTAAGGGGAGGAGACTGGCGCAAGAAGTGACTGTCAAAGCACATAATTTCTTAATTGATATGAAATATTACTCTATTTGGTCAACCCTTTGTAAACGATATGGCAAAGCAATACACTTGTTTGAAATCCTTTCTTACTCAGTGAGACATAGCAAACAGATTAAAATGGTATCACGAGAAGAGCCTAAAGCAGGGTTCCCCAACCCCAACTGGCTGCCCGCGGGCCAAAGTGGCCCCCAAAATGTTCTGTCGAATTTACATTTACATTTATATTTACGTCATTTAGCAGACGCTCTTATCCAGAGCGACTTACACATTTTTTTTTTTTTGGGGGGGGGGGGGGGGGGGTTAGAAGGATTACTTTATCCTATCCCAGGTGTTCCTTAAAGAGGTGGGGTTTCAAATGTCTCCGGAAGGTGGTGAGTGACTCCGCTGTCCTGGCGTCGTGAGGGAGCTTGTTCCACCATTGAGGTGCCAGAGCAGCGAACAGTTTTGACTGGGCTGAGCGGGAACTGTGCTTCAGCAGAGGTAGGGGAGCCAGCAGGCCAGAGGTGGATGAACGCAATGCCCTCGTTTGGGTGTAGGGACTGATCAGAGCCTGAAGGTACGGAGGTGCCGTTCCCCTCACAGCTCCGTAGGCAAGCACCATGGTCTTGTAGCAGATGCGAGCTTCAACTGGAAGCCAGTGTAGTGTGCGGAGGAGCGGGGTGACGTGAGAGAACTTGGGAAGGTTGAACACCAGACGGGCTGCGGCATTCTGGATGAGTTGTAGGGGTTTAATGGCACAGGCAGGGAGCCCAGCCAACAGCGAGTTGCAGTAATCCAGACGGGAGATGACAAGTGCCTGGATTAGGACCTGTGCCGCTTCCTGTGTAAGGCAGGGTCGTACTCTCCGAATGTTGTAGAGCATGAACCTACAGGATCGGGTCACCGCCTTGATGTTAGCGGAGAACGACAGGGTGTTGTCCAGGGTCACGCCAATTTTCATTATTTTTTACATTGTAGAATAATAGTGAAGACATCAAAACTATGAAATAACACAAATGGAATCATGTAGTAACCAAAAAAGTGTTAAACAAATCAAAATATATTTTATATTCAAATAGACACCCTTTGCCTTGATGACAGCTTTGCACACTCTTAGCATTCTGTCAACCAGCTTCACCTGGAATGCTTTTCCAACAGTCTTGAAGGAGTTCCCACATATGCTGAGCACTAGTTGGCTGCTTTTCCTTCACTCTGCCGTCCGACTCATCCCAAACCATCTCAATTGGTTTGAGGTCGGGGGATTGTGGAGGCCATGTCATCTGATGCAGCACTCCATCAATCTCCTTCTTGGTAAAATAGCCCTTACACAGCCTGGAGGTGTCCCGAGTGGCGCAGTGGTCTAAGGCACTGCATCGCAGTGCTAGCTGTGCCACTAGAGATCCTGGTTCGAATCCAGGCTCTGTCGTAGCCGGCCGTGACCGGGAGACCCATGTGGCGGCGCGCAATTGGCCCAGCGTCGTCCAGGGTAGGGGAGGGAATGGCCGGCAGGGATGTAGCTCAGTTGATAGAGCATGGCGTTTGCAACGCCAGGGTTGTGGGTTTGATTCCCACAGGGGGTATGAAAAAAAATTATAATGTATGCACTAACTGTAAGTCGCTCTGGATAAGAGCGTCTGCTAAATGACTAAAATGTAAAATGTAATTGTCCTGTTGAAAATCTAATGATAGTCCCAGTAAGACCAAACCAGATGGGATGGCGTATCGCTGCAGAATGCTGTGGTAGCCATGCTGGTTAAGTGTGCCTTGAATTGTAAATAAATCACAGACAGTGTCACCAGCAAAGCACCCCCACACCGTAACACCTCCTCCTCCATGCTTTACGGTGGGAACTACACATGCGGAGATCATCCGTTCACCCACACCGTGTCTCACAAAGACACGGCGGTTTGAACCAAAAATCTCAAATTTAGACTCCAGACCAAAGGACACATTTCCACCGGTCTAATGTCTGTTGCGCGTGTTTCTTGGCCCAAGAAGGTCTCTTCTTCTTATTGGTGTCCTTTAGTAGTGGTTTCTTTGCAGCAATTCGACCATGAAGGTCTGATTCACACAGTCCCCTCTGAACAGTTGATGTTGAGATGTGTCTGTGACTTGAACTCTGTGAAGCATTTATTTGGGCTGCAATTTCTGAGGCTGGTAACTCTAATGAACTTATCCTCTGCAGCAGAGGTAACTCTTAACTCTGGGTCTTCCATTCCTGTGGCGGTCCTCATGAGAGCCAGTTTCATCATAGCACTTGATGGTTTTTGCAACTGCACTTGAAGAAACTTTCAAAGTTCTTGAAATGTTCTGTATTGACTGACCTTCATGTCTTAAAGTAATGATGGACTGTCATTTCTCTTTGCTTATTTGAGCTGTTCTTGCCATAATATGGACTTGGTCTTTTACCAAATAGGGCTTCTTCTGTATACCACCCCTACCTTGTCACAACACAACTGATTGGCTCAAATGCATTTTAAGAAGGCACACCTGTTAATTGAAATGCATTCCAGGTGACTACCTCATGAAGCTGGATGAGAGAATGCCAAGAGTGTGCAAAGCTGTCATCAAGGCAAAGGGTGGCTATTTGAAGAATCTCAAATATAAAATATATTTTGATTTGTTTAACACTTTTTTGGTTACTACATGATTCCATATGCATTATTTCATAGTTTTGATGTCTTCACTATTATTCTACAATGTAAAAAAATTGTTAAAATAAATAAAAACCCTTGAATGAGTAGGTGTGTCCAAACCTTAGACTGGTAGTGTATTTTCACGCATAATGGAGAGACACGTGATCATGTAAAAATGTGTTTGGGCTTCTTGCGGTCAATTTGCAGTCTACAAATTCTTTGTAATTATGTTCCAACCCCCCCACCCACACCCGACCATCCGCTCAAGAAGAAGTCGGCCTGCGGCTGAATCTAGTTGATGATCCCTGGCCTAGAGTTTTTCCAGACCACCAGACATGACCCAAAAAAAACATATAGGCTAAGGTTTTCAAGGATGGACCCAGGGTTTTTCCCTAGTTAGATCACACTTTAAAAACTGCTGGTCTTACACAATAAACAGGATTACTAAGATAAGGAACTAAACAATACACTAAACAATCACGTAGACCAAATGTTCTTAGCAGAGATGCTGACACTCATGATATTGCGTAACGGGGGTATTTGAATTTCCCAGAAGTGACAACAGCAGAACAGATGTCATAGTCTGATCGACACAAAATATCTCAGAATGCCAAGCACAATGGGTACCACACATTAAAATCACTTTGTAACAGAGACCATATCGATAAACCATAAGTTCTGAGAGTCTAACCGTGGCCACATGAATGAGCTATCATCAGTGAAACAACCTATTTATGGTGTAGTCCTACTTAGCTGATTGGCATTATCATGGTGGAAAAATAGGGCAAATTCAGAAAATTATACAAGACCATTATAAATTCTTCGATTACAGTGGCGTGGCTATAAGTTTCAGGCTAGACTTGATTTGAAATAATGGGAAGAACCATTACCATGTGACTAAATACTGACACTCCATGACACTGAACAGCTGTAGCAGATAAACAGTACTATCATTACCACAGTTCTCTCTGGCTGTCTGGTATGCTACACACAGTTAATAACCGCTGTGTGTACCAGACAGTCAGCCATCCAGAGCAGAGGACTGTGGGGTCATTGCATACAGTGGATCATATAATCACAACAGAAAATACTGCAACATAATGCAATAAACACTGGTTGAAAATCCAACCCATTAATAAAACTGTCTTGTTTCCTTTGCCACTAGGTCTCACAGTCTGTCATTTGCACCTTCCAAGTCATCTCATTCACCAGACACTTCCTCCCATTGCTAGGAAGCATGTAATGTGTAATATATTCGCCTGGGGACAAGGTTACCTTAAGTGATAATAATTAAGATATGCCTTTCATTTCCACCTGTATTTATACAGGATTGATGACGAATTCAGGCATGGATACAATTTTAATTATTTGAAGATTTAGAAGAACTGGCTATGCTGCGTCACCCAGAACTGAAATGGGCTATACATTGTTACAAAGAAGTCTAAACAGAGGAAGTTCAGGAGTAAAAACAAACAAACTAGAATTATTGTAAAATTGACTGTGTCCATAAAATGTATATAGTATGTATAAACTGGAAGTAGAGGCCTAAGCATTGTTGTTCACTAGTTGACTCCAATTAGGGAAGAGGTGGTGGGGTTGGAAAGTAATAAAGGGAAATATATTTTTTTTTAAAGGATATGTATATGTATGTATGTATGTATGTATGTATATGTATGTATACATACATATATATATAAATACATAGTCACTTTTGAGGACACAAGCTCAAGTACACAGTACAAATATGATAAAAATATGAAATATTTGATGATGTATTTCCTATTCAACAAAACTGTAAGAATAAGACATAGATGCTTTGTAAATATAGTATAATCAAATTATTAAACGACTAACTATAAGATTTCACCTTCTTTATAACTGTAAAATATATATTTGTATGTTTAGTGTTAGAGTGTTAGATCAAAACGTCTGCCCCAATCTAGCTTGGCTTCCTGAACTTGTTAAATCTTGTCCATTTATGACAAACAGAAATAGTTTTTTGTTTAAAATCTATTAATTATTTTAGATTAATGGCTATAAATCGATCTCTGAATGTGCTACAGTGATGAAACCACTCTCTCATGCTGCTCTACAATGTAGGCTCAAAGCCTATTTATGTTTGATCCGATAAATGTGGGCGGAGACGTGGTATGGATGGTGTGAACCAATTGCAGAGTGTCTGGAGGCATGCAGAGGCCAAATTGAGCTCCATAGCGCATTGCCATGTGCCTCCCAAATTTTGTAACAATGCGAAGGTTGATGGAAGGTGAGGACGGGAGGTCCTGTATAAACACAAACTCACTTCCTTGACAACTTCCTTCACAACAGCTCTGCTCTGCGAAGGCAAGAAATATAAAGGCCGTACCGCAGTTAATGCTGTATGTCCACTGCAGACGTTGGATTGACCATGCAGAGCCTTTTAGGATGCAGGCATGTGTTTTGTCAGTGGCTGAGGTAGGGTTCAGCCAGGAGTTGATGGACTGTCGGAAGGAGTTGATGGACTGTCGGAAGAGCGAATGAAATTGTAGGAGGGACATCCCAGCTTCAAGTGGTTTCAGATTTCACATCCTATGTCATACAGGCTCAAAGAAACATACTACTGTGTCAGTGGACTATTGCTCAATGTAAGCCATTTCGAACTATGGTGTCCACAGATCGATTTATAAGTGAAAGTGTCGGTCGGAACCGGTACCAGAACCACGCAGTTCCCCTAAACAGGGGACTTTACATTTAAGAGGTTCAGGTGACATCAATAAGGGATCACAGCTTTCACCTGGATTTACCTGGTCAGTCTATGTCATGGAAAGAGCAGGTGTTCCTAATGTTTTGTACACTCAGTTATATTTGCGGGTTAAAGGCTCTGCATGGTCAATCAGTCTTCTGAAGTGGCCATACAGCATTTACTGAGATGCAGCCGCCGCAGACGTCAGGACTTTCATTCTTCTTGCGCTTAGTGGAGCAGAGCAGAGCTATTGTGAAGGAAGTTGTCAAGGAAGTGAGTTGGCATTTATACTGGACCTCCAGCCCCCACCTACCGTCAACCAGTCATGTCAATGCGGAGCTATACGGAGCCCTCCACATTGTTACAAAATTTGAGAGGCGCACGGCAATGCGGTATGGAGCTTGATTTGGCCTCTTCATGCCTCCAGGGGCTCCGCAATTGCGTCACACTCTCTATACCAAGCCTCCAACCACATTTTCGGACCAAGCATAAATTGGCTTTTAGGGTCGGGTGCGGGCCTCAGATTTTCGCTTTATAACATATAGTCGGGCAGTTGTTGATGGGTTATTAACAATTGCGGACGGGTGCGGGTGAACAAACAGCTGACTCGCGCACCATTAACGCACAAACTCTTTTCAATGAGGCCACAATGTCATGCAGTGGCACTCCCAACTGTCACCAGTAGTATTGAAGCACACTCATGAGCATGTGTCAACACACACATATAATTTGTACACTCAGTGATGTCCTGGGCTAACAGTTAATGAGGGCATTGAAACATAGGTTATAAAATGTAATTGGGTGTAAAGTCCATCTTATGTTTAATTCCTTCCTGCATTGTTCTGACTTAGCAAATTGTGTTTACTGGGGCTAGTGCAGGCACAAACAACTTCGATGATTATTTGGCACAGTCAATTTAACACCTGCCCAACAACCAGTAGCTGCTGATAAAGCACACCAATGCTGACAGATGTGTTGTTATTACGTTTACCAACTCTTACAACTTAACATAAGTTGACATTAACGCAGTTCTCACTTATCTGCAACTCTCACTCATTCAACATAAAGGGTAATTGGACCATCAGAGAGCAACTTTTCAGCAACAAACGAATAAAACAGCACATAACAATGCATCTGACCTAAATAGCTTTAATTATGTTGAACCAATGTGGAATTGACGTCTGTGCCCAGTGGGTAACTGATGTTGTGAGAATCTCTCAGGTTGTTTAAAGAACATTGGTGCAGTGACATTAGGATATCAGGGCCTGCCTCAGTAGAGCAAAGTATTATTGATGTATGGAATATTAGGCATAAGTGTATAACGTGTTTATTCTTATTTAAATCAAGTTCTGTCCTTGATACCTACAGTGCATTCGGAAAGTATTCAGACCCCTTGACATTTTCCACATTTTGTTACATTACAGCTTTATTCTAAAATGGATTAATGAAATGTTTTCCCCTCATCAATCTACACACAATACCCCATAATGACAAAGCAAAAACAGGTTTTTAGAGATTTTTGCAAATGTAATAAAAATTAAAAACAGAAATTCCTTATTTACATAAGTATTCAGACCCTTTGCTATGAGACTCGAAGTTGAGCTCAGGTGCATCCTGTTTCCATTGGTCATCCTTGAGATGTTTCTACAACTTGATTGGACATGATTTGGAAAGGCACACCCCTGTCCATATAAGGTCCCACAGTTTATATAAGGTCCCACAGTTGACAGTACATGTCAGAGCAAAAACCAATCCATGAGGTTGAAGGAATTTTCTCTAGAGCTCCGAGACAGGATTGTGTCAAGGCACAGATCTGGGGAAGGGTACCAAAAAATGTCTGCTGCATTGTAGGTCCCCAAGAACACAGTGGCCTCCATCATTCTTAAATAGAAGAAGTTTGGAACCACCAAGAGTCTTTCTAGAGCTGGCCGCCCGGCAAAACGGAGCAATCAAAGGGGAAAGGCCTTAGTCAGGGAGTTGACCAAGAACCCAAATGGTCACTCTGACAGTGCTCCAGAGTTCCTCTGTGGAGATGGGAGAACCTTCCAGAAGGACAACCATCTCTGCAGCACTCCACCAATCAGGCCTTTATGGTAGAGTGGCTAGATGGAAGCCACTCCTCAGTAAAAGGCACATGACAGCCCGCTTGGAGTTTGCCAAAAGGCACCTAAAGACTCTCAGACCATGAGAAACAAGATTCTCTGGTCTGATGAAACCAAGATTGATCTCTTTGGCCCGAATGCCAAGCGTCACGTCTGGATGAAACCTGGCACCATCTCTACGGTGAAGCATGGTGGTGGCAGCATCATGCTGTGAGGATGTTTTTCAACAGCAGGGACTTGGAGACTAGTCAGGATCGAGGGAAAGATGAACAGAGAAAAGTATAGAGAGATCCTTGATGAAAACCTGCTCCAGAGCGCTCAGGACCTCAGACTGGGGCAAAGGTTCACCTTCCAACAGAACAACGACCATAAGCACACAGCCAAGACAACGCAGGAATGGCTTCGGGACCAGTCTCTGAATGTCCTTGAGTGGCCCAGCCAGAGCCCGGACTTGAACCCGATCGAACATCTCTGGAGAGACGTGAAAATAGCTGTGCAGCGACGCTCCACATCCAACCTGACAGAGCTTGAGGGGATCTGCAGAGAAGAATGGGAGAAACTTCCCAAATACAGGTGTGCCAAGCTTGTAGCGTCATACCCAAGAAGACTCGAGGCAGTAATCGCTGCCAAAGGGGCTTCAACAAAGTACTGAGTAAAGGGTCTCAATGCTTATGTAAATGTGATATTTCTGTTTTTTATTTGTAAGAAATTTGCACACATTTCTAAAAACATGTTTTTGCTTTGTCATTATGGGGTATTGTGTGTAGATTGATGAGGGGGGAAAACTATTTAATCCATTTTAGAATAAGGCTGTAATGTAACAAAATGTGGAAAAAGTCAAGGGGTCTGAATACTTTTCAAATGCACTGTAAGTATGTACTGATATGTGTGTGACTGGTGGACGCTGCTGGGTGTGAATGTGGTGTAGAGGAATGAAGGTGGAAATGTAAGAAAAATTGGTGAGGTGGAAATCATTAAGTTAAAACTTTAGAGGGAGGAAACTACACACGATTCAAGGATGCTGCGTTCACGTCTGTTAACTCTGATCACGGTGGCTGAGGTGAAAGCCTCAACCTTAGGTGAAACTACCATCTGATTCTGGTTCATTTTATATGAGCAGGAGCGTAACAAAAACGGATTCACGAGGACCTTGTTCATTTTATGAGCAGGTCCAAAGCCCAGCACAATACCTCAGCTAACCCTTCATTGGTGGTAGACTGTAACACATTACACTATATCTCAGCCAACCCATTAAGGGCGATAGACTGTAACAAGCCTCAAGATTCAAGGCCTGGTTATTTCACGTTCATGAATGTTTCAAGTTTTATTAGTCGTATGTACAGGTTACACATGGTATACACCTTCCAAATAAATGCTTACTTGCAGGTTCCTTCTCGACAATGCAACAACAATAAGAAATATTAAAAGATAAGAATACGAACATAAAGTAAATAGCTCAGTAGAATAGAATAAACATTTTACAGTACAATACAGAAAGGCACAATTTATAGTCTAGCTTGTTCCACCATTGGGGTGCCAGAGCAGCAAATAGCTTTGACTGGGCTGAGCGGGAACTGTGCTTCTGTAGAGGTAGAGGAGCTAGCAGGCCAGAGGTGGATGAACGTAGTGCCCTCGTTTGGGTGTAGGGTCTGATCAGAGCCTGAAGTTAAGGAGGTGCCGTTCCCCTCACAGCTCCGTAGGCAAGCACCATGGTCTTGTAGTAGATGCGAGCCTCAACTGGAAGCCAGTGGAGTGTGCGGAGGAGCGGGGTGACATGAGAGAACTTGGGAAGGTCGAACACCAGACAGGCTGCGGTGTTCTGGATAAGTTGTAGGGGTTTAATGGCACAGGCAGGGAGCCCAGCCAACAGCGAGTTGCAGTAATCCAGACGGGAGATGACAAGTGCCTGGATTAGGACCTGTGCCGCTTTCTGTGTGGCAGAGTTCCAAGACGAAAACCACTGCTGAGCAAAAAGAACATTAAGGCTCGTCTCATTTTTGCCAGAAAACATCTTGATGATCCCCAAGACCTTTGGGACAATACTCTGTGGACTGACGAGACAAAAGTTGAACTTTTTGGAAGGTGTGTGTCCCATTACATCTGGCGTAATAGTAACACTGCATTTCAGAAAAAGAACATCATACCAACAGTAAAATATGGTGGTGGTAGTGTGATGGTCTGGGCCTGTTTTGCTGCTTCAGAACCTGGAAGACTTGCTGTGATAAATGGAACCATGAATTCTGCTGTCTTCCAAAAAATCCTGAAGGAGAATGTCCGGCCATGTTCGTGACCTCAAGCTGAAGCGAACTTGGGTTCTGCAGCAGGACAATGATCCAAAACACACCAGCAAGTCCACCTCTGAATGGCTGAAGAAAAACTAAATTAAGACTTTGGAGTGGCCTAGTCAAAGTCCTGACCTGAATCCTATTGAGATGCTGTGGCATGACCTTAAAAAGGCAGTTCATGCTCGAAAACCCTCCAATGTGGCTGAATTACAACAATTCTGCAAAGATGAGTGGGCCAAAATTCCTCCACAGTGCTGTAAAAGACTCATTGCAAGTTACCGCAAACGCTTGATTGCAGTTGTTGCTGCTAAGGGTGGCCCAACCAGTTATTAGGTTGTAGGGGGCAATCACTTTTTCACACAGGGCCATGTGGGTTTGGATTTTGTTTTCCCTTAATAATAACAACAACCTTCATTTCAAAACTGCATTTTGTGTTTACTTGTGTTATCTTTGACTAATATTTAAATTTGTTTGATCTGAAACATTTAAGCGTGACAAACATGCAAACAAATAAGAAATCAGGAAGGGGGCAAACACTTTTTCACACCACTGCATGTACACTATATATACAAAAGTATGTGGACACCCCTTCAAATTAGTGGATTCGGCTATTTCAGCCACACCCATTGCTGACAGGTGTATAAAATCGAGCATACAGTCATGCAATCTCCATAGACAAACATTGGCAGTAGAATGGCCTTACTGAAGAGCTCAGTGACTTTCAACATGGCACCGTCATAGAATGCTACCTTTCTAACAAGTCAGTTTGTCACATTTCTGCCATGCTAGAGCTGCCCTGGTCAACTGTAAGTGCTGTTATTGTGAAGTGGAAACGTCTAGGAGCAACAACGGCTCAGCCGTGAAGTGGTAGGCCACACAAGCTCACAGAATGGGAGCGCCGAGTGCTGAAGCGCGTAGCGTGTAAAGATCGTCTGTCCTCAGTTGCAACACTCACTACTGAGTTCCAAACTGCCTCTGGAAGCAACGTCAGCACAATAACTGTTCGTCTGTTGCTTCATGAAATGGGTTTCCATGGCTGAAAAGCCTAAGATCACCATGTGCAATGCCAAGCGTCAGCTGGAGTGGTGTAAAGCTCTCTGGAGCGATGAATCACGTTTCACCATCTGGCAGTCCGACGGACAAATCTGGGTTTGGCGGATGCCAGGAGAACGCTACCTGCCCTAATGCATAGTGCCAACTGTACCGTTTTGTGGAGGAGGAATAATGGTCTGGGGCTGTTTTTCATGGTTCGGGCTAGGCCCCTTAGCTCCAGTGAAGGGAAATCTCAACGCTACAGCATACAATTACATTCTAGATGATTCTGTGCTTCCAACTTTGTGGCAACAGTTTGGGGAAGGCCCTTTCCTGTTTGAGCATGACAATGCCCCTGTGCACAAAGCGAGGTCCATACAGAAATGGTTTGTTGAGATCGGTGTGGATAAACTTGACTAGGCCCTGACCTCAACCCCATCGAACACCTTTGGGATGAATTGGAACGCCGACTGTGAGCCAGGCCTAATCGCCCAACATCAGTGCCCAACCTCACTAATGCTCTCATGGCTGAATGGAAGCAATTCCCCTCAGCAATGCTCCAACATCTGGTGGAAAGCCTTCCCAGAAGAGTGGAGGCTGTTATAGCAGCAAAGGGAGGACCAACTCCATATGAATGTCCATGATTTTGGAATGAGATGTTCGACGAGCAGGTGTCCACATACCTTTGGTCATGTGGTGTATGTCTGGACGTGTTTAACTATACTTAGGGGGACCAGAAGTCCCCACAAGAATAGTAAACTAACAAAATTGGACCAACTGGAGACATTTTGTTAGTTCCCACAAGTTGAAATGCTATTTCTAGGGGGTTAAGGTAGAATGTTAGGGTTAGAATTAGGTTTAGGAGTTAGGGTTAATTTTAGAGTTAGGATTTTAGGTTAAGGTTAGGTTTTGGGGTTAAGGTTGGGTTAGGGCAAGGGTTGGGGTTTGGTTTAGGGTTAGGGGTTAGGGAAAATAGGATTTTGAATGGTTATTAATTGTGTGTCCCCACAAGGTTAGTTAAACACGACTGTGGGTGTGTGCTAAGGTGTGGAAATCAGAGCAGGTGGTCAGTCCAGTTGAAGTATTCAGCAGTCTGATGGCTTGTAGATAGAAACTATCCCTGAGCCTATTGGTATCAGACCTCATGCTCCAATACTGTCTGCCCGACAGTAAAGGAGTGAACAGCTCATAGCTGGGATGTGTGGGTTCCTTGATGATGCTGCGGGCCTTCCTCTGGCATCGTTTCGAGTAGATGTCCTGTACTGGGCTGTCTTCACCACCTGCTGGAGGGCCTTGTGGTCATGGACGGAGCAATTCTCGTACCAGGCCGTGATGCAACCGGTCAGGACACTCTGATGGTGCAGCGGTCGTATTCGGAGAAGACCTGGGGTGGCATGCAGAATTTCTTCAGCAGCCTTAGGAAGTAGAGACGCTGTTGCGCCCTCTTGACAAGAGTGTTGGTGTTGTTGGTCCATGTCAAGTCCTCGGTGATGTGGATGTTGAGGAGCTTAAAACTGGTGACTCTACTGTAGTCCCATTGATGTGGATTGGGGCATGTTCCCTCCTCTGCTTCCTGAAGTCAACAATTTACTCCTTTGTTTTGCTGATGTTGAGGGAGAGGTTGTTGTCCTGGCACCACAATGCCAGTTCACTTACCTCCCTATAGGCTGACTCATCATTGTTGTTTTCCAGGCCTACAACCGTTGTGTCGTCAGCTAACTTGATAATGGAGTTGGTGTCATGGGAGAACAGGGAGTACAGCAGAGGGCTGGGGCCCATGTGTTAAGGCGTCAGCATGCTTCAATTCGGCTGGCGCCTAGCCGAACCTAATGTGTTTGCTCGCATACTCCCTTAAAAGAGTTTCGCTTGACAAATGAGAAAAAAGCGGCAATAGTACTGTTTGTCAATTCAGTCTGAATTAATCTAAGATAACTCAAGAAATCTGTCATTAATGTTGATGTTTTTTGCCGAGGAGATCTTAGTCACATAATTTTGCATCTGACTAGAATGTTTGGTGCAGTATTTCTTAAGTGAAAAAATGTGCACGAGGAGTCGTCTCTCTTTGAATGACACCAGGCACTTCATTGAAGAATCCCTACTGTTGACCAATCGCCGACGAGGGGGTGTAGACTTCGGCTTGCCTCAAGAAAAAATGTTTTGTGCCCGAACAACCAAAAACAAGTCCAAAACGAACAAAAACATCACAAAATGTCGTCATATATATGCACTGTTTCGGCTGGGAAGCATGCAGACGCCTTTAGTCAAGTGTGGAGGAGGTACCAATGCTGTATTTTACCTAATGAAACCCGTAGCGGGTGGTAGCTGTAACAAAAGGCCCACACATTTAAAGGCCCAGTGCAGTGAAAAACGTGATTTTCCTGTGTTTTTATATATATTTCCACACTATGAGGTTGGAATAATACTGTGAAAATTATGATAATGCCCTTTTAGTGTAAGAGTTGTTTGAAAAGACTGCCTGAAATGTCTGCCTGTTTTGGTGGGATGTAGTTTTGGCCTGCCTGGTGACATAACCTGGTGGTAAATTACTTAATAGACCAATAAGAAAGCATTCCAAACCTCTGCCAATAACAGCTAGCTTTCCCTTTTACCCTCCCCACTCAGACCACTCCCAGACAGTCATAGCTAAATTATTGCTTGAGAAATTGCTCTTTGCTATTAAGATATGTTTCTTTTGGACCATTTCAATTGAAAAAACAATCACAGTAAGGTACTTAATTGTTACCCAGAAATGATTTGATATTGAGATAATAACGGCTGCATTGGACCTTTAAGACATTACATGTTACCCCAGGAAACCCATTGAGGGTGGTAACTGTAAAAAGTATTTACCCAGGATACCCATTAAGGGCAGTAACTATAGAAACAAGGTAGCTTCATTCACATCAGGGGAATTTAGTAAAGTGTCAGCAGCCTATTTGCAACGCACCTCGTTTTTGTTTTTTGATTTACTTGTTGCACTTGCATTCAGTAGTGTCTATGAATCACATGATTATGAAGGCATAAATGTATGAAAGCGTGTATACTTACATTAAATGTATGTATTTCTGTCCTTGTCTATTAATGTTATGTATTAGCCTGTCATGTTTTATGTGGACCTTAGGAAGAGCAGCTGCTGCTTTAGCAGTAGCTAATGGGTATCCTAAATAAAATACCAAATGCAGACTCATGAGCTCAACATTTCTTATAGTACCCATTCAAGACTTTCAGACAAGTGCCGAGGAGGGCTGTGGTTGTTTCTGGACAGGGCCCGTATCAACAGGGTAAATGGCGCCATCTGCTGTTTTTACCACAAGCAACTACCGAAAACATATGAGTGCCTTAGCAGTCAAACTAGTCCACAATCAATACCACCATCACACACCTTGACTAGAATTCACAAAATAGAATTTGAGTCAAAGAAATGTACAGTAGCTAGCAAATGACTACTTGCATCATTTTTTACATTACATTTTAGTCATTTAGCAGACGCTCTTATCCAGAGCGATTTACAGGAGCAATTAGGGTTAAGTGCCTTGCTTAAGGGCACATCGACAGATTTTTCACCTAGTCTGCTCGGGGATTAGAACCAGCGACCTTTCGGTTACTGGCACAACGCTCTTACCCACTAAGCTACCTGCATGGCTGCACTGCAGCACCAAGCCCAAAAATGGACTAAAGGAGCCTAACGTTACTCCATATAGTCCTAGGACCTTACATGTTCTGTTTAAAGGCGAATTGGCTCTGGAAGCCTAAACAGCCAAATACTCCATAAATCCCTACTTTCATATCACATCAAAATAATTTCACAAATGCAAAACACACTTGCTGTACACCGTAAACAGTTGCAGCCGACAGTATTTTTCCTTCGACAACCCATTTGTGGCATCCATTCACATACGTTAGGAGACGCAGATGGCCAATTAGCACAGGTAGTAGACCTTCCATCTGTTTTCCGTAATCACACGCTGTAACATGATACTGTATGTTGGTGTGGCAACACTAACCCTACAAAAAAGGTTGATCAATTTAACCATTCGTTTTCATTACATTTCTAGCTGAGATGAAGTACTTATACTTCCAAAACAGTACCGCAATTGATGCATGTTAATGTTCAAACTGAGCATCGGGGCTCTTCCCAAAATTCCCCAGTACAGAAGACACCCTCATCCAATGACTTGTAATGTAATGGAACGGAGTCATGATCAAGGGCTATGCAGCACCCAACTGCTTCAGTGGTCAACTGTGTCCAGATGGAAACAAAATGGTATCCTTTCATTAAGCAAAATACCCAACGCAGAAAATATGCTTAACATTTAGCCTTTTCCTCTTTTACAAAGTTTATTTCTGATTTTTAACAAGTTTAGTCGAACAGGCCGAATCCCATGTCGTCATCAGATCCCTCTTCAGACTCCTCCTTCTCTTCCTTCTTCTCCACAGCTGTAAAGAGATCACAGTAATCAATTAACAATACCATCTTTACCAAATCCATTGTCTGAAAACACAGATATTCAAAGCTATAGTGAAAGTAATAATCTAATAAAGAGTTTACCAAAAGACATGTTCATAAACAAAATAAACTACCCTTTATGTACTAGTAATGTGCTGATCAACAATTTATCAATCCGAAAATGACCTGTTTTTAAAACGATCCCATACTACCAGCCTTGATGTAACTAAAATGAATGACCCCCCACCAATTAAAAAACGCATGCATTTCGCAATGAAACAGTTTTAATGCTGGTAAGTACTACAAGATTTCCCATGTATTTAGTAATGGCAAATAAGCTTTAGCTCGACTGACCAAGTGCCACATCGGTATTGAGCTGACCCACACATCAATATCTATAATTTAACGGACATCCAAAAGGTAAACTTGACAAGAATCTAGAACACTCATGTGGGCTCTGATGTATGCTCACCTGCAGCGGGGGCAGCGGCTCCAGCAGCGGCTCCACCTGAGCTGGCCACTGCCACAGCACCACCTGCTGGCATACTGGCCAGTTTACCATAGCCTGTCAGAGAAATTACAGTTAATGGATTTAACTACAACTTTAGTGATGTATATACCAATAACACTAAAACAGTGGCAGAAAAGCCTTGCTAGAGTTTCAAAGCAAATTTCTAGTAGATTAAACCACCAGTGTGCTCAGTCCAGACTGACCATCAGGTTCTAATTTTAAGTCGATGTGTTCACTTCAGTGACTTTTCATTATGCATTGACAGTGGACAGTTCTGCGACTCACCTTGGGCAATCACCTCCTCCACATTTTTGCCACCGAGTTCAGTGACGACCTGAAGGCGAAGAGAATAGGGGTCTGGAATTAGTGTTCCATAGATTACAAGCATGTCTTCTGCTTGAGCTCAACTTTCAGAACACACACAAGTTCTCTTTCACTCAACACTAAGATAAGGTAAAACGTGATATTAAACATACTTTTTCCATGCGCGTGTTGTCAGCCTCAATGCCGACACTTTCCAGGATTTTCTTGATGTCAGCAGCCTGTGGGCTGGCATTACCACCAAGGGCAGAGAGCAGGTATGCAGCAACGTAACGCATTCTGCAATAGATCATGATGCAGTTATACATCATATGCCCCCAAAAAAGAGGGCATTAAAAAATAAAATATTCAATACAGTTAAGTTACTTTGGACAAACATAAGTAGTACACATGCACATATGTGTCTCAAAAGGGAAATTAGCAGAATAACCCTATAACATGCCGAAACAATTATAACACTTGTCCATGTCATGCCCCCAGAGCATCTAGTAACTAGGCCTAATACCTACTTTTTTATTTATTTATTTTTATTTCACCTTTATTTAACCAGGTAAACCAGTTGAGAACAAGTTCTCATTTACAACTGCGACCTGGCCAAGATAAAGCAAAGCAGTGCGATAAAAACAACAACACAGAGTTACATATGGGGTAAAAAACAAAGTCAAAAATACAACAGAAATACATATATATAGTGTGTGCAAATGTAGCAAGTTATGTTATGTATGTTTCAAGAGGGATATTTATACACATTCTCCAGTATCTAAGTGAGAAAAGAATACGTTGGTTGGGCATCTTTACCAAACACTAGGATTCACTGCCTTACCTAAACATCGAATAGATTAGCTAACTAGTTAACTAGATAAAAGGTTAGCAAATGAGCTAGCTAGCACACTGTCCACAAAGATCCAGTTAGTGAGGTTGTCACTGATAAATGTTGTTTCTTCAATCAGAATTTTAAGATGTGTCATTGAAGAACTCCCTCGCGAATAACGTTACCAATCAATGAGCTAGCTGTAGTTTTGGGCCTTGTTTCTTTGCGGGAAACAGTAAGAGCGAGTACACATGGTGACATGTCATGGCTGTTAGGTAGCATGCTAACTGCCTAGCATACTCATCTCCAATACATTATTTGCTGTCCAATTTTAGGTTAGGGTAAGAAAAATATTTGAAGGGAATGCCTACGTTATGATGCCGTGTTGGACTTATTTTCATAGGGTATATATATATACTAAATTGTCTTTAGAAGACACTCACTTGACACGGAGAAGGCAGACGCGTGTTCACGACGAGATTTGCACAGGCGGAAAGGAAGTTTCAAGGCAGGGAGGAAACGGAAAAACGCTCGATGGGCGGGGAAATCGAATCAATTTTGATTGGAGGGGAAAATTACCAACAGGGTGCACTTGATTTGCAAGGCGAAGTGAGGAGAAGGTCTGGAGGCCGGGCGGCGTCAACACAATGAAAAATGTCAGGAAAATGTGAGCGACAGGCAGATAAAAAAATACAAAAACATTTAGGGAAACTGGAATCACTACATGATGAAAATTATGCGCCCCATGTAAATGTAAGTGATTGGGCCACTGTCCCGTCCAGCAAAGTGCCATTGACTCTGTGGTCCATAACGGGCCTGGACAGGGAGCTGGTACTGTGCTGTGACCTTAGAACGGACACGTAATTCGGACTACATTAGTACCAACATAGTGCCATACTCTGTGAACGGGCACAGAGCCCTTACTATAGTACCATTCTTGCCTCTTGCAATATGAGATAATGTCATCTTCAAAAGTTGGTATTAAACAAAAAACGTAGGCTTCCTAAACAAAAAGGTTAAAACTATTTATGCATTAAAGGAAATGCACAATAAAAGTGATGGTAATATTTTTGTTGTTGTTGAGAATAAAAAATAAGCAAATAAAAACAACATAACAGATGTTCATGGTATAATTTATTTTGTGCAGTTTTCAATCTAAATAATTTGGATCTAAATAATTATATACATCCACAATAAATGTAACACAATACAAATGGAAAGAATAAACTGAGAGCAGCACATTTTGTAAGTAGGCCTAACAGTCCAAAACAAGCAAACATTCAATATGATATCAAATAGTTCTGATAAATGTTGCAAGTTTGGTCTTGGTACTCGAAACAAGGACATAACACAGTCAGAAAAGGAATACAAATAATTTCTAGATTTTTTCTCTCTCATGAAAATCACTTGTAAAAAATTAAAATATCAAAAGAAAACACTTACAAAAATATTCCATTGACCCTTCCAAAGTATAAGAAGGTAGAAACCTGAGGGGTGTTTCACGAAGCTCTAGGAATTGGCAAGGTAACTGTCCTGAACATTCTGATGAAACCATTAATGTCAGTCACAAGGACAACATTTCAGTTATCTTATTGAGGGGCAAGCAGACATGTAACCAAGTGGCTATGGGGTGCCAAATCTGCTAAGCCTTTGCATATTTTTAAAAGAATGAATAGAACATACAATATTTTATTTATGAAATGAAGAAAACTTTAGAGTTAAGGAAATATAAAAGGTTTCATGATTTAGATTAATACATTTTATTCAATTAAGCAAAAACGTTAAAACATTAGTAAATAAAGACCCCCAGTGTATAAAAAAAATCTGATATCCTCCACTCGCAGTGCCCTTTATCAGAGCCAGATCTTTCCCACATAACTGTTTATCTGAATATTATGAATCTCAAGCTAAAAGTAGCCAACAACTTGAACATGATCATCCATATTTTAAGGATACACATATGGGCTTTCTATTTTATCAATATAACTGCAATTGCACAGTACATTCATGAGTGACCATCATAAGATAAAAAGACAAACTATACTATTCAGGTGAAAACAAGCATATCTGAAATTGAAATCAGTGATGCCAAATTAAGTTCACATCTTAAAGGGATAGTTCACCCAAATGGCACATTTACCTGATTTTATAGATCAACAAGTAATTATTCGAACCTGAAAGTCAGCAACCAAAAAGATGGCTTTGTTTACTTAACCACAGCTCAGCAACAGCATAGCAACATTATTGGTCTTTATTATTAACTGTATTAGTGAAGGTGGGTTTCACATACCGGTAGATCACATGCATTTTTTAATGAATGCCATTCAATAATGGGTTTACTCGTGTTGAAAGATCGCATGTAGCACCCTATTTCGAACTACCATGCTGGTGGTAGTGCAATACTGTCGTTTTCTCGTTTATACTTTTTGGAAACGTCAGTTTATGTTGGAAAACATTGGAATGTTTTGGTCGTCACTGCGACAAATTGGCCGACCTACTGTAAACCCACCTTGAATGAGTTGGCCACACCGTTGAAGTGTGATTAGAGCAAAGTAACTCAAAGAAATGAGGCAAAAAAATGTGGCTATTCTGCTGACCCGGTTCGTGAAATACCCCTCTGGTTTCAAAAGGTTCTGACTTATTGCTCTTTTGAAATATTTAAAATGTCAGGTTTGCCTAAGGTCTCAAAATGGTATACTGTCCCCCCTTACTGTCATAAGGGGAAAAGGTTATCTGAATTGTAAAAGACAGCACAGCATCTCAGTAAGCCTTCTCCCAGCCCACTGAAAACATCTACATTTGAAGGCTCTAAATCATTCATGGGATGCAAAAGTTAGAAGTTGCTGAATATTTTATGAGACAGCTAAATAATTTTTTTAAGCTTGTAAGACAGTGAAAATATCAGCATGAGGTTAAAAATAAATTCAGAGAATGCATTATTTAATTCCTTAACAATTTAAGATTAGAATCCTAAACACAGATCTACCCAGCGTTCATACCTGTTATTTTCAGGAGGAAAAACAAAACAGAGACAATGGTAAAACATACCCGCCTCCATTTAGCCTTCATATACTGGTAAACACAAAATGTCTATATCAATTTACACACAATACCTAATTTCTTCGATAATATATATATTCTATACCCCTTATATCCCAGAAATGTGTTCTATTTCAACCAGTTTTCCTTTCACGCTCAAAAATAGCAGGTGTGAAGTTTTCATTCCTGCAAATGCTTAGTAAACCTGGCGTTCAAGTGTTGAATCATCTAATAATAATAATAATAATAATAATATGCCATTTAGCAGACGCTTTTATCCAAAGCGACTTACAGTCGTGCGTGCATACATTTTTGTGTATGGGTGGTCCCGGGGATCGAACCCACTACCTTGGCGTTACAAGCGCCGTGCTCTACCAGCTATCTCTCTCTTAGTTTTGTACCCAAATTAAAATGAGGGTAATTTGAATGACAGTACAATTTTAAATACATATGTATTGCCCTGAGGCACTTTATAACGGCTGTAAAAAAACAAAAAACATCTCTTCAATCAAAGGAACCTTTGTGGTGGGTCTCACAGGTCCTCAAACGGCATCCAATATGTCAGTCCAAAATGTAATGCACATGTAAAGCGTGAATGACCAACTACTTGTAGAAATATGATAAATCTACTGTTTGCCATGAGTCGTAGTGTGGAGGACAGTGTAAGAAGTTGCAGGGGTAGGGTGTAGAAAAGGTATAAATATAATATATGTGGATACAAACTAAACTTGGTTTAGTGTGCTAAGTTTTAGGAGAAAGTTAAAATTGTGACAGATAGCTGGAACGGGGTGAAAGATAAGGGAATTGTGTGCCAGTGATGAAAAACACTATTGGGGATAGCTGTTCTGTTGCCGGCGCTTTGCAGACCTCATCTTCTCAAAGCGGGATTCCATTTCCTCAAGGACTTTAGGAGTGTACCTGACCACCAGCTTCACAGTGCCCTGGGCAGCTTTGAGAAGTTCCACAGCTTTTTCATGGTGCTCCCCCTCCACACTCTGTGGAAAGAAAGAGAGAGATAGATAAAAGGATGATTCATTTCAATAACAAACAAAATTATGTGACCGCATATGATAAATGTATATTGATAGTGGCCGTGTCCGAAATCTGACTTACCTACTATTTACTTCAACTGCATACTGTGTATTAATCGTACTACATACTATTAACAACGTACTGTTTAGTAAAAACAAATGCAGTCAGCAAAATATAACAGCATACTAGGCTCATCCTACATCATCTAATGCGCAATTGCGTTGATTCCCTACATTCGTTCATTTTGGTACAGCTTGTCCCCTCAGCTGATTATCAGCTGTTGTCAGACACATGTGGGCCTCGAAATACGATTATTTTCCTCAAGTGTGCAGCAAATTCTACTAGATAAAAAGCCAAAATGAGTATGACATCCTGGAATTTTTTAGGCACTCATTTTTCTAGGTTTCACATACTATAAAACTTTATTTTTCACCTTCACAAAATGCCTACTATTTAGAACGCAAGTACGGGTATTCGGACACAGCCAGACTGCATAAATGACACGTACCACCCCATTGACAGAAAGAAGCTGGTCGCCTCTCTTGAGGCCCCCATGGCGGTCGGCGATTCCCCCAGGAATGATGCGTGAGATGTAAATAGGAGAGTTCTGTTCCTTCCCTCCCATTATATTGAAGCCAAGTCCTTCCTCAGTCTTAGGTAGCTCCACCACACGAGGGTGTGAGTGCCCCTCACTGGCCGCAAACGCTGCAACTGTGGCCTACAGGGCAAGAGAGGAGAGGTTGTTAACCCGAAAACAGATTGTTGCCTACAGAGTTTTTGTTTAATATTGGTTGTTGTTGTTTTGACATACCTTGGCTGTGGCATTGGCCCTGACTTCAGGGCTACTGTTTATGTCCACTGTCTCATACACATGTTCATACACCTATGGAGTTGTTTAGAAAAGGCAGAAAGAAGGATGGTCAAATGCAAACTGCAAAGCTGAATTACTTCCTTCAAAAAGTCTGACATGTTAAATATTGAGATTGTGGTAGTTCTTGCTGTCCAGGGTTCCAAGCTATTAATTAATCCTCAGACTGGATACCTAATTTTGTAATCACAACATTGAAAATAATGCTTTGTGATACACTGACATTGAAGGAATGACAAATCTTACATCAGAAGTAAAATAACTAGCCTATAGGCAGCAATCAAACAATTCATTTTTTTATAAGCCTGTCTGTGTCAGACCCATCTCATAAGAGTACACAAATCAGAGCCTGGAGGTCCAGAGTACTGCTGTTTTTTTCACTCACCTGGTGCCCCAGGTCTGAATCACTCACCCTGATTGGAATTAAAATCAGCAGTACTTCTGGCCTTGAGGTCCAGATTTGGCCACATAATTTGAGTTGAACTTTGAAGGGTGTGATGGGCATTTAATGGCATAGTCTCAGCTCACCTCTCGCACAGCATTACAGAACTCGCTCTGCAAGACCCTTTGCAGTGCCTGCAGTTTTTGGGGTGGCACTTCCCCCGTCCTCTGGAGCTTGTCAAGCAATTCAATGGCTCGAGAAATGTCTGTGGGGAGAAAACATGGAGACCACCCACGTCAGAAATCTTACCAATAACTAACCACATCGATTTAGAGACTTTGGTTTGGGAAATACTTGCTTTAGGCAGATGATCTAACACTCCAGCACAAGAGCAATTGAGTCTGTTGGTTTTTGATTTTGTAGATTGATGAAGTAAATATGTCACTGCACAGGGTATTATGATACAGGCATAGCTGATCATTACCAAATCTTGATCACACCGCTTGTAAACACAAGGTAGAAATCAACGGACAGGGACATAACTTTACAACTTGTATCATCACGACTGCAAGCAACATAGTCCGGGCTTTCGGACGCAACATTTCCAAACAAACTAACCTAGCTAGCTAACGTACTTTTGTTTGGGTGCAACTGCTAACATTACTAGGCGCTACAAGGTACCTACCCGCCTTTGAGGATGGCTATCTTTTAGCTAAATTTGCTAGCTGGCTACAACATTAGCAACTCAGCCCATCTGTCTTTCAGAAAACTAAAGCGATGATATTGGCATAATCTATTTTTCTTTCGCCGTTTGAGAGGGCTAGTTATTTGAAGATTAAATGACTAGCGCTAGTTATCTAACAGTTAGTTAACTAAATTAAATTCCAGATTAGCTAGTTGTTAACTAGCTAGCCATCTGTTTGGCTAGTATGTGTATTTTCATCGGTTTAACTATTATTATTATCAAGCAATCTGTGTGGTTTGACGTGTTACCTCTTTCCAGTCGGACAGGTTCCCCCAATGAAGCCATAATAGCCAAAATCCGACACTGTTCAGGAGAAATGATCAGGCTAGCAAAATATCCACTCCGCTACAAACCACAGATTAGAGCTGTATTGACGGGGATTGATGTTGCGCCAAGGACACGCAATCGACGCAATCCCTCTGCGCAATATGCGGTCAATGTGCCCACTCCACAAACGGGGAAAAACTGAGAAGTCATACATCACTAATGTTTTATTTGATATTTTAGAAAATTTGGTGTCACAAATGTATAACCTGCAATATTTACAGCTTTTCAATGGTTATTTAAATTATATATATTAACGTATAGTTATTAAAATGTCTTATCTGATCATTATTCATAACCCAAAAAAGATTTGTTTGTAAATGTCTTTGTAAACCTACAATGTTGCTTCAATATGTTTAAAACCATCATTTTGATCTCTGTCAGTGCTTGCATCATGTATGCATTTCTATTGATGAATTTCCACTTCTCACACCAATAGGGAATGTGCCTACTGAAAGCTGAAACACCAAATAGGCCTAGTACTCATTACTATGTATTAAACCGTGTTACCTTATCATAACTGCAAAACTGAGGACATAGACTATTGACCCACTGTTTATGTTTTTGTTGTGATAGGAGACTTGTAAACACATTATATAAGCCTATAATGTGATTTTGCTCTCATAAAATGCAATTTCCTGACTACTATAGATATATACTAGAATTTAAGTGCTATTTGTGTGTGCAAATCTTATGGAATATACCTTGAATGCACTTTTATTGTTATCTTTTATTATCACAATTAGGCATCTTTTGGTATCCTTTGTGAGAGAATGTTTCTAGGCATGGGACACCTACCTGTGATGATGGGACAGGGTTGAGATGGCCCATCCAAGGAATTCACCAGTCAAGGATCCTGTCTTCAGGATTGAGAACTTTCGAATGTACTTATCATCAAGCTCTAAGAGGCCATCAGAGATCAGCTTGTAGCCTAGGTTATACGACGTAGATTTATGGGCCTACTATATGTTCTGATTCTTTGTGTGGTTGATTATATATTGAGGCTTTTATAACCAAGCCAATGCTGATGAAAATAAAATCTATCTGTGTTCTATTTGTTTGTCTGTCTGTTTGTCTGTCTGTCTGCTATAGGAGGACGAGCTCATTGTAATGGCTGTAATGGAATTAATGGAACATTGTCAAACATGCGGTTTCCATATGTTTTGATACCATTCCATTTATTCCATTCCAGCCATTACAATGAGCATGTCCTCCTATAGCTCCTCCCACCAGCCTCCTCTGGTCTGCATGCACCAGACAGGCAGGTACGTAGGTAGGATGGTAGGTATGCATGTAGGAAGGTAGGTATTTATGTATCTGTCTGCCGATCTGTCTGGCCGATCTGTCTGGCTGTCCGTCCGTCCATTCATGTTTTCATCTAATGTTTATGCAGTGTAACTAGAAATGCAGGGTTCAAACTTTATTGACATTAGTTTTGTTTTTCAGTTGCCTATAGTCATTTTTATTTCTTCAAATATTTCAATTTAATATTGCAAACAACTTCACAACATACAAAATGAATTATATTAATCCAGAAACATATGTCAATGAATAAATTTTATATATATATATATATATATATATATATATATATATATATATATTCTTATATTTTGTCCTCTGGTGGGGATAAAAAAATAAACAGCAAAGCTTTGACAACAGCACCTTGACATAGTATGTAATTCCAACATTACCTTGAGAAGTTTAGAACAGTAAACAGATAAAGTACTGAGGAGGAAAACCCTTTTACTGTTGAGTATGTAAACGGAATGTTTTGGTCAGTATCATATCCTTTTTTCTTAGGTGGACAAATTCTCAATTCACAATTGAAGCAGCATGCAATTTTTTTTTTATGGAACTCGTCCTCACCCTCTCCCTCATCCACACCGCTCTTTTCCTTCTTTCTCAAATTCTTGGCAACGTAAACAAACCACAATGTCTTGAGGAATGTGATATAGTAATTTAAACTGGGCGCAAATTACTGATCAGATCTTTTTTTAATTGTTTACAAGGTCATGAATATGTTCAATAAATAGACTGTAGTATCACTTTTACTGTATAAACGTCATCTTTTTTTACATGCAGTCCATAAAATCTTCATTTGACGGAATAATTTACCCTGTTATGTATATATACAAATAGATATTTTCTCTTTACTCTCTTTTTTAAACTCTCAATAAAATCTATACATTATATACACTATCTTCCTCTTTTAATGGTCAATGTGCATACACATGATGTGTCTATCCGTATAAACCGCCAGCCAATCTTCTTTTTGCTATCCATGGTGAGCGCTCGCACGTAGGACTGGGTTGTCCTGCATTGGGAGTTATAATGCCTCTTGTCTATTCCACGGCAGCCCTCCTTTGTGTACCCCATAGGGTTACATTTGGTCTCATAAAAGTATTGCTTCAGTTGGCCATTGGGGACAGGGACCTTTTCCAGGACGGTAACTGTCTGCCCAGACATGTCTATTGCTGTCTTTTTGTCCACAGCTGTCACCCACTGGCTAATACTATCACACACACTCAGCTCTCCACGCCGCGATGGGTCAGAATGCCGCCGCACCCTCATGGACATGTTAGCGGCGTCCAGGTAGTTTTTGTATTCCTCCAGGAGAAAAAGCAGCGGTGGCTCTAAAGGCACTTGGTTGCTGATCATCACCCGCGATGCATACAGGTCGACATCCTTGGTCTCCGTGGTGACCACAGAGGAAGGACCCCCTCCTCCCTGGCCCTTGTCAGCCCCAGCCCCCTGCTGAGCTTCTTCTCCTTCCACCTCCAAGAGCTCCTCAATCACCTGCTCAAACGTGTCTGTGAGCGAGGGCAGTCCCCCATGCTGGCCCGGCCCACCCCCGCTCTGTGGAGTCCCATGGCCCCGGCCGGCCGTCACTGCAGCACCCAAGTAGCCTTCTGTTCGGTGGCCCCGCATACCCAGGGCGTCTCTCATGGGAGCAGCTCTCATGCAACTGAAGTATGAAATAACCATAGTAAGGAACAGGATGGTCATCACTCTTCTAACCTGGTGGAACTAGAGAGAGAGAGAAAGAGAGAGCAAGAGAGAGAGATGAGAGGAGAGAGAGGATGAAATGTTAGTGCAACTCTTATGTATATACTGTTATGTAGCTATATTATGTATTATATAATATATCAACAGTTTTCTTCCATACATTAAGTTATCAGAGTTCTGTGCTTATACAATGTACTGTACATAATACACTCATTATTACAGTATTCCATAATTTCTCAAGGTTGGATCACAATCTAATTGTTTTCCTTTCAGTCATTACTAAGCACCATTAGATGATGCATGCCTACCATCTCCCCCATTACTACCAGAGTATCACATTTCTCCTCCAGCTGCAAAGAAAGCCATCAGTCTGACACCACCATGAGTGCCCACTACTATTTGGCCAACTTGCAAATAACAGTTTAAATAATCACCATACATGATTGGATATTTTTTTCTGGATTGGACCTCTTTAAACATAATAACCCAGACCTAGTTGAATTAATTGTGCATGTAACCGATTGTGCTGTTCTTGTGAATTCTGTATTTTCTGTCTCCTCATACAACGTTACAATATTTCCCACAAAGGCCCCAGAAGCAACATTAAGGGCTGCTGACACCAGCGTTTTCAACTGAGGCCAAGTTTTTTCAGACTGGAAGTGGAGTGGCTAGGCATCATGCTTTAAATGCCAAAGCATTAGATTGCTAATGATCTCCTAATGGTCCATCCTACTATGAAGTGCAACCCAATATAGCATCATTTTCTCTTCAACAACGACAAACAACAACCCCCATTTTTTAAAACAATTATGTTAAATTGATAAGGCAACTACAGTATGTCTTCATCATAATCATCATCATCACCATTATCATCATCATTATCTTTCTCATATTTTGATGTTGTCATCCCTGGTATTTTCGATTGGCAGACATGTATCATAAATGCTATGCGGCCTGAATACTTTTTTCAGTGTAGCTATTGAACTGGCAAGTTATATCATGTTTCCAATCCAATGTCATGTATTGTAGCCTAACCAGTTTCATGTGTTATCCTGACTTCACACCACATTTCCCACAGGGTTAATAGAGACTTGTTGATCGATTGATTGGTTGAATTCATGAGTGTTTCTGACTTGGTTCTGATAAGTGACTGTTTAATTTGTGTGATTTTGTAAAAGGCAACCAATCTTTGTTGTAATATTACCATTAATATGCTAAACTTGATAGGGTAAAATTGGGAACAGGATTTATGAAGGGACATAGAGATGTTTAAATAAATGAATGCTGAGAGAGAGCAGTAGTGCTAGCAGAGACTGAGAGAGAGTCAGTAAAGTACTGGTTAGAAAAGTGA
This sequence comes from Coregonus lavaretus, assembly GCF_964263955.1. Taxonomy (NCBI): domain Eukaryota; kingdom Metazoa; phylum Chordata; class Actinopteri; order Salmoniformes; family Salmonidae; genus Coregonus; species Coregonus lavaretus. The sequence continues at coordinate 12,150,469 of NC_139991.1, read as the reverse complement.
AGAGAGGTAATGTTCTTGCATCCTGACACACTCACATACCAGTTCTATCAGATGCATACTATGTACAGCTGCTCACATAAATTTAGTAAACAGACATTGCAAGGAAAAGAACGCCACAAGGGCCCAACAGAGCCAAAATATACCAGTATACACACACACCCTAATCCTCATCCTTTACCCATAGCTCACAATAGCATCTCTTACCTTTATGCCCTATGAGTCACAGCAATTCAACATATCCACGGACATCCCAGACCCAGAGTTAAACATATGAAAACTACCACAATATAAAAAACCTAGCTCTCCAGAGGGGGGCATTTAAAAATAGCCACGGCAGGGCTTTGACTGCACTCTGCATGCCGTCCTCCTTGTGTCCCGACCTGATGCAGGAATACGCTCCAAGCAGATCCGCTTCCCAACCAGGCAGTGTGGCGGACGGAAGGACCTTAGCAGAAGGGAGGGGCATGCCCCACCTAAAAAGCATTTGTTTCAATCTTAATTGGTGTCTGGGGCCGCGGCTGCGATTAGCCAACGCCACCGTGACTGCCATAGAGATATTGCATCTATAAATAGGCGTGCTGGGAGTCTCACAGTCTTGATTCAGAATATCACATCCTTCTCCTTAATGAGCCGCTGAGTCCCCAAGCTCAGTGACGCGTTTCTCCAGAGCGTGAGTGTGTGTTAGAGGGAAGGGAGGGGATGGAGGAGGAGAGGAAAGGAGGGCTTGGTTTGTATGTGTTTGGAGGGGGATGGGGGCATCTTTCCTCTTACCGACAAAACAACCTTGGAGACAAAACGCAGCCAAGCAAACATAGATGAGCAGGAAATCATTCCGACATTTTCTCAATATTGTAATTAGAAAATAATAATTTATAAGAGGTAATCCTTTATCATCCGATAAAGTGTTCCTGTGACCTGTAAAATCCCATCATTAGGCTGCACCATTGTCATTGGCTAAAGATGGTAACAGCTGTTGTTCAATGATCAAGGAAAACAAATACATGGACTGAAATCCCATCACACTGCTTATAGATACATGAACTGATTTCCTCATCAATGTCACAACCCAAACATACATTTCCTCCCAGGTTGGGTAAACCTGGGGTTGGGGGTCCATCTTCATGTAGAAGATGCTGCAGCAGAGGTAGTAGTCCTTCTTTCCTGACAGATCACTGGGGCTAAATTGCAGTAACAGGGGGTGGGGAGTCAGTGCAGGCATAATTTCGCAGCGTAACAACCACAGATGACGTCTCTACTAGGCCTCCATAGGGGAGAGGATAGAGGGGAGGTGTGTTGGGGGCAGTGCCACTCATCAGTGTGCAATTGCCTGCCAGTCCTCTGGGCCTCCTCACACCGGGAACAACAAATAATTGTATTTCTAACTCGGCTATTTCCTGTTTCCATCAGGAAAATCAATATGGCTTATGCTCTCAATCAGCATCCTGTTAAAATGCAATCTAGCCGATGAATCACTTTATTGCTGTGGGACTGGCTCAGAATAACAGTACTCTCTGAGACCTATCTAATTCAAACCAAAGTAAAAGTGATTCTCACCATGGCTGGTATGTTCTCATTTAATATATTAGATTTGAGAATATCTTCAGCTCTGAATTGGATTTTATGCTCCAATTTTTAATCTCCAGGTAATCAGTGCACTGATATTTAATTATCATGTACTGTATATGTACAGTATGGGTGTGGGAGAGAGAACAAGCAAACTTCCACACTCTATCCAGCCATAACATATATTCCGTAATATCAAGATTTGCATGAATAAAATCAGTCCTTTACAGTTGCATTTGGTGCATTCAGAATGTTCATAGATAATAGTTGACGGATTTCCATATAGTGGCAGGGCTTTGCGATAACACATTCAGATGAGCACCTGTTCAATTGTTGTGAGAGAGGCAGGCAAGGCTGGAAGGTTGGGTTTAGAGACAGTTAGGTGCCTTGCAGTGTTTGCTCTTCGTGCCAGGTGGGGATTATAATGAAAAATCCCCCTTTGACAGATGCTGGAGTGGATTCACAAACACAATGGTGTTTCAAACCCATGTACAAAACTCAGCACATGACAACATATTACTTCATATTTCACTTACACTTAACTTACACAGTCATGAATGTAGGCAACATTTCTGTGGCAAAACATACAAACTTTCATTTTCAAAGAGACAATTTCTCAAGATTCTTGTCTTAACACGCCTCTCTTTTCCAGGGCAAAGTTAACAAATGTTTTCACTTTCAAAACACATTGTCAAGTAAGTCACTACGAGGGGGAAAATACCATTTGTCCAGATAATCCAAGATCCCTGTACATCAGCTTGTGCTATGGCTACACCAATGAACATGTTTTCCTATCCAGTCCATTCAAATATGACCTTTGGATGTGCTCCAAATAAACCTACCTAAAAGAGAATGCTTCATTTATATGAACTATATATTTTGGAAACATACTAGAGGACTCAGTCACAATATACAAATATAACGCCATTATCCTTTCTTTCAGTAATAGCTAACAGATGCAACCAAGAAACCACGTGGAAGCCTGTTTTGAGAGATCTGACACTTGCAAATAGCATCTTGAAATGGATAAGTATAATTTACTGTAGCTATTCCTCCAGGCAAACTCTGACATAAAATACATGTAATGACCACTTAAAACAAGACATGTTAAGACTGTTGGAATATGTTCCAGTAGATCATGAAGGCCCTAATTGCATCTTTTCCGTTGACAGATACTGTGGGTGTTGTCCTCCACCACTTCCTCCGGAAACATCCAGTGAGTGTCATTAATGTGGCAGTTTACAAAAGACAGGTCCAATTAAACAATAAGGCACAAGGGGGTGTGGTACATGGCCAATATACCACGGCTAAGGGATGTTCTTATGAACGACGCATCACGGAGTGCCTGGACACAGCCCTTAGCTGTGGTACATTGACCATATACCACAAACCCCTGAGGTGCCTTATTGCTATTATAAACTGGTTACCAACGTAATTAGAGCAGTAAAAATACATGTTTTGTCACTCATCCCTGTGGTATACGGTCTGATATACCACGACTGTCAGACAATCAGCATTCAGGGCTCAAACTACCCAGTTTATAATAGCCTATATATAACAATATCCTAATATTCAAAGGTTACCCACTTCATACTTAAGCCACTTCCTGATAAACGTAGTACTCTAATAAGTGCAACATTTTCTGTATGTCTAGCCGCAAGTTGCACTTACTACTAATTAGTGGTGCAACATGTTAGCCTGTCAACATGACCGCTGACCAGGTCACACAGGTAAAATGATAACTGCTTCAAAACCACAGCCTAACAATATTTTATTATGTGTAAATTGGCAAAAAATGGGTTAAAATCACAAGTTGCCAATTACTAGCCTGTAATACCAGTGTAGGCCATCTAAATTAATAAACAAACATAAGGTCTACATTACATGTCAATGAATCTATTGGCACTGTCAGACAGTGTCCCCACATAGGTCGACAAGCCCAGTACTCTGTGCTCTCTTTGGGATTTTTACAACCCTTAAATATCTCTTATAAACCCTTAGGATAATCACATTTAGCAAAGTGATGAAAGACATGCCTTGAAGATAATGACTTTCATCAACAGTGCTCAAGTTAGCTTATTAGCCTACTGCACATATTTAAAGAAATCAGTAGTATCTTAAAACGATGTTGATTCCAAGTTGATTGCAAGTGGTCTATACGAACAATAATAAGATAAAGGGTCAACAGCAGCACATTAGACGTAGACTTAGGCCTACTTTAAAACGGGTGTCAAGCAGTTTCCATATATTTGCGCTAGATGGCGCATTAGACCACGAAATGTTCTTAAAACACAGATCCTCTGTCTCTCGAACACACACACAGGCCTACACACACACACACACACACACACACACACACACACACACACACACACACACACACACACACACGCACACACACACATACTTTAAGGCGATAACAAAGTCAGATAGGAAAACATGAACACTTGTAGACTGAAAAAGCAATAGGTTACTAAATAAAAAAGAAAATCGGGTTAACCATATGGCATTAATGCATATTTAGTTGTTTTCCAAGTCTGTGCCAAATTGGAGCCTACTTTCAGTGCTATTTGATGCAATTTCCCGAGACAAACTAGCCTACACTACAAAACAGCAATAATCTCAGACAGAATGCAATAAAATAAATCTCTCCACCAAACATTAACAAGGTTTACTTGGTAAACGTCAGTATCGCGGCGCCCTTGGGTTGTTCTCGAGCTAGAGCGCATAAAATGTCATAATTGTGGTATTTTCCGCGCGCTCCTTGATAATTGCGCGACTGCTCCATGTAGGGATTCGTTTCATAATCCCGTATATTCATCCTTGCCTTGTGAGGTTATCCGGATTAAGAGAGAGCTAGACCAACACTGCAGGGTATAGCTGAGCATAGGTCTCAAGTTTCCTATAAAGTCTTAATGAGTACATCAAACTTTTTTTTTTTCATTTGCTTACAAACCTGTCTGGTTTTTGAGAAAATAAAGTCCATTTACAGATAGTAAAAACATGTGTTATCTGAATTACGATGCTATATTATTTATTTAACATAACATTTAGATCCATTGCATTCACGGATGATGGGTTAAAAGAAATAGGCTACAATAGGCCTACAGCCTATGTGGGTAGGCAATGTAGCCTACTCGCCTATTTCTTACAGTGGCAATAGCCAACAGGGCTAAATCTACAACTCTTCACATTAATTAATCAGCTAAACACATCAGAAAACGAATTGATTACCTCCACTGACCACTTTCTTGGTCCCTATTAGAAATTCAATCAGCATAATAACGCCGTTTTTTAAATTAATGAACAAGAGGATAGAGTTACACGTATCCTCTCTCAAACTGCGACGGAGTCCGTGCGCCTGCATGATCCCCAACTTGATTACAATACTTTTAAAGCATCTCCCCACTCACAAAACGAGCGAGCATCGACACAGCAGAGCGAAAGTGATCAAACAAGTTTAGAAAAACATACCTTTTACTGCCCAGTCGTAAAGGAGACCATTCAACAGGACAGTGTCATCTGGGATGTTTTGGACAACCCACCGTGTAATTACTTAAGCTATATTTTCCCTGTACTGTCCGACAGTTTCAGGATATCTCTTCAGCTTTGGAGCAAATAGATTAAATTATTGATGGTGGAAATTGCATGGTTGAGGTAATGGACTCCCATGGCTGCGCGGCTCCTTTGGAGATCGCTTAAAACCGAAGGGGTTGCATGCTATATGCTGCGCCGCGACGGCACTACGCGATGAGAGACCTCTTGAGCTTGAAATGACGCCTGTATCCCTTGCAACTACAGTAACTTACTACATTATGACGTTGCAACATGTGACTCGCCGCTGGCTGACTGGTTGCATGCCACCAAACACGGTTACCAGAGCCCTAAACTAGGCCTAGCTCTCATCATGCTTTTTATACGCCTTTGGTCGACAGATGGGAGTGGGATAACGAAGGGATTGGCCGTGGATCTTTCTTCCGTGTTTCACTGACATTAGATGTGATATTTTTGTAGCTGTACTGTACATAAAAAAAGAATAACGCATTCAATTCTGTGCCATGTGGCTACATTGCGTGTCATGATAAGATGTGATTAGATCTAAGGCTTATAGCCTATATGTATATGTCTACTACTTTAGAACTCATGAATATAAGAAAACCAATACACTACCCAAAAATAGAGATTCGTATTCCATGCGTTTTACCGGAAATATGGAATTTCTTTAGAAGCACTTTTACTTTAATTGTGAAATTGGACAGAATCACACATTCACTGCTACATAATTATTTAATTAATTTGTTATAACGAAGTGTATATTCTGTATGGGATTGATTAAGTCTACAGAAGACTTACGACTAGCAGTGGATAAATTGAATTATCCTTATATAATGTGGAGACAATTATCCCTATACAGACCAGGAGAAGTGTTCTAAATGTAAAAGCTAAGCTGCCTAGCTAGACCTCGTTTTCCAAAGCCTTTGAAATGATTCATCGTCAGATCGATAGGTAGGCTATGCCATGTATGTTATACCAACAAAAACTATGGGTTACAAGTAGATATAACCATCTCAGGGAATGTCCAAAGTTAAGACAAAGAAGCATTTGAATAGGCTAGCTCTCGAAACTGTTGTAACTTAAATTGAAGAAGCAGCATATTCAATAAAAAAATTGCTATTTGGCAGACGCTTTTATCCAAAGCGACATACAGTCATGCGTGCACATATAACTTGTCTGTGGGAATCCCTTGTTGTGTTATTATACCAGCGCACAAATATTCATCAACATGGACAGCCCCGCGAACAGCGCGAGAAAAAAAAAAACAGCACCATTGACAGTGCTGCGGTCAGCGCGCCCACGAACTAAACATTCAGCACCATGGACAGCGCCTCTATCAACGCGCCGTATACTAAACATTCAAAACCGTGGACAGCACCGCGATTTGCGCGAAGTGAAGGACTGATCGCTGATTGAGAAACAGAGTCACTGAACAGCGCCGCTTCCAGGCAGCCTGTATAATGAGAAGATTCAATGCCCTAGTTGTTGGGATCTATGCAGGCGGAAAGCCTACTGGTAGACACTTTTTGCCATGATACCAATTGTCTCCATTCCCTTTTCCCCTAACATAGAATTGTAAACTTCTCATAACACATAACTTAACACATGAAAGCAAAAGTCTTATCATTAAATGCAAGGCTTCACAATATTAAAGGTATATATTCAAGACAATGCACACACTTTATTCTGAATATCCCAGCAGTGTTCAATAAGGCTTGATGACTGAAAGTCAATAAACTTGAAAAAGGAAAAAAAAATGTCTCACTTAAATTAATAAAGCTTTTGGCTTAAGCATGCAGTGAGTGTTCTTTAGAGAAGTCAAGTGATGAAGAGAAAAGGTTGTGGGTTCAACCTCAGTCAACAGCTCATTATCCTTGTGGCTTGGACCTCCTCCAATGAAATATTTATTGTGATGTGTTTGCTATATGTCCATCATGATTCTTCTCTGTACAAGTTAATGAGGTGGAGGGTTCTTACTTGGCATATAGTAGTATGGGAGTGAATGCTCACACCTGCTCTGTGATTCACTCCACCTCCAACACACCCAGGGACATGCCAAGATGAATATAGCCCTCCCTGAAGGATCACAGTAGGCGAGGGCAAACTCTGGATGACAAAGAGTTGCATCAGCAATCACTGAGCGACATGACTCCAAAAAAAAAAAGCTTGCACGGGGGCTGTTCCAACAAGGTAATTCATAAATAAATCACTTGGCATCTCATTAGAAGAACAACAACATGGTCTCGCTCATATCTGCAAATTCAGCACAATGCAAGGTGGCGTTCTAAGCAGTGGAACATTCAGGAGACTTGTTACCTAAGAGTGTTTGTTTGAGGAGATTATTTAGCATTTTGTGTAGAACTTTAAAATGAAGTTTAGCGTGTCTGAAATAAAGTGCATCGCAACTGAATTGAAAATGCATAGATGGGTCACGCTCAAGCAAAGTCAGAAAGAGCTAGCCAATACCAAGCACCATGCTGTGCTATGCTATGCAATGCTATCCTATGCTATCCTACACTATACTATACGTGTCAGTGCTAATGATCTTGCACCTACAGTACAGTATGTGTCTGATGAAGGTCACATTGGGTGCCTGATCAGAACTTACTGCCCCTAAACTCAGACTCAGAAACACTCACTCATGCTAACATAAGACCATTATGTTGTGTTGAGCAGTGAACCAAACTGGTTTTCAGCATGCCACTTTCAGAATAAAAGTTGATTTCAGACAATCACCAATCCTTTTTCAGAAAGTAGACATCATTCTTGAAGTTGAGTGTGGGACATCTCCCACAAGGGTTATCTTTGTCAAAAGAGGTCTCGAGAGTGATGGGCGCTTTACCATGAATGGTGTGGCAAGCCAACATTACCTTGTTTCCCGTCTTTCATAACACTACAATCCTTGGACAGAAGTGGCATATTCCTGCTTTCTTTTCCCCATTGAACAATTTTCTACTTGGAAAAGGGCAGCATGATGAATTCGATTTTTTATATAAACACATAAAGTTAGGCTACTTGAAAGCTACTATGAGGTGGTTTGAGCATGCAATTTAGAGCATGGTGATGGAGCCCTGTTCACTCCCATAGTTTCTCTTAGGGGTTGGTGTCAGTAGGCAGAAATCTGAAGCATGGAATATACAAACTCTCCAGCTTTTACACCATTTTCAATGTAAGCAAACATTGAACTTCATTTTGTAATTTGGGTGAACTAAACCTTTAAAAACTAAAACAGACATCAACTTTTAAACAGATGGTTCTGAAGTCCCTAAACAAATAATTCAGAAATTTTGAATAACCTTTTGAAGTTCAAGTGTGGTTCACACAACATGATAGTCTCCACTTAGCGATCATAAGAAGCACACATTGTGGCACCTTATACCTGCTCTTCACTGACCAGATGCCCAAAACAACACTGATGACACTACACACAGGCATACATCTTTTCACACCTTCTCTTGCCAACTGTGACATAATTCTGACAAGTCAGCAATGCCAAGAGCCACACTGTGACATGAACATTCAATTAAGACACATTCAGAAGATACCTCTTGGAAGTAATCAGACGATAGAATAACAAGGCTCTGTGGCAGCATCAAAATGGGCATCATAAGCATATCTGCTGAGTATTTGCAACTCCATATCAAAATGCACACTTCAGGGTACAATTAACCCTTTCTCTGTCTCCCATGAAACATAATGAATGTCCGGCTATAGGGTTAAGAACGAGTGGTAAGTTTGAACTCTAGTCTGTCTATGTATATACTGCCCAAACTCTCTCTCTCTCTCTCTCTCTCTCTCTAACGTCTCTCTCACTCTCTCTCTCTCTCTCTCTCTCTCTCTCTCTCTCTCTCTCTCTCTCTCTCTCTCTCTCTCTCTCTCTCTCTCTCTCTCTCTCTCTCTCTCTCTCTCTCTCTGTCTCTCTCCCTCTCTCCCTCTCTCTCTCTAACACACACACACACAACACAAACAAAACAAAAACACACACTATGTTTCATCAAATTGACCGCAGCATCAAATCACAAAAATAAAAATGTACAGACACACAAATATGCTTGCCAGAAAGTCTGGGGGGATCTAAGCGGAGCTCTTATTTGAGCACAACACCTAAGTATTTCAATAGGTAAGGTAAACGAGTCACTCCCCTCTGTCCATAACACAGGCATCCAACTTGATGTCAATATCAAAAGTGTGTGGAAAGCCAACCAGGGGTAGAGCTCAGCACCCCATTCCATATTCAAACACTAATGGCAGGTATCATGAGTCCAACTTTACCCCATAAGACATCTCAAAGTTATGCTGAACACAGATATGAATTAGGCTACTGTACAGACACATATGCACAATATGCATACACAACAAATTATTTTACAATTACATCTATTTTTCTGAGCACATTCAGTGCAATGCCCTCTCCTTTACTCAATTACATGTAAGAACGGAATTTAGTTGATTGTAAACATGACAATTCCCTTATGCCTCTTTTCTGTTTTCTGATCAGACGCAATTCATCGGACCTCATTGTTCCACACACAGACACACAGACACACACAAACACACACACACCGAATTGTCCTGCAGTGGCGTCATGCCAGCAGCCAGTCAGACTCTTGTCTCGTTGGTTACAATTACCGGACAAGCAGCACAGCAAGGTATTGGTTTGGGAAACAACAACCTCGTCATATTGTGTTGGATCTGCTATTGTAATCGTATATTCCCCATTTTTAAATGAACCAAGATGTGTCTCGGCGTCGTTGAATAGATAAATAGCAGGATTCAAACGTTTCAACCCGCCATAACTCATTATGATGACATGTAACTAGATGGATGGAGGTGCTGATGATGAAGATGATGACGCCGCCGCCGATTATAATCCGATTCGTCAAATATTATTATCATTAGCCTATTAATTTTATGATAATCATTAGCCTTTTGTTCGTTTGGTTTTTTACTGTTACGGAAATGTTAAACTATCCCCTATCAAATTACGCACGAAAAGGATGGAAAACAGATTGTTTTGGTAAAAACGTTGTGTTGAGACTCAGAGTTCCAACTGGAGTGTTATTAACTGTTAGCCTACTTCAGATACTACCATGTAAAATAATAAAATACTTCCGAGAGCTATAAGCTATAGCTATAGCTAGACATGTTCATCTTCTAAAGTTCATGAAAGGTTGACTCGGAAAACGAAACACCTTTTTTATGAACGCAAACTAGAAATATCTCTCATCGTCCCTGTGAGTCATCTATAAAGAATGAAACACGCATATTCTGTCAAATATGATGCCACAATAGCATTTAATGTTATTTGGAATGAAACCTACCATCCTCAGATTTGTTATTGACGCCCACCCCAACTCTGCAGCGCTAAGAGTGCGGAGAGGGGGGCCGGTTGAGGGAGATTCTCAGTAAGATAACACAACCCCATTTATGGACTGATCCGATGACGTACATTGCAGAAAGTTCTATAAAAAACCTTCATACATACAAAGTGTGTCGTGCCACCCCACAGACCCCCCCCTACCCCGCCTCCGCTCCTCCCTCCCTCCGCACGCCTACACATAAACCTACGTCTCTCGCTACGACTTTCCTGAAGAAAATATGTTATTCCTGAGAAAAGTATTAAAAGAAAAACCTGACCAAATTAAGAAATATAACAGATAACCTCAAAATCTAATAAATAACAATATACATGTTGCTTTGCATGCAGCCAATTTGTCATATTGTCGCAGGTCTACTCATTCATAAACCCACTGCAACAAATAAAACGAAAACGTTTTAGGCGATCGATTCGTTAAGCATAGCCCTAGTAATCATCATCTTATTATAAGGACTATTATAGTATCATTTTTATTCATAATATTAACATGATTCCTCTTGTTCTTATTATTACAGCTGATATATGTTACAACTCACAGCGTCATCATAACTAACGGGTCTCCTGCTTTCCTATAGGCAATAGCCTAATAAGTATAGTCATTTCGTTAAATTATTAAGTAAATTATTTAATTAAATAATGAGTCACGCATGGACTATGTTTTAAAGAGCCTTATATGGTTCTCTAAAGTAAGCTAAAATTTCATTTAAACATGTCATTTAAAAACACAATGAAGCTGTAATAATTCAGATGTAGCCTATAAATGAGGATAGGCTCAATAATGCATTGAAATGTAACCCCCCTGGAAGCCTCTTGATTAAAACAGTGCTGCGAGCGCTTGTGGGCGTTGATATCTTAGGGTTTTTCGTGCAGCTGTTTGCCATTCAATAGCATCGTCCTGAAATCAGAATATTTGAACTGAAGCCGTACAAAGAGATAGATTGAATACAGACAATATCCACAGTTTCTTCGCTGGCACGCATGACGAATTTCTAAAGTCCGTTGGCTGTTAAGTCAGCAAAAACATCGTCGTGGACTAATCAATTTGAAGATCATCGCAATCTTGCATGTCTGATTTTCTACTGTCTTAAAAACCCACTGCTTTTGGACAATTTCTTATCAATCCATCTTATCTCGCACCACCTTTAGCCAGCCATAGCCTAACATCTGTCAATAGGCAGTTTGACCACGCCTATCTTTCTTGTAATTTCATATCTCTGATTGCATCTTTGAAATTCCTCTGATTTCTATGAGATGATTTCTCGGTAATGTTTTTGTTATTCATATTTCATTAAATCATTGTGTAATAATTTGTGTTATTGCTATTTATTGTAAACGTGGAAGTTGTCTCCGACAGGTCGAATGTGGGCTACATAGACTTGCGCGTGGACAAAGAGGGGTAGCAGGTGATGCTAGTGCTAGAGTGAAAGCGCAGTATGAATGAAACCGAGGAGCGGCCGTAGTAAAAACACAAGTGATTTGATCGCGATGACGGAGGATGGTAAGATGTTAAACAGATAAGAGTAGCCTGTTTGTTTGCCGCTTAGGGTCGAGAGAGGAATAAAATAGTTTGATATGCGAGACAAACAAAAAGACATATAGGCCTAGATAGATAGATAGATAGATAGATAGATAGATAGATAGATAGATAGATAGATAGATAGATAGATAGATAGATAGATAGATAGATAGATAGATAGATAGATAGATAGATAGATAGATAGATAGATAGATAGATAGATAGATAGATAGATAGATAGATAGATAGATAGATAGATGATAGATAGATAGATAGATAGATATGAAGCGAGTCAGCGAGAAGGAGGCAGCCTGAGTTGAGACTAATATTTTATTTAGGACATGCACCATTATTCTGCTTAGTGCCGGGTAGAATGATTCATGAATTGCGCATTCCAAAGTTCCATTTCGATTGGGAGACAGGATCCCGTAGCCTAGATTGTTTTGCAGTAAATGTTTAAAGAAAATATTTGAGTGATTCTAAAGGTTTTGTTTACGAGTTGTATTAAGCTTCCCTTTATGTATAGCCTTGGTAAATCGTTCTGAACAAGAGCGTTTGCTAAATGACTACAGCATAAACCTAAACGAGTGCTTTGCTTGTCTAATTTAAGGCTCCATCATGCACTCATAGTAATTAGAAATGTTGTAATCTGTATAAAAATATACGTCCTTCAAACGAAACTTTGATGTGGTGAAATAGCACCCTGCATACATCCATAAACGCTGACTGTTATCAATCAAATCAAATCAAAATAGTAATTCAAATGTTAAAATAATTAGCTGGATATAATTTCACGCAAACCAATGCACAATACCATGACGGTGCATTTGATAGGATCCAAGTTCAATTTGAAACCACAAAACAATATAGGCGATAATGACAAGGATGGCGGATGAATAACAATGAATCACAATGGAGGGAACTCTTACCTTTTTAAGGGCTGACAACCACTATCAGTGGTTAGATCTCCAAGACCAAGACTTGCATTTCCCAAAGTTAACGCTGTATACCAAGACTGGAGCTTGAAAAGAACGCACGCCCTATACAGCGGCTCTAAGATTTCAACTTTCACATGCTCTAAGTGGCGAGACAAATCTCAAAGCGCAAGCCCTTCATTGACACGCGCTTTTCTCCTGTTTTCCGTTTTAGACCACAGGGCTCCCTCAGCATACGCTTACCAAAAGTTGAAAAAAATTCCCCAGCTTTGGTAAGGCAACAGCAAAAGAGAGTTGATGTCCACTTGGTGTTTTAGTCCATGCAACGACTCCGGTGCCTCTGTCCAACGTGCTGAAAGCATAACACAGCGAGGGTAACTAAGGGGGCAAAAAAACCTCTATAGTTTTGTTAAGTGCCATTTGATACTGCTTTACTCTGCTGCTTCCCAACGCCTTGTCACGTGAACGTTTTTCTTCCCAAGCCCGTCCTGTTAATATTTGATCACATGTTGGCCGGACCTTAAGAAAGCAGCACCTATACCAAAAGCCTCTAGTCACCACAAAGGCTCAAATACCATCTCCAAATAACTGTACACCTAACAATGCTGAACCTACTGCGTTATTGTCGCACTCTTCAAGTCATATAGGGCAGGACGACAGGTACACACATGTTGCGTTTCATTGGCACCACACTTGAAAAAAAGATATTCAATACATACCATTAAACCCTGGTTGGCAATATACACAACCTTAAAGCCCTCAAAGACAATACAGCACACTTGCACATCGCGCGCACAGATGATACAATATATCCCAATACATAATTTACCTGCGTTTCTTGAGCTTAGAAATGTCTTCCAATCTTTTTACGCAAGCTTTGCCAGTATCATCCTTCTTAACATACATATGGGTCTCTGTTGAGAGTTTCTTAAGTAGCCCACATAGTCCACCCATCATCCAGCTATATAGCTAGCCTATATTAATTCCCGGATTAAATCGCAAGCATTGCTATTTCTTGGATACCATTCCTGTTTCGATTGTGTTTCCATGTTACTTACCATTTTCCTCTACGCTGTCCTGGAGATAGAAGTGTCTTAATATCCACTCACTCCAACAGATGCTGGTAGGTAATGTGTCTTGTTTGAAGTCATCATATGAGAACTTCTGCCGTGCTCAGTAGATCGCCCACCACTTCGGTGACTTATCAATCTAATAACCCTTTGCAATCTCCGCGTGCTTAAACTCTGTAACACCTTGGTGGCTCTACAGTCAGGACAAACAACAACCAGCCGCGATTTTCACAAAAGCCTGTATAGATAGAAAGACAGATATACGCAATACCCTCTCCCGGACAACGCCATTAGAGGTCTTACGTGATTGAAATAAGCGAAGGCAGTCAAGTTTATGAGGGACCCCAACTGACCACTCAATGAATACAATCTCAATTATTTCAATTAGGCTATGTTTGCACAATAATGTTGAGCCCCCCTAACAGTTGTACAATATAAGACATATGTACGAAGTAGCCTAGTCTATATATTTTGCTCCCTATCTATTGTTATCACTCAGGCAATATTACGCAAAGCCGGGACAACTTTTAACATTTTGATTTGTTTCAATCAGAGGTGGGATGATACCCGATAAGACAACACATTCTCAATCTTTTAGCGTCCCTCTCGATAGTGAGATGATGTTCTTTGAGAACTTGTTGCTGCTAAAAATAAAACTGTCTTTGAGGACGAAACAGAGCCAGACTCATATACTTACATTTGCAATTTACTGTTATGTGCTTCGTTTTCAAATGCCTAGAAAAATCAGAAGTGAATCCACGTCTTCAAGTAGCCTAGGCTATGCCCTAAACTTCTAGATATGTTTAGGTATTTTGTTGTAGCCTACACCTCAATGGTTTAAATCCTAAATATTTCAGTTTACAATCATTAATTCCAAGTTCAAACGCGATATCTGTTTTCAGTACAATTCCATCAGTTGCACGGCGAACACTCAGCCATCTAATTGTTATGCAGTGACGAAGCGCTATGCTTGGGGTATTCGTCACACCTGTGACACTTGTATGTGCGCTACAAATGTACTGGTAAGTAACAGGAGATATTTGCCCGTCTCTGAACCAGGATTCGAACTATCGAACAGAATGGTATTAATAATTCGTTATGGAAGTCAAGAAGGCTGTGCAAGACTATGAAGTCCCTGAAATCAACTCGACTCACTTGTGCACAATCAGATAGACTATTATTTTTACAGAATATGTATTTTTTACATAGCTCATGTAGTTTCCATACCTGTTCTACAGTAAGGCAATTCCCTAAGACTGTTTTTGTTTGGCAAAAATATCAAAAATAAATCAGTCTTCCTCCATGGCAATGGGTACTACATTTTCCTTAGTTTAATTCTCACTTATTTTAGACGCGGATCAGCTCCGTGTTAAATGAAGGCAAACTGTGGATGAACCACACATTATTAGATCACAAAGTTTGATTAGCAGTAGCCCTCCCACAAGCACAAAGCATAGCTCTCTAGAAGGTGGTACATTAGAATGTACTTCATCAGTCACCTCTCCGTCTTCTACCGTTATCCTACTCTCAGTCCTCCGTAGTTCTCCTCATAACATGGCAACTTGACTTACATCTACTTGTTATGTTGTTAACGCTTCTTCTGCTCCCACAGCTTTCACACACTCTGCCACTGACTCATGCTCGCCCTTTTTCCACTATCCATGCCCTCCCCCGCACTCTGCACCACAATATCTTATGGCTCACTCCGAGGTCACCAATCGATCACTTGATTCCTGGACTGCATGTTAGTTGGCATGGCATTCTCCCCTATGCCATATGCCCTACTCTACAATATCAGTCACCTCTTTCTACAAAACATGCACATGACTTTAGGTGTTGTAGAGGAACTGGTTTGTTAGGATTATTCTGTTCTTATCTTTCCAAGCTGTGATTGGACAGATCCAAGACTGATCAACACCAAGACCATTCCAGGAACTGATTCTTACAACAGGGCCATGTACCGAGAACTTCACGTTTAAAGCAAAACAGGTCAATGAACAGCAGGGACCGTACATATTAGCAATCTTAAAACAAAAGTCCCAAAGAAATTAAAACCATTCAGGCAATGTTCCATTACAGCACATTCACTATGCACACAAAAAGGAACTCAGTTTCAGTCAGCACAAAAACTCAGTATGAGAAAAAAACATTGGAACAAACATATGAGAACTTGTTACTCCGAGTCAACACATTGATATGATACATTTTCAGTTCCTGAATCCTCAACTTACAGAAACTAGACCTACTCCTGTGATAACTACTCACAGGTCCCACCATTATGCATTCTTGACGGGGTCAGGGATGGACTGGGACCTGAAATCGGCCCAGGGATTTCTAACACACTGGCCCATTATTAGCCAAATATTGATAATTCTGTGAAAAAAAACCTATTTAGACCTGCCCACTGCTAAAGACGGACCAGCCAATACGGCATTTGCCCAAACTGACCTATGGCCAGTCTGTTTCTGCAGGGGGTGAGCAACTCTTCACCTGCAGCATCATCAACTAACTACCTGTAGGTTCTCTATCCAGGATTGTCTCGTATCATGCAATAGTCACTAAGGCTTGTGAGGTCAAGTTTTTTTTCCATTTTATAGCAACAGTACATAGTTTTGAGTTGCAGTATCATTTTTACCCTGATTTGATAATCAAAATCAAATCAATAGATCCACAGTTTGGTAGAATTTGGTAGAATTCAATCACTTAAAAAAAAATAATGTTTTGTGGGTTTGTAAGATAATTTCCTCAATAGGTTCCTCATGCATTATTACTTATGCATGTAGTGCAGTCCTTAGAGATGTGTGATTACATTGGGTTTCTCTCAGTAGGCTCCAACAGGTGAAATAGTGTTAGTATTGCAGTGCTAGCTTGGAAAATGCTAGGCCAAAATACAATCCTTAGCTTGTTTACCTGTAGCTATTTATTTAGAATGTGTGTTTCTTTATAGTTTAACATGTGTTTTAGGTCATCCGGCTTTCTTGTTTACGTCTGTTAATTACATTTGGGCATAGCCTGGTCTCTGAAATCATTACTAAATGTAAAGTGCCCGCCTATTTTTTTTTTGTCCATCAGCATTTTCCTTCGTTGCCTGTAATGACAACTATTATGGGTGGATGGGTCCTAAGGGGACTGTTTATCATTACTCTGTCTCAATCTTTGTTCCATAAATATTGATAATGAGCGCCTCACGTCACGAGTTACTAGTACCTGTGCTAAAAATAGCGTACACACTGATGGCGGGGTATCGCTAACCCTCAGATCCCAAGCCATCTCTTCAACTTCTCTCCCCATGTCTCTGTCTACAGGATGTTAGTCTCTACAGATGAGAGCAGACTGAGCACATGGATTGCACAATTACTAGAAGGACAGTGAAACAGTCTCACTCCCTTTTCATTTACCATTAAGAATCAAATATGCAGAAAGAGTAAGTATTTTCCTGTCAAAAAAGAAGGACAGAGAGAAAAGAGAGAATTGTTCTAAATGATGCTTTTGTAACACAGACACCCCTCTCATATTTCGACTGCCCTTTAGGAAGAGAACACTAGCAAAACATTTATCTTCTCATCTCGGTGTGCTGAACTCTTTGTAGTTCTCTGTAATGCTGCACTGCAACATCAGAATCAATATAGGTTTATCAGATTACATGTCCCCTTCTCAGTCTACTTGCTAGTGTCATACCCGAGTCATATTCTGTTGGCCCAACTTGTGACATAAAGTTACTGGCCTTCGTGGCCATAACCCTGAGGTAGAGTAACCACAGTGATATGGGAGAAGAAGAAAAAAATCTATCTAGATGAGGAAAAGGAACGGTCGGCATAGTCATTACAGACTGTCAGTCATTTCCTTCATAACAGCTTATGTTTTTACTTTTCTTAACTCTCTTACTTGTTGTTGTCACATCCCACAGGGCACAGATGGCACAGACGTCAGTTCAACGTTTATTTTTTATTTACATTTGGTTGAGTTGTCAACTAACATGAATTCAATGTGAAATCAACAAAAAATGTCACCATGACGTTGGATTTAGGTAAAACGTTTGGTGAAAAAAATACGAAATTCCTTATGATGACTTTTTGCAAATCCAATCAGTTTTCCACATTGATTCAACGTCATCACATTTTTGTTGTTGTTGTTGTTGTTGAAATGACGTGCAAACAACGTTGATTCAACCAGTTTTTGCCGAGTGGGGTGATGTGTTTGTTTATGACTCTGCTAGGGCCTGTTGCATGCTGACAGCTCTGGGCTTGTCATAAATCATACTCTGTCAGGTTTGCCTGAGCTCACCACTAAATAGCAACATTTCAGAACCAACCATGTACATTTAAAAAGAAAGTAAATATGCATGTTGCTATTACTTTGGGGCTTTTGCAAGTCTATAGAGCTGCTTGCCTCTCCCTGAGCTGAACGTAAGAATGAACACACCCATTTCACTAGGGTCAGAATTGCTCCTCTTAATTACATTTGACATTTTAGTCATTTAGCAGACGCTCTTATCCAGAACGACTTACAGTTAGTGAGTACATACATTTTCATACTGGCCCCCGTGGGAAACGAACCCACAACCCTGGCGTTGCAACGGCCATGCTCTACCAACTGAGCTACAGTGACAGTATTGCTCAGTCCAAAAGCAGTAGTTCATTGGCCCATGTATGTGTACAGAGAGGTAGGTGTACATTTGAATAAGCACATTTGCATACTATTCTTTGCCAGGCCAAAGGCATTGCAGGCTTCCGAGGAGTGCTGACCTGATCATTTGCATTTATGACTACCCTGACAACCCCCGCAGTCCATTACACTAATATAAAAAAATATCAATCTGAAATGCAATTGGTTGACCCTCAACTCTTACAATATAATGATATTAGTCCAGTAGTCAGAGACACTGTCTTTACATCGAGTAATACTCATGGAAGTTTCTGCTGGGGACCAAGTTCAAAGCTAACTACTCCCATTACCAATAAGTGAGAGAGAAACACTGGTCATACCATCCCCCTTTCAGCACCCAACTTTCACACCGCAAAAAGCGATCTGTTACGCCATCTTAAGCCCTCACTCTATTCACTGGAATGGGACTTATATGTATACTTTTGTCTATGCTATGGGAAAAGCAGTTTAGAGGTCATGATCGGTTGGGCTCTATTCATGATATTGTTCACAGAAGGCAGCTAAGATCGGAGAAGCACTTTTATTCAAGCATACAGTCAGAACAAAGCTGTCAGTCAACACACAAAGTCAACACACAATTACAGTGTTGGGGCCTTGTGTAAAGCTCAAACTTCTCTGGCGCCATGCAGATACTTAGCATTTTTATATTGCCAACTTATACCTAAGAAAATGACCAGACCCATGCAGCCACTGTGTTTAAATCCATTGGACTTACAAACTAATATTTTTTTACCTGTCAACATGTTTTCTTTGTTTCACCGGCGTGAACAATTTGCTATTGAATATAATTGAGGCAGAATATTTGTCTCAAAACTCAAAATCCTTTCAAATCCAGCAGGTGCAAAGATGAATGCCACTGTAGGATTTCTAATGAAGCAGGGCTAATGTGTTTCTGATGTGATGCTTCTGTAGCATTACTCAACGATTCCTAACATGTCCCTCACTTCAACCGACTATCCACCCCCAACAATAAAGTCATACAAAATTCCTCATTACACTTGAGAAACAGACGGTAGGCACAAGGGTTCAAAGTTAAGGTCTTAAAGTGAATAAAGGCTCTCCAGTGAATGGTGAGGAATTGTTAAGGATGATATGAAGGAGTGGTATTTCTCCTGCATTTGTCCACAAGGGATATCCCAGCCAAAGTTTCTCTATACATCAAAGGACCGCGGCAAATAAAAGCACACTTGTCAGGGGCGAACAAACTGCTTCCTTTGTGCATTCTACCAGCCAAATTCAGGGACACAAAGCCTTTGGATGTAATACACTGCAAAGAAGACTTACCATTCAGATGACATGCTTTGCTCTGGCAGTTCGCTGTGTGCTTTTGTCTGCCCTGACCAGGACAGATATATAATATCACTGCATCAGAATCCTTTCAGTCCCTTTTATTACCTGTTAAAGACTCCAATTACACGACTTTCTTTAAAAATAACAAAGTAAACTTGATGCAGCCAGATAAGACAGGGACTGTTAACACTTGCACCCCTCAGGCCTGAGGCCTAAAATGAGTGTCAGGTTCTTACTGATTTTAGCAGAGGTACTCTCAGATCTGATCGGATTGGACAAATACACATTGTTGTGGCAGCTGGCAGGGAAGCCAAGTCCTCTTTTTTTTTGTCCCATTCTGAAAACCTATGTTAGATGCATGCCTACCCACAGTAAACTGACCTGCAACGCCACACCAATTAACTAATTCAGTATCATAACAATATGATTTGACTTTAGAGGTTTTACAGATAAACTCGCTATTTTATCTATTGCATACACAGCATATTTCCAGCATGTACTTCTTGATCGAATTAGTATTATTATGCTATAGCACACCATAATTAACCGTCATATAACATACAGGTAATTTGACATTATTTACAATTTTAAAGAATGACATACTGTAGAATTGTAACATGTAATATGCTGTGTAGATCATGTGTTTTACAATATGTGGTCATACCATTGTATCCACCTCAGCATGAGCTATGTCACCCAAAGTATGACACAAGCTTATGAATGATTTACAAAGCTGCTATGTCATGTTTGTGAAATGACTCATTATTTATGCAGGCTTTATGATTTGCACTTCTATAAACATGACTGATATGTTTGTTGTACACTAGAACATGAGAGGAGTTTCTAAGGGATTTTACTTGGGAGGGCATTTTGGACAATAACCATGGTCCCATGGTTGCTGTTCACAGCAAAGCTTTACCCCATTCTTCTTTCTCAGGGGCGCCTGGGCTTGGAATGAAAGGATTTTTAATGTGCTTTAAAAAAGTATTTAAGCGAATGATATGAGTCATCATTAAGGTCATTTGCCTATCGCTGTAAATGAGTGTGGGTGTCTCACTAACTTGCAGATATAAGCTGGATATTGTTTTTATTATTTGAGAGCTATATTTGTCCAAAGAAGAAGGGAATATTTTCACCCCCTCCTCCTTCTCCAGTAAGACCTTGCAACTGCAGTTAAATGTCAACCATTACAAATGGCTGCTACTCCTGATGAAGACATGAGCTACCCAGATGTCTACGTAACCAAAGTAACTGACATCTTCTCCCTTCACAATTCTAAGTATTTTACAATTCTAAGTACACATAAAAAGCCTTGCAATGCAAGGACAAAAAGTAATGGACAAAATATTATTCTCTTGTTGTTCTGTCAAACATAAGGACCTTTCCACACCAATAATACTAGTGAAGCCATGATTTAATTAGGCAGCCATGGCAACACAATAGGTAACGCTACCTTCATCACCCAACATCGATGAGACTTAAAGTGATAGTTCACTCAAATTTCAAATTGCATGAAGCATTTTCTTACCCTATAAGTAGTCTTTAGGAGGGATGAGACCATAAGTTTCCATAACGAAAGTCCAAGATGGCTAACACTAGCTTCATTACTAAAATCGTACAGATAGGCTACCTCAATCCAACTTCTATAACAACTAAATATCACTCCTTAGACCTGTGTCTCTACTAAAGTGAATATTAGGAACAGTTGCTATTTTCTATGTGTGAGGGGTCTCAATAAATAGGGAAGTATAAAAGGAAGTTTAACACTAAGGGCATAATTGGAGCATAGAGGAACATGCTGTGTATTTCATGGAGTGATTGATAGGACTGGAAGCGTTGTTCTCAGATCAGCTTTCTCTACTCCAATCATGACCTTAACACCAAGAGTTAATACACAGTGTTGGCACTGCGCCATTTCTTTGAGAGGCACCTTTGGCCTATGCTGGCCAACATGAAGGTTAACCTGTTTTGATAGACTATGTTCATGTACAACAGCAGTTCATCTTTCCAAATGTGCATGCATTATGAATAAATGTTGATGAAATATAAATACATATTGCCCTGTTACTATACAATTTACTTATATCAGCCTATTTTGTTCCTTTTGGATATCTGATTTTTTGGTAACACTTTACATTAAGTTACGCTTATACCTCTGTAGTAAAGCAGTAATTAATAGTAACAACATTGTATTACCATGTTGTTACATGTTAATTTAGTAAATACGTTGTAATTGGATAGAGAAGGTCAGGTGTTTTTGTTATTACACTATTTAAATAAGGAAAGGTTGAAGGTTGAGAATGAGAAACAGGGCTCTGAACAGTAACCAGTTCGTAATCCCTGCGTCAAACTCCCCTTGAGGTAGAAACCATACACTATACTGTGTTTGTGGCACATCTGCCATCATTACAGCTTCAGATTCTGTTTTCCTTTCACAAAGAGCCTCTTTACCAGGTAAATGTGTTTAGTTTCC
This sequence comes from Coregonus lavaretus, assembly GCF_964263955.1. Classification (NCBI taxonomy): domain Eukaryota; kingdom Metazoa; phylum Chordata; class Actinopteri; order Salmoniformes; family Salmonidae; genus Coregonus; species Coregonus lavaretus. The sequence goes on along the minus strand of NC_139991.1, from coordinate 12,128,025 downwards.
AATAAATATGGCCGAATATAGACATCAGCTGCATAGCTTTCAGTCTATTTTGTCTAGCATGTATTTTTGAAGATCCCTTATTCAAAACCTAATCGCTTATCAATCTGAAACTCATTCTCAGATGGCACGATTTAGATGGTGAACAACACTGTGGCTTACCAAACTCGGGGTAAAGTTGTAGTGCTTATATGCAAGGCTACCTGCACAATACAACACATTCCCCTGAGGGTGAGTCATCCACATGCTCTATACATTTTGGGTGTGTTTTGGCTGACTTCCTGAGTAGAGGTAGTGGAGCTGAGCACACTGCTGAGCCATCACAGCTATATAGTGATTTTATGTCACTTTATTTCACAACAGTAGACGTTACCTGGTAAGGAGAATATTTGTAACCACCCCACCTATGCACACCCCACTATCGCCATCACACAGTGCTCAACAGTACGTTGATGAAGGAATTCAATTATTCAATAGTTGTTTATTAAAGTGAGGTAACATACCGATTTTCAAAAGTGTATGCTCTCATTATGATTAAACATTGGCTTGGTTAAACACATCATGATGATGATGTGGCAACAACTTGCTTTTTGAAAAGTTATATATCTTGAAAACTTGATTGCCGACCTGCAACACATTTTGGGACTCTATCAACAGTGGACTAATGAAAAAAATATATTGTTTTGAGCGGATTAGTCCTTTAAGCAATGGTCCAGGACCAGGATATATGGGCAAAACACTGAATATATGCATTAGGAATATCCTTCTTATAACCATTCTAACAAACCAACCAACCAATCAGCCAATATATTCCATTTGAATGCTGGTGCAGCCAATCTCCTAGCTAGACACCCTGCTCAGATCTCTCTGCAAATTAGCCACCAATAAATCAAGGCAGGTTCATGGTACCTGATGATACCAAATAGGAGTTCCAAATCAAAATCTAAATGAATTAAATCTAATTAAATGAATCCATTGTAATGAAATCATGCACCATAATATAAATATGTAAAGTAGAAACTGACAACAACTAACAAGCTAATGTACAACTGTCTAAAATAATGGAAACACTTCACTTGAGTAAATGAGGGATAGTATATTGAAAGCAGGTGCTTCAACACAGGTGTGGTTCCTGAGAATTAAGCAATTAACATCCCATCGTGCTTAGGATCATGTATAAAAATGATGGGCAGGCCATTATATTGGCTACCACGGCTATGCCCCAATAGGATGACAATCCCTCCATCCACAGGGCACGAGTGGTCACTGTGTCACGGTTTCGGCCGAGGCTGCCTCTCTTCCTTGCTCGGGCAGGCTTCGGCGTTCGTCGTCTCCGGAATACTAGCTGCCACCGTTGCATGTTTCTATGTTCGTTTGCTTTTGTCTGATTGTTGTTACACCTGTTATCGTTTAGTGTAATTAGTGTCCCATAAGTTCTCGTTGTGTTTGTCAATTGTTGTGTGTGATTGTTTTCTCTGTCGTGCGTTGCTGGACGTAATTATTGTATTGCTCGGTTGAGCTGTTCTCCACTGTGTTGGAGCGTTTTGGCGCACCTGTGTAGTGCGCCCGTTTTGTTTCTCGCCTGCGTGCGGAGTTTCGCCTTCGGGCTAGTTGGTGCGTTTCCCTTGTGATTTTCACTAAAGTCTTTGGACTGTGCTTCTGCGTCCTGCGCCTGATTCCACCACCACACCCACCTACAGCCACACCGACAGAATCACACACCTGCTCGAATGGAATCAGCAGGAGCCGCATCCGCACAGGAGACGCTGGAGGACAGGGTCCTCCAGCAGAATGACCAGATCCTGCGGATGGGGGCCGCCCTGCAGGAGGTGATCACCACCATCCGAGGCTGGGAGACCCGAGGGACACCTCCACCGCCATCTTCCCTGCCCTCACCATCGGCAAGTCAGCCCATTCCCGCTCCGGAACCCAGAGGAGTTCGACTCTCGCTCCCGAGGGCCTACGATGGGACCGCTGCCGGGTGTCAGGGATTCCTTCTCCAGGTGGAGCTTTACCTGGCCACCGTGCACCCGGCGCCCTCGGGACACGAGAGCGTGTCCGCCCTGATCTCCTGCCTTTCCGGCAAGGCGTTGGAATGGGCCAACGCGGAGTGGAGGAGAATAGACGCTAACACCATTACGTACGACGAGTTCTCCCGCCGCTTCAGGGCGGTGTTTGACCATCCCCCGGAGGGGAAAGCGGCGGGGGAGCGTCTGTTCTGCCTTCGGCAGGGGAAGAGGAGTGCTCAGGAGTTCGCCTTAGAATTCCGTACTCTAGCGGCGGATGCAGGGTGGAATGAGCGGGCCCTCATCGATCACTACCGATGTAGTCTACGTGAGGACGTCCGTAGGGAGCTGGCCTGTAGGGACACCAGTCTCTCGTTCGACCAGTTGGTCGACATGTCCATCAGGCTGGATACCCTGCTAGCTACCCGCGGACGTCCCGAGGGGGGTCCGTCCATTTCATCCTCCAGCGCCCCCGAGCCGTGACCCATGGAGCTCGGGGGCGCTGGCGCTAGAGAGAGGAGGGGTCGGCTTACGAGGGGGTCCATCTCCTGCACCAACTGTGGTCGGGGAGGACACACCGTGGCTAGGTGCTGGGGATGGCCTCCTAGGGGAGAAGACGACAGGTCCCGCACTGGGGAGTCCTTCCAGGTGAGTAGGCGCCCCACTCACCCAGAGCTCTCTGTTGCACACTTCTGTATACCTGTGCGTTTTCCACAGGTAGCACCTCATTCCCAGCATAAGGCGCTGGTAGATTCAGGCGCGGCTGGGAATTTTGTTGATAAGAAATTTTGTTTAGCCTTAGGGATTCCCCTTCTCCCTGTTGACGTCCCCTTCCCCGTTCATGCCCTAGATAGCCGTCCGTTGGGTGCGGGCTTGATCAGGGAGGTCACGGCGCCACTTAGGATGTGTGCGCAGGGGGGTCATCAGGAGATGATCCAGCTATTTCTGATTGACTCGCCTGCGTATCCGGTGGTGCTGGGCATGCCCTGGTTGAGTACCCATAACCCATCTATTTCGTGGCAGGAGAGGGCTCTGATGGAGTGGTCTGCCCAGTGTGTGGGTCGATGTTTAGGCGTTTCCGTAGGGGCTACCTCGGTGGAGAGTCCAAACCAGGTGCCCGCATTGCACGTTCCCCCTGAGTATGGGGATTTGGCTATTGTGTTCAGTAAGTCGAGGGCGACGCAGTTGCCTCCCCATAGGCAGGGAGATTGTGCGATAGACCTCCAGGCAGGAGCTGCGCTCCCACGGAGCCATGTGTATCCTCTGTCTCAGGAGGAGAAGAGAGCTATGGAGACTTACATAGACGAATCTCTGAGACAAGGATACATACGGCCCTCCACTTCCCCTGCGTCCTCGAGTTTCTTTTTTGTGAAGAAAAAGGATGGTGGGTTACGCCCGTGCATTGATTACCGTGGTCTCAATCAGATCACGGTGAAGTACAGTTATCCACTCCCGCTGATTGCGACCATGACGGAGTCATTGCACGGGGCGCGTTTCTTCACTAAATTAGATCTCAGGAGCGCGTACAACTTGGTGCGCATTAGGGAGGGCGATGAATGGAAGACAGCCTTTAGTACCACCTCGGGCCATTACGAGTATCTTGTCATGCCATACGGGTTGATGAACGCTCCTTCAGTTTTCCAATCATTCGTGGATGAGATCTTCAGGGACATGCAGGGGCAGGGGGTGGTCGTGTACATAGATGACATTCTCGTGTACTCGCCTACCCGAGTCGAGCATGTGGCCCTGGTGCGCCGAGTGTTGCGGAGGCTGTTGGAGCACGACCTGTATGTCAAGGCAGAGAAGTGTCTGTTTTTCCAGGAGTCAGTCTCCTTTTTGGGGTATCAGTTGTCTGCGTCAGGGGTGAAGATGGAGGTAGACCGGGTGTCAGCCGTGCGTAATTGGCAAACGCCAACCACTGTGAAGGAGGTGCAGCAGTTTTTGGGGTTTGCGAATTACTACCGGAGGTTTATTCGGGGTTTTGGACAGGTGGCAGCTCCCATAACGTCTCTTTTGAAGGGGGGTCCGGTGCGTCTGCAGTGGTCAGCTGAGGCGGACAGGGCGTTTGGGAGGCTGAAGGACCTGTTTACCTCGGCCCCGGTGCTGGCGCATCCGGATCCCTCTTTACCATTTCAGGTAGAGGTGGACGCGTCAGAGGCCGGTATAGGGGCCGTGCTTTCGCAACGGTCCGGCGCGCCACCTAAACTCCGCCCCTGTGCTTTCTATTCCAAGAAGCTCAGTCCGGCGGAGCGAAATTATGACGTAGGGGACAGGGAGCTGTTAGCCGTGGTACAGGCCCTAAAGGTGTGGAGGCACTGGCTTGAGGGGGCTCAACACCCTTTCCTCATTTTGACGGACCACCGTAACCTGGAGTACATCCGGGCAGCGAGGAGGCTGAACCCTCGCCAGGCGAGGTGGAATATGTTTTTGACCCGGTTCACATTTAAGATCACGTACATCCCTGGGTCACAGAACGGTAAGGCAGATGCACTGTCTCGGCGGTATGACACGGAGGAGAGGTCCGTGGAGCCCACGCCCATACTGCCGGAGTCGTGTCTGGTGGCACCGGTAGTGTGGGAGGTCGATGCTGAGCTCGAGCGGGCGTTACGCACCGACCCTAGTCCACCTCAATGCCCGGAGGGTCGGAAGTACGTTCCGCTCGAGGTTCGGGATCGATTGATCTATTGGGCTCACACGTCACCCTCCTCTGGACACCCTGGTATCGGCCGGACAGTGCACTGTCTTAGTGCCAAGTACTGGTGGCCCACGTTGGCGAGGGATGTGAGGGTTTATGTTTCATCCTGCTCGGTGTGCGCCCAGTGTAAGGCGCCTAGACATCTGCCTAGGGGTAAGTTACTACCCCTGCCCGTTCCACAACGACCATGGTCTCACCTCTCGGTGGATTTCCTCACTGACCTTCCTCCTTCACAGGGGAATACCACTATACTGGTCGTTGTGGACCGGTTTTCTAAGGCCTGTCGTTTGCTCCCTATGCCGGGCCTTCCTACTGCCCTGCAAACGGCCGAAGCACTATTCACCCATGTGTTCCGGCACTACGGGGTACCCGAGGATATCGTGTCTGATCGAGGTCCCCAATTTACCTCCAGAGTCTGGAGAGCGTTTATGGAGCGGTTGGGGGTCTCGGTGAGCCTCACCTCGGGTTACCACCCGGAGAGTAATGGGCAGGTGGAACGTGTGAACCAGGATGTGGGTAGGTTTCTCAGAACATACTGCCAGGACCGGCCGGAGGAGTGGGCAAGGTACGTTCCCTGGGCCGAAATGGCCCAGAATTCCCTACGCCATTCCTCCACTAACCTAACCCCTTTTCAATGTGTGTTAGGTTACCAGCCGGTTCTGGCACCTTGGCAGCAGAGCCAGATCGAGGCTCCTGCGGTGGATGAGTGGGTGCGGCGCTCGGAGGAGACATGGAACGCTGCACACGTCCACCTGCAGCGGGCCCTCCGTCGTCATAAGGCGAGCGCCGATCTCCACCGCAGTGAGGGACCGGTGTACGCGCCTGGTGATCGAGTCTGGCTCTCTACCAGAAACCTACCCCTCCGCCTGCCCTGCCGGAAACTGGGTCGGCGGTTTGTAGGGCCATTTAAAGTCCTGAGAAGATTGAACGAGGTGTGTTACAAATTACAACTGCCTGTTGAGTATAAAAGTATTAACCCCTCGTTCCATGTGTCTCTTCTCAGGCCGGTGGTAGCTGGCCCACTCCAAGAAAGTGAGATCTTGGAGACTCCTCCGCCCCCATTGGACATCGAGGGGGCACCGGCGTACTCCGTGCGGTCCATCTTGGATTCGAGACGTCGGATGGGGGGTCTCCAATATCTAGTGGAGTGGGAGGGGTACGGCCCGGAGGAACGGTGCTGGGTGCCGAGGAGAGACATTTTAGACCCGTCTCTCCTGACGGAATTCCATCGTGGGCACCCGACGCACCCTGCTCCGCGTCCTCCTGGTCGTCCCCGAGGCCGGAGTCGGCGCACGTCTGGAGCCGCGCGTCAAGGGGGGGGGGATACTGTCACGGTTTCGGCCGAGGCTGCCTCTCTTCCTTGCTCGGGCAGGCTTCGGCGTTCGTCGTCTCCGGAATACTAGCTGCCACCGTTGCATGTTTCTATGTTCGTTTGCTTTTGTCTGATTGTTGTTACACCTGTTATCGTTTAGTGTAATTAGTGTCCCATAAGTTCTCGTTGTGTTTGTCAATTGTTGTGTGTGATTGTTTTCTCTGTCGTGCGTTGCTGGACGTAATTATTGTATTGCTCGGTTGAGCTGTTCTCCACTGTGTTGGAGCGTTTTGGCGCACCTGTGTAGTGCGCCCGTTTTGTTTCTCGCCTGCGTGCGGAGTTTCGCCTTCGGGCTAGTTGGTGCGTTTCCCTTGTGATTTTCACTAAAGTCTTTGGACTGTGCTTCTGCGTCCTGCGCCTGATTCCACCACCACACCCACCTACAGCCACACCGACACACTGAATGATTTGATGAGCATGAAAATGATAAATGGCATATTATTATTATTATTATTATTATTATTATTATTATTATTATTATTATTATAAAATTATGTAAACCATATGCCATGTCCATCTCAGTCACCAGATCTAAACCTAATTGAACACTTATGGGAGATTCTGGAGCGGCACCTGAGACAGCATTTTCCACCACAATCAACAAAACACAAAATTATGGAATTTCTTGTGGAAGAATGTTGTTGCATCCCTCCAATAGAGTTCCAGACACTTGTAGAATCTATGCCAAGGTGCATTGAAGCTGTTCTGGCATGTGGTGGCCCAACACCCTATTAAGACACTTTATGTTGTTGTTTCCTTTATTTTGGCAGTTACCTGTATAGCTCGCTTTAGATCACTCACCTTGATTGATAAGGCAGATCTAAGTTTAAAAGAAAAGCTTTACAGAGGCTTGAGTTCATCAACATGTACTTATGAGGCAAGGCTGCCAGTTGAAAAGGAGACACGAACATCTCCATTGAGACTATCAAGTTTGGCAGGAAACCATGGAAAGATTTGATTCATAAAATTTGGTGAAACAAGATCCTGTGGTGCTATTCCACCTGTGTAATCCAAGCATAAAGGAATCTGTGCAGCAAAGCTTACCTTATACTGTAGCTAAAGTCACTTTTCAGGCAACTGCCTATGGACTGCAGTATCTCCTACGCAGGCCCAGATCCAGAAAATAATATATCAGAACCCCAAATCAAAGTAATGCCAGGGTTCTGTCCTGTTCTGTTAGTACGGAGTGAGTCCCAGCAACCATCTTCTACTGCCCTGCTTTACATTTCAAATCCAGGGTGCATGACAGAAATTTCCATAAACCCTTTTAAAATATTTAAATTAAGCAACATGGGACAGAGCCCAATGCTACCCTTTATAAAAAGCCAGTTTCATAGGATTGATAATGATAATTAAAACATGGTAATAAAACATCATCATACTGTATTTTTGACTTTGGTTTACACCCTCAGCTTCTTCATCATCCTTTCAAATGCATTTCTTTATGTCATACAGTTTCCAATGTGGCACTGCAGCACCTGAAAATTCTCATTCCATCCACTAGTCACCATTTAAAAAGTACCCTTCAATTATATTAGCAGAGTAGGGTAACATTCACTTTGATGTATATACACGTACGATAGACTTCCTGTTGCATTTTGAACAAGGAATACTACAATGAACACATTGTATTTGTGTTGTGGCTTTCCGGATCCGAAGGACACTTCATACAGTAGAAACACATAAAAGGGCCCTAACAATACACCACCAAGAAAATACTAACCCTGTGAGACCCAAGCATAGATCAGGATGAGGGAAAAAAAACTTCAGAAATACTAATAGTCCTCTGATTATGAAAACAGTCCATTCTAGAAATGTTGCAAAAATGCAACATTGGGCTTTAATGGTAGCAAAAATGTGTGGTAAGAAATTATATTAAAAATCACATCAAAATGGATCCAAAGCATTTACATTTACAATAAAAAATATTGTCTAATGGTATATCCATTTAAAATGAAGTCATATTTTGTCTGAAATAGCCAAATTGATCAACTTGACCACATTTGTATATTTTTGAAAGTACAAACTATTTTGTGGGTTTTCTGTGTATGGAGAACATCTAAGTTACTTCTAGTAATATCTGATCGTCCTTTCTATCTTAAAAAAGTATCCCGAGTGGCGCAGTGGTCTAAGGCACTGCATCGCAGTGCTAGCTGTGCCACTAGAGATCCTGGTTCGAATCCAGGCTCTGTCGTAGCCGGCCGTGACTGGGAGACCCATGGGGAGGCGCATAATTGGCCCTGCGTAGGGGAGGGAATGGCTGGCAGGGATGTAGCTCAGTTGGTAGAGCATGGCGTTTGCAACGCCAGGGTTGTGGGTTCAATTCCCACGGGGGGCCAGTATGAAAAATAATGTATGCACTAACTGTAAGTCGCTCTGGATAAGAGCATCTGCTAAATGACTAAATTGTAGAGATAACTTTCAATCTAATTTCTTTACCATAAAATGAATGGTAGTCAACGGCAGTATTCTGACCTCATAAACCACACATACAAAAAGATATACAGTTCTGTTATTTTGATGTGTAGAGGGGGCATCAAAGTTACTCTTGAAGTATTTGGTTGTCCATATTTGCAGAATAACTTGTCTATCAAAATATTACTGTGGCCCTACACTCTTTGAAAAAAGGGTTCCAAAATGGTTCTTCAGCTGTCCCCATAGAATAACTCCTTTGGGTTCCAGGTAGCACCCTTTTGGGTTCCATGTAGAACCCAGGGTTCTACATGGAACCCAAAAGGGTTCTACCCGGAACCAAAAAGGGTTCTACCTGGAACCAAAAAGGGTTCTTCAAAGGGTTCTCCTATGGGTCAGCCGAAAATATATTTTAGGCTCTAGATAGCACCTTTTTTTCTAAGAGTTGATCTATCAGTGTATCAACCCTTTAAACCCAATGTTGCCTTTTTGCAACATTTACAAAACTACCTCTAGCTCTGATTCAGAATGTTTGTTTTTAGATTTTCTTTTTTGTACATAATCACTACATCTTAGAGAAGACAGACATATTTCATGTCATGTACTTGCATGGATGGCCTACAACATATGCTTGTGAAGGGGCCAGTGTGGTGTCAGGCGAGTGGACAGTTTTCTAATGTTTCAGAGGCTACTGATGCTACAACAATCGTACTGACACTGCAATTTAGAAAACATTGCATGCTGCTACCAGCTCTCATGGTCTCACGTCAGAATTAGATGTTCATCCATGTTCCTCAAACGTAAAATTTCAAAGTTGTTCCAAACGTAAAATTTGTTTAAGGTTAAGTTTAGGCATTAACTCCAAATGTTTAAGGTTAGGCATTAATTCCGAATGGTTAAAGTAAGGGTTAAGGTTTGGGATATGCTTAAAACAAAAATATCAAAAACAGCTTTCTATCGCTGGATTCAAACTTGCAACCTTTATGCCCATCCACCATCCCCGTCCACAATGCCCTAGCAAAACCGAAACCTACTTGAAGGTAACAGCGCTCACTGTTGCCCCTAGTGGCCGGTTTCCAAGTCCTCTCTCGACGTCCTCAGACATGGTTGGATGTCGAATACTGACTTGTATCACGGGTGACCTGGCTGATATTTTTACAATGTTGGGTCTCACAGGGTTAATGAGCATCAGAGAACAAATGCCAACACAGTAGGCTATAGAGAAGCCAGAGTTAAGTGCAGGCAATTGAATTTCAAATGTGAACAGTTCCAATCTCTCTACAGTTGAAGAGATTTACAAAAACCCAGCATCACAGTTGTGTGGTGTTGTTGAGACCGTAAGGGAGGATGGTAGGCCCCCTACTTGGCAGGAATGGCTCAAAGCTGTTTGCTTGGTGCTGATGCTGGGATAGAGCTAAGGCCAGCAGAGAGGATCCAGTGCAAAACGTTTATTTAGGCTCAGGAGAAAATAAATTTACTGATTAAAAAACGGGTCAAAGTAGATTTTAAGCTTGCAAGAGAAAACCTTGATACTATTTTGTCTGTTTGCCCTCCATGATTACCATTCCTACCTTCACAATCACTATAGAAAAATAGCATTGTTCATTTCTATACTGCCGATAGAATGCTATTCTGCAGAGTGGCTTAGCTTGAATGGCAGCCAAAGTCTTAATGTATTTAAGTGTATGCAAAGAGTAATTTAGTATTCTGTAGTGACATTTATGACTAGATTATGTTTCCACAAGGTGCATTGAAGAACTTGACTTCTATTTGTCTGTAGGTGAGTTTGTGTTCTGTTGACATGCTCTTGTTTTGTGGTTTATAATGATTGTCATTACTGTGATATTACTTGTGTAAGAGGATTTTTGTATACTTGTATTGGACCCTCCTGAGGATGAAGTGGTGAATCTCAAGAGGTTTTCTCCATCCTTCTTTTTTGATAATTACAATTTGTGTTTATTTTTGGGTGATGATGTCTCTCCTACAAATAGTATTATGTCACCTTGCCTGATCTCTACATTTAATATATCCTTTTTGGACTTGGGTTGAGAAACAGACTTACAGAAACACACCCACCTACAAAGATAAACCGAACCAAGACACTCCACAGAGAAAAGTGTAGTTAAGTAAAAGTAAAAGCTGAAAAACTATTGGAAGAAAGAAGGGGGATGACAAACAATAAAAAGCAGCCCTCCACTCAAGAAGAAGTCTTAAGACTTCAGTTTCTCTAATTAGTGAAGAGACAAAAGGATCACAGCTGTGACGCGCTGCCTTGTGGGAGACGGCAGCATTGTAGGAGGGGAGTGCGTATGTTTGTGTGGGAGTCTGTGCATGTTTTCCTGCTTACCAGTCATGGAAACAGCAAGCTGCAATCTGTCTTAAACTTCAGCATCTACCCGCCAAATCATGCTCTCTCTCGCGCTCAGCTATATCAGTATTAGCCTCCCTTAAAGGTCCAGCCAAACTCCCCTCAGCTGGAAAATCATACAATTATACAAGATGCAACCTGACGATAAAGAACATAGGATCAAGGAAAGTATGTGAATAAAGGTTTCATTTTGTCATATCAATGTTTTTTAATAGCACAACTATAACTACAGCAGTTAGCAGTATAAATTTGATAATAGTAGACATGCCTCATTATTCTCCAGTAGAAAATCTGGTCATTGATTAAGTACTATAACACATTTACCTCTCAATTAAGGAAGGCATTTTCCAATGGGTTGGCAGTATACACTGAGTATACCAAACATTAGGAACTCCAATGCTTCCCACAGTTGTGTCAAGTTGGCTGGATGTCCTTTGGGTGGTGGACCATTCTTGATACACACAAGAAACTGTTGAGCGTGAAAAACCCAGCAGCGTTGCAGTTCTTGACACAAACCGATGCGCCTGGCACCTACAACCATACCCCATTCAAAGGCACTTAAATATTCTGTCTTGCCCATTCGCCATCTGAATGGTACACATACACAATTCATGTCTCAACTGTCTCAAGGCTTTAATCTGACTCCTCCCCTTCATCTACAGTAAGTGAAGTGGATTTAACAAGTGACATCAATAAGGGATGATTGCTTTCACCTGGATTCACCTGGTCAGTTAGTCTATGTCATTGAAAGAGCAGGTGTCCTTAATGTTTTGTACACTCAGTATAGGCTTTGGGTACTTATCTTATTAAATTAAAAGTGGTCTGCCTTAAAGGGACACTGCGCAGTGACATTATGAAAGGAAATGAGGTTTTAATTGAAGTATAAAAAAACAGACTTAAGAACTTCACATTTTGTAATCTTAAAAGTCACAACACATAACATGTGATGTCGCTCTGGGAGGTAAGATAAGACAATGATACCAACATGATCCTAGATTCTACCTGCAGTTGCTAAGCAACATCCACCTACAACCTCTCAATCTGTCCCATTGGTCAGTGGGTAAAACGCAGTTGTCACCTCATTGGCTCAGAGGAAGTTAATCAACTTTAGTCAAGACCTGCCTCTCTTGGAGAAAAAAAAAAACACAATGAAGAGTTTCTTGTGAATGAGAGAGAGGTGTCAGTATTTACACAGTAGAGTGCTGATGTTTGCATTGAGCAGCGCCGTGCACAGACCTTTCAGTGGGTAGGTGCTCAAAATTAAAAGTTTTAAAAGAATAACTTCATAATATAATATTCATAATCTTCTAACTCATGATATATGGCTGGCTGGCTGGTGGCTTGTGTGGATATTTGAGTGGTGGTTAGCTAGAGTCTAGACTACCTGTGTTGCTGCTCCTGACACACGTGCAACTCCCGACTGAATAAGGGATGGAGTTGAGTCGGAGGGTCGTTGATTCAGCCGCTCCTCTCTCTGTCTTTCTGTCTCTCTGCTGCGCGTATCAGCCAACCAGACCCAATATTGATGATGACGTAAATCAAGTGTTATCAAGTGTTAATCAAATGTTATGCTGCTGTGGCAGCTGGCTACACACACTTGACCGGTGACCGCATTTCAAGCAATGCACGTTTGGATACCGGGCGTGCGCAATCTCCATACAGGGCAGACTGGAAAACAGGCGCGCGGAGCTCTATACAGGGCAGACCAACAGGCCCATGACGACTTGCGGGCAGTGGGTTCAGAACAACAACAAAAACGATTAAAAAAGATATGTATACAGTGCCTTCAGAAAGTATTCACACCCCATGACTTTTTCCAAAATACATGTTAGAATCAACTTTGGAAGCGATTACAGCTTTGCACACCTGCATTGTATAATATTTGCCCATTATTCTTAAAGAAATTCTTCAAGCTCTGTCAAGTTGGTTGTTGAACATTGCTAGACAGACATTTTCAAGCCTTGCCATACATTTTCAAGCCGATTTAAGTCAAAACTAACTAGGCCACTCAGGAACATTCAATGTCGACTTGGTAAGCAACTCCAGTTAATATTTGGCCTTCTGTTTTAGGTAATTGTCCTGCTGAAAGGTGAGTTTGTCTCCCAGTGTCTGTTGGAAAGCAGACTGAACCAAGTTTTACTCTAGGATTTTGCCTGTGCTTAGCTCTATACCATTTCTTATATATACAAAAAAAAAACTCCCTAGTCCTTGCTGAAGACAAGCATACCCATAACATGATGCAGCCACTGCCATGATTGAAAATATGAAGTGTGGTACTCAGTGAAGTGTTGGATTTGCCCCAAACATAACACTTTGTATTCAGGATGAGTTAATTTCTTTGCAGTATTACTTTAGTGCCTTATTGCAAACATGCAGCATGTTTTGGAATATTTGTATTCTGTTCATTCTCATTTATGTTAGTATTGTGGTGTAAATGTTGTTGATCCATCCTCACAGCCATTAAACTCTGATTTAAAATCACCATTGGCCTCATGGTGAAATCTCTGAGCGGTTTCCTTCCTCTCCGGCATCTGAGTTAGGAAAGGCGCCTGTATCTTTGTAGTGACTAGGTGTATTGATACACCATCCAAAGTGTAATTAATAACTGCACCATGCTCAAACGGATATTCACATCATTTTTTTTACATCTACCAATAGGTGCCCTTCTTTGCGAGGCATTGGAAAACCTCCCTGGTCTTTGTGGTTGAATCTGTGCTTGAAATTCACTGCGCGACTGAGGGATCTTACAGATAATTGTATGTGTGGGGTACAGAGATGGGGTAGTCATCAAAAATTGTAAAAACACTTATTGCACAGAGTGAGTCCATGCAACATATTAAGCACATTTTTACTCCTGAACCTATTTAGGCTTGTCATAACAAAAGGGTTGAATACTTATTCACTCAAGACATGAGCTTTTCATTAATTAATTTGTAAACATTTCTAAAAACATAATTCCTCTGACATTATGGGGTATTGTGTGTAGGCGAGTGACACAAAATCTCAATTAAACCATTTAATTCAGGCTGTAACAAAATAAAATATGGAAAAAGTCAACAGGTGTGAATAATTTCTGAAGGCACTGTATACAACCACCCAAAAGGTCACTGTGTTTGGGAGTGCAAAGGGGCGTGTGCTCAGCACAGGTAAACCCATCTGTGCACCTGGCATTGACCTTCCTGGCTAAAAATAATGATCACATTGGATGCTGTGCAACTGAAAGACTGAATTCAAAGTGACGAGTTGGCTTCTTTCCAGACATATTGTAAGTCCGATTTTTTTAATCTGAAGATATACAGTTGAAGTCGGAGGTTTACATACACTTAGGTTGGAGTCATTAAAACTCGTTTTTCAACCACTCCACAAATTTCTTGTTAACAAACTATAGTTTTGGCAAGTCGGTTAGGACATCTACTTTGTGCATGACACAAGTAATTTTTCCAACAATTGTTTACAGACAGATTATTTCACTTATAATTCACTGTATCACAATTCCATATACTAAGTTGACGGCACCTTTAAACAGCTTGGAAAATTCCAGAAAATGATGTCATGGCTTTAGAAGCTTCTGATAGGCTAATTGACATATTTTGAGTAAATTGGAGGTGTACCTGTGGATATATTTCAAGGCATACCTTCAAACTCCGTGCCTCTTTGCTTGACATCATGGGAAAATCAAAAGAAATCAGCCAAGAGCTCAGAAAAAAAATGTCAGGCTCTGTCGAAGCCGGCCGTGACCCATGGGGCGGCGCACAATTGGCCCAGCGTCGTCCAGGTTAGGGGAAGGATTGGCCAGGGATATAGCTCAGTTGGTAGAGCATGGCGTTTGCAATGCCAGGGTTGTGGGTTCGACTCCCACGGGGGGCCAGTATGAAAAAAATAAAAATAATGTATGCACTCGCTAACTGTAAGTCACTCTGGATAATAGCGTCTGCTAAATGACTGAAATCTAAATCTCAGTGAGTAGGAATTCTTAACTGTTCAACATAATATTTTATGAGCCTTCATTTCTGTTTATGTGTAGCCTGATATTGAACAGTGAAAAGAGTTTCACAGGTGAATTAGTTTCCCTATACAGATGGGTTACAAGCGGAATGAACGAACATCACAAGTCTCCATGTCAACAGCATTCACATGCATGGCAACATGACTTGACAGTACAACTGCATGTCTGATAACTAAATCTACCCCTTCCGTTAAATTTAAATATTGAAAGGAAATATATGTACACTAAACAGGGAAAAGCCCAGAAATGAACCATTCGAAAGAAGAATGATTGGACGAGTGGATATATTCATGGTAAAAACAACCACATACATTACTAGTTAACAAAAACTTTTATTACTAAATAACAATAGCAAATGATCTGTACAAAAAATGTTAATGTAGGAAATAAAACTAAGTACAAGTTCAGAATCATACACAATTCAAGCAAAACATATTCAAGAAATCCATAGGACTTAATTTCTCTCTCTCCATACCTACACACGATTCCCCAATATCTACAAGCATTGAGCAACATCTGGCCAAAAGCAGGTCTCACATCCTCTTTGTCACACTCTTGAATTTCTGGGAGGTTTTATAGAATATGGACTTTTTCTTCTGAACATCCATGAGGTGGAGATTCCCCTCAGAAACACTCCTCATAACTCTTCTGGGCTCGTTCTCCTCTGACCCTAAGGAGAAACACAATGCTTAGTTAGAGCCCCCATCTGTATGGAGAGATTATAATATAATATTTTTCCTTTGCGGTGTGAAAAATCTAATTATTAAAAGAGTTGGTTATTTTAGATTACTGAACATACAGTTGAAATCGGAAGTTTACATACACCTTAGCCAAATACATTTAAACTCAGTTTTTCACAATTCCTGACATTTAATCCTCGTAAAAATCCCCTGTTTCAGGTCAGTTAGGATCACCACTTTATTTAAAAAATGTGAAATGTCAGAATAATAGTAGAGAGAATGATTTATTTCAGCTTTTATTTATTTAATCACATTCCCAGTGGGTCAGAAGTTTAATATACATACACTCAATTAGTATTTGGTAGCATTGCCTTTAAATCGTTTAACTTGGGTCAAACGTTTTGGGTCAATAAATTGGGTGAATTTTGGCCCATTCCTCCTGACAGAGCTGGTGTAACTGAGTCAGGTTTGTAGGCCTCCTTGCTTGCACACACTTTTTCAGTTCTGCCCACACATTTTCTATAGGATTGAGGTCAGGGCTTTGTGATGGCCACTCCAATACCTTGACTTTGTTGTCCTTAAGCCATTTTGCCACAACTTTGGAAGTATGCATGGGGTCATTGTCCATTTGGAAGACCCATTTGCGACCAAGCTTCAACTTCCTGACTGATGTCTTGAGATGTTGCTTCAATATATCCACATAATTGTCCTTCCTCATGATACCATCTATTTTGTGAAGTGCACCAGTCCCTCCTGCAGCAAAGCACCCCCACAGCATGATGCTGCCACCCCCGTGCTTCACGGTTGGGATGGTGTCCTTCGGCTTGCAATGCACCCCCTTTTTCCTCCAAACATAAAACGATGGTCATTATGGCCAAACAGTTCTAGTTTTGTTTCATCAGACCAGAGGACATTTCTCCAAAAAGTACGATCTTTGTCCCCATGTGCAGTTGCAAATTGTAGTCTGGCTTTTTTATGGCGGTTTTGGAGCAGTGGCTTCTTCCTTGCTGAGCGGCCTTTCAGGTTATGTTGATATAGGACTCGTTTTACTGTGGATATAGATACTTTTGTACCTGTTTCCTCCAGCATCTTCACAAGGTCCTTTGCTGTTGTTCTGGGATTGATTTGCACTTTTCTCACCAAAGTACATTCATCTCTAGGAGACAGAACAAGTCTACTTCCTGAGCGGTATGACGGCTGCATGGTCCCATGGTGTTTATACTTGCGTACTATTGTTTGTACAGATGAACGTGGTACCTTCAGGCGTTTGGAAATTGCTCCCAAGGATGAACCAGACTTTTCTGAGGTCTTGGCTGATTTCTTTTGATTTTCCCATGATGTCAAGCAAAGAGGCACTGAGTTTGAAGGTAGGCCTTGAAATACATCCACAGGTACACCTCCAATTGACTCAAATTATGTCAATTAGCCTATCAGAAGCTTCTAAAGCCATGACATCATTTTCTGGAATTTTACAAGCCGTTTAAAGGCACCGTCAACTTAACTTAGTGTATGTAAACTTCTGACCCACTGGAATTGTAATACAGTGAATTATAAGTGAAATAATCTGTCCGTAAACAATTGTTGGAAAAATTATTTGTGTCATGCACAAAGTAGATGTCCTAACCGACTTGCCAAAACTATAGTTTGTTAACAAGACATTTGTGGAGTGGTTGAAAAACAAGTTTTAATGACTCCAACCTAAGTGTATGTAAACTTCCGACTTCAACTGTACATAAATCAAACAAAACTAACCGCTGTCAAAAACACATCACACCAAAAGTATGCCATCTGATGAGAAACCAAATTCTGCAGTTTTGTCCAAAAGCCAAAGAAAATCCTTCAAAATAAAAGAATAAGGGCCATACGTAACAGGCAGACAAGCTCCTTCACTGTAGATTAAAAACAGCCTGGCTTTCTAAAAGCAAGTGTTCTTCATAACAGGCATATTCAAAAAAGCACATTCTGGCCCTGCCCTGAACTTTGTGTTGCAGCTGACAGATGTAGGCCTAAGCTCTGTGTGTAAGCACCACTAACTGAAATCAACATGGGGATTTTAGATGGGGAAAAAGGCACACATTTAATATATTTTATAAATAGTTAATGAAAGACAATTACACTCTTTCTCTGGGTCGCTTCAGGGGAGAAATACTGGTATTGTTGCACTCACCAGCAAAGCGACGCACTCTTAGCGGTCTGCTTGCTGCTACTGTGGGGTCCTGCTTTATGCGCTTGGGTGCTGAAAGGCTTTCCTGCTCTCTGCTGCTGCTACAGGGGGAGATGGAAACACAAGAGATGAAATACGTGAATATCTGAGCAGTACAACACTTCCTTCCCTGAAAAATGTATTTAGAGTATGTCACAACCACACTCACCAGTTCATTTTGCGTTTGCCCTGCGCAGCCGAAGTCATGGTCATGTAGGTTTTGCCACGTCGGATGTCTAACAGAGACGGTATCTCCAGTCTGTGGGACACAAGACTGGCAATGTCACTTTCCTTCTCAAGATTTGAACAGTCTCTTACATGTGACCAAAACAAATAAACACACTGGAATAAGTACAGCACTCTGTTACGTTAGACAATTCTGAGCTCTCTCACTGCCACTTGCTCGTACCTAAAACTTAAGACAAGGCAGCTTAAGGTTTAGAAATACGTACTTGGAGGGGCTCGAAATCTAATACAATTTCTGTCAGTCTGTCTCCTGGGACAAAATGTGTAAAATAAAAATGTGAATCGTTGAAATAGTAAGAGAGGCAAAGCCATGGCTTAAAAAGGATTTCTATTGAGAATGTCTAAATCTATGAATGTATGTATTGTTTTACATTGTTCAGCAGCTAATATTAAATTGGACTGTTGGAATTACGGAGTATGATGACCATCTTTGACAATACCACACCCACCTTTTGGGGGGTCTGCTCATGTTATTGGCTCGGGGAGCCTGCTGTTGGCTTGGACCCAAGGGGCACGAAGACTCAGCTTGATGATTGGGACTACATTGGTAAAGGACGATGGTAGCGTTGGCAAGAGCTGCTTCATTGTCTTCATCTTCAATGTCAAACGTCATGTTGGGGTCATTGACTGCAGAGTGCTGGAGAGGCAGGAGTGAAGGCCTGTTGAGTGTACCGCTGGCCTCTGGAGTGTAGAGCAGTGGAAACATCCCCTCCTGTCTCAACACCTCCTGGAGGACCATGGGACCCTGTGCTGAGGCGGAGACAACACTCCCAGGGTTTGGTGGAGACACTGCAAGCTTCCTCCTGGTAGGTTTCTTGGGAATGGGTTCCATCACTGTCACCTGGGCCGCTGGGCCTAGAAAACAACATCCATAGGATTTCTATTTTATGAAGAAGCCACAAAGAACCTAACAAATGTAGGCCTTACATTATCAAATAAATGTGCAAAACAAGTTACACAACACACTTCATCAAGGTCAATTCCATTTTAATACAGTCCAATCCATGTACTGCTAATTGACAATTAGAGGATGTTTCAATTTAGGCCTAGCTCTTCAAATCACTTAATTTAATTGATAGAGGTCAAATTGAATTGACCCCAACCCTGACTTATATAAATAACAACAATTCATTTCTATAAAGTCATTCAAAACATCCTCCACCAAGCACTTACATGGAAGTGTATACAACTTGGATGTATTCAGTACGGTAAGACCTTCAGAATGTTGCGGATATAAAATGTAAAGAGTTCCATATTTTACTTGACAAACATTCACATCTGTTCTACACACATTCATATGGGAGAGTTCTATAACATTGCTTCTTCCTGAACAGGGTCCAGGGTTCATCCTGTTCAGCAATACACCTTTTTCTGTTAGTGGTTGGTGAGGCCTTCCTACATGGTTTACTAGTTTGAGCTCAAGAACAAGATAAGAACGCATTATCCAGTCTAAATCACAGCAGCACGTCGGCTTCAGCATGTGGGTATTCACTAACAACATGGCAGCAGTTTGCCATAGCAATGTCATACATGGCCCAGGGATGAAAGTTTTTTAAATCCCATGACTGAAACTTAAGTTGATCTCAGATCAGCTGGAAACTATTTGGCTTGAGGGACACATTGGGATTTCGAAATTCAACGAATTGCAGCACATAT
The DNA here is from genome assembly GCF_964263955.1 of Coregonus lavaretus. Taxonomy (NCBI): domain Eukaryota; kingdom Metazoa; phylum Chordata; class Actinopteri; order Salmoniformes; family Salmonidae; genus Coregonus; species Coregonus lavaretus. The sequence goes on along the minus strand of NC_139991.1, from coordinate 12,108,384 downwards.
CTATTGTCAAAATCGATTTGCGGGCATGAAAAAGGGCAGTTATTTGAAAATATATACACTACCAGTCAAAAGTTTTAGAACACCTACTCATTCAAGGGTTTTTCTTTATTTTTACTATTTTCTACATTGTAGAATAATAGTGAAGACATCAAAACTATGAAAAAAACAAAATGTATGCACTCACTAACTGTAGGTCGCTCTGGATAAGAGTGTCTGCTAAATGACAAAAAAAACATATATATACACATAAAATCATGTAGTAACCAAAAAACTGTTAAACAAATCAAAATATATTTTATATTTGAGATTCTTCAAAATAGCCACCCTTTGCCTTGATGACAGCTTTGCACACTCTTGGCATTCTCTCAACCAGCTTCATGAGGTAGTCACCTGGAATGCATTTCAATGAACAGGTGTGCCTTCTTAAAAGTTAATTTGTGTAATTTCTTTCCTTCTTAATGTGTTTGAGCCAATCAGTTGTGTTGTGACAAGGTAGGGGTGGTATACAGAAGATAGCCCTATTTGGTAAAAGACCAAGTCCATGTTATGGCAACAACAGCTCAAATAAGCAAAGAGAAACGACAGTCCATCATTACTTTAAGACATCAAGGTCAGTCAATATGGACATTTTCAAGAACTTTGAAAGTATCTTCAAGTGCAGTCGCAAACACCATCAAGCGCTATGATGAAACTGGCTCTCATGAGGACCGACACAGGAATGGAAGACACAGCGTTACCTCTGCTGGAGAGGATAAGTTCATTAGAGTTACCAGGCTCAGAAATTGCAGCCCAAATAAATGCTTCACAGAGTTCAAATAATGGACACATGTCAACATCAACTGTTCAGACTGTGTGAATCAGGCCTTCATGGTCGAATTACTGCAAAGAAACCACTACTAAAGGACACCAATAAGAAGAAGAGACCTGCTTGGGCCAAGAAACACGAGCAACGGACATTAGACCGGTGGAGATTTTTCCTTTGGTCTGGAGTCCAAATTGGAGATTTTTGGTTCCAACCGCCGTGTCTTTGTGAGACGCGGTGTGGGTGAACGGATGATCTCCACATGTGTAGTTCCCACCGTAAAGCATGGAGGAGGTGTTATGTTGTGGGAGTGCTTTGCTGGTGACACTGTCTGTGATTTATTTAGAATTCAAAGCACACTTAACCAGCATGGCTACCACAGCATTCTGCAGCGATACGCCATCCCAACTGGTTTGGGCTTAGTGGGACTGTTACATTTTAGTCATTTAGCAGAGGCTCTTATCCAGAGCGACTTACAGTAGTGAGTGCATACATTATTTTATTTTCCCCCCTACTAGTCCCCCGTGGGAATCGAACCCACAACCCTGGCGTTGCAACCGCCATGCTCTACCAACTGAGCTACTATCATTTGTTTTTCAACAGGACAATGACCCAACACACCTCCAGGCTGTGTAAGGGCTATTTTACCAAGAAGGAGAGTGATGGAGTGTTGCATCTGATGACCTGGCCTCCACAATCCCCCGAACTCAACCCAATTGAGATGGTTTGGGATGAGTCGGACGGCAGAGTGAAGAAAAAGCAGCCAACAAGTGCTCAGCATATGTGGGAACTCCTTCAAGACTGTTGGAAAACCGGGTGAAGCTGTTTGAGAGAATGCCAAGAGTGTGCAAAGCTGTCAAAGGCAAAGGGTGGCTATTTGAAGAATCTCAAATATATTTTGATTTGTTTAACACTTTTTTGGTTAATACATGATTTAATGTGTTATTTCATAGTTTTGATGTCTTTAGTATTATTCTACAATGTAGAAAATAGTAAAAATAAAGAAAAACCCTTGAATGAGTAGGTGTTCTAAAACTTTTGACCGGTAGTGTATGTCCATTACAATTTCTACATACTTTTTATCTAGTCTTAGACGGTCAAGTGTTGTAAAAAAATGTTTTTACCCAAAATAATCACCCTCCGGAGAACTTTAACCTCTGCATGGCCTTACCATGTGTGTTAGAGCACAATAATCATTTTTTTAAAGAAACTAAATCACATCTGAATAGATCTTAGGTGGCGCCGGTATAAAAAGAAGATACAGAGTATCACCACCATTGAAAGACAAAGGAATAACCTTTTTGTAAAATACTGAAAGGAGAAGTCCATGTCTGCAGTAGGCCTAATATGGGTTCTCATCTTTTGGCAGTTGGAGAAGTGTAGAGGTACCCAAAGAAAGTGAACCTGGTGACCTTTACACAGTGCAGACATTAAATCAGAGGTGTAAGGGAGTAAGGGCCTGGACACATTCATGCTCACAAATTGAGTTTCACCAGCCCCGACACAAGCCCAGGTACTGTGACATGGAAGATGGCTAAGTAAGGGAAAGAAGAAAATGAATCAAATCGAATAAGGCAAAAGAAAAATAGAATAATTAGATGTTTCAAAGAAACCAAGACTTAAAGGCCCAGTGCAGTCAAAAACATGATTTTCCTGTGTTTTATATACACTGAGTGTACAAAACATTAAGAACACCTAATACTGAGTTGCACCCCCTTTTGCCCTCAGAACAGCCTCAATTTGTCAGGGCACGGACTCTACAAGGTGTTGAATGCGTTCTACAGGCTGGCTCATGTTGACTCCAATGCTTCCCACAGTTGTGTCAAGTTGGCTGGATATGCTTTGGGTGGTGGACCATTCTTGATACACATTAGAAACTGTTGAGCGTGAAAAACCCAGCAGCATTGCAGTTCTTGACACAAACCGGTGCGCCTGGCACCTACTATCATACCCTGTCCAAAGGCACGTCTTTTATCTTGCCTATTCACCCTCAATGGCACACATACACAAGCCATGTCTCAATCGTCTCATAAATCCTTCTTTAACCGGTCTCCTCCCATTCATCTACACTGATTGAAGTGGATTTAACAAATGACATCAATAAGGGACTATAGCTTTCACCTGGTCAGTGTTCATAACGTTTTGTATACTGTGTATATTTTCCACATTATTAGGTTGGAACAATACTGTGAAATTATGAAAATTATAATGCCCTCTTAGTTTAATAAGAGCTGTTTGAAAATACTGAAATGTCAGCCTGTTTTGGTGGGATGGAGTTTTGGCATGCCTTGTGACATCACCAGACAGTCATCTAGTTAATAGACCAATAAGAGAGTTCCAAACCGCTCTGCCAATAACAGCTTGTTTTCAGTTTTCCCCTCCCCACTCAGACCACTCCCAGACAGTCCTAGAACAATTCTTGCTTGAGAAATTGCTCTTTGCTAAGAAGCTATTTTTGTTTATTTTTGACCATTTTAATGGAATACAATGACAGTAAGGTACTTAATTGTTATCCAGAAATTATTTGATATTGAGATAAAAACTGCTGCATTGGACTTTTAACCAATCAAGCAAACATAACAAGGCCACATAAAGTCCTTATGGAACACAAAGCAGGGAATGAGGGAAAACAACTTATGGCCGACAAAACAGGAGTGGACACATCCTATGTTAGGCCTACGTTTTTCATGGTATAAGTGGTTCACAATCACTAGCCATGATGGATGACTCACGCTGAACAACCTGTCGCATAAAAGATACAGCTACACTGAATGGTCACCATATTAGTCATCAGTGAGGATGAGTCATACACGCTACATACTGTTAATTATTGGACATTTGATCAAGACCAATTTAGATACAACTAACTTTACATACAACTGATTAAATGGGAATAATTGTTATAGGCTACACAATTTATTTTTAATATACACCAAAGTCATTTTAATATAAATGTGTCTTCCATTAACCGGCCTAGCTATATTTGATAAATGTTATGAACAGAACTTTGGGATTTAATTCTGTAATAAAAGAGCTTAAACTTATGAACATTCATAAATTAAACAAATTACGGGAATAGCTAGACTATGATAACACCTGGCTGAGATTGAGGATGATGTCACCAAAATAACATACACAAGCAGGGTTGTTAGAGGTTAAACGCTGGTGTGTAAAAGTAAAGTGGAGAGCACGTTGCATCACAGCATGAGGAGGCAGACTCACTTGTTTCAGTGAGACACTGCGGATGCATCATTTACATGCTGCTGACCACAGATCTGTGACACTGCTTCCTACCTCCTACATTTTACTGAGGAGGCAATTCCCAGAAATGTGAACTGTGTGGTGGTGGATTTGATATATCAATTTGCCAACTCAAACATCACCCCCCCCACAGACAAAATAGAACAAGCAACTAATTGTTTAATGTAGAAGCTTTTAAGTGACAATGCTCACATTTTTAACAACATATTTGCGTATCATAAAAGGGGGGGGGGGGGGGGGATATGTAAGATTAATGGACCTATTTATTAATGTGGATAGCAGAATGCAATATTTAGGAAATTTGAGTCACAGCTCAGATAACAAGGCAGGGTGAGGGGACAGTGATAAATGGTACTGCTTCTCTGACGGAGATCTGGCCCGGCAATAAATGGCAGCCAAGTTCTTTCAATCACATATTTTTGGCTTGTAGGATTAATACATGCATGAGGTGCTATTTCTGGTGGAGACCGCGCCGTATTAGGGTCGCTTGGCTGCTGCCTCTCTCTTTATAGCACTGCTACTGTTCTCGCTGACGGGGCAGGGGCGTTTACGCTTGCCTTGCCTACCTTCTTTTCCCTGCAGTGAATTTGCATTTTCATGAATGAGGTTTGAGCAGCCTGGGTTGGGAGGGCTGGATGCTGGATTGACTGAGTACAAGATATGGAGGAAAGGGGGAGGGGGGCAAGGAGGTAGAGTGTGATCGAGCAGGAATAAGTAAGACTGGTACAGAACAAGGTTGGAGGAGAGAGAGAAGAGTGATTGAAATTGTGTGGGCCATGCTGTGCTGAGGGGAGATAAAGGGATGGGTACAAGGCATTGGACTGGCGGGGTGTAGAACCCTATTGAGAGGGTCATGTGTGATGACCTGCCCTCCCATCTACTTACAGATGGTGCGGTAATAAAGAGGTTGGAAGAGGGAGGATCTCCATACTCAATCATGATCAAGCTCTGATGCTAGTTACGCCAACACAGAATAAATCAAAGATTTCACACTAACAGGTAACATGACTTGGACAAGATCTTATTTCATATCAAAAGCTTAAATCATAGTCCAGACACTGAGACTCGATATTCCAGCGCAGGGGCGCAACTTTCACGGGGGACGGGGTTTTGTCCCCCCCCCCCAGTTTTATCATTGGAATGTGATACAAAACGAGGCAACGATGTGCTTTAGGACCACGCGGACGCCTCCGAGCGGTCGGGTAGGCTGATGCCCCCCCCCACCCCCCACTTCTAAAACCAAAGTTGCGCCCCTGGTCCCGGTCCCTGTCCTCTATTCATTTGAAAGTGTTGACAGTTGGAGAAATTGCTTGAGCTGCGCTCAGAATGAGAAAAGTATGAAAGCCAACGGTCCAATATTCTAGAACACTGTAGTGCGGATGTGTACAGGTTTTGGACTATGATAAACCCTTAAGTCAAGGACATTCATGTAATTCACAATCACAAAAAGCAATTCTGAACTAGATAAGAAAGACGTGCAAAAAGTAGGGCTGTGACGGTCATAGAATTTTGGATGATGGTTATTGGTCAGCCAAATGACCGGTCACCATTATTACTGCTCAAATAGCAAAATAAAATATGCACATTGCTCTGCTCCTGACTGCATGTGCTGCTGCTGCAGGGAGGGGCTGTAGCCTAGGCAACCGAGTACATGTTTGCTACAACACCTTGCTTGTTTCAGCAAGGAGCAACAAAGTTTCATCACATTATTAAGAGTCCATGTTACCGCAGAAACAGACTCAACCGCACAAATGCCCGGCCACCCAGTCTTCAGTCATCCGCCCAAATTTTTTTTACGTTTTAAATGGTTATGAAGGTTATTAGTAAAAAGTGTTTTTAAAGCCATTTCCGTTGTTGCACTGTGGTCGTCTGGTGTTGTTTTCTTTCAAATGTAGCCGACGTTTCCCACAATGTGTTTCAATCAAATGTAGACCACCTGTTCAGCAGAAAATATCATTACAGCCAATTTGGACGGCCATATTTCACATACTTCCTTATTGTATTTCCCAAAGGTTTTCCCAGTCCTTTTCTTTCTCTAAAAGGGGTCTTGAGTGTTATTTCATTTCAATAAAATATATTTAGTTCCAGACCAGGAAGTCTGCAGTGCTGCACAACTGGAAATCAAATTCTATTTAATTTCGGAATACTTTTGTAGTTTATTCTGTAACAGTTTGCCTATTTTTCCTAGTTTAAGAATCAGTTGAAGTGCCAATTGATATCCCATCATCTCTTGAGGATGGCAGAAGGGAAATTAAGTTGTTACACTAAACACAAGTGATCAGTGGGAATAAAACAAAAAACACATTGTTAATTCACAGATCAATATTACTCATGGCCTCTCACTTCCGTTTGACCATTACAGTGGGGATGTTTAATATTGTCAGTTCATTATTTTAACCATTCCAGTCTTTGTTAACATCAAGTTTATACTAGTGAATCCTGAAACAAGTTTTATCACAACTGTGAAATTGCTGATGAACACTTAACAGCTGAAACAGAGCTTTTACCACAGGAGTGATGACTTTGATGGACATGTTTGATCCCCTCCGACAGTCACTATGAAGGATTCCATGTGGCAAGCTGTTAGATTAATGACCAGGTTAGCAGGCCTGTTGGAGAGTAAAGACAGGTTTACCTTTCCATGATGGATTGGGTTGAAGGCGCAGCGAGACTCTCCTCTTATGTTTCTCAGCACCTGAGTGACAGACAACAGTATGTTCAACAACACAGCCTCCTTCATGACTACCATGCCACCCCCCAGTTATCAGCACAACACACAGCATGACTAGCGTCACAGCTCAGCCTGCACAGTTATCAATAGAACAGACACAATCGTGCCTCAGCATTTGGCTGTGGCAAATGTGAATAGTCATCATGAGCTGTGCAGCAACGTCTGCTGCTGTACACTTGCCTGGTTAAAGAATGGGTAGCCCTTTACACTTGTACCCGTATATGGGTTGAAAATGGCAGATTTGAACATTGATAAGCACCTAAATTGGAACGCAGTGGCTGTACAGTAACATGCTATACATGACTTCAGATCTCAGGGTCTGAGCTTCACAGCGCTGTATGTGTTTTGACTGACAGCTGTTCTGAACACCGCACACGACAAGAAGATGCCCCCATCCCTCCCGCTAATTGAGCAACTTTAGAAAACATGTCTGAGTGATTGAAATGCTGTAAAGTACGAGGACTCTATGTATTTTGAAAGATGAGACGATAAAGGATTATAATACATATCGCTTTGTTTGACTATGTTTGATGTACAGTTACAAGATAACATGGCGTTATACCCTGGGTTGTCCTGAACAGAATGAGCCTATTTGTTGTATTGTGAAGAAAACTTGCGGCGGACCACGCATCTGAATGCACTCGTGCATCCATTCCATGCGCACCAAAATTACAATCTGTTTCTCTGAATTGCCTTGTGAAAGCCTAACACTAAGATTGTATTTTATAATTTTGCTAGTCATTTTGCCCACTTGACCCAGATTGTGATTTATAAAATTGACAGTGTTTGGATTGCGTAAACAACAGTAATTGTGTAAAGGCAAGGATGCAGGGCTATATTCCAAATAAAACAACTACCAGTGTGCTTGCTCTAATTCCTAAACGGCACAGCTAGGAGAGCAAAAAAAAAAGCACCTTATAGTTGAGGACTTCTGAGTCATAAAACTGCATTGAAATTACTTTGGAACTGTGCACACTTGAGGTGTGGCTACTTTGAAACATCATTTAGACCTCTCACTCAAAAACTTGAAATGTTTTTGTCTTATGTTGCACCTACCTCAAATTTCCAAATAATATTCTTATCATGTTACTGCAGAGAGTATTTTCAGATTTGGTTAAAAAACTAAAGCGGTGAAAATGACAGTAAATGTAAAATGCACATAAAATCAACAGTGTAATGTTTGGATTCAGTCTTGTGTCAGCTGAACTGTTGGCCTCACCTTTAGTCTAATCATTTTCCCATAATTTCCAAACTGTTCCCTTTTAATTTCTACCATGGTTATGCATTTCCATATTTCTTCTGTGAGAAACATTTCAATTTAGCCCTATCCAATTCCCACAAGGGTAAGGGTTAAAGGTCCAATGCATCCATTTTAATCTAAATATGAAATCATTTCAGGGTAACAATTAAGTTCCTTACTGTGATTATTTTTGACCATTTTAATTGAAAACAAACAAAAATTGCTTTTTAGCAAAGAGCAATTTCTCAAGCAAGAAGTTTGCTAGTGGACTGTCTGGGAGTGGTCGAATGAGGTTATTGGCAGAGAAAACTAGCTGTTATTAGCAGAGAGGTTTGGAACGGTTTCTTATTAACTAATTAACCATTTGGTGATGTCACCAGGCAGGCCAAAATGCCATCAAAACAGGCAGACATTTCTGGTGGTATTTTCTTAAACTAAAAGGGCATTATCATAATTTTCACAATTTCATCGTATCATTCCAACCTCAGTGTAAAAATATATATAAAATGGAGGAAAATCACATTTTCGACTGCACTGGGCCTTTAAATAAATGTAGCGTTAAATAAATAATAACAGTAGTCTTCAGGATTGTCATTGCAAGGTGAAAACGAATAGAATAGAACAAACAGACGGGACCTACTGAGATCTGGTATCATACGTTTGTGCTCATGGCTTGTGAAAGCAGGGTCAAATTACAGGGTATCACTCAACTACAAGCACAAGTGGACAAGGCCAAAAATACTAAATAAAAGACACAGGGAAACAAGCATGTGACGGGTGCAGGGGGACAGGTGCGGGGTGCACCTGCTGACATATGATGGACAGCAACATAGTAATTAAGTATTGCTGGCCAGCTTTGGTTCACGCTCCATTGTCTCCTAGGGGCTGAATGTCATGAAAGGAGGCCTGATGGCACACTGGTGCTGGGTTATAAAGGGTGTGATAGGACCTGGAGAATGGTGGCTCCCATGTGTGTAGGCTCCCATGATCAACAGTAAATAGAGCCCAATAGCCCAAGGCCACCAGATATTGCTGTATGGCCACTGGTGGCCTGAAAATAAAGCACTACAACAGATGATTAAACAGTCGACCAGGGGGGTAATACTACAAAGCAAGATCTATGGCCAGCTAACTTGCAAAAATATTCTGAATTAACTTTAGATTTTCTAGAAAGATGAGCATGAAATGGGCACAGTCTAATTAACTCAACAACCAAAAACCCATATCTAACTTTAGCTTTCTTAATGAACCCGAAAATCAATAGTTATTTCTGGTTGTTTATCAAAGTTAGCTGGCTAACTCATTGATCCTGCTTTGTAGTATACCCCATCAGGTGGAAAGGACATGTCATCATTGCCACTGGGAGTTCAAGCAAATTGGCCAAACAATTCTGCGGTGCACACACACTCAAATATTTTGGGGTTTTTAAGACAACATAAGGTGTGAAGTCATGACTTACTACTGCAGGGACTGTTTTGATGGGGACAGATGAGGTGTGAGAATGACAGGATGGGTGCGAGCTCTGGCCTAAGCCTAGAACCTTCAGCCTGGGTCTCCTCATCCTTCTGCTCCCCTGCCTTCTCCTGATCGGCCCACACCACACCCCTCTCCCTGAGGACCAGGTGCTCCAGGTCCTGGTTCTCAGCCTCGTCGGCAGCTGTGACCAGGCCCGACCCCCTCAGCGTCCAGTACTGTCTGCTGTAGGCTGGCAGCAGCATGTGCACCATTCTGAATGGAAGAAAGCATGAAGCTCAGGCTTAAATGACATTCTGTTGAGTCAGTATCACAATTTATAGTGTAAAGGTGCCAAAGTGAATTATGTTCCATATGTATGCAAAACCTAGTACAGTATGATTCATATGACTAATACTCTCTATTCACTAATTCATATGAGTAAGCGACAACAACACTGTACATTCTCTGGAGGTAATGTATGACACAGGTATGGACGGCGCACAGCCATTCATACTCACATAGTACAGTGTGAGTCACATGACTGATACTCAATTATTCATAAATATTATTTCATATCATTCCCATCTTAATATGCCTGTCTGTCTACCTGCCCATATCTGCCCATTCGTATAGGATTGAGGCCGGAAGATTCCTTCTAAAACATGTAGCAATATCTGTACAACAGATGTTGTGGAGTACGGGCTCAGATTGACTTAAGTCTACTTTATTGGTCTGAAAGGTCTGACAAACCCCAACGCCATCTTATGTTAATATCACTGCATTTCCACTCTCTGTCTTCAGTGGATACACGTGGATGATTCAACTCTGACATGCAATGCCAGGCATTTGTTCCAGCCCTGCTGTAGCATACCAGAATCTTGCAATCAGCTGCTCAACAGGATCTTTTTGAGCAGGGCTGGAACAAAAGCCTGCCTACCCAGCAGCTCTCCAGCTGGAGCATTGGCTTGGCCACATGTTGTATACAGTAAGTGAGGTATTTTTCTACCGTGGTATCACTGGGGTACCGAGTATCAAATAATACAATTAATATTGGTATCGAAGTCCAAATTCTGGTATGGTGACAACATTACGTGTTTAACCCTGTAATAGGAAAAATGACCTACTTTTTAGTCTGTTTGTTCTCCTGGTCCTGGAGACTGATGAGGTGGGTCATTTGCTCAATGTGCTGCTTGAGGTCCTCTACCTGTAGCTGGAGCCTGTGGCAGCGAAGGTCCTTCTGGAGTACCTGAGGGGGAAAGGGGAAAGTGGAAGAGCTGGTGAAATGACCACGAGGGAACATATTGAGTAACCCTGACCACAGCTAGAGAACAAGCTGGCAGGGAGTCATCAGTGACGCACAAGACAATGAGTCTTGAGGAGTTTATTTTGTGCCATGCGTCATCTCTGAGAACCTGTCTTCTGGGTAAAAAAGAAAAGCTGTCATCCACCTCTGACGTAAAAGACTATACGAAACGACAGCAGAGAGAACATTTGACAAGCGGATGAATCATTGTTCTGTGCCACTTCCTAGAAGAGGGATGAGAAAAGAAAAAAAACATCTACATGGTTTTAGGTAACTGGCTGTGTGAGGGATGCGTAAAGACCATTGATCCATTCACCTCAGTCATCCACCAGTGAACAAGAGCAATAAAATAAGCACAGTTCTAATTACCAGGAGAACAGATGGAAGAAAACAAACTGTCACAACAACAGTTGGGACATAATTGCAAGAACAAACACCCCCCACACAAAGAAAGGTAGCATTGAGCTAACTTCCTGTGACGCGTTCCATCCCTTTAAAAATTTACTCTGGGAGATGGAAAATGACATATTTAAAGGGATAGTTCACCTTAACCGTAAATAGGACAATTTCTATGTATAATTAGCAAGTCGTTTATTATATGACTCCGATCCAGCGTGTCAGCAACCAAAAAGATGGCTTAGTTTAGGTAGCTTACAATTAGCAGCATTGTCAATAAATATTCCCAATCCCTTCAGGATTTTGCGAGGATTTTCTGTGATATTTGTGGGCAACAATGCGCTGACGAGGGAAAAAGTGTGTTGACGTGTGGCTTGGTTGAAACATATTATGCTATAAATGTGCAACGATTGGTTGAAATTGCAAGCCCTCTTTTTGTACTGCGGTGACAGGTCTGTTTTATGCGTTAATAATGTGACGATTTTACTGTTTTATGTGGAAATAGTGCGGTGATTGGTCAAATTTGCAAACCCTCGCACAATATGCAGGGTTGTTGATTTTGCTAAAAAAATTGAGATCGCAGAATCAAGGAAATCCTGGAGGGAGTCTTCCTCTACATCTCCACCTACCACTACATGAACAAAATATCCCATATACCACACCACCCCAACCCCTGGGTCAAGCGCTACCATATCTCCTGATCCCTCACCTCTGGTGGCTGGGAGTCCTGTCCCAGCAGCTTCATGTCATTCTCCATGCGGTGCAGCCAGCCGTCGTTCTCAAGGAAGCGCAGCTCAGCCTCCTCCAGCCTCTTGCGGATGTGCTGCTGCTGTGTGAGGAGGGAGGCCAGCTTGCGCTCGTGCTTGCAGGTGGCCTATTCAACAACAACAGAGCCTGTCAGATGGGGATATGACAAAGGAGTGTATGCGCTTTAAACATCCATCTATCGCTGATACATCGTAAAAGACAAGCTCCTTCTGGAACCATTTTCTGGCTAAAATGACAGTGATAACATTTGATAAGGAGGGAGGGAGTCTTCTAAGTGAGGTGATATAAAGCAGGTCCTTTTTCAGACCTTCTCAGTCTTGTCTTTGGCACCGAAGAGCTGGGCCTGCTGGTTCCACTCCTCGCTGTGGCGCTGACGTAACTCATTCTCCTTCAGCTGCCGCTCCAGAACAAGGTGCTCCCTCCTGATCTGAGTACGGCTGGAGAAAATGCTCTGCAGGGACTCTGACACCCTGTCCAGAAAAAAGGGGCAACCAGCCAGTTATCGTTAAATGGAGTCTTTGCTTAATAAAATACTGTTTTTAGTGTTTGCCTTTCCTCAATAAAAATCCTATGTCATGTTATTGTACTACTCAACAGGTTGAACGGTGTTCAAATCAGGCTGCTGCCCTGGATCGCCCTCAGCAGCTTTTACCCAATAAGGCAGAGGCCTTGCAACAATGTCTCATTCTGGTAAAGGAAGAGGGGTATGCAGGTAAATAAATAAATAGACAGACAGTGGAGAGCTGCCGCTGAGATGTGACTGCACTCTCCAATGTAACCCCTGTGACGTAGGAGCCGCCGTGGCCTTGCCAGACTGATGAATTTTTAATAGTGTGAGAAGCGTGCTGCCTCTCTTCAGAGCCTCACATTGTGCGAGTTGTGAATTCTGATGCCGGTGAATGAAACGCGTGGGAATGATACTCATTCAGCTCCCCCCCCCCCCCCTCCCTTTTTAAACAGATGCCACTGCAGCCCTTGGAGGGGAGTGAAGGAAGGACGTTTTTTGCTTTCTGGGGTGTCTAATATAGATATGTGTAAATGTTTTTGTTGTTGTTTTTTTTTACGTGGCTCACAGCTGCCCCTATCAAAAATGCAGAGCAAACTCTCCACCCACCAGGTCCTTGGGCTTTGTACTTTTCCTCGTCATTATAAATTATCTATGGATTTCAATTAAAAGTGTACAAGTTTAAAGGACAACACTCAAGTGTGGTTGCATATTATGCATAACAGAACTTATATTACTGTATAAATACATGTTTTGCCTTTGTTTGTTGCATGCACACTGGCACAAGAAATAAGTGCTTACTTGTGAATCTCTGTTTGGTTCTGAATGGAGATGGTATTAGGGCCTCCAGGAACAAGAGGGTCCATCTTCCTCTCCTCATACTCTTTCAACTTCTTCTTCAACTGAACGATCTGAAACGGCATAAACCGTTGATAAAATGGTCAGGTAGAAACAATCACCTATTTCAAGACAAAGTATCTGTCTTTTATCTGAGGAGGAAGGCCAAAAAAAAAAAAAAAAAGAGGACAGTGAAATGTATATGCACACATTTTCTGACCCTAAGGGCCTCCAGTCAGTGTAGTAGAGATGGGTGCTTCGTCTTCCATTACCTCTTCTCGCTGCCTCTCACATATCACTGCATACTGGCCGATGTGACTGTCCAAGCTGACAACATTCCTCTTGAGCTAAAGGACAGGTGGATGCATGTAAAGATGTAAGGAGGGAGAAAGACATTACAAACAGAGAAATATTTTAAGAAATGCCATGTAGTACAAGTTCCACTATCAAAACTACCTCTCTGAACTCATGTTTGGCTTTTAAAAAACACAGAGCTTATTACAGATGAAGGTACACTAAGGGGAGCACAGCCAAAGAGGCCTAAGTAAATCCTAGAACATTGTTGGGATGGGTGAGTAGTTTACTGACCGATGATTTGATCTCTTTGGCCCTGTTGGCGTATTTCAGTGTGTTGTGGGTGTCGTCATACGATTTGGAGGAGGGGCTAATGTTGGCGATCATGACCGTCCTGCAGTTCCCGCCCAGAGAATCTTTAAGGAGTCGTGTTAGCTTGCTGTCCCTGTATGGTATGTGGGCTTTCTTACTCTGCTAAAATAAATAAAGCAAAAGCAACATTAGCCTGCGAAAAGAGTAAAAGCGGAAAACAGGAAAAGGTTAGACCTACACATTCAGGTTTGGGGTGGGGAAAGGTCTGAAAAACCTCACTGAACATAAAATGCTTTTTTATTTATACCAATTCATTCCAACAGTCATATGACCCCTTAGCATACAGTAAATGCCCAGTGACAATGGGACAACACACTAATAAGGCTGTCTAGTGGGCCGTTTTAGAATAGTCATATACACTGAATGTACAAAATATTAAGAACACCTGCTCTTTCCATGACAGACTGACCAGGTGAAAGCTATGATCCCTTATTGATGTCACTTGTTAAATCCACTTCAATCAGTGTATATGAAGGAGAGGAGACAGGTTAAATAATTATTTTTAAGCTGAGACAATTGAGACATGGATTGTGTATGTGTGCCATTCAGAGGGTGAATTGGCAAGACAAAATATTTAGGTGCCTTTGAACGAGGTATGATAGTAGGTGCCAGACGCACCAGTTTGTGTCAAGAACTGCCACACTGCTGGGTTTTACATGCTCAACAGTTTCCCATGTGTATCCAGAATGGTCCACCAGCCAACTGTGGGAAGTATTGGAGTCAACATGAGCCAGCATCCCTGGGGAACGCTTTCGACACATTGTAGAGTCCATGCCCCAAGGAATTGAGGCTGTTCTGAAGGCAAAAAAAATTGCAACTCAATTTTAGGAAGGTGTTCTTAATGTTTTGTATATAGACTTTTTTTTTTTTTTTTTACTTTGGCAGACTAACTATTTGTTTCCATAAACAGGTTTCTGGCAGACAGATACCTTTAATTTCTATAGAATATGAAAACTCCCAATCACATTATCTTCTGCTGGTGTGAATGTGCTAGGTCTGAATTCAGCCTGGCTTCACTAATGGCACAGATGCATCTTGAGTACATTACATCTGTTCAGGTGAGTCACAGTCTCATGGAGATTCAAATGGCAGGAATTACCAGGAACTTGCAGAGGAAAAGTGATCTGCAATGAGCTGGGGGCTGCCCAGCTGTTCTCCCTGGCCAAACCCTACATCTGGAATCAGGAAACCCTTATATTTCCAGCCGATCCTATGGGAGCTCAAAGTTTGCAGCTAAAAGGAGGTTGTCCCAATTAAGCAGAGCGAGTCTTTCGTCAGAGCAGGATTTACAATGTACAGAGAAACAGCCTGAGAGAGAGGAAATGGGCCAGTGGAGAAAACCACAAAGGCTAAATGTGCAACTGCAATTCATGGCCATGGGACCAGTCCTATCATTCCCTAAAGCGAACAACGGTGCCATGAAAAATAAAAAAACATTTAGGAACAGCGGTGGCACGTTTGTGCAGCATTTCCTAAATGCAAGTGGCCTGCTTGTGGACTCACCAGGGACAGTGGTAAACCGAGACGATTCAGTGACAACTGGTATGAAATATTACCCAAATACTTGGCTAGCTAACAGACCAAGCAAGACTCCTTGAGTCACAGGGAGCTGCTCACTACGTTTCAGTGCGTCCCTCTGGACCTCGAAGACCGAATGCGGCCCCCGGAGCAAAATGAGTTTGACACCCCTGTCTTAGAGTTCAAAATCAAATCAAATCAAATTTTATTGGTCACATGCGCCGAATACAACAGGTGCAGACATTACAGTGAAATGCTTACTTACAGCCCTTAACCAACAGTGCATTTATTTTAAACAAAAAAGTAAGAATAAAACAACAACAAAAAAGTGTTGAGAAAAAAAAAGAGCAGAAGTAAAAAATAAAGTGACAGTAGGGAGGCTATATATACAATAGAATAAAGTGACAGTAGGGAGGCTATATATACAGGGGGGTACCGTTGCATAGTCAATGTGCGGGGGCACCGGCCAGTTGAGGCAGTTGAGGCAATATGTACATGTGGGTAGAGTTAAAGTGACTATGCATAAATACTTAACAGAGTAGCAGCAGCGTAAAAAGGATGGGGTGGGGGGGCAGTGCAAATAGTCCGGGTAGCCATGATTAGCTGTTCAGGAGTCTTATGGCTTGGGGGTAGAAGCTGTTGAGAAGTCTTTTGGACCTAGACTTGGCACTCCGGTACCGCTTGCCGTGCGGTAGCAGAGAGAACAGTCTATGACTAGGGTGACTGGAGTCTTTGACAATTTTGAGGGCCTTCCTCTGACACCGCCTGGTATAGAGGTCCTGGATGGCAGGGAGCTTTGCCCCAGTGATGTACTGGGCCGTACGCACTACCCTCTGTAGTGCCTTGCGGTCAGAGGCCAAGCAGTTGCCATACCAGGCGGTGATGCAACCAGTCAGGATGCTCTCGATGGTGCAGCTGTAGAATTTTTTGAGGATCTGAGGACCCATGCCAAATCTTTTTAGTCTCCTGAGGGGGAATAGGCTTTGTCGTGCCCTCTTCACGACTGTCTTGGTGTGTTTGGACCATGATAGTTCGTTGGTGATGTGGACACCAAGGAACTTGAAGCTCTCAACCTGTTCCACTACAGCCCCGTCGATGAGAATGGGGGCGTGCTCAGTCCTCTTTTTTTTCCTGTAGTCCACAATCATCTCCTTTGTCTTGGTCACGTTGAGGGAGAGGTTGTTGTCCTGGCACCACACGGCCAGATCTCTGACCTCCTCCCTATAGGCTGTCTCATCGTTGTCGGTGATCAGGCCTACCACTGTTGTGTCGTCGGCAAACTTAATGATGGTGTTGGAGTCGTGCCTGGCCATGCAGTCATGGGTGAACAGAGAGTACAGGAGGGGACTGAGCACGCACCCCTGAGGGGCCCCCGTGTTGAGGATCAGTGTGGCAGATGTGTTGTTACCTACCCTTACCACCTGGGGGCGGCCCGTCAGGAAGTCCAGGATCCAGTTGCAGAGGGAGGTGTTTAGTCCCAGGATCCTTAGCTTAGTGATGAGCTTTGAGGGCACTATGGTGTTGAATGCTGAGCTGTAGTCAATGAATAGCATTCTCACGTAGGTGTTCCTCTTGTCCAGGTGGGAAAGGGCAGTGTGGAGTGCGATAGAGATTGCATCATCTGTGGATCTGTTGGGGCGGTATGCAAATTGGAGTGGGTCTAGGGTTTCTGGGATTATGCTGTTGATGTGAGCCATGACCAGTCTTTCAAAGCACTTCATGGCTACAGACGTCAGTGCCACGGGTCGGTAGTCATTTAGGCAGGTTATCTTAGAGTTCTTGGGCACGGGGACTATGGTGGTCTGCTTGAAACATGTTGGTATTACAGACTCAGTCAGGGACATGTTGAAAATGTCAGTGAAGACACTTGCCAGTTGGTCAGCACATGCTCGGAGTACACGTCCTGGTAATCCGTCTGGCCCTGCGGCCTTGTGAATGTTGACCTGCTTAAAAGTCTTACTCACATCGGCTACGGAGAGCGTGATCACATAGTCGTCCGGAACAGCTGGTGCTCTCATGCATGCTTCAGTGTTGCTTGCCTCGAAGCGAGCATAGAAGTGGTTTAGCTCGTCTGGTAGGCTTGTGTCACTGGGCAGCTCGCGGCTGTGCTTCCCCTTCCCTTTGTAGTCTGTAATAGTTTTCAAGCCCTGCCACATCCGACGAGCGTCAGAGCCAGTGTAGTATGATTCAATCTTAGACCTGTATTGACTCTTTGCCTGTTTGATGGTTCGTCGGAGGTCATAGCGGGATTTCTTATAAGCGTCCGGGTTAGAGTCCCGTTCCTTGAAAGCGGCAGCTCTACCCTTTAGCTCAGTGCGGATGTTTCCTGTAATCCATGGCTTCTGGTTGGGGTATGTACGTACGGTCACTGTGGGGACGACATCATCGATGCACTTATTGATGAAGCCAGTGACTGATGTGGTGTACTCCTCAATGCTGTCTGAAGAATCCCTGAACATGTTCCAGTCTGTGCTAGCAAAACAGTCCTGTAGCTTAGCATCTGCGTCATCTGACCACTTTTTTATTAGCCGAGTCACTGGTGCTTCCTGCTTCAGTTTTTGCTTATAAGCAGGAATCAGGAGGATAGAGTTATGGTCAGATTTGCCAAATGGAGGGCGAGGGAGAGCTTTGTATGCGTCTCTGTGTGTGGAGTAAAGGTGGTCTAGAGTTTTTTCCCCTCTGGTTGCACATTTAACATGCTGGTAGAAATGA
Source organism: Coregonus lavaretus (assembly GCF_964263955.1). Classification (NCBI taxonomy): domain Eukaryota; kingdom Metazoa; phylum Chordata; class Actinopteri; order Salmoniformes; family Salmonidae; genus Coregonus; species Coregonus lavaretus. Next base: position 12,090,190 of record NC_139991.1, on the reverse strand, counting down.
GGTAGAACGGATTTAAGTTTCCCTGCATTAAAGTCCCCTGCTACTAGGAGCGCTGCATCTGGATGAGCGTTTTCCTGTTGATTAATGGCCTTGTACAACTCATTCAGTGCAATCTTAATGCCAGCATTGGTTTGTGGTGGTAAATAGACAGCTATGAAAAGTATAGATGAAAACTCTCTTGGTAAATAGTGTGGTCTACAGCTTATCATAAGAGTTAAATCTAGACATAAGTTTGTGTATTCTCAGTAGTGAGGTAGCAGCACCCAGGCCTGTTCAACATTGCTTACGAGTCACACCGAAATGCCTGTGGGTGGTATTGTCAAAAGATCAACCACCTTTTTGAATTATATTGAATTCTGTGCGCGGCAACATTTTCTTTGAATAATTGAAGGTCCTATTCAATCAGAAACATGCATCAAGATGCTTTACACATACCTTAGGGTCAGCCAGAGCGTTGATGACATTTCCCAGGGCAAGGAGTGAACGGTTGATGTTAGCGCCTTCCCGTTGACGTGCTCCCTTTGCGTTAGTGGCACTTGCTCGCTCGGAGCCAGCGAGGTCAATCAGGCTCATTTTGGCCACACGGACATTTGGATTAAGGCTGGCCGTCCTGTCCTGTTGCTTCAAGTAAATCTAGGGGGACAAGAACACCAACAATTTCATCTTCACCTGTCCAGTAACTGCAGTGGGTAAACCCGCTTGCCGTCTGGTAAAATGAGGAAAGGTAGATGACTCCACTCCATTGAAACAGCCTACCTGAAATACAGCATGGGATCGTGACGAGGTGGCATTCATGTCGGTGGGGTGCTGCGTTCTATTCCGATTGCCATAATCCAAAGCTTCAAGGATGTGCACAGCAGACTTAGGCTACAGAAGAGGTCACATGGCTCCATTTAAACAAATAAAAGCAGTACACATACATAAAAAATATATGTAAATTCATTCAACTAAGGAGAAAACAACAACAAACACAGCTGACAGACAACAAATAACCTGTTTCTCACTAACCTGGTGCAGAGTAAGGCCTTGGACAACCACTCCTTTCGAGGGGTCCTCCCTCACTGCAAGAGGTCCCACATTAGCCAAGAGGTCCCGGATCTGCTCATTATAGACCTGCAAACCAGTTATGACAAAACGTGACTTCTTTCTAATGACAATTTAAAGACATTCAAATTCTGATTCATTAATAAAATGTTTCTTTAATTCCCAGGTATGGTGGAGGAATATTTTTCCTTGATTTCTGTGTACATTTATTAACTGAAAAAAATCAGACAGACAAAACCAAAGAGTCACCTCAAGATAAGAAAATGCTACATCGAATATTTTCTCTTCCTTGACTTGATCCATACGGTTGAAGAGCTCCGTCATGGTGCGATACATCACACCCGGGTCATTGTTTGAGCCCAACATGGTGTGTGTCTTGCCTGCTCCTGTTGCGCCATAAGCGAAGACTGCAACGTTTCAGAGAAGGATTAGTAATTAAACAATATCAAAACTTCCACTTCAAATTAAAATAAATCTGATTTTGGTAGGTTTAAATGTGAAACCAAATGTTTTGGAATTTAACTGGGGTATAAAGATGTAGGCTAGTGCAGCATACTAATTAACATTTCTAAAATGGGCCTCTATACTATGACATTAATTTAAATCAGGCTGTTTGCAACACTGTTTTCACGAAGTCTGTCTCAATGTGCACATAGCCATAGGCCTACTAATCAGATGGTGTATTCCTGTATAGATTAGTAGGCTTAGGCCCATTTTATTACCTGTACAGTTAAAGCCATTCAACACTCCATCAAGTATCCTTTTAGTGGTGTTCTCAAAAATATCCACCTGAGAAGAATCCTCCCCAAAAACATTGTCAAAGACAAATTTCAGGTCCTTATTGGCTCTCTTGTTGACATCTCTGTTTCGAACTCTTGGTCCCCCGAAAGATGTAATTTGCTGTTCCTTGGGGTCAAATATTAGCATGTGGTTGTCCACAACTTGGACCACATTCCTGAAGTTCTCGCACTTCTCATTGTCGTTTATTGGCCGCACACGAACAACCACTTTGACATGGCTGCACACGTCCATGACTCTTCTCCCTGTGTATTGATCTAGTTGAGAGATCACAAGGAAGAGGCTTTAGCTGACTAAACTCCAAGGTGAAGGATGTTTCTGATGAACTCCACCAACGGAGTGGAGCAGAGACCAGGCTTTGTGTAATAATAACATAGCTAGCTACTTGCATTCGACAACATTACATTTTAAGCAGTGAACATATACAAATATGTTGTTACATTCAGAACAGGGCGACTTGAATGTCTCGTGTAGTCGTCGCCCGTATTGCCTCGTCACTGGCTAACTACCATTAGCAGTCAACAAAGAGCCATATAAGCTCCCCTCTGAGCGAAAACAGCAAGTACTGCGAGTTTAAAATACATCGTAAACATTACTTCTGCTCAGGAGCAAAGTATAATACATCCACAGCTTACCTTTGACTATAATTGTTTCACATTTGCAATTGTGGCTCGCTAACTAGTACAGCCAAGGCTACTTTTTCTCCCAAGACCAGCGCGTCTTTTCAAAAACAAGCCCCCTCTTCCTTCGTAACAGCTGATTGGCTATGCACTGCGAGTGACGTCGATGAGGTTGGTGTTACAGTGCATGAGGAAGAAGTGGTTTAAAAACTCTGTTCGTATGCCAGCTATTATCTAGCAAATTTGGTTTGTATCATATAATTGAAACCGTTTTGGCACAGAGCTAACATTATTGCGTCAAGACCAATATCCTAAGTACAATTTGCATCGTCCAGTTGCAAGCTATTCAAGGTGTTGTAACACAAACTACTAACTAGCTACTACAGCTGAACGGAACGCACATGTCCGTACACTTTTCCCGATAGTTTTTTATGAAGATGCGCCTGAGAATAGCTAGCTAGTAGCTGTCTAATGCTAGTAGCTGCCAAGTTAGCTAAACAAAACTCTACTGTAAAAAGGTGCCCTGTAGCCCACTTTGATTTGGATCACTGTGTAGTTGGCTAAGTAGCTAACAATTTACTGTAGCTGGATAACTAAATAGAAATAACGGATCAATGGCTTATCTTTTATGTTAGCTACATATTGTAGCTATCTAATACCATTCTTTCTGTCATCCACAATTAGTGGCCGTTATTGCATTAGCTAGAACAGTATCTTATAAAGCTGCTGTGTGTTTGTCATGCCACTCTCATCATGTACTCTCATCATGTCCCCTTCCAATTCTCTTCAGACCAGACCATGGCATGCCAGCATGTGTCTGCTTGTATCACCTTGAGATCATCATGGAGAGTGGGTCTTGATGCTGCTTGTAGAGTCAGCCAGCCATGGAAGGGGAGTAGGTTGTCCTACTCGGGCTTTGCTCCCTTGGAGCCTGGTCACCAGGACAGACGTAAAGAGGACTCCACCATCTTGGCTGAACAGACACTGCACACACCTGTCATGCTTAAAGAAGTGCTCCGCTGCTTAGATATTCAACCTGGCCAGGTAAGTCTTGCTTCTCTAACACGCTGTGTGTGTGTGTGTCGACCCACCTTTTCTTAGTGAGCCCTTGATGGTTAAAAATTCAATGGAACAGCAGGGAAGGTTTGTTATGCATTTTGCCAGTTTTTACCCCTATGATGAGTCATAGGGAAATCTGCATTCTTTGAAAGGTTGTTTGTGGCCAAACTTCACTTTTCAGTTCATAAGATGGGCTACTTCTCTTGAGAGGGCACATTAAGTCACCAGGATCCCACTACCTTGGCTTTCCCTTACATACTACCAGGACAGATGGGCATGAGTCAAAGGCCTTCTGTTTCTGGTGGGCAGTGCGGAGGGAGACTTGATGGGCCCCCTGGGTGGCCGAGAGATGCTGCACGGACAGGGCAGGTGGGGGCCATGGGTCAACAACTTAGTCAGGCATTGCGCCACCGTAAGGCTGTTGGCAGGACATAGAGTGCTGCCTGCAACACTTCTGCCTGAACTTTAGCGCCTCTTACTGTAACTCCTTCACTGTCCGCCCATTGACCAACTGTCCCAAGAAAGCTTGCCAAGAGCTTGCCATTTAAAACAAGTGTTAGATGGATTTTTTATGTAATTCTAGTCACTGCACAATGAGAGGCTCTATCTAGGGTGTAGCCTTATTGCACATACAGTACCAGTCAAAAGTTTGGACACACCTACTCATTCCAGGGTTTTTCTTTATTATTACTATTTTTGACATTGTAGAATAATAGTGAAGACATCAAAACTATGAAATAACACATATGGAATCATGTAGTAACCAAAAAAGTGTTAAACAAATCAACATATATTTTATGTTTGAGATTCTTCAAAGTAGCCACCCTTTGCCTTGATGACATCTTTGCACACTCTTGGCGTTCTCTTAACCAGCTTCACCTGTAATGCTTTTCCAACAGTCTTGAAGGAGTTCCCACATATGCTGAGCACTTGTTGGCTGCTTTGCCTTCACTCTGCAGTCCAACTCATCCCAAACCATCTCAATTGGGTTGAGGTCGGGTGATTGTGGAGGCCAGGTCATCTGATGCAGCACTCCATCACTCTCCTTCTTGGTCAAATAGCCCTTACGCAGCCTGCAGGTGTGTTGGTTCATTGTCCTGTTGAAAAACAAATGATAGTCCCATTAAGCCCAAACCAGATGGGATGGTGTATCACTGCAGAATGCTGTGGTAGCCATGCTGGTTAAGTGTGCCTTGAATTCTAAATAAATCACTGACAGTGTCACCAGCAAAGCACCATCACACCTCCTCCTCCATGCTTCACGGTGGGAACCACACATGCGGAGATCATCCATTCACCTACTCTGCGTCTCACAAATACACGGCGGTTGGAACCAAAAATCTCAAATTTGGACTCATCAGACCAAAGGACAGATTTCCACCGGTCTAATGTCCATTGCTCGTGTTTCTTGGCCCAAGCAAGTCTCTTCTTATTATTGGTGTCCTTTAGTAGTGGTTTCTTTGCAGCAATTCGACCATGAAGGCCTGATTCACGCAGTCTCTGAACAGTTGATGTTGAGATGTGTCTGTTATTTGAACTCTGTGAAGCAGTTATTTGGGCTGCAATTTCTGAGGCTGGTAGCTCTAATGAACTTATCCTCTGCAGCAGAGGTAACTCTGGTTCTTCCTTTCCTGTGGCGGTCCTCATGAGAGCCAGTTTCATCATAGCGCTTGATGGTTTTTGCAACTGCACTTGAAGAAACTTTCAAAGTTCTTGAAATGTTCTGGATTGACTGACCTTCATGTCTTAAAGTAATGATGGACTGTCGTTTCTCTTTGCTTATTTGAGCTGTTCTTGCCATAATATGGACTTGGTCTTTTACCAAATAGGGCTATCTTCTGTATACCAACCCTACCTTAAGACCCCTACAAATTAACTTTTAACAAGGCACACCTGTTAATTGTAATGCATTCCACGTGACTACATCATGAAGCTGGTTGAGAGAATGCCAAGAGTGTGCAAAGTTGTCATCAAGGCAAAGGGTGGCTACTTTGAAGAACCTCAAATATAAAATATTTTGATTTGTTTAACACTTTTTTGGTTACTACATGATTCCGTATGTGTTATTTCATAGTTGTTATGTCTTCACTATTATTCTATAATGTAGAAAATAGTAAAAATAAACAAAAACCCTTGAATAAGTAGGTGTGTCCAAACTTTTGACTGGTACTGTATATTACGGTATTGCTTTATATAATACCATAATATTGTAAATTGCTTCAACCCCAAATGCTGAAATAAAACATATTAAAAGCTGGAAGACCGGCAACGTAGCACAATAATTAAAAGCTTTAATACTTTACATTAAAGCTGGAATCTGCTGTTAAAACAATAATAAAATAACACCCCGCCACTGTTTTGGTAAAATGTTGAGGGCTGGGGCTGGAGAAATGTAACCACTCTCAATTTCATAGACAGAGCTATGGCTGGACTGACCATCCATGATGCAAAATTAGAGTTTTAACCATGTTTTTAGGCCATACAGTGTTTATAATGACATTATTTACAAGCAAGTTTAGGCAATATTTTGGGTTCTGATGGGGTACGACAGTTGAACTAAGCTCTTGAGGAATTTATAAGGTATATTCTTCAAGAATCATTCATTTAAAAGGCCAAAAGGGGATGTAGTAGTAACAGTAGTAGTCACAGTTGTGCTTACCTGTGTGTGATGCTGTAATTCCACTCGTAGCAACATTGTCAAACCAGCATTCCAGTATATACACAGTGGGGTACTCAGGCCCCTCACCCGTACTCAAATACACTAGCAGAATTTTTTGGGTACTGCACATCCATCTTACCTTTTCAACTTTCAGACTGAGACACTTGTGTTTGCAGGAAGTAGGCTAGTTGTGGAAACAGAAACTGCATAAACACTAAGCCTACTTTGGCATGTTTGATTGAATCCAGCTCTTACTGTAATTTCTCTTTGATGGAGATTTCAAATGCGTCATGTTCAGACAGCTCGCTGGAACATTGCAACGACAATGGCAACTGTTTATAAACTGTAATGTAAGGTTTCACAAACATGCTCTTAATAAATAAAATGTTTATTCATTCATGTGGTCTATTAGGCTATATGTAATAGCCTTTAAGTGCAGCCTTGGTCAAGGTATACATATAAATAAACAGCTACCAGCAATTTAGTTTTTGTGTTTCCATTTCCATGTAGTAATGACAGGACATGTAAACACTTAAGCGCTCTTACAATATAAATCCTTATGGTAGCGATTCCCCATGTGAAATCCCCCCACCATTTCTGTTCCTGAACCAGTCAGGCAATCAGGTGTCTGCACTCTGTTTCCATCAGCTGTCCTGTAGAGCAGCTAGGTAGTGTAATCACAGACCCTCTTTGTTTAAGTGGGGGTTTCACTGACAAGTCAATGACGGGGAGGAAACCCACCCTCCATGTTAGCCAAATACTCACTTAAATCACTGAACTGAGTCAGATTAATATTTTGAACTGCTATTGTAAAGCAATCAACCCTGCGTAGTTGCTCTTGTCAGGCTAAACAGAGTGTGTATGAATGGAGCACTTAGGGAGATGATGGGTATCTGAGAGCAAACGCTGCAATTACACCAAAGTGGGTAAATGGCAATGCAGCCTTTCAGCGGCCCGCTGCTTCCCACGCATGAAGTCCAGCGCAGATATCTACACAGGTGGACTAGTTACACTGTGATATTTCTCACACTGTCAGGGCTAGTAGTGCTGCACATGCACAGCCCTTAAAATAACAAGTGATTGTACTCCTTACAAAAATGACGATAAGGTTGTGGGCTTAGGTCTTAATTGTGCTGATCAGTCTAGAGATAGTTGATAAGTGTAGAGATGGACCTTGTAAAACCTTTTTATACTCCAGAAATGAGCTTTATCTCAAGCAGCCACAGAGTTGCTCTCCTGCTGGCCTTCCTGCCCTTCCCATCAACCATAAATTACCCAAACTAGATTGGCCTCATTAACCACCAAATTAGCTCTTAAAAGATTACAGTTTGTACAATTGAATATTTTTCTATTCACCTTGAACATGGATGTGCTTAGCGAGCCGGATAACCATTTTAACCTAATTGTCTTCACCATCTTGATGCAATTGTAGCATTTGGCTAATTGAATAATGGGCAGTGTGAGGCCTAAAGCGTGATTTATAATCCGTGATGTGGGAAGACGGCGGTCGAGGTAGGGGGCTTGGAGAAGGATATCCTTTCTCAGGGCAGAATCAGGCTTTTCCTGACCTGGAGGTTATTACTTTACTTAAGACAGGAGTAGCTGGAGGATAGGGTATTTTCTTTACATGCAGGGACAGGATTTCTGGCTGCTTATTGCTATGGAAATGACTCAAATAAATCCAATTGAATCAAAGGAAGAAGGTGTCAGAAGATGGGTAACACTAACAAAGTGCCACTAAGATTTTGAAATGGATGAATAGGATGGCCATATTTTAAAAGTCCACATGATGTACAAAAATGTACAGTATCCCCCTACTCTGTCACTCCTTTTGATACTTGCAAGTCATTAGTTTAACGACTGATCATAATACACTAGAGAAGGTAGTGTCAGTCAGCATCACCACATAATGTCAGGGCTGCCCCGTCAGCTAGGAACATACAGAGAATATATTTTTGTTCCTAGCCCATCAGTCATTAATCATAAATCACTGTGGTACACCCTGGCTGATGATACAATTAGGCTTTATTACTCAGGCTAAGTTAATAGCGTTGATGAAACCCCCTGCATCATCCCTGACACTCCCTTTGTTGTAACCTAATTATTTGAATGAAACAATGAAGAAAACTGTCTTGTACAAGTGTTCTCTGCAAGTGTAGAACATAGCTTTTATACAATGTTTAAAAAGAAAGAATACGATTTTACTTTTCTCAGCAAGTTGAACAAGTTATTCATCCATTCACGACCTCCCCAATCACTCTTAGGAAAATAGACATCTTTTCAAAATGTATGGACTAAAAGCCTGTCGCGCAGCCCCGGAACTCGATATTGTTGAGTGTTTTGTCTTTTTGTCAGGTCCACCCACGACCACTGCAATAGATTTTCTCCTCCAGCATCCCTCATTACCAGCCCACTGATAGTGGGTGATTGTTTCTCCTTTGCCCCTCCCCCTGCTTTCACACGCCCACTCACAGAGGACATCCCGGTGGCTCCACGGGCAGGAAGTTATTTCTTTGTTTTTATGCTGCCAGGAATCCCCGTCTCGTTGTTGTGGCCCTCGTCCCCTCCTCATGTCAGTGGTTGGCCCAGGCAGGTGGAATTGCGAGAGTGAGGACAAGGTGTGGGGAATCCTTTTCTCTGGTGCCAGGATTGGGGACCTCCGCCAGGGCAGATTAATGAGCCATCAACTGGGTGTCCAGGGAAATATCCACTATTGCTTTTGCAGGGAAAAACAAGGCGGCCACTGCAGTCTCACCACACTCCCCCTTGTGGAATTAAAATGGCCTCCCGTGTTACACCTTCTCCTTACCTAATTTTAAATACTTAACAAGGACAATGTCCTTTTACAAGAGTGATTTAGCTCCAATGAAATTTGTTAGCCAAATAATGAAATTACTTTTATATAATCAAAGCACCTTATACTTTCGGCTGTTTGAAAAACAGGGAGACAGGAAAGTGTATGTGCTGAACTGCAGAGATTCAACTTACTCAGCAGAAATAGTTACATAGGTACAAAATACATGTAAATCTATAGTTCAGTCTGTTCATAAAAAATATAATAAAAAGTGAACAAATGGATGACCTAAATGGCTGTTTTCCAGTTTGTTTTTGTGACTTCTGCAACTGTTTGTCTATGCATTTACGTAAAGAGCACCATTTACATCAAGGCCACATCTGCTAAATCGTTGCCTCCACTCCAAAAAAAAGGATACAAATATATTAAGGTTTTTAATTTGTAGATTTGTTTTGGGTGGGGGGGGGGGGTAAAACGTTTTCTGTGTAAACTTAAACGACTAAACCAACTACATACAGTGGGGAGAACAAGTATTTGATACACTGCCGATTTTGCAGGTTTTCCTACTTACAAAGCATGTAGAAGTCTGTAATTTTTTCATAGGTACACTTCAACTGTGAGAGACGGAATCTAAAACAAAAATCCAGAAAATCACATTGTATGATTTTTAAGTAATTAACTTGCATTTTATTGCATGACATAAGTATTTGATCACCTACCAACCAGTAAGAATTCCGGCTCTCACAGACCTGTTAGTTTTTCTTTAAGAAGCCCTCCTGTTCTCCACTCATTACCTGTAGTAACTGCACCTGTTTGAACTCGTTACCTGTATAAAAGACACCTGTCCACACACTCAATCAAACAGACTCCAACCTCTCCACAATGGCCAAGACCAGAGAGCTGTGTAAGGACATCAGGGATAAAATTGTAGACCTGCACAAGGCTGGGATGGGCTACAGGACAATAGGCAAGCAGCTTGATGAGAAGGCAACAACTGTTGGCGCAATTATTAGAAAATGGAAGTTCAAGATGACGGTCAATCACCCTCGGTCTGGGGCTCCATGCAAGATCTCACCTCGTGGGGCATCAATGATCATGAGGAAGGTGAGGGATCAGCCCAGAACTACACGGCAGGACCTGGTCAATGACCTGAAGAGAGCTGGGACCACAGTCTCAAAGAAAACCATTAGTAACACACTACGCCGTCATGGATTAAAATCCTGCAGCGCACGCAAGGTCCCCCTGCTCAAGCCAGTGCATGTCCAGGCCCGTCTGAAGTTTACCAATGACCATCTGGATGATCCAGAGGAGGAATGGGAGAAGGTCATGTGGTCTGATGAGACAGAAATAGAGCTTTTTGGTCTAAACTCCATTCGCCGTGTTTGGAGGAAGAAGAAGGATGAGTACAACCCCAAGAACACCATCCCAACCGTGAAGCATGGAGGTGGAAACATCATTCTTTGGGGATGCTTTTCTGCAAAGGGGACAGGACGACTGCACCGTATTGAGGGGAGGATGGATGGGGCCATGTATCGCGAGATCTTGGCCAACAACCACCTTCCCTCAGTAAGAGCATTGAATATGGGTCGTGGCTGGGTCTTCCAGCATGACATCGACCCGAAACACACAGCAGGGCAACTAAGGAGTGGCTCCGTAAGAAGCATCTCAAGGTCCTGGAGTGGCCTAGCCAGTCTCCAGACCTGAACCCAATAGAAAATCTTTGGCGGGAGCTGAAAGTCCGTATTGCCCAGCGACAGCCCCGAAACCTGAAGGATCTGGAGAAGGTCTGTATGGAGGAGTGGGCCAAAATCCCTGCTGCAGTGCGTGCAAACCTGGTCAAGACCTACAGGAAACGTATGATCTCTGTAATTGCAAACAAAGGTTTCTGTACCAAATATTTAAAAAAGTTCTGCTTTTCTGATGTATCAAATACTTATGTCATGCAATAAAATGCAAATTAATTACTTAAAAATCATACAATGTGATTTTCTGGATTTAGTTTCCGTCTCTCACAGTTGAAGTGTACCTATGATAAAAATTACAGACCTCTACATGCTTTGTAAGTAGGAAAACCTGCAAAATCGGCAGTGTATCAAATACTTGTTCTCCCCACTGTATATATATATTTTTTTGTATAAGATCATGATCAATCACTATATAAATACTAGACAGTCAGGGAGAATTAAAATATGGCATGGCATGGAGCCCCCATTGATTTTGTTATAATGTTTAAATCACTCAGATAGCATAAGAACACAGCATAAGCCATGGCAAAATGTGTAAAATTGCAGGAAATTTGCTTTAAAACTGTAAAATGTTATCTTCGCAGGAAGTTCTCGCCGCACCCACACTAACTTTGCCACCGCTGCTGAAAACAATCCTAGTGAAAAAACTGAAAACCATGCAAATGACTGTCTTCAAACCTACCATCTCGGATTGTTCTGAAATAATTTCCGTAGTTAGAACAGATAAGATTAGCATTCCTGCAACATTATTTTGTTGCAATATAATTTCATCTCTGATAAATGAAGCTAATTGATTGCACCCAAATTGGCAATTTTTTATTTATAGGATTCATATATCATTCAATAAATACCTAACATCTGATTTGGACCAAACTTTTTTCTAACAGTGAGTAGGACATGAGGAATCCAAATAAATTGTCAAAAGCCACCCACGGATCCCCCCCGCACCCTACGCCAATCCCACCCTATCAACGAGTATACACTATCTTTATTTACATTTACATAATTTAGCAGACGCTCTTATCCAGAGCGACTTACAAATCTTATCTGTTAATAACAACAGAAACAATTTCAGAACAATCTGAGATGGTGGGTGTCAAACCTCTTTCTTGTGCTTTTTGAGGTGGAACGACCTCATTATTAGGAACACCTTCCTAATATTGAGTTGCACCCCCTTTTTCCCTCAGAACAGCCTAAATTTGTCGGGGCATGGACTCTACAAGGTGTCAAAGCGTTCCACAGGGATGCTGGCCCATGTTAACTCCAATGCTTCCCACAGACAAAGGATGTCCTTTGGGTGGTGGACCATTCTTGATACAAATTGGGAAACTGTTGAGCGTGAAAAATCCAGCAGTGTTGCAGTTCTTGACACAAACCGGTGCGCCTGGCACCTACTACCATACCCCGTTCAAAGGCACTTAAATATTTTGTCTTGCTCATTCACCCTCTGAATGGCACACATACACAATCCATGTCTCAATTGTCTCAAGGTTTAAAAATCCTTCTTTAACCTGTCTCCTCCCCTTCATCTACACTGATTGAAGTGGATTTAACAAGTGAGATCAATAGCTTTCACCTGGATTCCCCTGGTCAGTTAGTCAATGTCATGGAAAGAGAAGGTGTTCATAATGTTTTGTACACTCGGTGTATGTACAAGAGCAGGGGGTTAACTGTCCCCCAAGGGTAAAATTGGGCCCCCCTGTGGGCCATGGCCACAGTTTTTTTTTCACTCCTCCATTGTTTTTCGGCTCACAGAGTAGTGAAAGAGGAGGCTGGTGAATAATTTATCCTTGTAATTAAACACTCCAGCTAGGGACGCCGGGGCTGATTGACGGCCAGATATTAAGCCCTTGTCTCGTAAGGTTGCAAGTTTAGTCTGAGGTTATCAGTGGCCAGCAGAGTCTCTCTCCCTCCCTGGCTCATTACTTTCATGAGTAGACCATTTCATAGTGGTGATGGGGGCGTGGTGTGAAAGAGAGTCTGGGACTTCATTAGCCAAATGGGCTGCCTGAGTCTATAGAGCACCAGGTGGTTCAGCATTGCTGAGCAGACAACCCCCTTGTGGGTGCTCCACCAGACTGTCATGTTGAGCTACTTTAACCCGTTCATCTTACACAGTCTGCGGCTCTAGTTTCATTTAAATACATGTACATCAATGTACTGTACATGCAAACTATGAGTGGCATAAGGCCATAATGTGTGAATATAGCCATTTTGATCATATCACAGCCAAATGTATCCTTTTGCCAGTTTGTTTTATTTGAATACATTACACATGAGAACATTACTGTGTGCAGAATTAGCTTGTTTTGTCAACAGGTTCCATGAATTTGACCTCAGTTATTGATATCTTGAGATCAAAATGTACAGTTGAACATTTGCCTTGATGGTTACTCTTGTCAAAAATGAGGATGATATTTATACTAATGATGAAAATGGCAGGAGAGAGAGCATAAGGCACAGAATAGAGTGGAGGGGAGGCTGCCTGTAGAAGGATCTTAGAAAGCTGTACCTGAAATCCTGTTTTAATAACTGTTATTTGAGTACTTGCTCACAGTCATACAATATTGCTGAAAGTGGGAAAAATAAACAAAGCAAAGGCTTTCCAAGACACGGGAGCAATGTTATTACGGAGGGTTTTATTACAATATTTACATTTGCGCCTGGTGTGTGAGCGTGGGTATGCTAATCAGATGTATGCCCCGTGGACAGCTGGATTGAGATGATGACTCATCCCTGCAACATGTCCTTGATTGGGGTTTGTATGAGGGCTCAAAAACTGCATTATTTGAGTGAGGATTTCTCTTAAATGTATTACAGTAGATCTCCATAATGAAAACTTTTCCTGAAAAAGTACATCTCCAGCTATGTTTGTGGATTGAATGTTATCATTATGTCCACAAACATTTCCTTTATTGTCAGGAGATTAGGTTTTTCTTTGGGGTGAGGGGGTGTATGGGGTTCAGTGTTTCCCCTATATTTATTTAGCAGCGGCGCATGACCGCTGCTAAATCATTGCCGCCACTGCACATAAAAATAAATTAATAATAATAATTTAACATTTCTGCCGAGACGTGCTTTTAAGATCAGAGTGACAAGTTACAGCAAATTACATATCTTCCTCATATTCTCATCAGATTGTCAGAGAAACCTCCAAGGTAGGTTACCAGCTAGCTTGTAATCCTGGAAGTGTAGCCAACCCATAGAGATGGATAGAGGACTCAAAAGCCTGTTTTAGATTGGGCAGTGCCATTGAGGACTTTCACCATTTTGAAGTAGTCAACTGGTTGGGACTTCCTATGGGTTAAGGAAGGATCACATAATTCCATCCAGGTCATCAGGAGGGATCAGCCAATCATTTATACTCGTGAGCAAACATTCCATAACTGCTGGTGGCAGTAAATCGCCAACCTTGGCTTCATACCTGTTCAAACACCACACTGCAGGTGGCAGTATGCACCCTTTCAGTTTGTTTACCAACTCCATAGAAGTAGTAGAAGAAGAAAATGTGCTACTTCAAATTGGAGCTAGCCTCAATTCATCTGCCCATGCTCTCACAGACGCCATAATGGGACATATACAATGTTGCGTCCTCTAACTATCTCTATGAGCCAACCCTATGAAAATATGTATGTAATAATTGTTAGCTAAGATAAATTATTTTGGGGGTTAATATTAGGGATATAACGATTTTACCGATACGCATCGGTCTCCAATTCAAATGTTTAAGATAGAAGTGCATCGGTCTGTGGACCCCAAACCGTCAGAAAATCTATTTAAACGTTACGAATTACCGGTTCACAAAAATGCTTCCTTTCTACATTTCGAAAATACCTCTAATCTTTTATGACAACTGATGCGTCCTCTACTTCAGTGTCGAACTGCATGTAACTGTGTTGACAGTCATTGATCTACAAGTCTTTTTGCATGCCAAACAACCCCAGTAGCCGAGTCAAACTGCGCACTGTGCCCAGCTTCGCTCGCTGACCCGACGCGAGGTAGACGGCCTGTTCTTGCACATCTGCGTGGCACCTTCAGCATTCAAATGCTAAAATGGCTTGCATGATATTTGGCTTTATTAGTTGACAATCTATGTAATTTCCTAGTTTGTTATCTATTAGCTGTTGAAAATAGTGTTTTACCTGAATAAAAGTAATCTACCGGAGACTATACCTGCTGAACGGGGCTTTTAATTTGTTATTTTGATTGTTCAGGTTTTGCTTTAAACAATCAGTGTATACAGTCGTGGTCAACAGTTTTGAGAATGACACACATACTAATTTTCACAAAGTCTGCTGCCTCAGATTTGATGATGGCAATTTGCATATACTCCAGAATGTCATGAAGAGTGATCAGAAACATTTCCACTGCATTTCAGCCCTGCCACAAAAGGATGCTGAAGGTGCCACGCAGATGTGCACAAGAACAGGCCGTCTACCTCATGATGACCAGCTGCCATCATGTCAGTGATTCTCTCGTTAACACAGGTGAGAGTGTTGACGAGGACCAGGCTGGAGATCACTCGGTCATGCTGATTGCGTTAGAATAACAGACTGGAAGCTTTAAACGGAGGGTGGTGCTTGAAATCATTGTTCTTCCTCTGTTAACCATGGTTACCTGCAAGGAAACACGTGCCGTCATCATTGCTTTGCACAAAAAGGGCTTCACAGGCAAGGATATTGCTGCTAGTAAGATTGCACCTAAATCAACCATTTATCGGATCATCAAGAACTTCAAGGAGAGAGGTTCAATTGTTGTGAAGAAGGCGTCAGGGCACCCAAGAAAGTCCAGCAAGCGCCAGGACCGTCTCCTAAAGTTGATTCAGCTGCGGGATCGGGGCATCACCAGTGCAGAACTTGCTCAGGAATGGCAGCAGGCAGGTGTGAGTGCATCTGCACGCACAGTGAGACGAAGACTTTTGGAGGATGGCCTGGCGTCAAGAAGGGCATCAAAGAAGCCACTTCTCTCCAAGAAAAACATCAGGGACAGACTGATATTCTGCAAAAGGTACAGGGATTGGACTGCTGAGGACTGGGGTAAAGTCATTTTCTCTGATGAATCCCCTTTCCGATTGTTTGGGGCATCCGGAAAACACCTTGTCCGGAGAAGACAAGGTGAGCGCTACCATCAGTCCTGTGTCATGCCAACAGTAAAGCATCCTGAGACCATTCATGTGTGGGGTTGCGTCTCAGCCAAGAACACAGCCATGAATAAAGAATGTTACCAACACATCCTCCGAGAGCAACTTCTCCCAACCATCCAAGAACAGTTTGGTGACGACCAATGCCTTTTCCAGCATGATGGAGCACCTTGCCATAAGGCAAAAGTGATAACTAAGTGGCTCGGGGAACAAAATATCGAAATGTTGGGTCCATGGCCAGGAAACTCCCCAGACCTGAATCCCATTGAGAACTTGTGGTCGATCCTCAAGAGGCGGGTGGACAAACAAAAACCCACAAATTCTGACAAACTCCAAGCATTGATTATGCAAGAATGGGCTGCCATCAGTCAGGATGTGGCCCAGAAGTTAATTGACAGCATGCCAGGGCGTATTGCAGAGGTCTTGAAAAAGAAGGGTCAACACTGCAATTATTGACTCTTTGCATAAACTTAATGTAATTGTCAATAAAAGCCTTTGACACTTATGGAATGCTTGTAATTATACTTCTGTATACCATAGTAACATCTGACAGAAATATCTCATAACACTGAAGCAGCGAACTTTGTGAAGACCAATACTTGTCATTCTCAAACCTTTTGACCACGACTGTATATTAATTGTTTTATATACACGGTAAAGTTGATAATTTCATAACGAGGACAGCAATCACTTTTGCAAGGCACACTGCATGGCCAAACGTCCAAACTTTTTTGAGATGGGGGTGAAATCCAAAGTTGTGCTATATATTCATTGGCTATGTCATAGCTCATTTCTAAACTATAAATATTGATACATTACTAGCTCAAAGACTTAAACTGCAAAAATGACAAGTTAATTAGTGGGTGATGGTGATTTCAGAACCAAAGTGGGCGGACAAAAAAAAAACTGTCTACATTACACCCCCTAATCTGATAGTGGGGTGGGAGATGCCTAGTCTCCCTTATGGCTCAGCTCAGGTGCCTACATACAGTGAGGGGAAAAAAGTATTTGATCCCCTGCTGATTTTGTATGTTTGCCCACTGACAAAGACATGATCAGTCTATAATTTTAATGGTAGGTTTATTTGAACAGTGAGAGACAGAATAACAACAAAAAAATCCAGAAAAACGCATGTAAAAATCTTTTTAAATTGATTTGCATTTTAATGAGGGAAATAAGTATTTGACCCCTCTGCAAAACATGACTTAGTACTAGGTGGCAAAACCCTTGTTGGCAATCACAGAGGTCAGACGTTTCTTGTAGTTGGCCGCCAGGTTTGCACACATCTCAGGAGGGATTTTGTCCCACTCCTTTTTGCAGATCTTCTCCAAGTCATTAAGGTTTCGAGCCTGATGTTTGGCAACTCCAACCTTCAGCTCCCTCCACAGATTTTCTATGGGATTAAGGTCTGGAGACTGGCTAGGCCACTCCAGGACCTTAATGTGCTTCTTCTTGAGCCACTCCTTTGTTGCCTTGGCCGTGTGTTTTGGGTCATTGTCATGCTGGAATACCCATCCACGACCCATTTTCAATGCCCTGGCTGAGGGAAGGAGGTTCTCACCCAAGATTTGACGGTACATGGCCCCGTCCATCGTCCCTTTGATGCGGTGAAGTTGTCCTGTCCCCTTAGCAGAAAAACAACCCCAAAGCTTAATGTTTCCACCTCCATGTTTGACGGTGGGGATGGTGTTCTTGGGGTCATAGGCAGCATTCCTCCTCCTCCAAACACGGTGAGTTGAGTTGATGCCAAAGAGCTGGATTTTGGTCTCATCTGACCACAACACTTTCACCCAGTTCTCCTCTGAATCATTCAGATGTTCATTGGCAAGCTTCAGATGGCCCTGTATATGTGCTTTCTTGAGCAGGGGGACCTTGCGGGCGCTGCAGGATTTCAGTCCTTCAAAGAGTAGTGTTACCAATTGTTTTCTTGGTGACTATGGTCCCAGCTGCCTTGAGATCATTGACAAGATCCTCCCGTGTAGTTCTGGGCTGATTCCTCACCGTTCTCATGATCATTGCAACTCCACGAGGTGAGATCTTGCATGGAGCCCCAGGCCGAGGGAGATTGACAGTTCTTTTGTGTTTCTTCCATTTGCGAATAATAGCACCAACTGTTGTCACCTTATCACCAAGCTGCTTGGCGATGGTCTTGTAGCCCATTCCAGCCTTGTGTAGGTCTACAATCTTGTCCCTGACATCCTTGGAGAGCTCTTTGGTCTTGGCCATGGTGGAGAGTTTGGAATCTGATTGATTGATTGCTTCTGTGGACAGGTGTCTTTTATACAGTTAACAATCTGAGATTAGGAACACTCCCGTTAAGAGTGTGCTCCTAATCTCAGCTCGTTACCTGTATAAAAGACACCTGTGAGCCAGAAATCTTTCTGATTGAGAGGGGGTCAAATACTTATTTCCCTCATTAAAATGCAAATCAATTTAAAACATTTTTTACATGCGTTTTTCTGGATTGTTTTGTTGTTATTCTGTCTCTCACTGTTCAAATAAACCTACCATTAAAATTATAGACTGATCATTTCTTTGTCAGTGGGCAAACGTACAAAATCAGCAGGGGATCAAATACTTTTTTCCCTCACTGTAGTACATACACCATAGACATGCATAATTCACATGCGCACACACACATACACGCACGCCCAGCTCGTGAGCTTCAGCAGCAGATTTGAATTTATAATTGAAAATGTATGTGTTTATGCAACAAATGTTAGTGCATCGTATCACATTGATTTGTTCTCTAGTCAAACTGAATCGTTTCAAACAATAACATATAGTTCTTGTATCGTATCGTCTTGAAAGGGAAAGATGCACCCCTAGCTAATATAGAATTGGCTGGTGATGTCATTGAGATCAAGAGATAAAATTAAACTGTCCTCGATTTTCTGATAAGTTTCAAAGGAAGAGAACATCATTGAATTTTCATGCATTTTGGAGTAGAATGTCCTTTAAAAAAAAAAAAGGCCCCAGAAGTGACCTTCAGTCGTTCATGCCACTGCTGCAGAAATAAATCCTAGGAGAAACACTGGGGTGAAGCACACACACCTCACATGAAATTGTTAGCACAACTATAGGCATGACAGTTCACGTGGTGTACTTGTGAACATAACATTGTGGTTGGGTGTCTGCTGTTAGAGCAGGAAATGATAATTCACCCTCATGTTTCTTCAATGACAAATATTGGTTTGCTACTTTTTTATTTTGTATACCAAATTCTTAAAACATTTAGGTTGTCTGTTTTACGCCCCTGATTACTGTACATTTTTTTTACCAGAGGGGGATCCCTTGCGTTTACATGGTCAGCCTAATTCTGAGCTTTTGCCACTAATTGGTGTTTTGACCAATCAGAACTTTTGCCAATAATTGGGCATAAGATCAGAATTGGGCTGCCTGTGTAAACGCAGCCTTTGAGTCATACACCCCATTTTCCTAGAGTTGGTCACATACTGCTTGCACCTATCCAGTCCTTTTAGACCTGTGAACATAGAAAGGGTAAAGCAGGGGTGGCCAACCTTCCTCCTGGAGAGCTGCATGGTTTTGCTCCATCCCTACTACAACACGCCTGATTTAGCTAATCAAGGTGCTGAGGAGCATCTAATTGGTAGAACTAGGCTAAGTGTGTTAGATAAGGAAATGATCTTATCTTTGACGGATCTGTTGCAGATGATATTTGTCTTTCTGAACGGAATGGGAGAAGTGGGGAGGGAGGATTAAAAAGTTTTTGCTGGGGAATGAGTCAGCCTCCCTGACTCTGAGCTTTCCTGCCCTCGCCTAAGTAATGGGAAACCGCCTCAGATTTAATTGAAGTGGAGTTTTTAGCCCCTCACCTGATTGACAAGTCCTCAAAGTATGTACCCCTATTTATTTATTTCTTGTTGCAGGTATGCTCATGCCATCATGGATTCCTCTAGCTGTTTGTGTTTATTTTGACAGTCGTGGGGGGCAGCTAACAATGCATTGACCCAATAAATGCATTCATAAGTAATGGGGCCTGTGTATAGTGCATACACAGGTCACAGAGGTTTGGGTAGGCATATGAAACAATTGTAGTTCTTTGTAATACAGCGCTGGAAATAAAACTAGCTCTCTTGTCTGAGGCAAGTTCAGAGGGGGCGAGTTGAGAAGCCTGTCATTTTGTCTTGTTTCATTTTGTGACCCTCCCTAACACTGCTGTCATTTTCATATCATACAGAACATGTCAAACATAGTGGCACTGTAATCATCATTGGTTATTGATGTACAACAGCAATTACCGTATTTTCGGCACTATAAGGCGCACCGGAGTATAAGCCGCAGCAGCTAAATTGAATGATATTGAATGATGTGTACATATATAAGCCGAACTGGACTATAAGCCGCAGGTGTTTTAATGTTTAATTACCATATGTAAGGGTTCGTGCACAGAGGGGATTGTCGGGAAAGAGACAAACTGTCTCGCTCTCGTAATGTCTGTCTGTCTTGCTCTCGTTCTGTCTCTCGTACCACTCTCGGTTCCACTTTTACTTTTGCGCGCTACCTGTCTCACTCTTTTCCGGCCTACAGCTTTTCCTGCTGGAGCCCGCCGCTTAAAGGTGGGGGGCGCGGACCGGTCATAGAGCCCATAGAGTTAAAGTTGGTGGACTGTAACCTGTAAAATCCATAGATTTAGGAGGTCTTCTAGTGGCCGTTAGCTGTAAAAATCCATAGATTAGCCGCACCGTTATATAAGCCGCAGGGTCGAAAAATGGGAAAAAAGGCGCGGCTTATAGTCCGAAAATTACGGTATATTATTAGCAAATATCAGTAAAGTCAACATTTTAAACTCATCACTGATGTAAAACATTACATGAATTTGCCATAAAACCAAGTTTAACTGATTGTTGACATAATGTAGTCATTTTGGCATGACCTTCAGTCTACAGTGTGATGACAAACCTACTTTATACCAGACTGACTTTGTCTCATTTACACAGGTAGCCCAATTCAACAATGTATTTTGTTCCTTTGACCAATCACATAAGATCTTTTCACATCAGATCTTTTTCAGAGCTGATCTGATTGGTCAAAAGACCAATTTAGTGAAACAAAATATCACAATTGAGCTACCTGTATAAACACAGCCCATGTAATCTAAATCAGTGTTTGCCAACTCCGGTCCTCAAGTACCCCCAAAAGTACACATTTTTGTTTTAGCCATGGACAAACGAACCTCATTCAACTCATCTGGGGCTTGATGATTAGTTGACAAGTTGTATCAGGTGTGCTTATCCAGGACTACAATAAAAATGTGTGCTGTTGGGGGTACTGGAGGACTGGAGTTGGGAAACACTGCTCTACATGACTGTATTGAGTTAATGGATAGTACTTGAATGTGTTTGATAAACGTACATCACTTTTGCCTATTTATCAGAATTTTCCTGAACTTGTGTCTTGTTAGTTCTCTAAGCAGCAGCCGTCAGCTCCCACACAGCTCACTATCTAATGGGAATTAACTAATTGATTAATTAAATTCATGGCTAATTTATTTATGTAGAACATAGCTAAAAATATGGTCAGGGAAAAATAAGGAATCACTCCACTGTTAATGATATATAAAAAAAATAGCAACTTTCATAATGAGCAGGGAGACCATTTTCTGAGAGAAAATTCATTTCACTTAGCAATGTTAAAAAGTACTGATGTAGGTGAATTTTTATAAACATTTCAATACACCTTCAGATCAAATACGATAACATGTTTCACATTCAATAAAACCCCTGAAAAGATTATAGCAGGGATTTGGTCAATCCGCATTGGGCTTTAATGCACCAATATGATAACAATATTTTATCTGCAATACAAACACGTTTCTGATACAAATTCAATATCCAATAGGAGCTCAATCCAAGGCCTGTAAACCTCATGGCCACAACGATACGATACAGTATCGATACTAATGGCAACAATAACATATGTTGGATTTATCTACAAACTCATACAATCATATGCATTCACTATGCACATGATTGGGTCAAGTTAAATAATGGTTTTCCAGTGCTTTAAATGTTCTACATTGAGCCCATTGATAGTAGGATTATACTGCGGTGTTGGCCTTGTTCCTGCTCAGGCTGCTTAGTGGCCCAGGGTTCAGGTGGGGTAGGATGCATTACTCCTTGTGGTGCTGAATTACACCTGCAACTAGTCAGCTGTGGAAGAAAATCAAATAATATATATATATACAGTACCAGTCAAAAGTTTGGACACAGCTACTCATTCAAGGGATTATTATTATTTTTTAATATTTTCTACGTTGTAGAATAATAGTGAAGACATCAAAACTATGAAATAGCACATATGGAATCATGTAGTAACCAAAAAAGTGTTAATCAAAATATATTTTATGTTTTAGATTCTTCAAAGTAGCAACCCTTTGCTTTGATGACAGGTTTGCACACTCTTGGCATTCTCTCAACCAGCTTCACCTGGAATGCTTTTCCAACAGTCTTGAAGGAGTTCCCACATATGCTGAGCACTTGTTGGCTGCTTTTCTTTCACTCTGTAGTCCAACTCATTCCAAACCATCTCAATTGGGTTGATGTCGGGTGATTGTGGAGGCCAGTTCATCTGATGCAGCACTCCATCACTCTCCTTCTTGGTCAAATAGCACTTACACAGCCTGGAGGTGTGTTGGGACATTGTCCTGTTGAAAAACAAATGATAGTCCCACTAAGCACAAACCAGATGGGATGGCGTATCGCTGCAGAATGCTGTGGTAGCCATGCTGGTTAAGTGTGCCTTGAATTCTAAATAAACCACAGACAGTGTCACCAGCAAATCACCATCACACCACCTCCTCCATGCTTCACGGTGGGAATCACACGTGGAGATCATCCGTTCACCTACTCTGCGTCTCACAAAGACACAGCGGTTGGAACCAAAAATCTCAAATTTGAAGTCTTCAGACCAAAGGACAGATTTCCACCGGTCTAATGTCCATTGCTCGTGTTTCTTGGCCCAAGCAGGTCTCTTCTTCTTATTGGTGTCCTTTAGTAGTGGTTTCTTTGCAGCAATTCGACCATGAAGGCCTGATTCACGCAGTCTCCTCTGAACAGTTGATGTTGAGATGTGTCTGTTACTTGAACTCTGAAGCATTTGTTTGGGCTGCAATTTCTGAGGCTGGTAACTCTAATGAAATCCTCTGCAGCAGAGGTAACTCTGGTTCTTCCTTTCCTGTGGCGGTCCTCATGAGAGCCAGTTTCATCATAGCGCTTGATTGTTTTGCGACTGCACTTGAAGAAACTTTCAAAGTTCTTGAAATGTTCTGGATTGACTGACCTTCATGTCTTAAAGTAATGATGGACTGTCGTTTCTCTTTGCTTATTTGAGCTGTTCTTGCCATAATATGGACTTGGTCTTTTACCAAATAGGGCTATCTTCTGTATACCATCCCTACCTTGTCACAACACAACTGATTGGCTCAAATGCATTAAGAAGGAAAGAAATTCCACAAATTAACTCTTAACAAGTCACATCTGTTAATTGAAATGCATTCCAGCTGGTTGAGAGAATGCCAAGAGTATGCAAAGCTGTCATCAAAGCAAATGGTGGCTATTTGAAGAATCTCAAATATAAAACATATTTTGATTTGTTTAACACTTTTTTGGTTACTACATGATTCCATATGTGTTATTTTATAGCTTTATGTCTTCACTATTATTATACAATGTAGAAAATAAAGAAGAACCCTGGAATGACTGGTACTGTTTATATTCTCACCCTGGCAAAACCAGAATGAAGGAATACGTGGCGAAGCAGTCTTCACCAGCAGAAGTTAGTCCTCATAAATTATGTCCCACAAACCCAAATGGTTGCTTCACGAAAGACGTGAGATTTGATATGCAGATAAAGCTGCAATGGGCCACCAAAGCAAAAGCTAGGACTTCCCAAGCCAAAGTAGAACATTTTGGGTTTCCAACATTGTAAATGTTCAAGGCTCAACGTGACAAACGAGTAATCTCTCGGTAGGCATATATTGTTGTGTAACGGAAATTGGGGCAACCGGACTAGTACCAGTTATGAATGGTCTACTCTACACACATTGCCTTAGCTTGTACTAAACCGGCTCATAGAGCTCCCAGTATGCACTGTGATCGTTGCTTATTGTTAGTTGGGTAGGTCATCTGTTTGCATTGTATCTGTGTCATAGTACAAGCACACTTAATGCAGCTCAAACAGCCCCAGAATAAACACTCTGTTAGTGAAGGGAAGTGAAGTGCCACGTATTTGGCTTGTAGGTGGGGTTGAGTTGGCTCTGTCATTCCCAGGATGATGCTGTTATTGTTATTGGGGAAAAATAGGAATGGGGTAGTAAAGGGCAGGTGCAGCAGGGCTTTCAACACACTGTCAACAAGCAGTCTTCAGTCTGATTTAATGTGCCTGCCAGCTAAGTATTAGAAATCTACATTTGTACTATAAGTATAATATGGTTTCATATGTTTAGTCAACTTCAAAAGTCTGTTTCAAAGGAAGTTCATATTCAAACAAGCCTGGAATCTGTCACACCCAGAATCTGTCACAATTAGATTTTCTGAGACGTTTTAGTATTTTTAGTTGTCCAATAACCACTTAGAGCACTAGCCTTGAAGGGCGGCAGGTAGCCTAGCGGTTAAGGCCAGTAACTAAAAGGTCGCTGGTTCAAATCTGCCCTTGAGCAAGGCAGTTATCCCACAACAACAACTGCTCCCTGGCCGCCAATGACGTGGATGTCGATTAAGGCAGCCCCCCGCACCTCTCTGATTCAAAGGGGTTGGGTTAAATGTGAAAGACACATTTCTGTTGAATGCATTCAGTTGTGTAACTGACTAGGTATCCCCCTTTCCGTTTCCCGAATTGGAGCTAGACCAATCCACTATTCCAACACAAACAAACAAACAAACAAACAAGAGCCTTGGAAGGGAAGACCGGGAATCTGGACACATGCAGTCTCCCCTCCCTGTTAGTGAGCATTCTCATTTGCCAAGATAATCCATCCACCTGACAGATGTCAACGTTGTGAACAGGGTGCCCCATGGTGGCGTTGGGGTTATGGTATGGGCAGGCATAAGCTACGGACAACAAACACAATTGTATTTTATCGATGGCCATTTGAATGCACAGCAATACCGTGACGGGATCCTTAGGCCCATTGCCATGCCATTAATCCTCCGCCATCACCTTATGTTTCAGCATGATAATGCACAGCCCCATGTTGCAAGGATCTGTACACAATTCATGGAAGCTGATAATGTCCCAGTTCTTCCATGGCCTGCATACTCACCAGAAATGTTACACATTGAGCATGTTTGGGATGCTCTGGATCGACGTGTACGACAGCGTGTTCCAGTTCCTGCCAATATCCAGCAACTTAACACAGCCATTGAAGAGGAGTGGGACAACATTCCACAGGCCACAATCAACAGCCTGATCAACTCTATCCGAAGGAGATATGTCGCGCTGCATGAGGCAAATGGTGGTCACACCAGATACTGACTGGTTTTCTGATCCACGCCCCTACTTTTTTTTTTTAAGGTATCTGTGACCAACAGATGCATATCTGTATTCCCAGTCATGTGAAATCCATATTTTAGGGCCTAATTCATTTATTTCAATTGACTGATTTCCTTATATGAACTGTAACTCAGTAAAACTTTGAAGTTTCAGTGATAAAAATGGTCAAGCTCAATGGCCCATCTAGTGTTCAAAGGTGTTTCACTACGAAGGCTGTTTACTGTGGATCAATGCTTAACTTTGTGGCTTTAACAGATCAGGCCCACAACGCTCTTTTCCATCCTACTCCTTGCTTATTCTGCCTAATCCCATAGCACGTCCAGGAACGTGAACCTCTGCATATTATTGCCAACATTGAATTATGTGTCATTTAGCATATTGCTAAATGATACAACTATACAATACAAAACAAATAAGACACAAGACACAAAACAAAGATAATAGATCAAGATCTGAGGGTGTTTTGGTGCCTTAATGACTTACCCATTTCAGGGGTTTCTAAGCACAAGGCTTAGAAAGTGAAGATAGTGTCTAAGTCTAGTCTGAGAGGCTGAACTAGAAATACTGTGCACTTAGTAGGCTACACCCCACCCCCTTTCTAACAGCTAGATGTATACAAAATAGCTAGCTATGGACTGATGATAATTCCAGTCATCAAACTGCCTGGGGCATCCACTTTATCAGGAAATCTTTAAACCGTTGCAGTACATGATGAAGGATGGCTCAGTCTCTCAACCCATCCAACCCTCCCTCCCCCCATTTATATTTCTTTCATCGGTTATTGTGAAAGCAGCCTTCAACTACCGGAAGCATCTCTTCATATGCCTCTAGATCTTCTTTTCTATGACTACTCTTTCACTGGAAGGTCTTCATTTAGCTTGACGCCACACTTGACACATACTAATGGACATGGCCCTGTTCTTCTTTTGTCTTCCTTTAGTACCATGAAATTCACCTTCAGGAGGGAAGCCATTTCTCCCGCTGCTTCTTTACATTTTGTGAATATACAGTGGTTGGAGGATTCCACCCCCGAATCCCCTCCTTTCAATTTGGTTTCATTTGGGCTATAAATAGTTTGCATCGTTTCCTTTGCACGCCGTGTTGACAATACTGTTACACTCTCATCCATTTGACAAAGTGGAGTCTTTTAAAATGGGCACCAACCGACCGCATAGTCATTTTGAATGGATCCGCTGTATCATGTTTGACCCTGTTTTTGTTTTGTTCTTGTTAAAATGAATTAAGAAGAGCTTTTTGGCATTGCCATTTCTTTTAAATCCTTCCCCTCATCCCCCAACCTCGGGAAATTTTCCAATATCTCTAGTGGCAAGAAATATTTCAAATTAATGGCAATCAAAATATCTTGGCGCAATATTAAGCTACGCCCTTAGTTCAAGCTTTATAATAAATTATTTGATATTCTCACTTCCACCCCCTCCCAGAGACAGCAGGCATGACTAACATCCTTTCCGTACCTCAAAGCTATGGCTTGGATTCAGCCTACTCATCAGATTTCACTCTAGTTAGACTTTCTTTTTTTCTTCAAATCAACACTTCCTTCAGCCGAGTGATGTCTGCGTACATTTGTCACCACACTTTTTCACAAGCCTTTTTATTTTTTAATCTCCATATTATTTGATGGCGATGATGATGCTAAGGATGATGTTGATGATGCTAAGGATGATGTTGATGATGCTGAGGATGATGTTGATGATGGTGAGGATGATGGTGATGATGCTAAGGATGATGTTGATGATGGTGATGATGCTGAGGATGATGTTGATGATGGTGATGATGCTGAGGATGATTGTGATGATGCTGAGGATGATATAAATGAGTTAGTCACATTTGTTTGGAAATAAGCTGAAGTGGTGCTCGGTGAATAACTAACCTACAGGGCAAAATCAGTCTAGAATTCCGTCTATGGGGTGATGACTCATGCACACACTTAGAGTTTGCTCCTTCTCCCTCACCTGCAATATTGAAATAACTAATTACCTGCTGTCATTCGTTGCCTCCAGACTAGATTGCCACCATATTGGACTTTTACCTGTGAAACATTTTGGGTCTCTACTTGATGTGGCTTGTATTTGACAGAGGAAAAAAAGAATCTTCACATCAGATATAGCTCAGACATTTGTCTAGCATTGTATTTTGCTGACAACAAGTTCAGTATGTGATTCATTGCAGACTATTTTAACGGTAGAATTAAGTGCTTCATATACAGGCTCCTCCTTACTTTTCCATCCACCACCGTATCTGTTAAGACAGTCTCAGGGCACCTGCCGTGGGAGGCAGGGTTGACAGGGGCTTTTATGAAGAGGAGGCTCAGACAGGAGTTGTCGATGGCATTGCTAACATCTAGAAACATCTTTGGGGGCGTTGATGGAGAGATAAATCTTATCTCCCAATTCCCTCTGTCCCCCTCCAAGTGTGGCTTGGGGACACAGTGTGGAAGCCTCATGATCTGTAAAACAGCAAGTGATTGTAGGATCATTAAAGAGTTGATCACCCCAATGAGACAATTAACAAGCCATGAATTTATGACTGAATTGGTTGCCATAAAAAAAATTGAATCCTTTCTTGGTTTCTTCTCACCATGTCCTGTGATTTTGAGGAGGATGAAGTAGGCCTATGTGGTTTGATATTAGGCTAGAGACCCTAGTCATAGACTGTTCTCTCTGCTACCGCACGGCAAGTGGTACCGGAGCACCAAGTCTAGGTCCAAAAGGCTTCTTAACAGCTTCTACACCCAAGCCATAAGACTCCTGGACAGCTAATCAAATGGGTACCCAGTCTATTTGCATTGTCCCCACCCCCTCTTTTATGCTGCTGCTACTCTCTGTTTATTATCTACAGTGGGGAAAAAAAGTATTTAGTCAGCCACCAATTGTGCAAGTTCTCCCACTTAAAAAGATGAGAGAGGCCTGTAATTTTCATCATAGGTACACGTCAACTATGACAGACAAAATGAGGAAAAAAAATCCAGAAAATCACATTGTATGATTTTTTATGAATTTATTTGCAAATTATGGTGGAAAATAAGTATTTGGTCAATAACAAAAGTTTTTCAATACTTTGTTATATACCCTTTGTTGGCAATGACACAGGTCAAACGTTTTCTGTAAGTCTTCACAAGGTTTTCACACACTGTTGCTGGTATTTTGGCCCATTCCTCCATGCAGATCTCCTCTAGAGCAGTGATGTTTTGGGGCTGTCGATGGGCAACACGGACTTTCAACTCCCTCCAAAGATTTTCTATGGGGTTGAGATCTGGAGACTGGCTAGGCCATTCCAGGACCTTGAAATGCTTCTTACGAAGCCACTCCTTCGTTGCCCGGGCGGTGTGTTTGGGATCATTGTCATACTGAAAGACCCAGCCACGTTTCATCTTCAATGCCCTTGCTGATGGAAGGAGGTTTTCACTCAAAATCTCACCATACATGGCCCCATTCATTCTTTCCTTTACACGAATCAGTCGTCCTGGTCCCTTTGCAGAAAAACAGCCCCAAAGCATGATGTTTCCACCCCCATGCTTCACAGTAGGTATGGTGTTCTTTGGATGCAACTCAGCATTCTTTGTCCTCCAAACACGACGAGTTGAGTTTTTACCAAAAAGTTCTATTTTGGTTTCATCTGACCATATGACATTCTCCCAATCCTCTTCTGGATCATCCAAATGCACGCTAGCACGGGCCTGGACATGTACTGGCTTAAGCAGGGGGACACGTCTGGCACTGCAGGATTTAAGTCCCTGGCGGCGTAGTGTGTTACTGATGGTAGGCTTTGTTACTTTGGTCCCAGCTCTCTGCAGGTCATTCACTAGGTCCCCCCGTGTGGTTCTGGGATTTTTGCTCACCGGTCTTGTGATCATTTTGACCCCACGGGGTGAGATCTTTCGTGGAGCCCCAGATCGAGGGAGATTATCAGTGGTCTTGTATGCCTTCCATTTCCTAATAATTGCTCCCACAGTTGATTTCTTCAAACCAAGCTGCTTACCTATTGCAGATTCAGTCTTCCCAGCCTGGTGCAGGTCTACAATTTTGTTTCTGGTGTCCTTTGACAGCTCTTTGGTCTTGGCCATAGTGGAGTTTGGAGTGTGACTGTTTGAGCTTGTGGGCAGGTGTCTTTTATACTGATAACAAGTTCAAACAGGTGCCATTAATACAGGTAACGAGTGGAGGACAGAGGAGCCTCTTAAAGAAGAAGTTACAGGTCTGTGAGAGCCAGAAATCTTGCTTGTTTGTAGGTGACCAAATACTTATTTTCCACCATAATTTGCAAATAAATTCATTAAAAATCCTACAATGTGATTTTCTGGAATTGTTTTCCTCAATTTGTCTGTCATAGTTGACGTGTACCTATGATGAAAATTACAGGCCTCTCTCATCTTTTTAAGTGGGAGAACTTGCACAATTGGTGGCTGACTAAATACTTTTTTCCCCCACTGTATGCATAGTCACTTTAACTCTACCTACATGGACATATTACCTCAACTAACCTGTGCCCCTGCACATTGACTCTGTATCGGTACCCCCTGTATATAGCCTCGCTACTGTTATTTTATTGTTGCTCTTTAATTATTTGTTATTCTTCTATTTTTATTTTTTATTTTTTACTTATCTATTTTTTACTTCAGTTTATTTCAATAAATACTTTCTTAACACTTATTTTTCTTTAAACTGCATTGTTGGTTAAGGTTAAGGGCTTGTAAGTAAGCATTTCACTGTAAGGTCTACACCTGTTGTATTCGGCGCATGTGGCAAATACAATTTGATTTTGATTTGATTTGATATAAGGGCAATGCCAATTAGTTTAAAAGGCACTAGATCCCTCACCCTAAGCCCTAAAGTAATTCACATTGATTGAATTGATTATGTTGAGACCATCTAATAATGAAAAAATATTAAGTGCAAATATTTGTTATTCTTTTTATGCAGCTTGAATAGCCTATGTGGCGTAGTAAAATTCAGCTATTTTCCTTGCTAGCAAAGGGCGAAAGAAGGTAGAGCTCCTCCACTGACGGTGTGTGCTAGGTAGAACTCACTAACTGAAACATTATTGTATAGCTAATTTCACCTCCGGGTCCTGGGTACAGTTCCTCTTGCACACTAAGTCAATTTCTTTAATCTGTAAAATCACAAAGAAATCTAACTTGTTTTTATTAAAAAATAATGTTACATTGCAGGACGTCAGTTTTGCAATTGATTTGCAAGCAATTTAGTTTTTACCTGCTGACTTTTCGGTCTGAAAAATCTGACTTGGTCTGCAAAAGGCAGTTATGATTTTATGAAGATCGTGATGGGTCTAATCTCTCGTAACAGATATTCATATAAATATGAAGATAGCATTAGCTAGCTACCTGGCGAGAGATGTGCTAATGGGTTCCGAGGTTAGGATGGGTTAGATCTCTAGTATGGCAGCCATTGGCCGGACTCTCCATAGAGGGGTTATGGTAGGGTCCCAAAAACTGTGTGCTCTGGGCCTCTGACTCATTTTCCTGATGGATTTCAGCTGCTAATGTATTCATTTCTTTGGGAAATATTCCCTAAACCTACTCAGACGGGGTGGTTATTGTAACAAATGTTTTGGCTCGTGCAGTTCCCTCTTGTCCTCGCTAGCTTAAAAGCTTTCTCCTAAAAAAATCTTTACTTAATCTCTGTAGATGTTTGAATAGACAAAGAATGTTTGTATTTGTTGTAACTTTACTGCATTCCATTTACAAAAGGGAGATTACCTCTACATACAGCAAGGTAGTAGAAGACGGCCCTCTTGCCATCTCATTTTTTGTCAGGCGGCACACACACACACACACACACACACACACACACACACACACACACACACACACACACACACACACACACACACACACACACACACACACACACAGACAGACAGACAGACATTTTTTCAGGTAGGTCTACTCAAAGCCTGTAGAGACAGTTGAGGCAAGAGACCACATGTGTCTTGGCCACGAACATCAATGATCCCAATCAACATAATAACCTCAGTCTTGACAGAGTAATTGCTTGAAATGTTCTTGTCCATGAGATATTCACCTCTCATTTGCCTTCTGCGTTGCTGCTGCTCAAGCCTTGGTGTATGGAGTTGATGCCCAGACAATTATTTGTTTTCTGAGGTAGCTTGCAATTCTTTTTCTGCAACATTTTAAACTTCCACTTGGTTTGTATTGGACACCGTTAAGAGTTTCTGTGACGCGTTTGTAGAAAGTAAGTTAGCTTAGTGGGGATTAGTCTGACCTTGATTAATAATGTGAAGTGCAGATACAACATCTTGTGGTACAAAGTCCATACTGTGTATTAGTGCAAGTTCTTCAGACCTATTTTAAATTAAGTGTGAACTCTGTTTCAGTGTGCTGGGTTGTAAATTATATGTGCACTTGGAGCAACAGAACTTGGTTTAAAGTAAAGGGATAGGGGGATACCTAGTCAGTTGTATGACTTTATGCATTCAACTGAAATGTGTCTTCCGCATTTAACCCAACCCCTCTAAATCAGAGAGGTGCAGGGGGCTGCCTTAATCGACATCCACATCATCGGTGCCCGGGGAGCAGTTGTTGTTGGGGGTAAACTGCCTTGCTCAGGGGCAGAACAACCAATTTTCTTTAACGTTGTTGGCTCTGGGATTCGATCCAGCAACCTTTCGGTTACTGGCCCAACGCTCCTACCCGCCAGGCTACCTGCTAATTGGCTTGTCCAGATACATCTTTGTTTCAGTATTATATTTGATTCCCTCCCTATGTTCAGCCCGGACTTATTTTAATTCCTGAACAGGTGTGCAGCGAGAAATACCGATTTAAGCACTAAGATGTTTTTTCTTTGTGAGATCTGCGATGAGGAGAGGGTAATGTTGACTCTAATAAACAAAACATCTCCTTCTGCAAAGCACATTGACCTTATTTCAAGATTTTATCTCCAGTCTTCAAGATTCAGTGTAAATGTAGATGTTTAACAGTAGTTTACAGCTTCTTAATAGCCTTAACCAGTAAGAGTGCCAGTTGGCTGCCTGCCTTCCGTGGCAATTGAGTGAATCCATGGGCAACGGCTATACAGGAGACACTTCTGCTACTCAACCGTAAAGCCATCCAGTCGATGACATCTGTCCTCACCCCCATCACATTCTGCACCTTTATTAGCGATTGAAGACACCGAGTGCCCTACATAAAATACACGCGCTCCATCACAAGATTGACAAATGTGTGTATACTTAATCTTGCTCTGAACTTTGAGTGACGGGGGAAATGCAAACCCACTCCCCCATCCCTGTCATGGCAACGGATGCGACAAGGAACGCGATCCTGTACCAGTGGATCGGTCTCCCTAATGGTCTGTCTGTTAGTGTAACAAGATATTTAAAAACTCCCCTCAATGACATTTTAGATCCCTCACTGTAACTGACCCGGGCTGGGGAGTCACAAGTAGGATTTACGTGAGTCCTCTGCCATCTCTCATGTTCCTGTCCCCTTTTCCTAATGATCTGAAGAGGAAGACGATCGAGATGTGGCCTTTTTTTCCATATTGCCAGAGACCATCAAATGTCTGCATGAACTAAATCACTAATTTCACTAATGAACTCAATATATTTCACTACACCCGCAATAACATCTGCTAAGTATGTGTATGTGACCAATACATTTGATTTGAATATGTAAAAACATTTGATAAAATGCAAGGGCATCCCTGAAGTATTTTCATATAGGCTATTGTGTAACTTTACCATTTAGCATCTGTTAGGATGTTGAGCATAGAAGGTGTTTAGAGGAATGCAGTGAGGTGACTGTGCCCAACTGCCCTGCAAGCTACCACTGCCTTGCAGTTTCAATGCCCAACTGCGACACTTGGGGCACTCCTGACTCTCCTGTTCCCTCTGCTGGAAAAGGCAGATATTACATGCCTTAATTTGTGGACATGCATGCAACCCTGTATGTTTGACGATCATTCGTTCACAAGGCTAAGGTTCAAGATACATGTCTCACCTGTTATGATTGCTTTACCTTTTCTCCTGCCTTGTCAAATCAGATTACAACCTCATCATTTGCATGTCTCATCTCTGAGTATGTTAATCTAAGACAGGGGTGTCAAACTAATTTTGTCCCTGGGGCCACCTTCGATCTTCAACGAGGTCCAGGGGGCCGCACTGAAAATGGGTTATATTTCCTTGCCGTCAAAATATTTCCTTGCATGGTTTTTGAAATGTTCTATACTCCCCGACTGTGTAGCTTTCATTTCGGTGATTATTAGTGAGCTGGACACAGTCAAGAAACTGTATAAAGGTAGGTCCATTATCATTTCTACACTGTTTGATTTGGTTTTAGTCTTTTTAAAGTATACTGAACAAAAGTATAAACAACATACAACAATTTCAAAGATTTTACTGAGTTACAGTTCATGGAAAAGAGCGTTGTGGGCCTGATCTGTTAAAGCCACAAAGTTAAGCATTGATCCACAGTAAACAGCCTTCGTAGGGAAACACCTTTGAACACTAGATGGGCCATTGAGCTTGACAATTTTCATCACTGCAACTTCAAAGTTTTTACTGAGTTACAGTTCATATAAGGAAATCAGTCAATTGAAATAAATTCATTAGGCCCTTATCTATGGATGTCTGGGAATACAGATATGCATCTGTTGCTCACAGAAAAGTAGGGGCGTGGATCAGAAAACCAGTCAGTATCTGGTGTGACCACCATTTGCCTCATGCAGTGCGACACATCTCCTTCGCATAGAGTTGATCAGGCTGTTGATTGTGGCCTGTGGAATGTTGTCCCACTCCTCTTCAATGGCTGTGCGAAGTTGCTGGATAATGGCGGGAACTGGAACACGATGTTGTACACGTTGATCCAGAGCATCCCAAACATGCTCAAAGGGTGACATGTCTGGTGAGTATTCAGGCCATGGAAGAATTGGGACATTTTCAGCTTCCCGGAATTGTGTACAGATCCTTGCGACATGGGGCCGTGCATTATCATGCTGAATGAATGGCACGACAATGGGCCTCAGGATCTTGTCACGGTATCTCTGTGCATTCAAATTGCCATCAATAAAATGCAATTGTGTTTGTTGTCCGTAGCTTATGCCTGCCTGTACCATAACCCCACCACTACCATGGGGCACTCTGTTCACAACGTTGACATCAGCAAACCGCTCACCCACACTATGCCAAACACGTGGGCTGCGGTTGTGAGGCCGGTTGGAGAGACTGCCAATTTCTCTGAAACGACGATGGATGCAGCTTATGGTAGAGCAATGAACATTAAATTATCTGGCAACAGCTCTGGTAGACATTCCTGCAGTCAGCATGCCAATTGCACGCTCCCTCAAAACTTGAGACATCTGTGGCATTGTGTTGTGTGACAAAACTGCACATTTTAGAGTGGCCTTTTTTTATGTCCCCAGCTCAAGGTGCAGCTGTGTCTTGATCATGCTGTTTAATCAGCTTCTTTATATGCCACACCTGTCAGGTGGATGGATTATCTTGGCAAAGGAGAAATGCTCACTAACAGGGATGTTTTTTGTACGTATGGAACATTTCTGGGATCTTTTATTTCAGCTCTTGGAACATGGGACCAAGACTTTACATGTTGCGTTTATGTTTTTGTTAAGTGTATATTGAGTTTCTTTCCCCAACCACCCGCAGGCCGGATTGGACTCCCTCGTGGGCCAGATCCGGCCCTCGGGCCGTATGTTTGACACCCCTGATCTAAGAAGAACACCAGTAACAGCATTGTTACTAGGACAGAGTTACTCCCCTTGGAGAGATTGTATGACCTGGCTTTGTGATGATTTATTCTGGTCCTATCCCCCCCTGGATCAAAATGGGGCTTAGATTGTGGGTGGGTCGGGCATTGGGCTACATTTTTGCGGCCCTTGGCCATAGAGACAAAATGTTGCTGTTCTGAAGCCAATTTCCATGAGGCAGGGAGAAAAAATTGCATTTTTAAAGTCCTACTCCAGTCTCCTTTTCAGCTCCTCTATCACCTGATTTACTTAACAAAAGGCACATCTCAATAGGTGGTCCAGGTATCCTCATGATATGACACAAGTGGAGGGGCTTTCCTGCAATTCTACACATTTTGGCATGGTTTATGCCTTGTTCTTATGCTATCTGAGTGACTCAAACATTATAAAAAAAATCATGCCATGACAAAAATACTCCTGATTGCATACAGTGATTGTTAGTTATACGTAGTTTATATTTTTTTATAAAAAAAATGTATGCACGCACGACTGTAAGTCGCTTTTGATAAAAGCGTCTGCTAAATGGCATATTATTTATATCTGGTTTTAGTCTATTTAGTTTACACTGAAAATGTTTTACCATCCCGAAAAAGTATATATAAAATAAAAGAAATGGACTGTTGAGTGCATTTGGTGCCCGAAGCTTGAAAGGTCCCATGTGTTCACATGCCTAATCAACAATGAGCAGTCATGGTGGTGATCGTCCCATCATACATCTAAAGCATGGATTAAAAATGTCATAGATTATCTGTTCATGCCCAGAGGCAGTCCTTGTTATCCTAGACTGGGCTAGGAGACATCATGAGGATTGGTGTCTAGACTGGAGTGGGTTGTGCTGTGATTACATGAGCAGGATTACTAGCTTCAGGTTAGTACTGTATTAGAAGGCATTATAAAATAATATTAGTTGATGCTCATAGATGGATTCCTCCTTATCTAACTCTGATTCCAAAACTGGCACATAGCCTAGTAAGCCTACACTGTTTATTATCACATTCAACTTCATTCTTCAGTAGTCCACATCACCTAGGCATGACCAGTATTGTTGCTCCTATGGCCACAGCTCGAAAGATTTAGGAGGCTTTAGCTGAGCTGAGGTAGAGTTGA
This sequence comes from Coregonus lavaretus, assembly GCF_964263955.1. Taxonomy (NCBI): domain Eukaryota; kingdom Metazoa; phylum Chordata; class Actinopteri; order Salmoniformes; family Salmonidae; genus Coregonus; species Coregonus lavaretus. Next base: position 12,053,950 of record NC_139991.1, on the reverse strand, counting down.
TAAGATTAGATCCTCTGCTTGCCCCAATAGAAGACTAGTTTGCCTTTTTTTGTAAGATTCTATTTTTAAACAATCCAAAACATCCACTTACAAATGACAACATACAGACGCACACAAACATCCACAACATCACCCCTGCCCAGACCCACCTGTTCACACAACCATCTCCAGCGCCCGTATCACTCTCTGCCACATGGCCTCAAACTGCACCATTTTGTTTCTCTCCGTCGTCCACACGTAACATTTTTAGATAATAAAGCATTTGACCTTTCCATTGTGTTAACGATGGCAGATTGGTTGATTTCCAGTTTTTAAGTATATGTTTTTTCAAGATGATTGACGAGAAAAGAATCGCCCAACCCATCAGGTATCTTACTGCACCCTCATATGCCATGTCTTGAAATATGCAGACAAACGGTTTAAAAGTACATTTACATTGTAATACTTCTGACAGCCAACTTTCTAACTCCGCCCATAACTTTTGGATTTAAGCAACAAGGCCCGAGGGGGTGTGGTATATGGCCAATATACCACGGCTAAGGGCTGTTCTTAATCACGACGCAACGCAGAGTGCCTTCATACAGCACTTAGCCATGGTATATTGGCCATATACCACAAACCTCCGAGGTGCCTAATTGCTATTATAAACTGGTTACCAACGTAATTAGAGCAGTAAAAATACATGTTTTGTCATACCCGTGGTACACGGTTTGATATACCACGGCTGTCAGCCAATCAGCATTCAGGGCTCGAAACACACAGTTTATAATGTTAGGTTTACACATAAGACATGACTCTGCTGTTGTGCTGTAGAATTTGTGAATTTTGTCTCTTGTGTAATAACTAGTTTGCCTTTCAGTAGCATATGCTTACCCTTTTGGTTTTGAGAAACGTTTGGTTTATTCAGATCCACATTAGCTTTTGCCGAAGCAGCAACTATTCTTCCTGGGGTCCACACAAAAACAAAACATGACAAGTAACAAAACACTGATACACTGATAGACAAGAATAGTCACACAAATGTTAAATACAACAATATACAAACAATACAACTACAGAATGTGTGTGTGATAGTGTCTGTGTGTGTCATTTCACAGTCCTTATTGTGCCATGAGATGTTGTCTTATAAAGAATGTTGGTTAAGGGGTAGCAGACTTTGCAGTTTGTAATTTTGTTGTTTTTATTTTTTTGTATTGAATGGCACAACAGGCGAGTTCATTATGCGCGTGACTCATCCCACTAGCCCACACCTCCTCCCCATCTGTTGCTGTGCTTTAGATGGGAGAGGGAAACGCCATTGATCACCTCTTCTCTCACACATGCACGCACACACCCCACCTCCGACGTCACTATCGATCGGCATGTTTAATGTTTTTGTGGGGAAGGGAAGACATTTCCCATTGTCATCAATGGTGTTGGTCACCAAAAAGCCTTTTTTGTTGTTGCAATGTGACAAAAGGCAGAAGCCACAGACAACTTGACTGCAATGTTTTCCTTTCTTAAAAAATGCAATGGTTAGGGAGCATCCGCTGTTGACAGTTGAGACACACTGAGAACAATTTCCCTTCCAACCCAAAATAAATAGATATATGGTTGTAAAGGCACAGGAATAAAATAATATATTGAAAGTATAGTACGGCTAAACTTTGGGTTTACTGAACACTTATGGTTATGTACATGTGACCGACTGAGTTCGAACCCGGTTTCCTGCACACCACAAGACTGCGTTAGCTCACTGAGCTGAATCCAAGTCTTCAACTCTCAGGCAATGCACAAGCATGTCTTACCAAACCATCTTCATTCAACTTTACCCCCTTTGACGATCTTATTGCAAAGACCGATCTGAGACATGGCACCAATGTCAACGAATAGGTTAAAACCCGGCTGTCTTGCATGCCACAAGACTGTAAGCCCACTGAGCTAAAGCCTAGGCATTCACTCTGGGAGCTAACATAAGTCTTCAGGCAAAGTTACTCATCAGACAACCATTATGAACCAGCTCATACAGATGAACTGAATACGTTGGTAGGGATCTACACATTCCTGTTATCAAAACAAATTCTATTCAAAGGGATTTGTGGTCTAATCAAAAAATTAGATGCTTGGTGTTTTCTTTCTACCTTCATAATGTTTTTCAAGGCCATACCCCATTACATTGGGAGCATAACAATATGACCACAGCTGCTGTAATTGGATGCAAGTGTAATGTAGATAATTGTACTGTAGGCAGCTCTGTAATTGGGAATTTGTGCACTACATCAATAATTTTTACATAGCATTTTTTATAGTAGAAAAAGAAAATGAATGGAAAGGCAGTAAAATAACCTTTTGTCACAGTTTATGTGGACAGGTTGGCCCACACCTTCTGTTTGACAGTCACACAAAAAGGCAAGCATGTCCTGACAGCGGAAAGCTCTGTCTCTGTGACAGGATCAAATAAAAAACATACCTAGTGACGTTTAAACCCCTGTTCAACCCCTGCCCCCCTGATCTTCCTTATTTACATTTGACATTTTAGTCATTTAGCAGATGCTCTTATCCAGAGCGACTTACAGTTAGTGAGTGCATACATTTTCATACTTATGGCAATAGAGCGGATCATATCTGAAACAGTTAGAGGAGACAAGACTAGAATTTGATGGTCGCTCACCCAGACTTTGCAGACAACTTTTAAGACACACAAGTTGGCAATTTGTTTCCTTTCCAAAATGTAGAGATGTATTTTTTGAAGGGTGTAAAACATTGACATGTGTATAAATATTTTTTTACTTATTGGCTTGGAGTCCTGTTTATCCTTTTCCTGTTTTCTAAACCTCCTAACGTTCTGTGCATGTGCTACACAAAAACCTTACGTAGAAAAAATCTGCTGCTATCGGCAACATCGTTCAGTAGCCTACTCAACTGAACTTGGAGTTCATAGCTTTCAATACAAATTTGGTGACTCTGCTGTTACTGTCAAAATCACTGTCTCTGCAAAGAACTAGAAAAGGTTGCCAACATTTCCAGGAGTGTTCTCACTCAATTAGACCTACACTAGTTACGCAACCATCTCTGCAGCAACATCGCTCCGGACTGCGCAGTTACGGTACATCGCTAAATAGCCAAGTTAAAATCGTCCAGGTCCTGAGGCACCCGAGCATCCCCAAACCATCTCACTATCACAACCATGCTTGACCGTTGGTATGAGGTTCTTACTGTGGAATGCAGTGTTTGGTTTTCACCAGACATAATGGGACCCATGTAGTCCAAAAAGTAATACTTTTGAATAATCTGTCCAAAGAACATTCTTCCAAGTCTTGATGATCATCCAGGTGTTTGCAGGTGCTTTTTGGCAAACTTGAGTCAACTTTTTGGACGAGCTGGGTCCCATCATGTCTAGCGAAAACCAAACACTGCATTCCACAGTAAGAACCTCATACCAATGGTCAAGCATGGTGGTGGTAGTGTGATGGTTTGGGTAAGCTTTGCTGCCTCAGGACCTGGACGACTTGCCTTAATAGAAGGAACCATGTATTCTGCTCTGTATCAGAGAATTCTACAGGAGAATATCTGGCAATCCGTAGGTAAGCTGAAGCGCAGCTGGGTCATGCAGCAAGACAATGATCCAAAACACACAATCAAGTCTATATGAAAATGTCTAATAAGCAACACATTTGAAGTTTTGGAATGGCCTAGTCAAAGTCCAGACCTAATCCCAATTTAGATGTTGTGGCAGGACTTGAAAATGAGCAGTTCATGCTTGAAAACCACAAATGTCGCTCAGTTCTGCATGCAAGAGTGGGCCAAAATTCCTCCACAGCGATATGAGACTTACCAACAACTACAGGAAGAATTTGGTTGCAGTCATTGCAGCTAAAGGTGGCACAACAAGTTATTGAGTGTAAGAGGGCAATTACTTTTTCACACAGGGGAATTGGGTGTTGCAAAACTTTGCTAATTAAATAAATAAAATAAGTATATATTTTTTAATTTGTAAACTCAGGTTCCCTTTATCTAATATTAGGTTTTGGTTGAATATCTGATAACATTCCGTTTCAAAAATAGAGAAAATCAGAAAGGGACAAAATACTTTTTCACGGCACTGTTTGTGGTAGTTGTTTACAAGAGAGCTTTATCAATTGTTCTATGTTCTAAAATTAGCTTGAAAACGAAACAAATAAGCATTTGGCTGATGTAGGATACCGGTAGACTGGTTCCAACCTGGAAGTAAGTGTATATTGGTTCGCCGCCATTCATTTTCTGCCGGTCGACGTTCCAATGCTATGGCGCATTTTGCGTAAGGTTTTTGCGTAGCACATTCTTTAAATCAGTCGTTTAGAAAATGGAAAAAGATGCCAAGCTTAGGCCTTAAAACCTGTTCAGGACAAATTCTCGTATCTGTATTGCTATGCCCAAATATTTTTTTTCTTCAGTGCTGTATCATGAATAAGGTCAAAGGTAAATGCCGTTGTTTCGCCCTACACGAAAGCAATAAAGCACTGCCTCGGGTGCCTTATTGCTTTTATAAAACATTTACCAACATATTAAAACAACAATAAAATACACATTTTCATAAAAAATATATAAATAAAGTAAATTCTTCCACCAGAGGAAATAGTCCTGACAGAAGTCTGGTCGTTAGTTATTTTCGTCCTGTTGCTACAGATGCGCTCCAGTCGTTAATGATTTTTGTATATTTACTATGTAAAAGGACTGGTCATCCGTTCTAACAAAAATGGTTGCTATGCAGGCTGACTAACGTTCCTGACCATTTCTAGCTAGCTAGCCAACTTCAGCTAACTCAGTCACATCAAACATTGCTCCTGGAATGATAGTACACTAGCTGCATTTTCATTTGTTTTAGCTTCTTTTCTATCGGCATTTACTTGGATATATCCATAATAATGACGTTGATGCGTGATATCGTCTGGCTGGACACCAGTCCGCACTTTATGTAGGCTCCAGGGGAGTTTGCATTTCAAAAGTGAAACAAATCTTCAGAGGCCGGACAGGCAGACTGCTAGGCTTATATTAACCCCTGCTATACCAAACTAAATGCTAGGCTGGAAGCAAGGGGAAATAATGTGCAATTGGAAAAAATAAATACAATAGGTGATTTGGACAGCAATGTGAACATTATGAAATTGTTATGGAGGCACAGTGTTATTTCAGATCGAACTGTTAGCAGGCATAGTGGTTTCCACTAGATTATATAGCCACAAAGTCAAAATTGTCTAAATCGTCAATATTTTTGTAAACAAACATTTTGCTTTTTTTGTCTTAATTTAAGGTTAGGGTTACACTAACCCAACATAGCAGGCGTAAAATAAACACCTGAAACTAGATCCCCTACATACTGGTTTTGACGAGAAGAAAAAAAAACTGTCAGGGGAGGTTCTCTTCTACACTGTTCAACCAATCCAGTAAATGTGGAGGAGGAGTGAAGATGGAGTGTCACCTTGTTAACGTCCAAAAGCAGAAGTCTTGTCACAGGTTCTCTTTCTATCCTTTCCATTTCCCCTGAAAACTGGAACATCCGGTTGTTGGGGACTCGGCAGAGGTAAGGGTTAGGCATAAGGTTAGCACTGTGGTTATGGTTACGTTTCAAATAACATTTTAAGAAGAGAAATTGTAGAAATTGGTGTGGTTTAGCAATAATTATAACTTTGTGGCTTTTTATCAATAAAACGTCACATTAAGGTGCAGAGCGTTCGACTTTCCTGCTGGGGGGCCAAGGAAACCTGCAGCTCGTCTAAAACAATTGCATGCTATTTTGTTAAATAAATGTTAACTATTTGTTTGTAATATCATCCATCACCTCTTGAAGAGCATAGTCAGAACTACACATTTCTGATTATTCCATGCAAAAAAATTGGTACACATTTAGCTCTATCATGAGAGTTATAGGCCTACAGCAAGTAACTGAATGCTTTTCATGATCAGTAAACATAAATTGGTCATTTCAGATAAGTGAGGGTAGCCACACGATATCTCTCAATATTGGCCACCATTAATAGGATATTTGAATGATATAAAAGTTAACAATGCCTGACAAGTATACAGTGAGGGAAAAAACGTATTTGATCCCCTGCTGATTTTGTACGTTTGCCCACTGACAAAGAAATGATCAGTCTATAATTTTAATGTTTAGTTTTATTTGAACAGTGAGAGACAGAATAACAAAACAAAAATCCAGAAAAACGTTATAAATTGATTTGCATTTTAATGAGGGAAATAAGTATTTTAGCTATCTAGCTACATGACAAATGGATCTGGCTACCCTCACGTATCTGAAAATACATTATCAATTGATGTTTACTGATTGCTGTATTTTATTTATTTATTCACTTTTATTTAATCTGGGGACCCCAATTTGAGACCAGGGTCTCATTTTCAATGGTGGCCTGAGACCACAAAGCAAAAGATAAAAAAAATATAAGAAGATACAATAAGAAGTACACTACACCAGAACATCACCAACATCACGCCATCATAAACAAGTTACTAAATCAATCAATCAATACAATTTTACACCTCTGTGAACTCATTCATCATCAGGGTTTTAAAATGCCCTAGTGGCACCAGGGAATCCAAATGTAATGCATTTTGTAAGTGATTCCAAAAATGTGAAGTGTGAAAACTAAATGTGGATTTACCTAATTCCGTGGAGACCCTAGGAATCTGAAGAGTTAACCAACCATGTGAACGGGTTTGTTATCACATTATTTTATACATTAGCACCAAAGTTAGGTACGTTGGAAGCTTGTGTAGTAGGGCTTTGTAAACAAAGAAGATGATCAGTAATTCATTGGTCTATGTGACTTTGATGAGGACCAGCCAACCTTTTGATACAGGATGCAGGAGTCAGTATTAAAACTGTCACCAGTGATAAAACGAATGGCATGTCTGCTGCATTTTGATAAATGGTGTCGCCATAGTCCATAACTGGATGGAAAGTGATTGTACAATCAGCTTCCTGCTGTTTAGAGCGAGGCAAGATCTATTTCTAAAACAGAAACCCACTTTAAATCTTAGCTTTATAACTAGGTCTTCCGTATGTTTTTTTAAGAGTAAAATCTTTATCAATCCAAACGCCCAGATATTTATAGGCTGGAACCCACTCGATGAGAGAACCATCCAATGAGTAAATATGTAGTCCATCTGTGACATTCTTGCCTGAATTATAGAACAACATATATTTAGTTTTGCCCGCATTAAGTACAAGTTTTAAATCAACAAGGGCTTTCTGTAATGTTACAAAATCACATTGCAGCTCTAACATAGCTTGGTCAACAGTTGGTGCAATGGCATACATAACCGTATCATCTGCATACAGATGAATATTACAGGATTTAATAGACCAATGTTATTTATATAAATAGTAAAGAGGACATTTTACGATTTCATATGCTTTGAACAACCTATTCAACAACCTATTCATGAAAAATGGGTGAATAGGGCCTGAATAAGAAATACAATCTACATATATATACTATCAACTTTACAAATGACATCCAATAAGATTTCAGCTGCCTTATTACTGTAATAATTCATATAACTAATGGGTTGGGAAAAGTATCCTTATTTCTTGCAGCACTGCCTTGATTCATTCTTTCCTCCCCTCCTGTACACCGCACAGAGTTGGTTAGTGACTCTACGAATTTGTCACGATCTCAGCTTTCGTCTCCTATTTTCTCCACATTTTGTCCTGCTGTAATGAATTACGAATTATGGCTCTCTACAAATTGTTCATTTTTTAAAATATAATTTGTTATGAAACCATTTGTGTTTGTCATAGAACATCTAGTTGCTATCTATGTGGAAGGTTCTTAGCTTTCCAACGCTGTGTTGTATATGAGGGTGCGACATATCCTTCCACCAAAAATGTACGGTCAGTCTGACCAGCGAATGAAAGTTTAGGCGGGACTTCCCAGCCTCCAATGGATGTGGATATGTAACCCGATACCCCAGAGTCTTCAATTCAAGCTGGGAACCGTAGCTGTTAGCCAAAACAGTTGGGAAGTGAATAGACTCTACATAGAATAGACTAAATAGCCTTGGTTTCTCAAATGACTGCCTCTCCTGGTTCACCAACTCCTTTTCAGATAGAGTTTAATGTGTCAAATCGGAGGGCCTGTTGTCTGGACCTCTGGCAGTCTCTATGGGGGTGCCACAGGGTTCAATTCTCAGGCCGACTCTATTCTCTGTGTATATCAATGATGTCGCTCTTGCTGCTGGTGACTCTCAGATCCACCTCTACACAGACGACACCATTTGTATACATCTGGCCCTTCATTGGACACTGTGTCAACAAACCTCCAAACGAGCTTCAATGCCATACAACACTCCTTCCGTGGCCTCCAACTGCTCTTAAACGCTAGTAAAACGAAATGCATGCTCTTCAATCGAATGCTGCTTGCACCCGCCCGCCTGACTAGAATCACTACTCTCGGCGGGTCTGACTTAGAATATGTGGACAACTACAAATACATAGGTGTCTGGTTAGACCGTAAACTCTCCTTCCAGACTCACATTGAGCATCTCCAATCCAAAGTTAAATCTAGAATCGGCTTCCTATTTCGTAACAAAGCCTCCATCACTCATGCTGCTAAACATGCCCTCGTAAAACTGACTATCCTACCGATCCTTGACTTCGGCGATGTCATTTACAAAATAGCTTCCAGCACTCTACTCAGCAAATTGGATGTAGTCTATCACAGTGCCATCCGTTTTGTCACCAAAGCCCCATATACTACCCACCATTGTGACCTGTACGCTCTCGTTGGCTGGCCCTCACTACATATTCGTTGCCAAACCCACTGGCTCCAGGTCATCTATAAATCACTTCTAGGCAAATCCCTGCCTTATCTTAGATCACTGGTCACCATAGCAACACCCACCCATAGTATGCGTTCCAGCAGGTATATCTCACTGGTCATCCCCAAAGCCAACACCTCCTTTGGCCGCCATTCCTTCCAGTTCTCTGCTGCAAATGACTGGAACGAACTGCAAAAATCTCTGACGCTGGAGACACTTACAGTGGGGAAAAAAAGTATTTAGTCAGCCACCAATTGTGCAAGTTCTCCCACTTAAAAATATGAGAGAGGCCTGTAATTTTCATCATAGGTACACGTCAACTATGACAGACAAATTTAGAAAACAAAATCCAGAAAATCACATTGTAGGATTTTTTATGAATTTATTTGCAAATTATGGTGGAAAATAAGTATTTGGTCACCTACAAACAAGCAAGATTTCTGGCTCTCACAGACCTGTAACTTCTTCTTTAAGAGGCTCCTCTGTCCTCCACTCGTTACCTGTATTAATGGCACCTGTTTGAACTTGTTATCAGTATAAAAGACACCTGTCCACAACCTCAAACAGTCACACTCCAAACTCCGCTATGGCCAAGACCAAAGAGCTGTCAAAGGACACCAGAAACAAAATTGTAGACCTGCAACAGGCTGGGAAGACTGAATCTGCAATAGGTAAGCAGCTTGGTTTGAAGAAATCAACTGTGGGAGCAATTATTAGGAAATGGAAGACATACAAGACCACTGATAATCTCCCTCGATCTGAGCCTCCACGCAAGATCTCACCCCGTGGGGTCAAAATGATCACAAGAACGGTGAGCAAAAATCCCAGAACCACACGGGGGGACCTAGTGAATGACCTGCAGAGAGCTGGGACCAAAGTAACAAAGCCTACCATCAGTAACACACTACGCCGCCAGGGACTCAAATCCTGCTGCGCCAGACGTGTCCCCCTGCTTAAGCCAGTACATGTCCAGGCCCGTCTGAAGTGTGCTAGAGTGCATTTGGATGATCCAGAAGAGGATTGGGAGAATGTCATATGGTCAGATGAAACCAAAATATAACTTTTTGGTAAAAACTCAACTCGTCGTGTTTGGAGGACAAAGAATGCTGAGTTGCATCCAAAGAACACCATACCTACTGTGAAGCATGGGGGTGGAAACATTATGCTTTGGGGCTGTTTTTCTGCAAAGGGACCAGGACGACTGATCCGTGTAAAGGAAAGAATGAATGGGGCCATGTATCGTGAATTTTTAAGTGAAAACCTCCTTCCATCAGCAAGGGCAATGAAGATGAAACGTGGCTGGATCTTTCAGCATGACAATGATCCCAAACACACCGCCCGGGCAACGAAGGAGTGGCTTCGTAAGAAGCATTTCAAGGTCCTGGAGTGGCCTAGCCAGTCTCCAGATCTCAACCCCATAGAAAATCTTTGGAGGGAGTTGAAAGTCCGTGTTGCCCAGCGACAGCCCCAAAACATCACTGCTCTAGAGGAGATCTGCATGGAGGAATGGGCCAAAATTGGGCCAGCAACAGTGTGTGAAAACCTTGTGAAGACTTACAGAAAACGTTTGACCTGTGTCATTGCCAACAAAGGGTATATAACAAAGTATTGAGAAACTTTTGTTATTGACCAAATACTTATTTTCCACCATAATTTGCAAATAAATTCATAAAAAATCCTACAATGTGATTTTCTGGATTTTTTTTTCTCATTTTGTCTGTCATAGTTGACATGTACCTATGATGAAAATTACAGGCCTCTCTCATCTTTTTAAGTGGGAGAACTTGCACAATTGGTGGCTGACTAAATACTTTTTTCCCCCACTGTATCTCCCTCACTAACTTTAAGCATCAGTTGTCAGAGCAGCTTACCGATCACTGCACCTGTACACAGCCCATCTGTAATTAGCCCACCCAACTACCTCATCCCCATATTGTTATTTAAATTATTTATTTTGCTCATTTGCACCCCAGTATCTCTATTTGCACATCATCTTCTGCACATCTATCACTCCAGTGTTAATACTAAATTGTAATTATTTTGCACTATGGCCTATTTATTGCCTTACCTCCATAACTTACTACCGTACATTTGCACACACTGTATATAGATTTTCTATTGTGTTATTGACTGTACGTTTTTGTTTATTCCATATGTAACTCTGTGTTGTTGTTTTTATCGCACTGCTTTGCTTTATCTTGGCCAGGTCGCAGTTGTAAATGAGAACTTGTTCTCAACTAGCTTACCTGGATAAATGAAGGTGAAATAAAAAATGTAAAAAACAGACTGATCTATAAGCGAATTACTTTGATAAAACAAGTTATCTCTTAACTGGTTCATGCTCATTGTGTTTTGTTCACTGGAAGAGAACAACTCTGTAGGTATTTTAAAAATATGTCTGGATGACTCAATTATTTTACAAACCACTGAGAAGTAAAAGAGAGAAACAGCTAGGTAGTGATTTTCTCAGAAAATAATCAATGGATAATTTCTACAAAACTAGGTAGTGATTTTCTCAGAAAATAATCATTGGGTAATTTCTACAAAACTAGGTAGTGATTTTCTCAGAAAATAATCATTGGGTAATTTCTACAAAACTAGGTAGTGATTTTCTCAGAAAATAATCATTGGGTAATTTCTACAAAACTAGGTAGTGATTTTCTCAGACAATAATCAATGGGTAATTTCTACAGGCACAAATACTTTTGACAAATGTCATAATTTTTATTTACTCTGATTTGTTGAACAATTTTACAATTTGTTGAGTTAAATGCTCATGCACAGACAGCCGTTTCCCCCAACCCCCATCCCCATCCCCATCCCCATCCCCAGTGATGATGCAGAGAGTGATAAAGTATGTGCAAGGGCTGAGCTTATAACTCCAGAAGGAGATTGGCAGTAAAACTAATTGTAAATATTTATACAAGGTACTATTGGGGATAAGTCTTTATTGTTCAGTGGCATTTGTATTTATCAGGACACATATTGTGTGATGTGTGGGCGTAGCTTAGATCATCCAGGGAATTGGGGTCTGGGGTGTAGCTTGGACTGCAGGCTGAGTTGAGAAAGATCTTTCAAGAGGGGCAAGGATGACTCACACATTGACTTTTGGGTGTCTATTTTTTATATTTTTATTTAACCTTTATTTGTCTAGGCAAGTCAGTTAATAACACATTCTTATTTACAATGACAGCCTACCCCGGCCAAACCCAGACGACGCTGGGCCAATTGTGCGCCGCCCTATGGGACTCCTAATCATGGCCGGATTGTGATACAGCCTGGAATCGAACCAGGGTCTGTAGTGACGCCTCTAGCACTGAGATGCAGTGCTTAGACCGCTGCGCCACTCGGGAGCCCCTAGTCGAGCTGGTGTGTGTTTTATAAAAGAGACTCAAACAGTACGGTTAAAAGGTTCTTCAAATATTCACAACTATGTTTAAGTGCATGATAGCTATTAATACAATGGCAATAATATATCATATAATTTCAATTATATGATTGGACATTTCATGATTATTTTGTATTTTATAGTGTAGTAGAGCATTAGGAATTGAGGTATACTTACTAATCATTCTCTGAACGATCACCTTAGAAATTAGCACTATGTATAGGCTAACTGATAGATGGTTGTCATTGTGAGGCCTCTGAAAGCACTGTCCTTGACATCAGCCTACCTATAGCCTATTGTCTGTGTCCATAGGTTTTTCTGGACATGACCTTTGGAGGTGGAGGTCACACCAAAGCCATCCTGAGGGCCTCTCCTGAGGTGACAGTACTGGCCCTAGACCGAGACCCCACAGCATTCAGCTTAGCTCAACAGCTGGCCAAGGAACACAGGTGATTGCCTTTTTTATAATAATTACAGTTGTATGTATAATATGGGTACAAATTGTACTTAAAAGTCACATTTCACAGATTTGCAAGTCAAATATAAATACATTTGTTTGCAAATGTAATCTGCATGTAGAAATGTCAATGAACATCATTGACATTTCTTCGGGATTTTGGAAATGAGGCCCTTCTTTTTTCCCCAGAGTCAGATGAACTTATGGAGACCATTTTTATGTCTGCGTGCAGTTTGAAGGAAGTTGCTAAATCACATTAGCGCAAATTGTGCTAACGTTAGATGCAAAGACACAAAAATGGTATCCACGAGTTCATCTGACTTTGGGAAAGTAGATAAAGGACCTCATTGCCAAAATCCCAAAGGATCCCTTTAACACATCTTAATGTGCAATCACATAAAAGTTATTGTAAAATGTGTAGGCTACCTACAATGCAATTCATTACACTGTACCTGCTTACATTGATTAATGTATACATGCTTTAGAGACACTTATTTGAAGTGAGACTACAAAACAGAATAGACACTCTTGTAAAGTCTCATCCACAATAGCTCAACTGCCAAATGTGATTGGTATGTGCTTGCATTGTTAATGCTGTTATGTGGGTTATTTTCCCTCAAAGTTATACAGTCAACAATTTCTGGATCATAGTTTAGATTGAAGGTTAGCTAGATCACGATACAGCCTTTCACATACATCCCACCTCCCAACCCTCTCCACCTCCCTGCCAACCCTCAAACCCTGAAAAGAAACTCATCACTGAGTAACTGCTGCTAAAGCCCCTCGTTTCACAATCCATCCACATCCATTGTGTCAGGGAGACTTAAACCCAGTCCCCCCACGCTTAGCTGGTGGGCCTGGCGTCTCATTTGTCAGAACAGGGGCCCCCACGGCCCCAGTGTGAGGGAGATGCTGCCTCCCACTGAGGTTCCGTGAGTGGGAGGTAAAGAGAGAGGAGAGCCCAGCAAACTTAGAAGAGAGAGAGGAGGGAGACACCAGGACACTGTGTTTAATAATGAGGGAGAGAGGGAGTGTGTGCGAGAGTGAGCGAGAGCGCATGAGGGAGGATGAAAATGAGATGTTCCTAAGACCATGGCGTGGGTAGGAATCCTTTTACGTAGATTCTGGGGAAACCTCTCTCGGGGGGATTGTCTGCTACAGCAATGCGCCTATGAGAGGGGGATGAGACAGAAGAGAGAAAATCAGAGTACGGCATTCTGTCAGCAGCAATATACCCCGGCTATAAACCCTTCCACACCCACTCACGATGTGAGTTGAGAGAAGCCAGAGAAATCGAGCAATTAGCCAATATTATTGGAAGCCTGTATAAAAGACCCTTGCAGCCCACGCAATGCCTCCTCACAACAGGGCTGGAGAGCATTCTCTTCTCTCTCTCTCTCTATCCTCCCATCACTGATTTCACTTCTCTTTTGCCTTGCAGAAAGTACAGCCTTGATGCAAACTATTGAAGAGCGATGTAAATCTGCATTTATGTAATTGCTTAGATTACAGCCCAGAGGAAGGGATTTTCTAGCGTAGTAGTCGCCTGGACAACTTTCACATTGGGTGCAGTGGTCGGAGGGGTATCCTACGAAGGAAACTAGCTCTACTCAGGGTTTTCTAAAGCTAACCTGCTTCAATTTGCTTCAGATTTCAGCTCAGGCTTCATCCGTACTACTACGGTATGAAGCCTGCCGCTAACTCTTGCAGGCTTGTAACTGGTGTGCATGTCACACATGGCTAGTCGAACACCAAACTCTTCATTGAGACAATGCTGAAACATCAATCCATGGGCGAGTCAGTGCCACGTTTTCATTTGTGCCAAAATCAAAATGAAAGAAGGCCGGGACGATACCAGTATCGCAATATTTTTTCCAGGCCAAAAATGAAAACACGAAGCAGATCAAACTCTTTGGTCCTTTAAAAACCTGCTGTAAGTAAAATATTGTGTGCTTTAGCTTGAAAAATCTCTAAATGTAACTCTGAAGGACATCATAATGATGTTTGTTTCCAACATTAGGGCTGTTTTCCTAAAGAAGGTAAATCCGCTTTGTGTTTTGTTTCCTTGCCACTACACTAATGAGTATCGCGATACTGGTATTGTCCTGGCCCTAATGTTGAGACGCAATTCTCTATTCTGAGTGTGACAATATTGTGGAGATTCTATGCACTAGTCTATTACCAGATATATCTTTGTTATTGCTATTACTTACATAAAGGGGGCTTTATGTGTGTGCAACTTTTAGGTAGAAAATGAACAAAAGCCACATCTGGGGAAAAAAAAAGAAAGTCAATTACTAGTGATTGGTGTTTGCATGTCATTGATTTGCAGAGGGTGATTAGCATTTAGCAAGAAACCTGATGTATCGTGTTTACTATAGACACCATTCCACTCTCCTAGGGCGACAATCCATAAGAAATCTGGTGAACAGGCCTGCCAGGGAGAAGAAAGAGGCAGCGACATTAGTTGTGGCACTCTACTGAGAATCTACGTAGCTCTTACTCTCTTTAGTCTTAGGCTTACATCTTAAACACATCATGCTACATTTCTGTCTTTTTAAATTTAGTTTAAACTTCTAGAGTTGAGGTTGCTTAAGTTCACATTCCAAACCAAACACAAGCATCTTTCGCCGGTGGTACTTTGTGTGTGTTCTTTTTTCATGTCCTGTAGATATTTTCATCACTGCTCCCCTGCTGAAAGCAATCAATCAGCATCTTGTCTTAGGCCTTAGTGACGCAGGTAGAGGAACTGAGCAGGTCAGCACTGGGGAATATTTCAGACTTGATTTGTGGAGACGCATGCACGCACGCACGCACGCACACACACACACACACACACACACACACACACACACACACACACACACACACACACACACACACACACTTAGCACTCAACGGTGAGGACTCCTGGCACTTTTACCTCAAGATGGGGCATTGGCAGGGGATTGGCATCTGAGGATGTGTGTTTTCAAGTGCTGCTGAAAATAGTGAATTTTTGTAGAATGTGTATAGTTCAGGTTACAGTCATGAAAACAGAGGACACAATCTTTACACAGTACATCCAAACTCTACATCTGTCTCATCCGCCAGAGGAAGCGCTTAAAAGATTAAACAAACCAACAAAGGAATATCTGTAGGAAAACTTTATCTGCTCTACTTCAAATCCAGAAAACAAGTGACAAGACGTTCATATGAAGAGGACTGCAGCAGCTCAAAGCTCTCTTCCTTTATCAAGGTCCTGCTCCAGGGCACCAATACTACCACCAATACTTACTTCCAGGATGGGCCTACAGTACACAGACAGGGGAAGGGCTCTCTTTTTAACATTTGTGGACAACTGGGGACATTTGCTGTAGCAAACTGAGTAGCAAAAATAGATGCAGGCTGAGCACTTCTGGAAAACCTTGCCAGAAATATGAAATTGGAACATGGTGTTGATTTTGAAAGACTGAAGTTTCGCAGTTTTAATGGCCTATCTTCACACTTCCTGAAGACCCTAATGGAACTTAAATGGAAGCAGTTCCCAAAACCCCTTTTAATGTGATACGTGACATGGAAGTTGCAGTGACTACAGACAGTCAGTCTAACATCTCATCTGAAGAATGGTAGTCTTTGCAGGACAGTATCCCTAGTCACCACCCTGGGGCATTTGGGTCTACTTTGTCCAGAGGGAAGAGTGCCCCTACTGGCCCTAGTTTGACACATGCGCGTGAAGGAGAGTGGTTGTAACAATAACCAGTTCATATTTGTTTTTTTAAACAAGGTTGACCTGCCTGGAGCCCTCTTACCTCACTCAGCAGGGCAGGGCATCCTCCAGCATGACTTAAGGTCATTAAATCCACCATATGCCCCAATGTGGTCTTCTCTTCAATCATTTAACATGTTGTAGGTGGGCCAGGGGAGATGGCATTTAAAACAACAACAACCTTTTATTCAGTTATAAGTTAAGAATGATGTCAATGTTGTGGGTTGCACAACTAATTTATATATAGATCCGTTTTCTAAAGCAATTCTAAGCTTATACTTGGACCACACACACACTACTGAAACTGGTCCTGTTTAATAATATAACACCTTGTATAAGGCATGTATATATCCAACCCTGTGTCTAAGCCACATAAAGAAGTTAATAATTAAAAAACGTTGTGTAACTGTTTAGCATATTCTTAAATCCTTCTGTGGCTGACAGAAAGCGAGCATCGGAGCCTCCTCAGTGTGTAGGGGAAGGTGAGTTCAACCCGCATAGCTGAGGGTGTTGAGCTCCACAAGTGTTATGGCCATGTCGAAAAAAGTACCAGGAACTTAAATATAGTAACTGAAAATGGTAACTAATGATAAGGAAATTGCCAACTTGGCCAGTGTCTCATCTCTTGCAATTATCAATTAATGAAGTCCATAGATTAAAATCCCTTACTAAGAAAGCTCCATCATAATCTTTTGTAGTTCAACACATTTTTGCCATAACTACTATAAGAAGAGTTTGTTAGGGTCTTTCTCTCTTCATTACTTAATCCACCTCTTCTCCTAGCCTGCCTGCCTTATTGCTGAAGATAATGTAAGATTTGTGGAGGAGGCTAGAAGAGTTGACACGACACCATCTGTACCAAACCAAGTTTCTGATTAAACCTTACGATGCATTTAAACAAGTCAACTACCTGGATGAAATTAAATGTATCTCCACACACAGTATAGTTTACCATGGTAACCAAGTTTAATTGAATTAGTGGGATAACAAAGGTTTGTAAATGTTGCTTTTATGGCCATGAAACAATGTATGGATAATATGATATCCCTCCAATGGATATGATATCCCTTCAGTTTTCCTTACACTTTATTACAATTTATACCCAATGTAACTTTTTAGGGGTCTTCAGTCTCTGAAGGGAGTGAAATACATCAAGAGTCCTGATTTGACGAAAACAGTCTTAAACCAATGAGCTGCTGAAGCCATAAATTCTCAGCATATTGACATAAGGTCTTACTGTATACTGCATCGGTACACAGTAGGCATGGTTGCTCTGTCTGGGGGCACTGCTCTGTTGAGATGGGACCGGGAGGGGGTGGACGGGTCTGTGAGGCACGTGGGTGTGGAGAATGCCTCGCTATAGATTTTACAGCAATTAACGACTGCAGCGAAGAATGAAAAACTTCTAGAGCATGATAAGGAAAAGCCCTGGCCTGACAGCGCGGGCGAGATGCTCCCCTCAACCCTTGGCCTCTCAAGCGTCAGTGGGTGTATAAACACAAGGACCCCAAGGCCTGCTTGGTAACGCCCCTTGCTAAGCCGTTAGTGGGAGAGACCTTATCGAGATGGCCACTGCTATTATAGCTTTATTGCAGCAATGGGGGTATTTTATTTCATTTTAATAAGACTCTATTGAGAGGAGACTAGAGGAGGTTAGATGCGGAGGAATCGCAATTGTCTGCGGTGCTGAGATGCGGAAGACGTTATAAGTCAGGTTGGTGTGGTGTCTAAGACCCCTCCTCTGCCTGTCCCTTTCTGTCTGCCAGTGTTGGGTGGCCCTGTTGGCCCCTCAGGCTGATTTATGGCTGCCCCTCTAGCTCACACCAGCCATCATCTCTGTGCTCACTGTCTGAAAAGGTCACATGAAAAATGCATGACTGTGATGGAAAGAACCCACCACCTGTGTGCGCGGCAGGAGGCTGTGTCTTGTACAGGGCTGTGTGTTGAGGCAGGAGGCTGTGTGTTGAGGCAGGAGGCTGTGTCTTGTACAGGAAGGATTTGCATGGGCATGAGGTTCAGAGGAGACGGGTGTTGAACAGCAAGGAAAGGGTGACTTTTTCAGTCAACCACTTTAGCTTAAAAGGTTACTTTTATAGTGCATTTTCTTCTCATTAGCATTCATAACAAACAGGAAGTGTCAACAGGAGTTCTTGTACAAATTCTTGTACAGTATTTCTGACCTGTGTTGAATGTGTTTACATAATCTGTACCCATTTCTCCATGTCTCTTTCCTGACATTTAATTATCTAAATTAAAGGTTTTCTCCCTCCCTCCCTCCCTCCCTCCCTCCCTCCCTCCCTCCCTCCCTCCCTCCCTCCCTCCCCCAGTGGCCAGGTGAACCCATTACTGGGGCGTTTCAGTGAGCTGGGAGCCCTGCTGTCTAGACTGAGGTTGCAGCCAGGTAGTGTGGATGCTGTTCTTCTGGATGCTGGCTGCTCCTCCATGCAGATGGAGTTTGCCCCGAGAGAGGCTTCTCCCTCAGTAAGGATGGCCCTCTGGACATGAGGATGGATGCAGACAGGTGGGACCACGCATAATCACCGCTACACAGTCGCACAAAGCATTATTGTCATTTTATGTCCATCACTATGTATTATAGGGTAGCGTCAGTGAATAGTAATGATATAGGCCTATGTGTCAGGAGGATACATTGAACTACCATCAGCCCAGGTTACTCTAACATAGTATTTGTGTTCCTCAACACACATACGGCATCTCCTTCCTACTGCATGCTGGGAAATGTTATAATCTGAATTGGCAATTTTATTTCCCTTCTTCTGTAACTGGCATGAGAGGAATGTCATTTGGGTCAACAATTTATTCCCATAGGTACAGTTGAAGTCGGAAGTTTACATACACTTAGGTTGGAGTCATTTAAAACTTGTTTTTCAACCACTCCACGAATGTCTTGTTAACAAACTATAGTTTTGGCAAGTCTGTTAGGACATCTACTTTGTGCATGACACAAGTCATTTTTCCAACAATTATTTACAGACATATTATTTCACTTATAATTCACTGTATCATAATTCCAGTGGGTCAGAAGTTTACATACACTAAGTTGACGGCGCCTTTAAACAGCTTGGAAAATTCCAGAAAATGATGTCATGGCTTTAGAAGCTTCTGATAGGCCAATTGACATCATTTGAGTCAATTGGAGGTGTACCTGTGGATGTATTTCAAGGCCTACCTTCAAACTCAGTGCATCTTTGCTTGACATCATGGGAAAATCAAAATAAATCAGCCAAGACCTCAGAAAAATGTGTAGACCTCCACAAGTCTGGTTCATCCTTGGGAGCAATTTCCAAATGCCTGAAGGTACCACGTTCATCTGTACAAACAATAGTACGCAAGTATAAACACCATGGGACCATGCAGCCGTCATACCGCTCAGGAAGGAGACGCGTTCTGTCTCCTAGAGATGAACGTACTTTGGTGCGAAAAGTGCAAATCAATCCCAGAACAACAGCAAAGGACCTTGTGAAGATGCTGGAGGAAACCGGTACAAAAGTATCTATATCCACAGTAAAACGAGTCCTATATCGACATAACCTGAAAGGCCACTCAGCAAGGAAGAAGCCACTGCTCCAAAACCGCCATAAAAAAGCCAGACTACGGTTTGCAACTGCACATGGGGACAAAGATCGTACTTTTTGGAGAAATGTCCTCTGGTCTGATGAAACAAAAATTTGGCCATAATGACCATTGTTATGTTTGGAGGAAAAAGGTGATGGCTTGCAAGCCGAAGAACACCATCCCAACCGTGAAGCACGGGGGTGGCAGCATCATGCTGTGGGGGTGCTTTGCTGCAGGAGGGTCTGGTGCACTTCACAAAATAGATGGCATCATGAGGAAGGACAATTATGTGGATATATTGAAGCAACATCTCAAGACATCATTCAGGAAGTTAAAGCTTGGTCACAAATGGGTCTTCCAAATGGACAAATACCCCAAGCATACTTCCAAAGTTGTGGCAAAATGGCTTAAGGACAACAAAGTCAAGGTATTGGAGTGGCCATCACAAAGCCCTGACCTCAATCCTATAGAAAATTTGTGGGCAGAACTGAAAAAGCGTGTGCGAGCAAGGAGGCCTACAAACCTGACTCATTTACACCAGCTCTGTCAGGAGGAATGGGCCAAAATTCACCCAACTTATTGTGGGAAGCTTGTGGAAGGCTACCCGAAACGTTTGACCCAAGTTAAACAATGTAAAGGCAATGTTACCAAATACTAATTGAGTGTATGTAAACTTCTGACCCACTGGGAATGTGATGAAATAAATAAAAGCTGAAATAAATCATTCTCTCTACTATTATTCTGACATTTCACATTCTTAAAATAAAGTGGTGATCCTAACTGACCTAAGACAGGGAACTTTTACTAGGATAAATGTCAGGAATTGTGAAAAAACGGAGTTGAAATGTATTTGGTTAAGGTGCATGTAAACTTCTGACTTCAACTGTATGTGCACATTGAGCACTCATAAGGCCTGGAATTTGTAGTCTATCAATCTATCCATGCCTCCGAGGACTTTGATAGTGATTTGACGTGAGCTTTTCAAATTGACAGGTATTATGTTTCTGAGGAAAGGAATGGCAATTGTTATTGTATAATCAGTAGGATTCCGCCGCATCAGCCAACCCTTGCAGCAGCAAAATGAAAATTAGCGATACATCTCACGGTGGCAAAGCAGAGTGGTTCATAAACTAGTATCTCATGTTAGTGTTGGATGAAGGAATGAGTCACTCTTGCTGTGGTAGATGAACAACATATTAGGGCTTAGATCCGTTTTTTACCTTTACGTCCCATTTACACTGTAAAAACCCATCTCAGTCAATTATGTGTTTTATTTTTGCCCCATTTGAGGAACCTCAAATGCAATGTATTTTAAACATTATTTGAAGCTACATATTTTAAAGTATCTTATGACAACAAAAACAGACATGGAGCACAATATCCTTCGTTTTTAGGTTATGATAAGGTATGACAGTTGTACTAAACTCATTAAGGCATTTTATTGTAATTCATATTCCTTAAAAAAAAAATATATTTCTATTATATTACCCTCGTTCTGTTACCCTAGTTGACATGACCAATGAACCCCTTTAAATAATTGTTCATATGGCAGATCTCAAGTTCAGAGATTGTAGTCTACACTGTCTATTTCAGGGTCTACTGTGCAGGTGATGTTTGTATGCCTGCTCCTTTTCTTTGCATTCAAATCTGTTGAGGCGTATGTAGAATTTTAATATGCGGAGGTCAGCATTCATTTTTCCTGTGACAACCGTTTGCACTTGTTTTCCAGCACCAACTAAAACGACACATCATATGTATGATCATTGGCACATTATTCATCTAAAGCGTTAAATGTATTTTCCTCCCAACAGTTTTTTGTAGTTATATTTATGTATTTTTTATCCACACTAATTATGTTTCTCTAATGAGATGTACCGAGAATCTGTCGATGACTAAATGGAGACAAATGAACTGGCAAATAGACATATGGCTCTGCCACTGGCTACATCTCTCTTGTTAGCCACAGAGGTTTTCAGCTGTGTCTGAGAGTTGTCAGCCTTCGCCGCTGTCAGCAAGGACGTGACGTCAAGCAGCCTAATTGGGCTCTTCTTTGTGCGTAGGTACCCCGACATGCCCTGCGCCGCTGACGTTGTGAACGGCTTAGATCAACAGGCTCTTGCGTCCATCCTCACTGCCTATGGGGAAGAGAGGCACGCCAGGAAAATAGCCTCGGCCATGATGGAGGCACGCAGTGTCTACCCCATCACCCGGACACAGCAGCTGGCCAGCGTGGTGGCAGGTACCCTCATTAATTCCCTACATCGTCTTAGAGGCTCAGGGCAGAAAAGGTAGGGAAATATTAAGCCCCCGTCTCCCTGTGGGACCTATTTGTCTGGGTAAAAATCACGATGGCTCTAATCTCAAGCATCATCCTCTCCCGTCTGGGTTTTGGACGCCTCTCACACCCCTTTCCTGATGAGATTACTATTAAAAAGGAGGAGAGAGGTGCGTAGGGTGCGGCTGCCTCTCTGACAAGAGAGAGTGACTACTTCTCTTTTTCACACGAGCCCCCCCGTTCTCCCATCCCCTCCCTCCCTCCTGTCTTCCTCCTCCCCTTTGTTGCTTTTGATTTCGTTTCCCACCCTACCTCATTTTATACCCATCCCCGCACCCCTTCTCGTTCACACATGCACACACACACATGCACACACACTCATGCACACACACTCATGCACAGATTGAGGATGGATCATCATTTTTTAATGCATTTTTGTAAATGTTTTTTTTGCCTCCCTCTGAGAGCTCGAAAGAGAGGTCTTCTCAATGGCTGTTACGCCGCTACGTGCGTCACACAGGGAGAACAGGTGTGAGGAAGGACAGTTGTTTGATCTCTTTTGAAGAGCAGAGCGAGTCACCAGCAATCTTTATTCCAATCAATCCAAGAGGTCCTGACTCGTGTGGGTCCCAGCAGGTCAGCTAGGCTGCTGGTGACACCGTTGCCTAGGGAAGAATGCTATGTGGGCGGAGGGGAGGTTGTATTTGTGGAAGGGGGCACACTTTGTAGCGTGACGGTTGGGGGTGTTCAGGACCATAATGACAGTGTGCTATAGGGTTATTGGACGGGTCTCTCTTTCTTTTTCTCTCTCCATCTCTGTCAACCTTTTTGCAGGCACACTTAGATCTGGGTGCAGATCTCTTAAGCCCCATAGACTACAGTGGCAGGAAGACTTCCAGACTGTTTGGCCATGTTGGGGTGCAGGGCTTATTTTGAGCCAGGGCTCAACACTGCCACTGTCTGTGTTTGCTACAAATAGCTCTGCAGCTCTTCTATAAGGAGTAGTAGCCCCACCTCCTCCATCTCCTTTCCATTGGCCTGTATTATGAAAATGTAGAGACGTACTAAATCAAGTTGTTCCTGCCTCAATAGAGCCATTCAGAGTGTACTGAACGTAATTCATAAATGTTTTTGAATTTGATGAATCTGTTTGTATTCCTGTTTAGCAAAGCTAGCTAAAGGACATGGGTCTGATGTCATGAGGAGAAAAACAATACAGAAATAGACAAAGCAGTCAAATAAATATGACTTAACCGACCCATAGTTTATATAAATTGATATGAATACAACAATAAATGTTTGGGGTGTGATAAACAATGGCAACAATCCACTAACAGATGAAATATTAGACTATTTGAAATAATTGTGTGTTTTGCTTACCTACATTTGCATAACACAATCATGCAGTTTTGCTTCAGTTATGGCTCCAATACAGTGGGGGAAAAAAGTATTTAGTCAGCCACCAATTGTGCAAGTTCTCCCACTTAAAAAGATGAGAGAGGCCTGTAATTTTCATCATAGGTACACGTCAACTATGACAGACAAATTGAGGAAAAAAAATCCAGAAAATCACATTGTAGGATTTTTAATGAATGTATTTGCAAATGATGGTGGAAAATAAGTATTTGGTCACCTACAAACAAGCAAGATTTCTGGCTCTGACAGACCTGTAACTTCTTCTTTAAGAGGCTCCTCT
Organism: Coregonus lavaretus; assembly: GCF_964263955.1. Classification (NCBI taxonomy): domain Eukaryota; kingdom Metazoa; phylum Chordata; class Actinopteri; order Salmoniformes; family Salmonidae; genus Coregonus; species Coregonus lavaretus. The sequence continues at coordinate 12,030,014 of NC_139991.1, read as the reverse complement.
GTCCTCCACTCGTTACCTGTATTAATGGCACCTGTTTGAACTTGTTATCAGTATAAAAGACACCTGTCCACAACCTCAAACAGTCACACTCCAAACTCCACTATGGCCAAGACCAAAGAGCTGTCAAAGGACACCAGAAACAAAATTAAATTGTAGACCTGCACCAGGCTGGGAAGACTGAATCTGCAATAGGTAAGCAGCTTGGTTTGAATAAATCAACTGTGGGAGCAATTATTAGGAAATGGAAGACATACAAGACCACTGATAATCTCCCTCGATCTGGGGCTCCACGCAAGATCTCACCCCGTGGGGTCAAAATGATCACAAGAACGGTGAGCAAAAATCCCAGATCCACACGGGGGGACCTAGTGAATGACCTGCAGAGAGCTGGGACCAAAGTAACAAAGCCTACCATCAGTAACACACTACGCCGCCAGGGACTCAAATCATGCAGTGCAAGATGTGTCCCCCTGCTTAAGCCAGTACATGTCCAGGCCCGTCTGAAGTTTGCTAGAGTGCATTTGGATGATCCAGAAGAGGATTGGGAGAATGTCATATGGTCAGATGAAACCAAAATATAACTTTTTGGTAAAAACTCAACTCGTCGTGTTTGGAGGACAAAGAATGCTGAGTTGCATCCAAAGAACACCATACCTACTGTGAAGCATGGGGGTGGAAACATCATGCTTTGGGGCTGTTTTTCTGCAAAGGGACCAGGACGACTGATCCGTGTAAAGGAAAGAATGAATGGGGCCATGTATCATGAGATTTTGAGTGAAAACCTCCTTCCATCAACAAGGGCATTGAAGATGAAACGTGGCTGGGTCTTTCAGCATGACAATGATCCCAAACACACCGCCCGGGCAACGAAGGAGTGGCTTCGTAATAAGCATTTCAAGGTCCTGGAGTGGCCTAGCCAGTCTCCAGATCTCAACCCCATAGAAAATCTTTGGAGGGAGTTGAGTCCGTGTTGCCCAGCGACAGCCCCAAAACATCACTGCTCTAGAGGAGATCTGCATGGAGGAATGGGCCAAAATACCAGCAACAGTGTGTGAAAACCTTGTGAACACTTACAGAAAACGTTTGACCTGTGTCATTGCCAACAAAGGGTATATAACAAAGTATTGAGAAACTTTTGTTATTGACCAAATACTTATTTTCCACCATAATTTGCAAATAAATTCATAAAAAATCCTACAATGTGATTTTCTGGAAAAAATTTTCTCATTTTGTCTGTCATAGTTGACGTGTACCTATGATGAAAATTACAGGCCTCTCTCATCTCTTTAAGTGGTAGAACTTGCACAATTGGTGGCTGACTAAATACTTTTTTTCCCCCACTGTATATACATTCTAAGCCGATTGTCCCCCACCCCATTCCCTGCCAGAGTCAACAGTAATGCCTAATGAGCCCTCCCTACCCCCTCTCGCTTGCACCCCAGCATCTATTTTGTTACAAATGAAGCAGTGGTGGTTGGGTTGTTGAAGGTGTTGAGACACCATAATGACAGGTGCCTTGGGAGCCTTTCGCTCCCCCCACTCACTCACTCCATCCCTCCATCCATCCATCCCCCTGTCTCTCTCTTCCTTCCTTTGTGTAAACCCACACAGCTGTGGCTGACTGAGGTCCCCAAAAAATAATAATTGGGGGGATGACTGTCACATCAGCCCTACCATGGAATTGCGAATTTTTCCTCATTTAAATATATATATATATTTTTTTGTTGTTGAAAGAACTCCTAACATATATTATTATGGAGAGCAAGCCATTTAGCCCATATAGCATTGGTCAGCAACAAGTTTTTAGTAAAAAAACAATTTTTAAATTGGGGGGGGTGGGTTTCTTTGTCAAATAACACTGTAAAATCACCAGGAATTCAGCTGAAAATTAGTTTAATTCCCACGAAAATAGAACAAGTTATGTGATCATGTCTCAATTTAATCAAGGTATGACATTATTGTTATTTTAAAATACAATCTCTTTTTAGTCTTAGATGTGGTCAATCTGCAGTGTAAAAAATATAATAATAATGTTCCGGCCCTCTGACCATCCGCTCCGACAAAAATAGGCCCGCGGATGAATCTAGTTGCCTACCCCTGCCATATAGGCTCTGTTATTCAGTGGGTCAGAGTGGTGTATCTAACCACTAAACATTGAGAGTGCATGGGGCTCACTGGCTGCCTCTTGGGAAATGCATCTCAAATGGACTCAAGTTGTTGAGAGTTAATGCAGGAGAGTGAACAGGCACATGCTTGATATGGTGATGGACGCAGCTAGTGAGGATAACATGATTGACTGTTGTAGGAGTGTGCGGCCTTTCATCCCCCCAACCCAACATTCACTCGTGATGGATGCAGTTAGTAATGGCTGTTAGCCTGGCAATAAATGCAGTGTGTCAGTGTGAAGTTTGCCCAGCTAATTGGACACCCTTGTTTTCTTCAATTACAAATTAATATCCCTTAGCATTGCAACACTGTGTTGATTTCTAAATCACACTTTCCAATGTAAAACAACCTCAAAATAATCGTCATCTGCATGTGATGATTGAGCCATCATTCCTAGCGATGTTGGTGTCTGCAACTTGGTGACATTTGGCATTGGTGTTTCACTAACCACAGACCGTGAATGAGGTGGTGGTTTCAGCTCACAAAAACTAATAATCACCACGGCACAAGCCCAAGCTCCATGGAAAGTTCACGTGCAGTCAATTGCACTCATGCCTCAAGCCCTGACAATATTCATGATGTAATACATCCTCAAGTGCCTCACTGCTTTATAGAACACAGGATTTATGAACTAATAATGAAGCATCACTCTGAAATACTCTTGTGCATAAACATGCAGCGAATGGCTGCCTACGAATGGTTCTTCCAGGACTCCAAATGAAGCCATGTAATTTGGATCCATCTTATATTTAGTGGTGTATTGTTCCACAGTGCAATACTGTCCTTATTGAGAAGTAATTGCTGTAATATGATTGTGACGTAAATGCCTTTCCCTGACCCCCTTTATAGAAACACAAATAAGATGGAAAAAACATCTACCTTGAGTCTAAACAGCTCAACAGTAGTGAACCAGCAGCGATACCCTTTCATTTTATAGCAAGACATAGACTCCATCATGTCAGCCTTCAGACCAGACAATCACCAGGGGTAACATCACCTGGAGAAAAAATGTATTTAAACAAGGGCATTCTTCTGTTTCTTAGACTAAATTCTTCATTAATAATGAGCTGTGCTACAGTTATTGGAGCAGGATATCCCGGTGTGCATCCATTTACCTGGCTATTCTAACTGCTACTTAGTGTGTTGCCATCCTTTCTCAGTCCTTAGCTAAGAGTCAGTGGAATGATAGATTAGGTGATGGCACTGACTATGGCGATGGTTTTCCTTGGAGAGCTGAGTCACCAAGACCACCAGTGGTTGGGTGCCACTGGCTCCACCCAGCATCCTTTTAACTTGTTTCCTCGCACTCTATATAATCTTGCAACTCAGCAAGTGAAAACTCATCTTGGTATCTATTTTAAACCAATTCTGCTCGATCTTGCCAAATTCCCTTTTTTTTGGCATTCTTCCAGATTTTATGTCATGGTTGTATCGAAAAACATTAGACAAAAGTATATTTTTTCAACTATTATTTATCCATTAGCGATGAAGACAAAGTGATCAGTCTTATAAAAAAGGAATAACCACTACATCCCAGAGGGGTTTTAGAGCTCCGCTGCCTCCAACAGGTCTGGAGGATTTGGTGTCTGTTTGGCAATGCTATTTGTTCAGCCTGTTCAGTTGATCAATGAGATTGTTTGGATATAGCTAGATTTGTGTTCGCTTTTCCCAGTTCTGCTGCTTTGTGGCATCTTTGCTTATTTCTTTCTCATGCGCTCTAGCTGTGGGACCCTTGAAAGATGAATTAGTGAGAGAGAGCACAACTTGGTGAGGCTGGGCCACGGCCGGTGCGCAGTTTTTCTATTGATTGCTGGGTGACTCACACTCAGTGCTGTTGAGCGCAGGAGGAGAGAAATGCCACACTGCTCTCTCTCCCTTGCCACCTCTCCCTCTCTCTCTCTCTCTCTCTCTCTCTCTCTCTCTCTCTCTCTCTCTCTCTCTCTCTCTCTCTCTCTCTCTCTCTCTCTCTCTCTCTCTCTCTCTCTCTCTCTCTCTCTCTCTCTCTCTCTCTCTCTCTCTCTCTCTCTCTCTCTCTCTCTCTCTCTCTCTCTCTCTCTCTCTCTCTCTCTCTCTCTCTCTCTCTCTCTCTCTCTCTCTCTCTCTCTCTCTCTCTCTCTCTCTCTCTCTCTCTCTCTCTCTCTCTCTCTCTCTCTCTCTCTCTCTCCCTTCCTTCCTGTCTGTCTTCTCCTCTCACATACACACATGGGCTGGGTCCTACATCAATGCTGGCATTACTCTGGACAGGGGACACCAAAGCTCCAGATAGGAAACAGAGCAGTGCAACAGAAGCCTGGAAGGCACTGCAGTCTGGAGCCCTTCCCTGTCAATCAGTGCCAGGGAGCAGGGAGGAGTGGTTGTGCTCTTCACCCAGCACAGATTGTTTTGTGGCACTTCAAACAGTACAAAATGCAAACATGACCATCTGAGCTTGTTTGAACACAGTCTGTCTGAACACCGCGTCATCAAACAGTACAAGCAAAGGCAATCATTATAGGCTATTTCTAGCAATGGGGGGGATGAAGAGAGAGTAATCTGAAAGAGAGCCTCAACTTTATTTTCAAGTATTATCACAAGCACCTGTTTATTTACAGGTTTTACTTACTGTCATTGTCAATCACATATTAAAGCTGCCGCCTGGACAGGATATGGTAAAATGTGGCTGTGAGTGGGGCTTATTCAGACTGGAAGTGTGGTTAAAAACTAAGAGTCATTACACAGCTGTGAGACTTCTGTTTTGGTCTGTTGCTGAGAACCATGAGTCTCCTGGATAGAATGTGAAACATTTCAGGTATGCTGCTCTCCAGATGAATAACATGCTTGATTGATGTCATGTAATTTGTTTGATTTATTTAAAATAAAAGCATTTCTTTGTCTCTAGGATCTTTTGCAGCCGGCGCTCTCTATGCCCGCAAAGATCGGCTTCAGCGGCCCTCGCACATTGCCACCAAGACATTTCAGGCGCTGCGTATGTTTGTCAACGATGAGCTGAATGAACTGCATGCTGGACTCTGCACTGCTCAGACTATGCTTAAACCTGGCGGCCGGCTCTGTGTGCTGACCTTCCATTCACTAGAGGACCGCTTGGTAAAGCGATTTCTCCATGGAGAGGATTTAGGTGCCCCACCCCGTCGGAGTCTCCGTCAGAGAGTCAAGCGATGGGAGGAAGAAGAGAAAGATGGGGAAAGGGACAGTGGTCACTGGGTTGACCTGCAGAGAGGGGTGCTAACGCCACATGCAGAAGACGTACTGGAGAACCCACGAGGACGCTCAGCCAAACTCAGGGCAGCATTCAAACAATAACCCTCTGGAACTTGGCCTCAACCTGCACCAATTAAATCCTCCTTGTTTTGACTGAACCACAGAACCACCAGGCTGGTCTTTGTCAGACACCACCATACTGATCATATCCAGGCACGGTCTCACTGGTGTCGGTCGGGTGACATACAGAACAAGTGCCTTGTTAATGGTGGAACACTGAGGCTGACTGGAATTCAACTGCCATGCACTAACAGTCAACAATCCATCTAGGCATGTGCTCCTTAGTTCATCGTATACTGTGTGTTGGTACTGAGTATTTAATTTAGTTTAAGTGACTTGTGTACACTACTTGAAATATAGGAAACACAATTGTGCTGAAGCCCAAGTTGAAGAAGATAAAGGTTAAGACGAGGATTCTAGTATCCCATAACTCTTTGCATAAATGAGAAATAATTCAAAAACAAAGGGGCCAGCTATGCTAGTTAGCAACGGCGCTGGTTCCATGAGTCTGTTTTCTTTTTTGAAAGATTCTAATCTGGGTATCTTCAACCTGGCTGAAGCCAGAGACACAAAATACCAAAGTCTCTCTCTCACTCTCAATCTCTCACTCGCTCACTCACACATTACTTTATGGATGAGCTGACACAGTTGCATACAGTAACAGTTCTGTCTTGTATTCTGAGTTTCCTCAGTTCTCCCCGTTGGCTGAACCCATAATGTCTTTGCTCTTTTGACTAATGAATTAATCAGAACGATGTTGCCTCCAACCGACTGGTGAGTAGCCAGATCAACGGATGTAGGCACTAACCTCCCTCACTGATGTCTGTATTCCCCAGCAATGAGATGACAACTTCCTAGGTAGTTTTGGACAAATGTGTACTGTACTGCACTGCACTGCATGAATCAGTAATGTCTTTAAATACCAAGTGACTCAACTGTCACAAGTGGCGGTGAATGAGCGGATGACTGTTTCGTTCATGAGCCTTCTCCAACTGTTAACAGATAAGGTGTTTTGATCTGTACTATTGGACTTTGTCTATTTGTAATTGTTCCATCAAGAGGATCAACACTTTTCTTCCCCTCTGCCTCGTTCTGTACACTCTAAATATACACTTCTTGTTACCTTGGAAACTAAACAGCAGAAGTAACATTTAACTGTGTCTAAATGTGTTTGCTGTTTTAATCTTCTGCGAAACGATGGCGTATGTAGAATTTGGACGCCCGTCCTTTGAGGTCGGTCGACGTCACACAGTCGTCAGGGTTATTTGAATTCAGTTTGAAATAAGAATGTTTTGATCTGTTCTTTAATGGATGGTCCAAGGGTTCTAAGCCCCTTACTCTGAAGACCCTCTACTCTACAATCTGGAACTTGAGGTCAGAGGTTCTGCTGATTTTCATTCCTCCCCTCTAATCAGGAATTATTCAGACATGGAACACCTGGTGTGTGTAATCTAAATTCAAAAAACAAAACTCAAAATGTGACTCTTTCCATTTGATGACCACAATATAACTGACTCATAATCGTGCAACTGGTGACAATTCCAACCATAAATTATTCTATAGATATCCACCCGCCAGTACCTGTACACATCATCACGCCATCATCTGCCTCCTTCCTGTACACCCTCTCTGCCACCTGACCAAATTAAATCTTTCTTCAGTACTCCAAGTTTGTCCAACCAATTTAACAATATGTTCTTTGTTTCTCCCCACGTCTCATAACCTGTGTCACCTTTTGTATTTTACTAGTGACCCCTCTGAAAAATATTGCAAATTCCACATTCTTCTTTACATTCAAATCTATCAACAAGTCTCTTGTATTACATATAGCTGTCAACAATTGTTGTCAGTGTTCTGTTTTACACTACATGCTCTTGGTCATGGATCCTGATTTGGTAACATTAAGACTTGTAAACTACATTGTGAACATCAATTGAGTTAATCTTGTGTGGAGGGAGATGAGCATAAAGGAGATATGTCAGTGGTTGTAAATGAGACTAACCTGTGCCTGTATGTTCTCAATTACCATGGAAACAGTTGCTTAAGTAAACAGTCGTTGGGATAAATTGCTCTATTATTAACAGCCATGTATCAATCCATGGATTGAATTACTACCAAGTAATAAGTAATACCTACCAGGAAGATGTTAATCAATACTCAGAGCCCGTTTCTGGCTAAGTCTCACAGAGTTACACACGTCCGTCCCCATGTACTAACAAAAGGTGTGTATTGGGTAAGTTGCCATAGGAACAAACTCACAAAACCGATTTCTTAACTCACCTCAGTTTTCTGAGAAAGGTATTACAGAGGGAAATTGTAACTGAATGCAAATAAAAAATGAAATCCAGTCCCTTTCTCTGTGAATGCTTTGGTTGTTTGGTATACGTCTAAAAAAATAAGGAATAGATTAGACAGCCTTGACAATATTGGATGAAGTCTGTCTGTCCGGAGCCAAAGGATAAGGATATGAATGGATCTGGATGCTTTCTACATTAACAATGATTTGACACTTTTCCAGATGTTTCCACAAATTTGGCTACATTTACAATGGGAGGGGCAATGAAAGAACGCTTTGTCACGTGAGCCTAGTAGCACTTCCTGTTTCCTGCTCTGTGCATTCGCTTTGGGCTGCTCATTCTAGACCAAAAGTAATACATTCATCGCCTAACTCCACCCTGACTTTGCGTGCAGTGTTTCTTTTAATGTACCAATTAAAAATGTGAGTCAACAGAATAAATGGGCTAGTAATGAGAATCATGCTTGCATTTATTCTAATTAGCCATAATTAGACACCTTTTGTCCATTATGTGAAATCCTGAGTGGGCTGAGTGGAGATGGTATGGTGGTGGGGGGTAGGCTATTTGTGGAGGTGGGGTGTGCACGCTGGATCCCTGCTGTCGAGTCACCTTGGAAAAGGGAAATTATATTTATAATAACAAGTCTTGGAACACTAGCCATAGCTTTGAGAAAGGGAGCATAGAATAAAGAAAATAAAATATATGAAATATGCAGTTAATGAAAAAATTGCATTCACAAGCATGTAGAATCCTGTTAAGATTCAATGCGTATGGCTGAAAAAATGACATCCTCTTGAAATTGGGAAAACGTCAATGATTGAAGACATGCCCATGACCCAACATTTTACATTGACATTTTAGGCATTTAGCAGACGCTCTTATCCAGAGCGACTTACATATTTTTATAATTTTTTTCATACTGGCCCCCCGTGGGAATCGAACCCACAACCCTGGCGTTGCAAGCGCCATGCTCTACCAACTGAGCTACACAGGGCCCACCAATGGAATCTGAGCTCTACAGTACATACGTGTGTGTGCTGTGCATGCTTGGGAGATGAACAAAGGAGCTGAAGTATTTTAGCCTGTTTCCAAGACTAGCTCACTGTTTCACTCAACCTGTCTGCACTGCTGTAACTTGAGCCAAAAAGCCTTCTCTAGCCAATCCGTAAACAGAGGGCTATTCCAGCCAATGGCTTACTGTTCAATAGTTGAACAGTCTGACTGTTGCTTGCTCCAGACAATTTTTCACTATCAGAGGCAGAAGAGATATGTATCTTGGCCAATAGCTCGTCACACGTGATCAAACAGACACACGTGCCGGCCAATGGCTCCCCCTCTGAGCGATAGAGAGAAGCAGTGGCTCAGAGTACATTGCTAGTCAGGTAGGGACAGCACAGTCTCCGAACCCCATCCCCCCAACAACTCCCACCCTTCTGCTCTCACTCACTCACTCCCCACCCGTCTCTCTTGCTCCTGCTATAAAAAGATTTCTCAATGAAAAAGGCTTTGAGGTCAAAGCCATTTGAATGATTTTTGTGAATGACGCAGGGGCTGTGGGAGGAGACAGACATATTGAAGCAGAGCCGGGGAGCACAGCTACTGTAGGGGAGGCTTCTGCTGCATTTTGCTGACTTTCAATTAAAAACTTGGATATGGATAATAAAATATTAAATTCAAATAGTCCTAGTTCAAAGTCCTCCCCCTCCTGAGAATGCATAGCTAATGCCCTGAACCCAACCATAAATATCCCCACTCTGACTCAGTCCGTTCTCAAAATAATCTATTTTATTCTCACCTGTAATAGAATGCACCTCTCTGCATTGTCAGATGACATAGTGACCTGAGGTAGTATGGTCTCGTCTCAGGAGAGTAGATACCCTGGAGACAGGTCACCGACTCCCCAGTGGACTGTATGAATGGACTGAATTCCACACCACTCTGCTCATATAATAATGATCAACATACTGGACAGGCTGAGAAGTCCCAGAGCTAGAGGAAAACCTTGTGCACAGTCTATAACGTAATTTACACAGGGCACAGACATTACTATAGGATTTGGGGCCAGGAGTTTTTTCTCATCAGTAAATTCTCCAGGCCTGAGGTTACGTAGTCAGGAAAAACTCTTAGTCCTAGATGTGCCCTAGCTTTTAAACACAGTATGTCTATTCTCAAGGAAAAAGTATTTGGGTTAAGGCTTCACCAAAGTCAATTTCTGAATTTTGAGTTCTGAAAAATGCTATATATTTTCGTACATGGGAATAGATAAATTGAGATGGGTTATTTTTGTTATTGGTTGTTTGTTAAAATAACAAAATAGTCCGGTGCTATAAAGGAAATCACACTGACAGGAGGTTTCTTTGGCACAGTGGGGAATGACAAAGCCCAGAAACCAGGAGCTATCAGTAATCAACACCAATGAGGCAACGTATTGGATAGTGGCGGCAAAATAAAATAATCTTCCTCACAGTGGGGGCCTCTGACTCAGTCCTGCGGCCCCTCCACTTTGGCTCCATTATCACGTCTGCACTGCGGCCTGTAATATTCCCAGTGGCAGTCCATGGGCTCTCACCACGCACCATTTTAAGATGACAGTGAATTGGAGGTTGCAGACAAAACAATCACCCTTAGGTAATGACAGGGTTTGTTGAAGGTGTCATTTACTCCAGACCAAGCAGCACATCCTCCTGTACGGCCCAAATGGAGTCCTCCTCAAACTGGTCTCTCCTGGCAGCTTATCAGCAGCTACCCTGTTGGTGTGTCAGATTGCTGGAGCAGTGTACGAACAGGAGTCCTGTGGTCTGTCTGTAATGGCCACGACATCTGTCTCTCATCGTTAGTGAACTCTAATGCAGTTAGCGGGGAGGGTGATTCCTTTTTTAATCAGGGCCAAAGAGACTGTTAATGATCCCTGGTGTTGGATTTCTGAGCTGTGATGGAGCATTTAATTAGATGATGAGAGGGAAGGTTCCTATGATTCCTCCACTCCTCTGTTAAAACTTTTATGTATTTATGAATACTCCTCCCTCATTTTACATTGTCACCTTGTCTGTTTGATCCACGGGGTTACCAGAATCAATCTGGTCCCAGGTGAATTGAAACACCTGAGATCAGTTCTATATTATTCCACTGTGGGGCATGGTGTAGCTGAAATGATTCATGGGACAGCATGATCAAGTGTCAAAGACCAAAAAAAAATGTTTGCTATGGGTCTAAATCACAGGAGGTTGGTGGCACCTTAATTGGGGAGGATGAGCTTGTGGTAATGGCTGGAGTGGAATGGTATCACAAGGAAGTAACACAAGGTTTCCATGTTTCATGACATTCCATTCATGCCATTCCAGCCATTATTGTGATCCATCCTTCCCTCAGCAGCCTTCACTGGTCAAAATGTGGAGGACAAATAAACATGACCAATGAGGACCCTCTTGGCCAGATGGTCATCGGCTCCTTGGCCGCCACAGGAATGAAATGAAATTAAGCTCTCCGCTTTGTAACCGACGCCGAGAGATGGGTGATCCTGATTGGTCAAAAACTAATAATGGAATAGTATAACAGTAATCCTTCTACCCCTCCCCCACCCCCCCCCATTAAAAAAAAAGTGGTTGTCCCACTGGCTATCCTAAGTTGAATGCACCAATTTGTAAGTTGCTCTGGATAAGAGCATCTGCTAAATGACTTAAATGTAAATGTAAATGAGTCGGGACATAAAGAAATAATTGTCCCGTGAGCATGGCGTTTGCAATGCCAGGGTTGTGGGTTCGATTCCCACGGGGGGCCAGTATGAAAAAAAAGAAGAAAAAAAAGAAAAATGTATGCACTCACTAACTGTAAGTTGCTCTGGATAAGAGCGTCTGCTAAATGACTAAAATGTAAATGTAAGAGCTATAGGAGGATGGGCTCATTGTAATGGCTGGAATGGAATAAATGGAACGGTATAAACACATCAAACAAATGTAACCACATTTTATTCCATGGAAACCACCATTTATTCCGTTCCAGCCATTACAATGAGCCTGTCCTCCTATAGTTCCTCCTACTAGCCTCCTCTGACTGAATCACATGCACACACTTGTACACACACACACAGCTACAACTACTGTATCTTCCATCACAGTTTTAACACAATGATTTTTAGTCTATTATTCCACATCAATACATTCACTCTTGCAGCCCAGCAGCATGACTAAGACTGTCCTTATTAATTATTAACAGATACAATTACCATTGAATCAGGCAGTTGGTTATTTTACCTCATGCTTGACATTTTACCAGAAAGAAAGAAAAAGGGAGGGAGAGGTAGGTCAAAAAGAGAGAGCGGAATAGTCGTTGGTATTTCTGGTTTCTACCAGGCAAATTATATGATTATTGCTGATTACAAGTAATTGATCAAAACAAGTCGTAAGTGCAACTGCAATTACCACTGATGCATTATTTGCCAGGCGAGATAATAATGTACAATTTCCACATTTGAGGAGGCCCACTTATGATTTAATTGCAATGTACCCCTGCCTCTTATTGTTCTATGCATTGTTAACATGTGATGTTTGTGTGTGTTGTTCTCTTGCATAGTTTTCATTCAAAAGGAGAGGCCACCAATGTACACAAACCTGCAGCATCATGGTCCTTTGATGCACAGTACATTCACTTTCCCCTGAGTAGTAAAACCAGTGACGTTCTCCCCAACTTTACCAAAGGTATAAACCAAATTGGTCAGCCCAAACCCTATTGAATCATGTGATGCAATTATTGCATCATGAGCCCTGTGCGTAGGTGGCAAACGGACTAAAACTGTAAATTTTTTGGAGAAAACAGTTGGTGATCTAGTCCAGTGTGATTGTTTTTCATTTAATTTGATCTTGTAGACATGGTAAAATGGCTATATACCCAGCCATTCACGTGTTTCCAGCACTCAGCAGCCAAAAGGTTTTGGCTCAGGGTTAAGAGGGAATCATTTGGTAGACAGAAAGAGTGTGCACGTGTAATAAACAGCAATATGGCAGAGAAAACGAAGAGGTTGTGAGTGAGTGAGACTGCAGGAGGGAGTGTACACATTTGTGTGAGTCTTTTAGAGGCGAGGGCTCAAGTGTGCCTGCCTGCAAGTGAAGTTGAAGCAGAAAAATGCCACAGCGCGCCGAGTGACGTCAGCCAGGAGGCCTCGTGGGGATGAGGTGAGTCAGAGCCAGGTCCGCGGCCTCGCCAGTTCTCCGCAGCCATGAGCGCGTCATCACCAGTCTCACTGACACCCTCTCACATTTCTCTGCATCTGCTTCAATGTGCCTCCTCCTCCTCACGAGGATCACTTCATCTGTGGCGTACGCCAGTCCTATCTCTCTCCGTCTCCTCCTCACAGGCAGGCAAGCTCACAGGGGAGAGAGGTGCACATCAGCCTCCCCGTCCTTATTATTCTTCAAGGCCAGCACTCAAGCTGTTCACTTTCTGTTTGGGAGCTCAAAAAGTGAGGACACTGCTAAAAACAAAAGAGAATATCTGGAGCTTGACAGGATGTTTCATTGTTTTCAGGTGTTAGGTAATAGCTGTTGATTGAGTGATGCGTTGTATCGTTTACATTTACATTTTAGTCATTCAGCAGACGCTCTTATCCAGAGCGTATCACACTCGAATACAGGTGTGTGCTGTACCCTTCTGCTTAAAACACTAAATGTACTGTAGAAGGGCAAGCAGTGGGAGTTGACAGGTGTGGTGTGGAGGTGCTTTCCATATTGAATATTTATTTTACATGTATTCTTTGTAAAGAACCCGTCATGGAACATTTTGCAGCCCAAAGTGCATACTGAGACATTACTACCATCCATTCTTGTTGTTCTGCTGATGTTTTGGGATTCATATGCCTTCCGATGATTACAGCCACCTTTCAATCTTTGGAGGGGTTATTGTTCAGTATATTAGGCCATTACACCTCGATTAGGCTGATATAAATCCTTATTTTGTTTCATGATTTTACATTTGAGTGTCATTTCTGTATATCCTACACGTTCTCATTCTGAACTTCTAACGCGGGTGGGATATAAGGATGGTTTCGTCACAATGACCGCAACAGCAGCCGCTCACTGATTTGACAGCTCCAAAGCAGTTAAACCTCCGACATCGCCTAAACAAAAGCAATGATATGCTATGCGTTTGTTGGTTATCACGGGTTAACTCTAATCTGATTGAATCCTGGCCTTAAAGAGTAACTTTCATAAAAATGGAAAATAAATTAATGGAAAACCAGACGTCAATTCTGGTCTTCATTTTGACAGTTCCTTGCAAAAGTGATATATATTGGTATTTTTGTAGTAAATCTAGCTCTTTTTGCCCCTAGCGGTTCAACTTTACCATTGAAATCGTGATGACTCTACATCATCTCAAGGGAGGGGTTCAGTATGGTGGGACCAAGTCACAAGGTCTGAGTCGCAAGTAAAACGGGTCGAGTTGAGTGAAGTCCAAGTCGTGCATTCTAAGCACAAGTCAAGTTGTCACAAGTTTTTTCAAGTCAAGTAAAAAAAAAAAATCTATACATGCAATGACTTGTTCGACTACAAATCTTTGTCAATTTATTGAGGCTACCATACAGCCCTTTTGATTATTTTGTCTACAGCACATTTTGATTATGTAATTGTAAAATAGGGACCTTGTAGCAGTCGTAAGGGGATGAAATCAGCAGAAGGCAAGGCAGGTTGACGTGCTCAGAGTGTAGATTTATTTATAGGTCTTGGTGATCCAATAGTGAAAGTGCCAGATACAAAATATACAAGTAGATTTACAAAGGAAGAAACAAAGAAATAGCCTCTGTATCAGGCTTAACCTGTTCTATCTGAACAGACACAGGTAAAGGGTGCACAGCCTCCGAGTCATGGGTAACTGCATACATGGAGTGTGTCTGAAAGTGGGCATGTCAACAGAAGTGGGTGTATGGAAAGCGAATCAGCTAATTGGGCAGATTTGATACCACTCAAGACTGTTTTGCGTGGCTAAAGTCGATTTGTTGAAAACTGTAGCATTTTAGCTAAGCCTAATCCTAATCCTAAACCTTTTCCTAACCTTAACATCATTCTCTTAACCTGCCACGTTAATTATCCTAACATCCTATGCATTTTAGCTACGCCTAACCATTTTCTTAACCTTAACCTCACTCTCTTAACCTGCCACGTTAATTATACTAACCTGCTACATTAATTCTCCTAACCTGCTACATTAATTCTCATAACTTGCCACGTTAATTCTCCTAACCTGCTACGTAAACATTAAGCTGAACAGCGGTGCACCTAACTATGGCCGGTCTAACCAATAATGGAGCGCTGATTTTACACCCATCGCTGTTGAGCCACCCACTTCTTTTGCAATGCCCACTTTTAGACACGCTCCAAGTATGCAGTTACCCATAGTTGGAGCCTCCCCTTGAGAAACCAAATCGAATCTGTCTAATAGGAGCTCAAACAGGTACAGTACATAAGCACTTGGCCCCTCCCAGGACCATACAATTACCCATTTGGCAATTACAACCAATAAACTGGTTCTACAATGTAAAATACAATTTCCACATCCATTGTTACATTGGTACATTCATCTTAATCAGAATTAATGATTATTAATGATATTTCATCACCATTCATATATGGAACAATAATTTTCTCTTATTCAACGGAAAGCTCCAAAGCGTAGTGCGCAGGCACTCCTATTATGCACATCCAGAATGACAGAGACACACGTAACTCTTAACATAACCTGGGAAATATGAACAAAGGAAATTATACTGAACAAAAATATAAACACAACTTGCAACTATTTCAAAGATTTTACTGAGTTACAGTTCACATGAGGAAATCAGTCAATTTAAATAAATTCATTAGGCCCTAATCTATGGATTTCACATGACTGGGAATACAGATATGCATCTGTTGGTCACAGATACCTTTAAAAAATTGACCTCACAATGGGCCTCAGGATCTCCTCATGGTATTTCTGTGCATTCAAATTGCCATAGATAAAATGCAATTGTGTTCGTTGTCGGTAGCTTATGCCTGCCCATACCATAACCCCACTGCCACCATGGGGGTACTCACAACGTTGACATCAGCAAACCGCTCGCCCACACGACGCCATACACGTGGTCTGCTGTTGTGAGGCCAGTTGGACATACTGCCAAATTATCTTAAAACGACGTTGGAGGCGGCTTATTGTTGAGAAATTAATTGCATGTTCCCTCAAAACATGAGTGACAAAACTGCACATTTTAGAGTGGCCTTTTATTGTCCCTAGCACAAGGTGCACCTGTGTAATGATCATGCTGTTTAATCAGCTTCTTGATATGCCACACCTGTCAGGTGGATGGATTATCTTGTCTGTAGAATATCCTTCGCATCCGACTCATTGAAGAAAAAATCTTCATCCAATACGAGGTGAGTAATCGCTGTCCTGATACAGTGGGGAGAACAAGTATTTGATACACTGCCGATTTTGCAGGTTTTCCTACTTACAAAGCATGTAGAGATCTGTCATTTTTATCATAGGTACACTTCAACTGTGAGAGACGGAATCTAAAAATCCAGAAAATCACATTGTATGATTTTTAAGTAAATAATTTGCATTTTATTGCATGACATAAGTATTTGATACATCAGAAAAGCAGAACTTAATATTTGGTACAGAAACCTTTGTTTGCAATTACAGAGATCATACGTTTCCTGTAGGTCTAGACCAGGTTTGCACACACTGCAGCAGGGATTTTGGCCCACTCCTCCATACAGACCTTCTCCAGATCCTTCAGGTTTCGGGGCTGTCGCTGGGCAATACGGACTTTCAGCTCCCACCAAAGATTTTCTATTGGGTTCAGGTCTGGAGACTGGCTAGGCCACTCCAGGACCTTGAGATGCTTCTTACGGAGCCACTCCTTAGTTGCCCTGGCTGTGTGTTTCGGGTCGTTGTCATGCTGGAAGACCCAGCCACGACCCATCTTCAATGCTCTTACTGAGGGAAGGAGGTTGTTGGCCAAGATCTCGCGATACATGGCCCCATCCATCCTCCCCTCAATACGGTGCAGTCGTCCTGTCCTCTTTGCAGAAAAGCATCCCCAAAGAATGATGTTTCCACCTCCATGCTTCACGGTTGGGATGGTGTTGTTGGGGTTGTACTCATCCTTCTTCTTACTCCAAACACGGCGACTGGCTTGAGCAGGGGGACCTTGCGTGCGCTGCAGGATTTTAATCCATGACGGCGTAGTGTGTTACTAATGGTTTTCTTTGAGACTGTGGTCCCAGCTCTCTTCAGGTCATTGACCAGGTCCTGCCGTGTAGTTCTGGGCTGATCCCTCACCTTCCTCATGATCATTGATGCCCCACGAGGTGAGATCTTGCATGGAGCCCCAGACCGAGGGTGATTGACCGTCATCTTGAACTTCTTCCATTTTCTAATAATTGCGCCAACAGCTGTTGCCTTCTCACCAAGCTGCTTGCCTATTGTCCTGTAGCCCATCCCAGCCTTGTGCAGGTCTACAATTTTATCCCTGATGTCCTTACACAGCTCTCTGGTCTTGGCCATTGTGGAGAGGTTGGAGTCTGTTTGATTGAGTGTGTGGACAGGTGTCTTTTATACAGGTAACGAGGTCAAACAGGTGCAGTTAATACAGGTAATGAGTGGAGAACAGGAGGGCTTCTTAAAGAAAAACTAACAGGTCTGTGAGAGCCGGAATTCTTACTGGTTGGTAGGTGATCAAATACTTATGTCATGCAATAAAATGCAAATGAATTACTTAAAAATCATACAATGTGATTTTCTGGATTTTTGTTTTAGATTCCGTCTCTCACAGTTGAAGTGTACCTATGATAACAAATTACAGACCTCTACATGCTTTGTAAGTAGGAAAACCTGCAAAATCGGCAGTGTATCAAATACTTGTTCTCCCCACTGTATCCAGAAGCTATTTTTGGTCAATTACAAATAACGTGAAAAGACACACACAATTGGTTAGGGGGACTCTGGCGCCATTATTATTACTATGTGCTTTTACGAAGAAAAAACTATGAGGATTATACGTTTATATTCGGAGCTACATCCATCGTCACAAGAAATAAGAGCAGGTAGCTTAGTGGGTAAGAGCGTTGTGCCGGTAACCGAAAGGTCGCTGGTTCTAATCCCTGAGCCGACTAGGTGAAAAATCTGTCGATGTGCCCTTAAGCAAGGCACTTAACCCTAATTGCTCATGTAAGTCGCTCTGGATAAGAGCGTCTGCTAAATGACTAAAATTTATAAAATTTTAAAAAATAGATGACAATGGTGGTCATGTCAGGTTGTTGTATTTTTTCCCGACTGCTAGACTAATTGATGGCGTAGTCCACGAAAATAGTTGGCTCATAGATCAATGGTTTTGAGTTTTTAGCCCACATCGGGCAGACATACACTACCAGTCAAAAGTTTGGACACACCTGCTCATTCAAGGGTTTTCCTTTATTTTTACATTGTAGAATAATAGTGAAGACATCAAAACTATGAAATAACAAATATGGAATCATGTAGTAACCAAAAAAGTGTTAAACAAATCAAAATAAATTTTATATTTGAGATTCTTCAAATAGCCACCCTTTTCCTTGATGACAGCTTTGCACACTCTTGGCATTCTCTCAACCAGCTTCATGAGGTAGTCACCTGGAATGCATTTCAATTAACAGGTGTTCCTTCTTAAAAGTTAATTTGTGGAATTTCTTTCCTTCTTAATGTGTTTGAGCCAATCAGTTGTGTTGTGCCAAGGTAGGGGGGATATACAGAAAATAGCCCTATTTGGTAAAAGACAAAGTCCATATTATGGCAAGAACAGCTCAAATAAGCAAAGAGAAATGACAGTCCATCATTACTTTAAGACATGAAGGTCAGTCAATACGGAAAATTTCAAGAAAGTTTCTTCAAGTGCAGTTGCAAAAACCATCAAGCGCTATGATGAAACTGACTCTCATGAGGACCACCACAGGAATGGAAGACCCAGAGTTACCTCTGCTGCAGAGGATAAGTTCATTACCAGCCTCAGAAATTGCAGCCCAAATAAATGCTTCACAGAGTTCAAGTCACAGACACATCTCAACATCAACTGTTCAGAGGGGACTGTGTGAATCAGGCCTTCATGGTCGAATTGCTGCAAAGAACACTACTAAAGGACACCAACAATAAGAAGAGACCTGCTTGGGCCAAGAAACACGAGCAATGGATATTAGAGCTGTGGAAATGTGTCCTTTGGTCTGGAGTCCAAGTTGGAGATTTTTGGTTCCAACCTCCGTGTCTTTGTAAGACGCGGTGTGGGTGAACCGATGGTCTCCGCATGTGTAGTTCCCACCGTAAATCATGGAGGAGGAGGTGTTATGGTGTGGGGGTGCTTTGCTGGTGACATTGTCTGTGATTTATTTAAAATTCAAGGCACACTTAACCAGCATGGCTACCACAGCATTCTGCAGTGATACGCCATCCCATCTGGTTTGGCCTTAGTGGGACTATCATTTGTTTTTCAACAGGACAATGACCCAACACACTTCTAGGCTGTTAATGGCTATTTGACCAAGAAGGAGAGTGATGGAGTGCTGCATCAGATGACCTGGCCTCCACAATCCCCCGACCTCAACCCAATTGAGATGGTTTGGGATGAGTCGGACGGCAGAGTGAAGGCAAAGCAGCCAACAAGTGCTCAGCATATGTGGGAACTCCTTCAAGCCTGTTGGAAAAGCATTCCAGTTGACTCTGGTTGAGAGAATGCCAAGTATGTGCAAAGCTGTCATAAAGGTAAAAGGTGGCTATTTGAAGAATCTCAAATATAAAATATATTTTGATTTGTATATCACTTTTTTTGGTTGCTACATGATTCCATATGTGTTATTTCATAGTTTTGATGTCTTCACTATTACTCTACAATGTCAAAAATAGTAAAAATAAAGAAATACCCTTGAATGAGTCGGTGTGTCCAAACGTTTGACTAGTACTGTATTCATTTTTTCAAATCCTTTATTGACAATATTCATCCTGTGCCCACCCACTTCTAATTCTGAAACGTGAAAGCATACCTGTGAGAGGAGTCGTCCTGGTAGTAGTTGTAGGTTTTTATACAGTACCCAAGACCAATCTGTGAGTGAATTTGACCATTGGAAAAAGAGCTACTGGGTAAATACTGCCTTCCGGCTTGGATTGAATCAAGCCCCTAATCTTCATTTTCAAGGTGATGATTGTACGTTTAGAGCTTGGTGAGAGAGTGGTTGTCTTATTATTACTTTCTGGGAAAGGTGCAGGATAGTTGCGTGGCTTTGGAACATTCTCAGCACATTTAAGGAACTTGACAAAAAAAACAATTTTCTTGGTATTTCATTACTTTAACACAACATTTTCTAAAAGTTCAAACATGATTACATTTAATTTTGGTAATGTTCTAGGAACGTTCTCCAACTGGTTTGACATTGGGAATGTTCTCATATAGTTCAGAGAAACTTAAGAAACAACATTCTTCTGTGGGAATTTCAGTGTTTCCTAGAGGTTTCCTCATTGTTCTATTTAAAGTAATGTTCTCAAATTGTTCAGTGAACTTTAAGAAAACTTTCCATAAAAACCACAAGAAAACTGTAGTAATGTTTGGAGAATGTTCTAAGAATGTTATTTAAAAACATATACATTCCATTCTCAGCATCAACAAAACTCTCTAGCTTGTTAAGTGTGTTCAGGTGTGTTGGCCGCACCCACTAATTGGCCACACCTGATCTTAAAGCTGCAATATGTAACTTTTTGGGCGACCCGACCAAATTCACATAGAAGTGTGAGTTATAGATATGTAATTCTCATCGAAAGCAAGTCTAAGAAGCGGTAGATGTGTTCTATGTGCGCTATTTCTATGCTTCCTGTTCTTACGTTTCGTTTTTGTGTCTTTTACTTTTGGTTTTGTACACCAGCTTCAAACAGCTGAGAATACAATATCTTTGGTTATTGAAAATATATTTTACAGCAGTTTAAATGGGACAATGATTCTCAACACTATCCATTGCTTGTTTTGTCACATAAACTGAAATTAGGCAAACTATTAGAATTTTAGCAACCAGGAAATGGCAGAGCAATTTCTGCATATTGCACATTTAATGAGTGCTTGTTTCCTTTGAAATGGGGTCTGTTTGAATAGACTGAAATGAACAGCTTTGTATGCGTGAAGAAACATGGCATGCTAGTTCCATTCTGGTGGCGCAGTGGACTAATTCCATTTATAGAGAGCAGAAGATTATAGGTTTGAATCTCACTCATGCTGTCACAATAAAAAATAAATGATTAATGCCTAAGGAAATGCATTTCCATTTGTCCTATCTGTGCTTGGAGTTCAAAAATGTTAACCCAAAATAAGCTAACAGTGTTATTAAAAGTCTTATTGAAAAATTCTGTGAAAGTTTTAAGGACGTTATTCAAAAACCTCCAAATAACCTATAATTTCCGTTCTCAGAGTGTAGATTAAACCTCCCAGGAAAACATTCAAGGGACCAGAGTAAAACGTTCTCAGAACCTCCCTGCAACCTAAAAATAAACATTCCCAGAACAGGCAAAATGTTCACTTCTGTTCTCAGAACGTTTAAAAAAAATTCAGTTTTACTGTCAGGAAACTTATGGCTTCGTCCCCTCAACCAGTGTGAAACTAAAAACATACGTTCCCACAACTTCCGAAGAACCAAATGTGCTAGCTGGGACACCCTTCATGTTGCTGCTGATGGCTAGTTAATATGTACAGCAACAGCCAACATATTATCCTCCAGTCAGAATTTCTATGGATTTACCAGGTTAGAGAGCAAATGCACATTTATATGTGACCAGAGTGTAGCTCAGGTCCCGTGTAGCTCAGTTGGTAGAGCATGGCGTTTGCAACGCCAGGGTTGTGGGTTCGATTCCCATGGGGGGCCAGTATGAAAAATGTATGCACTCACTAACTGTAAGTCGCTCTGGATAAGAGCATCTGCTAAAATTACAAAAAAAAAAAAAACTTGATGCTGATAAGGAGCTCATTAGTAGCTTGTATGCTGCTAGTGGTGGACAAGGGGTGGGAAGGGGGGCCGGGATGATTCACCCATCATTAACAGAGATAGGCACTTTTAAAACAAGCACAGACACATAACCCTCCCTTCTCACCCCCACCGGCCCTCAGAACAGTTTTCCCTGAGCCAGCCATTGATTGTAAATAATGAATATAAAAGGATGAAAAGATGATTGACTCCAGGATTACTCATCATCAGCATCTGTAGCTTGTCATATGTCCTTCAGCCTGTTTAGCATCATTTTTATGAGCTCTCCTCAACAGTCCTTTAGGTGCTTGAATCTCCTTCATCACTTATTTCAGAGAGCCCATCTCTATCTTGAGTGTGTAAAATGCCCTAATTGGTGTTTATTTTCATTATGTTTAATAGAGAGCCTTGCAGTCCTCATTACAGACAGGCCATCTAAAAAGATGCAGCTTTCTGCCATTGTTTATTACAACTCTAAAAAGTAATGCTATGCAGCGATTAACCCTTGGTTTTACTCCCCCAGACAACTGAATTATAATCAAATATCTGACTTAAATTTGGAATCCATTTTCTTTTCCCTGTGGCAAACGTGACAAAGTGATAATGCAGGAGGACCTTAGTCTTCCAAAATTAAATTAATCTATTATCTAAGCCAAGCACCTCTTTCACAAGCTCACAAATAAACCTTTTATTTGCATTATATTTCCGAAATGATATAATAAAGAGGTCAAACGTGTGGTCAAACGTGTGTTGAGTTTGACCTCTAAGGGATTGGTGTCCCGTATACGGGACGGTTGAGCTAACGTGCGCTAATGTGATTAGCATGACTGTTGTAAGTAACAGCAAACTTTCCAGGATATAGACATGTCTTATATGGGCAGAAAGCTTAAATTCTTGTTAATCTAACTGCACTGTCCAATTTACAGTAGCTATTACAGTGAAAAAATACCATGCTATTGTATGAGGAGAGTGCAGTGGTTTGATACATTCACCTCTGAAGGTAAATAATGTACTTACATTCAGTAATCTTGCTCTGATTTGTCATCCTAAGGGTCCCAGAGATAAAATTTAGCATAGTTTTGTTTGATAAAATCCATTTTTATATTCAAATATAGGAACTGGATTCTACAGTTTGAACCCCTGCTGTCTCTGGCTCCACACCCACCCCGCCCGGTCATCTAAATGTGTGAAAGTTAGTGTATAAGCTAATGATCCATCATGAATGACATTCCTGGAGTGTGTAAACTTACATTTTGTATTACCATATCATTTTTGTATGTTCTCTATAGTTATGTACTTGAAAATGTATCAATTGACCAATTCGGCACATTTGGGCAGACTTGACACAAAATAGTCCAGTATTGCAATGCTTCACTGGATCAATCTGAAACTTTGCACACACACGGCTGCCATCTAGTGGCCAAAATCTAAAGTGTGCCTAAACTGCAATATTATATTGTGGCCTTTCTCTTGCATTTCAAAGATGATGGAACAAAATAAATAAATAGAAAAAAACACGGTTTTTTGTTTGTATTATCTTTTACCGGATGTAATGTGTTATGTTCTCCTACATTAATTTATGTAAGGTATGTCATTTTAGGCGAAAATTGAAAAAAAGGGTCAGATCCTTAAGAGGTTAAAATGTTTATTTCTGGAGTGCTACAGTAACAACATAGTTAAACACCTATAGACAATTCAAACGCGTTTGAGTTTCATTATGCAATCAAGTTATTTATAGAAAGTGTCGGCCGGGGCAAGCGTATGGATCACACCTTTAATATGTGAAATAGTGAACATAGTTGCGTACTTGTGCTGTAACTTAAACTTTTGCTCACTCCCACTTTCCTCTCCCCTATTTCTTATCCGTCTAATTCACGAGACCTTGGAACAACATTCCATTCTTTTCTCCAATCCTAGGTCTTATTGGGACTGGGCAGCAGAATGAAATGAGTCTGGTTTTTCTATGAGCTCTGAATAGGCTCTTCAAAACCTATTAAAAGCAACAACTATAAACTTCTACCTTCCTTCTATCTGTAGTGGATGGAGTTGTCAGTCTATATCTTCTCTCTCTCTCTCTCTCTCTCTCTCTCTCTCTCTCTCTCTCTCTCTCTCTCTCTCTCTCTCTCTCTCTCTCTCTCTCTCTCTCTCTCTCTCTCTCTCTCTCTTTCTCTCTCTCTCTCTCAATTTTTCAATTTCAATTCAATTTAAGGGCTTTATTTGCATGGAAAACATATGTTTACATTGCCAAAGCAAGTGAAATAAACAATCAAAAATTAACATTAAACATTACACTCACAAAAATTCCAAAATAATAAAAATATTTCAAATGTCATATTATGTCTATATACAGTGTTATAATGATGTGCAAATAGTTAAAGTACAAAAAGGAAAATAAATAAACATAAGTATAGGTTGTATTTACGATGGTGTTTGTTCTTTTGTTCTTTTCATTTGGTAGGAAGTTAGGAAGTGCAGCTCAGTTTCCACCTCATTTTGTGGGCAGTGTGCACATAGCCTGTCTTCTCTTGAGAGCCAGGTCTGCCTACGGCGGCCATTCTCAATAGAAAGGCTACGCTCACTGAGTCTGTACATAGTCAAAGATTTCCTTAATTTTGGGTCAGTCACAGTGGTCAGGTATTCTGCCACTGTGTACTCTCTGTTTAGGGCCAAATAGCATTCTAGTTTGCTCTGATTTTTTGTAAATTCTTTCAAATGTGTCAAGTAATTCTCGTTTTGTTTTCTCATGATTTGGTTGGGTCTATTTGTGTTGCTATCCTGGGGCTCTGTGAATTATATTTGTGTTTGTGAACAGAGCCCCAGGACCAGCTTGCTTAGGGGACTCTTCTCCAGGTTAATCTCTCTGTAGGTGATGGCATTGTTATGGAAGGTTTGGGAATCACTTCCTTTTAGATGGTTGTAGAATTTAACCACCTCTCTCTCTCTCTCTCTCTCTCTCTCTCTCTCTCTCTCTCTCTCTCTCTCTCTCTCTCTCTCTCTCTCTCTCTCTCTCTCTCTCTCTCTCTCTCTCTCTCTCTCTCTCTCTCTTTCACACACACTCACACACACACACACACACACACAAAACAAAAACACACACTATGTTTCCTCAAATTGACCGCAGCATCAAATCACACAAACATTTTTTTATGTTCTCTCCACCTGAAGTTTGTACAAGGAACGCTGACCGAGCAAGAACTAGGCCTAATGTTTCACCCAGTCAATTATTCACGCGCACCCTATTGGCCGAATGTCACCCATTGATCCTGTTGACAGATTTGGTATTCATCATTTGTCCCCCAATTTCCACACTGGTGCATGCATTGCTAAGCTGGCCATTCAACACTAACATCCCTCAGATATTCAAATGGAATCTTTCAAATATATTTCAGTTATTCAAAGTGAATAACAAAAATCACATTTTGATATTAACAAAATGTTAGCATTTTGTAGTGAAGGGAAACTTTTTCTGCCAATTGCCTCATTAAGTTATGATTGCATAACATAATGAGGCAATGTAACTTGTAATATAACATATTAAATGTGTTGACCAAAGGTAAAATACATGTGAATAAAAGATGAACAGATAGATGAAGTGTTCTTTATTTTATTCATTGTGCCATATCCACTTTTTTCTTTCTAAAAAACATTAGGGGAAAATAAGTATGTCCCAGAGAATATGATGCTATGATCTGAGAAATCATAATCAGCCAAATCATAGCAGTGCTCTTTGAGATGCAGTTTACCATAGGAGCCAGCTGCTCCAGAGAGTTACACCACTCTGATGGCATAGACAAGCCTCTAGCGGAGGGGAATGCAGCAGAGAGAGACTCATTTTTTATTATTATTCAACGCTTGTGAATGCCCCGTCCTCCTCGTGCCTGGCGCCGCCTTCTCATTGGTTGATGCCTCTCTGCAAGCTGCCTGCAACGTAAGCGCTGAGAGTTCCATTAATGCCAGGTAGGGGTGTCAGATAGGGGGAGTATGTGAGGGGAGGGGAAGTAGCCAGCCCGGAGAAAGAGGTCTGCACCACATACAACATTCAAACGGACGTCTGACGTCAGCACATCAATAATTAAAGTGTTTTATTCATAGCCTGGGAGGAAAAAAATCAATTGACAAATCACATATTCACTTTGAGTTACTTCAAACAGCGAGACAATTAAAATGCAGAAGATGGCAGAGGATGTGTATGTATGTGTGTGAGGGGTGATGCTACGTAACCCCTATCTATGTATATGCCTCCATGTGATTTAGGATGCATTCCGTTCATGTAAGGTAACAGAATGCAAAACATTCCAAAATACTAGTGTCACTTTTCTTAAATGTCTTTCCATGCATAGCCACTCGGTTACAAATGACTTGTGTCCTTAATCTATTAGTAGGGAAGTCCTTAAAATTGGAATGCCCTAAACAACTACATAACACTTTAAGGGCTATATTTTCAGCTGGCGCTAAGGAGGCGCAAGTGTCAAACGCACATTAGTTTACAATTTGTCATGTAAAAACTGGCACACTGGTATTTTCCAGCCCTAACGCCAGGTTCAGCAATTTACCAGTCTACAGTAACATCAGCTTGCTTGCGCTTAGGTGGGAGGGGTGGTAATATTTGAGATGTGTCCTTAACAAGCCAAAAGTGAGAATTTCATGCAGCGCTAATGGGAAGTTAAGACCCACAAAAAGCAGGTCGTAACAGTAACACAGTTTATAATGGGATGGATTTTGAGAGATGGAAGCACAGGCTATCCAGCCATGACGCACAGTGCCCATGGAAGGAGAGATGTGCCTTGTGTCAGTGAATCTAGTATTTAGAAACATAAAAAACTCTTGGGTTCCCCCCATTTAATTTAATTTGATTAACAACCCAGCATAGCTGTATACGCAGGGAGTCAGGAAGCAGGTGCAGAAGGTGAGTTTAACAATAATAAACATGATGATAGTACAAAACAGGAGATGCGTACTGAACGTAACCAAAATCAATACTGCCTGATGACTGAGGCAACTGAGGGCTATATGAAGGGAGAGTAATCAGGGTGGTGATGAAGTCCAGGTGTGCTTAACGATGGGGAGCAGGTGTGCGCAATGATGGTTGCCAGGACCGGTGGTTAGTAGACCAGCGACGTTGAGCGCCGGAGGAAGGGAGTAGGAGTAGGCGTGACAGTACCCCCCCCCACCCCTGACACGCGGCTCCAGCCGCAGGACGACGGCAGTCAGGAGGACGGCCCCGAGGGCGAGGAGCGGGCCGGTCGGTGGAGATAGAAATTCCAGATGATGTTGGGGTCCAGGATGTCTGCCACCGGGACCCAAGAGCGCTCCTCAGGACCGTACCCCTCCCAGTCCACCAGGTACTGGAGCCGACCCCCACAACGTCAGGAGTCCCCTCAACGTCCAGGGGAGGCGGAGGGGTGTCGCGGGGGACAACATCAGCCAGGGGAACAGGAACCACCAGCCTGAGGGAAACATGAGAGGAGGGTGTGATCCGGTAGTTGACCCTCCGGAGGACCTTGAGGGCCCCACAAACCGGGGGCTCAGCTTCTGGCAGGGCAGGCGGAGAGGGAGGTTCCTGGTGGAGAGCCAGACATGATCACCAGGATGGAACACGGGAGCCTCACTGCGGTGGCAGTCCGCCTGATCCTTCTGACGCCAGAACCACTCGTCCACTGCAGGGGCCTCGGTCTGGCTTGAAGTCCACGGAGCCAGGGCCGGCTGATATCCCAGGATGCATTGGAAGGGAGTCAGCCCGGTGGAGGAGTGACGAAGTGAGTTCTGGGCATATTCCGCCCAGGGAAGGAACCGGGCCCACTCCCCCGCCGGTCCTGGCAGTGACTCCTTAGGAACCTCCCCAGCTCCTGGGTGGTCCTCTCCACCTGCCCCTTAGACTGAGGCCAGTACCCGGATGTGAGGCTGACCATGGCCCCAGCTTCTCCATAAAGGCTTTCCAGACCCGCGACGTGAATTGGGGACCACGGTCGGAAACGATGTCCTCCGGAAGGCCATAGTGCCAGAAGACCTGCTGGAATAGTGCCTCAGCGACCTGAAGAGCGGTGGGTAGGCCGGAGAGAGATAAAATGGCAGGATTTAGAGAATCTGTCAACAACAACCACAATAGTGGTAAAACCATCAGAAAGGGGGAGATCCGTTACAAAGTCTATGTACAGATGTGACCAAGGCCGCTGAGGCATGGGAAGGGGAAGTAGTTTCCCTGCTGGAGCGTGCCGGGGAGATTTGGATTGAGGACATACCGAACATGAGTTGACATAGTGGGCCACCGCTATTTAATCGGAGAGGGATTGGATGGTGCGGGTGATACCTGGGTGTCCAGCGGTGAGGGATGTGTGTGCCCAAGTCAACAGCCGATCTCTCACCTCCGTGGGGACGTAGATGCGCTCTGGAGGGCAAAACACGGGGCCAATGATACGGGAGGACCGATTGATGGGCTGGAGGACACTCACAGGGCCCTCCACCGACATGTAACCAAAGGGTGTGGGAAAGCAGGTCCTCCGGCATCCTGGTCCCCAGGCAGTGATTATCATCTTTGACCAGGAGATGGTGTGGTTATGAAGTTGGAGCCACGGTAGGCCCAGGATGACTTTGTGTATGGATGCGGTGATGAGGAAGGGAAGGCTTTCCTGGTACTTGGGTCCCACGTTGAGTGGTGCTGTGATGTGCGTAATTGTGCCGGATCCCAATGGTTGCATATCCAGGGCTTGGACAGGAAAAGGAGAGGAGAGCAGGTATGAAGTTAAGTTCAGGGAGGAGGCGAGGGCCTGGTCCCTGCGGCACGGGAGTCCACTAGAGCTGTAGGAGAGGTGTGTGGCCCCTACCTCCATTGGTTCAGGCTCTGTCTCAGGACAGCCAAAGGAGGGAGGTGAGTGGCGCTCCCGAAGAAGGTTATCCAGATGTATGAGAGCATCCAAGGATATGTTGTCATCCCGACATGCCAACTCAGTCTGGACCTCTTCGCGTAGTCCACTGCGGAATAGAGTGCGGAGCATCAGCTCATTCCATCCGCTGGAGGCTGCCACAGTCCCAAAGGTGAGGGCGTACTCTGCAGTGGTCTGGGCACCCTGCTGGAGTTGGAGAAGTTGCTCGCCTCCCTCTCTGCCCTCTGGAGGATGGTCTAAGACCACCCTGAACAGAGCCATGAACCTCTCATAGGAACCCAGCTCCTCCTCTCCTCTCTCCCAGACAGCCGTAGCCCTCTCCAACGCCCTTCCGGTCAGCAGGGAAATTACCATGGCAACCTTGGACCTCTCGGTGGTGGGAGCTCCCGTCTAATAGGCGAAATAGAGGGAGCACTGGAGTAGGAAGCCACGGCATTTCGATGGAGTGCTGTCATACTTCTCCGGAAGGGACAGTCCGGCATCGCTGACCTGGGCGGACGGCTGGGTAGGCTGGGGGACTGGCTCACTGTGATGACCCGTGGTAGGAGGCCCTCCATCAGAGGTATGGAGAACCTTGCTGGTGGTGTCGAGGCAGTGGAGAACACGGAGGACCTCCTTCATGGTCGTACCCAGTAGAGCCAGCTGGTCGTGGTGTTGGTGGAATAGATGACCCTGTTCCTCGACCGTCTTGAAGATGGTGTAATCTTCTGTTGCTTCCATAATTTCTGAGGCAGTATTCTGTAATGTATACGCAGGGAGTCAGGAAGCAGGTGCAGAAGGTGAGTTTATTAATAATAATAATAAAGATAATACAAAACAGGAGATGCGTACTGAACGTAACCAAACCAACTGGCAACTGAGGGCTATATGAAGGGAAAGTAATCAGGGTGGTTATAAAGTCCAGGTGTGCTTAACGATGGGGAGCAGGTTTGCGCCATGAATGTTGCCAGGTGTGCGCAATGTGGGTTGCCAGGAACGGTGGTTAGTAGACCGGCAATGTCGAGCACCGGAGGGAGAGAGCAGGAGTAGGCGTGACAATAGCCGACCCTCCCCTTAATCAAGGCTGGTTTTGTAGCGTTGGTGCGTCTGTTTATCAACTTCAGATTTTTTTGAGAATCTGCCTCGCACATAGGCAACGATACAATTGACAGGAGCTTAGTATTTTGTATAGATGTGTGAATGTAATGCGTAAAGACATTTAGGCCTACGTGTGCACATGGTGCCATGGAACGAGAGAAGCGATTTATGATATCATGCTTCTGACCCGATCCTATTTAGAAATATTGTAGTTGGTAAAAAAAAACCGGATTGATTGTTTTTCGTTTAATTTGATTAAAAACCAAACTTGTTCGAAAGATTCACTGTCCATGGGTTTATGGTGAGAACGTACATGGCTTGAATGCAATTTTGTCTGCTATTTTTGGAGAATTGCAGATATGATCTGTAAAATGGTTCCATGATGCAGTATAATGGTGAGTGGAATTCCCCCTTTCTCTTTATATTGGATCTTTATCCTTCCAGCTCCTGTGAAAAGTTAGTATTTTTGTAAAACTGTCCATAGTCTAAGTTGCCTTGTCTGTATTATACGACCACAGGGAGCAATTATGGTGCCTCTAGCTGTATTTAGACACAGCCTATAACAAGTTGTTGTTTTGTTTTTATTATAATTTGGGGCCTCCGCAAAGACCCGGGTTCGATCCCGAGCTGTATCACAACCAGCCGTGATCGGGAGTTCCATAGGGCGGCACACAATTGGCCCAGCGTTTTCCGGGTTAGGGGAGGGTTTGGCCAGGGGGGCTTTACTTGGCTTGTCGCGCTCTAGCGACTCCTTGTGGTGGGCCGGGCGCCTGCAGGCTGACCTCGGTCGTCAGTTGAACGGTGTTTCCTCCGACACATTAGTGCGGCTGGCTTCCGGGTTAAGCGGGCAGGTGTTAAGAAGCGCGGATTGGTGGGTCATGTTTCGGAGGACGCATGACTCGACCTTCGCCTCCACAGCCCGTTGGGGAGTTGCAGCGATGAGACAAGATCGAAATTGGGGAGAAAAAGGGGGTAAAATACCAACACATTTTTTAAAATTAGAATTATACACTATGATCTTTTTAGGCCTTATCAATAGCCTAGTGAATTTAATCTTGCTTATTGACTACATTTGGCATATCCATGTCCAGACTGCAATTTACAGTAGGCCTAGCCCATATATCAGTGTGAATGCTATAGCCTATGTTTAACAATGTATTTCCATATTGAAGCAATGCAATTAGAACAATGTGGACTGCAAACATGTTTAACATAGTTAAATAGCCTGCCCCATATTTGCTAACTAGCCTATAATGGACATTTGAATTGGAGTTGATGACAACACAATACAATACCATAAATACACAACTTGAAGCAACCACATACTGTATTTAGCCATGGAGTACGTTCTGATTAGCCAGTAAGGGGCCAAGCCTCGACACACCTACAACTTGTTTATTTATCAAAACCCATCCCTTTCGCGTCACCACCAGCTACTGCGCCCATAATGCTACTGCCAGCGCTAAGATTTACCATTGCGTTAGGTTTGTTAAAATGGAGCCGTAAAGGTACATTCCATAAAATTCCCTACTGACAATGCTATCAAACGTTCGAACAAAGATGCTCTTGAAATTCTGCAAGCCAGTTAGTAAGTAGGCCAACTATGTAACAATGTGTACCCACATTATTATTATTATGT
Organism: Coregonus lavaretus; assembly: GCF_964263955.1. Lineage (NCBI taxonomy): Eukaryota > Metazoa > Chordata > Actinopteri > Salmoniformes > Salmonidae > Coregonus > Coregonus lavaretus. The sequence goes on along the minus strand of NC_139991.1, from coordinate 11,998,699 downwards.
AAATACACAGGTTTTAGGGCCACTGAATGTAAAGTGTGACCAGAGACGCTTAACAACTATAACCTTGGCGTGATTAGTTTGCCTACTCTGCCTCCGGTTGGTCTTGCACTACCCTGCTTGCTTCCTGTTTCCTGCCCTGAAAGCTGCCCCTGACCCAGCCTTGACACCAGCTCTACCCTCTAGCTGGCCTTGCCTCCTATCCTCTGCCCTCCCCTGGCCCTTCAGCTTGCTCTTTTAAGGTATAGGCCTGGGTTCTTGTTAGGCACTTTGGATGACTAACGCATTTGATTGAGAAATGTCATCAAAAAAAATTTGCTAGCAATTAAATCTCCATATCGCACACAAGTGTGCAACAGCCCAGGAGAGGTAAAACAATGCTTCTAATACAAATGTCCATTTTATAGTAGCCGCTCAGCCAGAGAGCCAGAGATATGCAATACTGAAGAAAAGAAAACATTTGCAATACAATAAAAGGAAATAGAAGTTACAAAATATCCTCAAACGGTGTATGGAAAAGAAATGGTATCTTTGACTAATACAAATAACTCTGTTTTTACAGAGCATAGGCCTCTGAACAGGAGCAGTTTAGCAGGAGGCCCTTATGAAAACATACGTCGAAAATGAATGAGTGTCAGAGATTAATCAACCATAGTCCTCATGTTTCCAGACCACATCATAATTCATTCTATAAACTTTGCAAGTGAGCGTTATGCTGAGGGAGTCAATTAGGCTAAGAGCTAATGTGTTTGGGTCACAGTTAAACAGGTTGGAGAGGAGAAGAAAATATTGGGCAGTGGCTGGATGAGGAGTTTCAAAGCCAAAGAGAATTACACCCATCATGATCAATCATCTCAGGCAGTGGGGTGACTACTCCATCCATACTTCATCAGTCTGACACGATGAGCGCTTTACGTTAGCTGGATGAGCGCATTGATTTTATCATGTACAGTATGTAGGCAAGGAGACAACTTCCTCATCTTAGACAAGACCAGAATGTGTTCAAGTTTTTTTTACATGACTGATGCAATGAGTTAACACACATAAGACCTTGTCTTTATAGCGGAAACAAAACTCCATAGCGACTGACTTAAAAACGATGTGTAACGGAGGCACTGTGAAATGTAGATACACCAATCAGCAGTGTGTTGGTTGGTGTCGAACATACACGTATAGTGTGTTCAGAGGCACACCATTATTGTGTTGTGTGTGTGTGTGTGAGACAACCACTAAGAAACAGCGAGGACAAATAACTTTTAAGGTCCTCTTGGAACCCACCAGATCAGTTCCCAGAGGTGCAAAATTGAACGCTCAAACACAACCATTGTCAGGGAAGTTTCTCATTTATTATAAAGTAAGGGATAGCAAGCATGTTTTTACCACGTACACACTCTGAGTCTGCCTGTGAGGCTCGCCATGCCACTTGTGATAACGCACATTTTCCTGACTCATGGTGTTGCCTATTGTGGTGGCGAGAGAATGAAGAAGGGGAGAGACACAGGAAGAAGTGCTTGGCGATTGAGAGCTGGGTGAAGTGTTTTCTCCCCCTACTGACTGAAATCCATTCTGGTCTACTATTCCATTTAGGTGAGATGCACACACAAAGACTCAGACACGCAGGGAGTTTACAATTACACACACTGAGCTGTCACACAAACAAGTACTGCATATGGCTTAGGAATGGTTCTTTAAAAATGACGGGGGGAGAAAAGACTGAGTTTCTCAGTTGGACTGTTAATCAGGAAAGTGAAAAGTGTTGCTGAGGTATGAATAGTGTGTCAGGAATAGAGGAAATAGGAGCGGGAAAAGGAGAGAGGAAAGAGGAAAGGTATGACTGACATTCTGAGACCTGGAAAAACTCCCTCTCTCTGGAAGTGAACATTTCATTTTCAAAAAGGGCAAGGGTCTTTTGAGCACACCGCATTAGAATAGTCTACAATACAGTTACTATTTTAGTCAAATGATTGGTGCAATAGGGTTTCCAAGGGCTGTTTTATGTTGTCAATTTATGCCCCTATGCTAATCAAACCCCAGACCCACACATGGAACAGGGTGCCAGTTTTGAAGATTTTGACCGCTAAATTCTGAAGCAGTAAGTGTAACATTTAAATAGATGGAATAGCACTGTGTACTGTATATACAGTCAGTAATAACCGACCAAATTCACATAGAAATGGGAGTTATAGATCTGTCATCCTCATTGACCGCAGTCAATCTGTTCTTTGAAGCGGTATATCTGTTCTTTGTGCACTATTTCTATGCTTCCCATTCTTAAGTTTCGTTTTTGTGTCTTTTACTTTTGGTTTTGTACACCAGCTTCAAACAGCTGAAAATACCATATTTTTGGTTATTGACAAGATATTTCACAGCGGTTTAGATGGTACAATCATTCTCTACACTATACATGTCCTTGTACTTGGTAAAGTTCATGATGCCGTTGACCTTAACAAGGGCCCCAGGTCCAGTGGAAGCAAAATAGCCCCAAATATCCACCACCATATTTTACAGTAGGTATGGGGTTATTTTCTTCATATCCTCCTGAGACCCACATTTTTTTTGTGGGATTTTTGAAATATTTTTGTTGTGGGAAAAAAACATGTTACCAAGAAAACGGGAGTGGTAAGGAGTATTTTTCTCCACTCTGTTGACAAGTATTTTTCTCTGCTCATACAGGAGTAATAAAGGCCTAGTGCACTAACAATAATAACATTATATATACACTACCAGACAATTTATAAATTGTAGAATAATAGTGAAGACATCAAAACTATGAAATAACACACATGGAATCATGTAGTAACCAAAAAAAGTGTTAAACAAATCAAAATATATTTTATATTTGAGATTCTTCAAATAGCCACCCTTTGCCTTGTGACAGTTTTGCACACTCTTGGCATTCTCTCAACCAGCTTCATGAGGTAGTCACCTGGAATTCATTTCAATTAACAGGTCTTAAAAGTTAATTTGTGGAATTTATTTCCTTCTTAATGCGTTTGAGCCAATCAGTTGTGTTGTGACAAGGTAGGGGTGGTATACAGAAGATAGCCCTATTTGGTAAAAGACCAAGTCATATTATGGCAAGAACAACTCAAATAAGCAAAGAGAAACAACAGTCCATCATTACTTTAAGACATGAAGATCAGTTAACACGGAAAATGTCAAGAACTTTTAAAGTTTCTTCAAGTGCAGTCGCAAAAACCATCAAGCGCTATGATGAAACTGGCTCTCATGAGGACCGCCACAGGACAGGAAGACCCAGAGTTACCTCTGCTGCAGAGGATAAGTTCATTAGAGTTAACAGCCTCAGAAATTGCAGCCCAAATAAATGCTTCACAGAGTTCAAGTAACAGACACATCTCAACATCAACTCTTCAGAGGAGACTGCGTGAATCAGGCCTTCATGGTCGAATTGCTGCAAATAAACACCAATAATAAGAAGATACTTGCTTGGGCCAAGAAACACAAGCAATGGAGATTAGACCAGTGGAAATCTGTCCCTCCATTTTTGGTTCCAACCGCCGTGTCTTTGTGAGACACAGGATTGGTGAACGGATGACCTCTGCATGTGTGGTTCCCACCGTGAAGCATGGAGGAGGAGGTGTTATAGTGTGGGGGTGCTTTGCTGGTGACACTGTCTGTGATTCATTTAGAATTCAAGGCACACTTAACCAGCATGGCTACCACAGCATTCTGCAGTGATACGCCATCCCATCTGGTTTGCGCTTAGTGGGACTATCATTTGTTTTTCAACAGGACAATGACCCAAAACACCTCCAGGCTGTGTAAAGGCTTTTTGACCAAGAAGGAGAGTGATGGAGTGCTGCATTATTCCATATGTGTTATTTCATAGTTTTGAGGTCATCACTATTATTCTACAATGTAGAAAATAGTAAAAAATAAAGAAAAACCCTGGAATGAGTAGGTGTGTCCAAACTTTTGACTGGTAATGTATATATGTATATTTTTTTATCAGGGGCTGCTGCAGCACCCTCAGCACCCCTATTTTCTGTGGCTATGACAATGCCATTTAGAAATCTCCAGGCATTTACATTTGTTGGATGACATGAAAATAGATATCTTTGGCCACGCACACCAGTGGTGGATCTTCCAGCAAGACAATAACCCCAAGCACACATCAAAATCCACAAAGAAATGGTTAATTGACCATAAAATCAACATTTTGCAATGGCCATCTCAGCGGTTGAAATTGTAGAGGGCAGTCAATAAGCGCAGACTAAGGATATCAAGGATCTGGAAAGATTATACAGATGAAGTTGGAAGTTTACATACACTTTGGTTGGAGTCATTAAAACTCCACACATTTCTTGTTAACAAACTATCGTTTTGGCAAGTCGGTTAGGACATCTACTTTGTGCATGACACAAGTAATTTTTCCAACAATTGTTTACAGACAGATTATTTAACTTATAATTCACTGTATCACAATTCCAGTGGGTCAGAAGTTTACATACACTAAGTTGACTGTGCCTTTAAACAGCTTGGAAAATTCCAGAAAATGATGTCATGGCTTTAGAAGCTTCTGATAGGCTAAGTGACATCATTTGAGTCAATTGGAGGTGTACCTGTGGATGTATTTCAAGGCCTACCTTCAAACTCATTGCCTCTTTGCTTGACATCATGGGAAAATCAAAGGAAATCAGCCAAGACCTCAGAAAAATAATTGTAGACCTCCACAAGTCTGGTTCATCCTTGGGAGCAATTTCCAAACGCCTGAAGGTACCACGTTCATCTGTACAAACAATAGTACGCAAGTATAAACACCATGGGACCACGCAGCCGTCGTACCGCTCAGGAAGGAGACGCGTTCTGTCTCCTAGAGATGAACGTACTTTGGTGCAAAAAGTGCAAATCAATCCCAGAACAACAGCAAATGACCTTGTGAAGATGCTGGAGGAAACAGGTACAAAAGTATCTATATCCACAGTAAAACAAGTCCTATATCGACATAACCTGAAAGGCCACTCAGTAAGGAAGAAGCCACTGCTCCAAAACCACCATAAAAAAGCCAGACTACGGTTTGCAACTGCACATGGGGACAAAGATCGTACTTTTTGGAGAAATGTCCTCTGGTCTGATGAAACAAAAATAGAACTGTTTGGCCATAATGACCATCGTTATGTTTGGAGGAAAAAGGGGGTACTTGCAAGCCGAAGAACACCATCCCAACCGTGAAGCACGGGGGTGGCAGCATCATGCTGTGGGGGTGCTTTGCTGCAGCAGGGTCTGGTGCACTTCACAAAATAGATGACATCATGAGGAAGGAAAATTATGTGGATATATTGAAGCAACATCTCAAGACATCAGTCAGGAAGTTAAAGCTTGGTCACAAATGGGTCTTCCAAATGGACAATGACCCCAAGCATACTTCCAAAATTGTGGCAAAATGGCTTAAGGACAACAAAGTCAAGGTATTGGAGTGGCCATCACAAAGCCCTGACCTCAATCCTATAGAAAATGTGTGGGCAGAACTAAAAAAGCGTGTGCGAGCAACGAGGCCTACAGACCTGACTCAGTTACACCAGCTCTGTCAGGAGGAATGGGCCAAGATTCACCCAACTTATTGTGGGAAGCTTGTGGAAGGCTACCCGAAACGTTTGACCCAAGTTAAACAATTTAAATGCAATGCTACCAAATACTAATTGAGTGTATGTAAACTTCTGACCCACTGGGAATGTGATGAAATAAATAAAAGCTGAAATAAATCATTCGCTCTACTATTATTCTGACATTTCACATTCTTAAAATATAGTGGTGATCCTAACTGACCTAAGACAGGGAATTTTTACTAGGATTAAATGTCAGGAATTGTGTAAAACTGAGTTTAAATGTATTTGGCTAAGGTGTATGTAAACTTCCGACTTCAACTGTCTATGGAGGAATGGTCTAAGATCCCTCCTAATGTGTTCTCCAAACTTATACATTTTTTAAAAAGGCTTAGTGCCATTATCCTCGCAAGGTGAGGTATTAAAAGGTATTGAAAACAGACGTGCCAGTAATTTTTATCACTATCTTTTTGAGAAATAAATGATTACTTATTTTAGCGATTGTATTAGTATAAAATAATATAATTTTCAAAAATAATTCGAGCATACAATAAGTAGTTTTATTATTTATTTTATACAATCATTTTTGACCTGTGTTTTTGTGTGGTTGTGTGTGTGATTGTTTGTCTGTCTGTGTGTGAGTCAGAGAGTGAAAGATGTGTGCATCTGAGTGTGTATGTTGTGCATTTGTACTGACATGAAAAGGCACTTCCACACCCAAATATTACTGTCTAAAAATAAAGTAGTGACGTCAAACAACAGTTATTTCAGTTGGTCAGTTTCATCCTCCCATCTCAAGAGATACACAGAAACACAAGAATAGTGTTCACTTTTAGGTTCAACTGGAGGAACTATAGAATAAATATTGCTTTTAAAATGAGTCACATACTGTTTTGATATTTTGGGTATGTAGACTATTTGTAGACTTTTTGTCTGGTGATGAATCATGTGCTGTAAATACATTGAGCCATAAATATAAAGATAAAACATTGGTCAGATTTAGATCATGTAGGTACCAAATATTCTATGTTTTTATGAGGATTGTATCAGATTGGTCACCTTTCAATTTGATGTAACTAAATTGCAGACTAATTGCTAATAGGTTTCATGCTTTTTTCCTCAATCCAGCATATAGATTCAACTTTGATGCAAGCAACAAAAACATTTACAGATCGATCCTATATTCATTTTTGACGTCATCCACATAAACGTTAAATAGGTGCCACAGTCTCTTATACAGTAATGTGCAGGTAAAAATAAACACAAACAAAATTGTTCCATAAACAAATGTTTATAAGCAGGGTATGGTTCAGAAGAGCTAAAATACATTTCTACTTGTGTAGCTTACGCAAGCAGACAGTTCTGAAGATGCAATGGTAAGAGGACAAACACTAGACATGGGTGACTTTTAGGAATTGTTCACTTGATAAATATTCATATCACATCCAATACTCTGCAGTGGGGCTTAGATATGAGTCATACAGCACACTAGACACCATCTATGTGACTGGAAGGAGAAGCTCTGGTAGGGTGTATTACCATTCAATTGCAAACAAACATCCCCAGTGAGAGAAAAACTACTTTTATAACAATAATTAAACATCAATAGAAAATAGAAATGACCATGAAATAGAAGATTATGAAATAATCCAATACAGTCATTTTGCTGAACACAACATGTATATCTAATTGAGAGAACAAAGGTAGAAAACAGAGGACCATGCTTGATGACCCTTCGTACGTCAGCCATTGAGAAAGTTGCTGGTGTTGTGCTACGCACGCTTCACTACCCACGCCACACAGCATCTCCGTTCTTCATTATGTCAAGTTCCTCACACCCAGCTGGACTCGAATCTGCAACCCTGCATCTCTCAGTCCAACACCTACAGTAAGCCATTATGCCAAGAGGTCAAAACCTAGTGATGACCTCTGGTGGAATACTAATAACTTTCATATTACTGTAGATGCTGTCAAGACACAATCAGACTTCAAACTATAAAACCCCAGAGAACATTGGATTTTATTGTCAGCCTGGTGTATGGCCACAATGCTACAACAATTGAATCATAAATTGTTGTTATTTATCTTATGCATTCAGTTCACATTGAACGACTAGCTGTGTCCTGTAGAATGTTCTTATAGTTCTCAATAATAGTTTGAATATAAGGCACATCATAGTGGGGATTGAACAGATGCTCTTAATATGCTTACGGAAAAGTTACCAATTTTGGGGACAAATCCACCACCTATGAAATACCAATGGAATCCCTGTGACCGATAAGTCAGATGATTATGACTGTAGGTGTTTAGTAAGCTATCATCAAGGTCTGTCAGAGTGCACACTCAAAGGGCGTTTGAAACCTCTGTGGACGCACAACGGCATAGTTGTTAAAGAAACTAAAGATCAGCAAAAAAGTGTATGAAGTTTTGAGAGGGCCAACTAGCAAAGTGGTTCCAGAAACCCTACAGCTTGCAGAAGCTGTGTGAACATCCTGAGCAGGAGGCCTTGGACTTATTACAAACCAGACCTCTCATTTTTTACTTTTTCTCCTTTGGCTGACTTCAAAATCTGCATTCTAAGGCCCCCCCCCCATGTTCCTGATGGCTCCTGCTCCAGTTTCCCAGCAGTTTATGGTTGGCAGAAACTACCTCAAACTCTATGGTTTTTTCATGCTATGCTATACTTTGCACAAGCTATCCATCTGCTGAGAAACACATAACTGCTTCAGAGGCTTTCCATTTGTTAAACCCTCTGCGTGGGTGCATGCTGACCCATGCAAATACGCAAATACAGTACAAACAGGACAGATTTGGGGGGTCAGGCAATATTAATGTGCAGGTAATATAGCCAATAGAAGAGGAAAAAACATACAGTGACTTCAGAAAGTATTCACACCCCTTGAATTTTTCCACATTTTGTTATGTAACAGCCTGAATTTAAAGTGGATTAAATTGAGATTTTTTGTCACTACCCCAATACCCTATAATGTCAAAGCGGAATTATGTTTTTCAATTTGTTTTCAAATTAATTAAAAATGAAAAGCTGGAATTTCTTGAGTCAATAAGTATTCAACCCCTTTGTTGCGGCAAGCTTAAATAAGTTAAGGAGTAAAAATGTTCGTAGCAAGTCAAATAATAAGTTGCATGGACTCACTCTGTGTGTAATAATAGTGTTTAACATGATTTTGGAATGACTACCTCATTTCTGTACCCCACACATACAATTATCTGTAAGGTCCCTCAGTCGAGCAGTGAATTTCAAACATAGATTCAACCACAAAGACCAGGGAGGTTTTCCAATGCCTTGCAAAGAAGGGCATCTATTGGTATATGGGTAAAAATACAAACAAAAGCAGACATTGAATATCTCTTTGAGCATGGTGAAGTTATTAATTACACTTTGGATGGTGTATCATACACTCAGTCACTACAAAGATACAGGTGTCCTTCCTAACTCAGTTGCGGGAGAAGAAGGAACCCAATGGTGACTTTAAAACAGTTACAGAGTTTAATGGCTATGATAGGAGAAAACTGAGGATGGATCAACAACATTGTAGTTACTCCACAATACTAACCCAATTGACAGAGTGAAAAGGAGGAAGCCTGGACAGAAAATAAATATTCCAAAACATGCATCCTGTTTGCAACAAGGCACTAAATTAATACTGCAAGAAATGTGGCAAAACAAATCACTTTTTGTCCTGAATACATAGTGTTATGTTTGGGCCAAATCCAATACAACACATTACTGAGTACCACCATCCCTATTTTCAAGCATACAGTAGTGATGGCTGCAGCATGTTATGGGTATGCTTGTAATCATTAAGGGGAGTTTTTCAGGATAAAAAAGAAATGGAATGGAACTAAGTACAGGCAAAATCCTAGAGGAAAACCTGGTTCAGTCTACTTTCCACCAGACAATGGGAGATGAATTCACCTTTCCTCAGTACATTAACCTAAAACACAAGGCCAAATCTACACTGGAGTTACTTACCAAGAAGACAGTGAATGTTCCTGAGTGACCGAGTTACAGTTTTGAGTTAAATCTGCTTGAAAATCTATGGCAAGAAATGGTTGTCTAGCAGTGATCGACAACCAATTTGACAGAGTTTGAAGAATTTGGAAAAGAATAATGCGCAAATATCGTACAATCCAGGTGTGCAAAGCTCTTAGAGTCTTACCCAAAAAGACTCACAGCTGTAATCGCTGCCAAAGGTGATTATAACATGTATTTACTCAGGGGTGTGAATTATTTTGTAAATGAGATATTTCTGTATTTCATTTTCAATAAATTAGCAAACATTTGTAAAAACATTATGGGGTTTTGTGTGTAGATGAGTGAGACATGTTTTTATTTTATCCATTTTGAATTAAGGCTTTAACAATGTGGAATAAGTCAAGGAGCATGAATACTTTTTGACGGCACTGTACATGTAGCATTGGACAATATAAGAACTTGTATTTATTGTAAATCATAAAGAAATGTTGATCTATCATCACTTTTGCAGTTTAACTCTACAATGGATTCCATGTTTAGAGCATGGTGGTGTTTATGGACCTATAACAGAGTATTTCTGTAGAACTGCCAACTACGCCACGAAAATAGGCTGACCAGGCTGTCCCGATTTTAGGGGACTGTCCCAGTTGTAAATAGTCTGTCCCTTGTGATATTCTGTTTCTGGGAACGTCCTAGTTTTGCAAGACAAATGTCAGTGAAAAAGCACTACAGTATATACAACAGATCATCTTTGCTTATACAGTGGGGAAAAAAAGTATTTAGTCAGCCACCAATTGTGCAAGTTCTCCCACTTAAAAAGATGAGAGAGGCCTGTAATTTTCATCATAGGTACACGTCAACTATGACAGACAAATGGAGGGAAAACAATCCAGAAAATCACATTGTAGGATTTTTAATGAATTTATTTGCAAATTATGGTGGAAAATAAGTATTTGGTCACCTACAAACAAGCAAGATTTCTGGCTCTCACAGACCTGTAACTTCTTCTTTAAGAGGCTCCTCTGTCCTCCACTCGTTACCTGTATTAATGGCACCTGTTTGAACTTGTTATCAGTATAAAAGACACCTGTCCACAACCTCAAACAGTCACACTCCAAACTCCACTATGGCCAAGACCAAAGAGCTGTCAAAGGACACCAGAAACAAAATTGTAGACCTGCACCAGGCTGGGAAGACTGAATCTGCAATAGGTAAGCAGCTTGGTTTGAAGAAATCAACTGTTGGAGCAATTATTAGGAAATGGAAGACATACAAGACCACTGATAATCTCCCTCGATCTGGGGCTCCACGCAAGATCTCACCCCGTGGGGTCAAAATGATCACAAGAACGGTGAGCAAAAATCCCAGAACCACACGGGGGGACCTAGTGAATGACCTGCAGAGAGCTGGGACCAAAGTAACAAAGCCTACCATCAGTAACACACTACGCCGCCAGGGACTCAAATCCTGCAGTGCTAGACGTGTCCCCCTGCTTAAGCCAGTACATGTCCAGGCCCGTCTGAAGTTTGCTAGAGTGCATCCAGAAGAGGATTGGGAGAATGTCATATGGTCAGATGAAACCAAAATATAACTTTTTGGTAAAAACTCAACTCGTCGTGTTTGGAGGACAAAGAATGCTGAGTTGCATCCAAAGAACACCATACCTACTGTGAAGCATGGGAGTGAAAACATCATACTTTGGGGCTGTTTTTCTGCAAAGGGACCAGGACGACTGATCCGTGTAAAGGAAAGAATGAATGGGGCCATGTATCGTGAGATTTTGAGTGAAAACCTCCTTCCATCAGCAAGGGCATTGAAGATGAAACGTGGCTGGGTCTTTCAGCATGACAATGATCCCAAACACACCGCCCGGGCAACGAAGGAGTGGCTTCGTAAGAAGCATTTCAAGGTCCTGGAGTCTCCAGATCTCAACCCCATAGAAAATCTTTGGAGGGAGTTGAAAGTTGCCCAGCGACAGCCCCAAAACATCACTGCTCTAGAGGAGATCTGCATGGAGGAATGGGCCAAAATACCAGCAACAGTGTGTGAAAACCTTGTGAAGACTTACAGAAAACGTTTGACCTGTGTCATTGCCAACAAAGGGTATATAACAAAGTATTGAGAAACTTTTGTTATTGACCAAATACTTATTTTCCACCATAATTTGCAAATAAATTCATTAAAAATCCTACAATGTGATTTTCTGGATTTTTTTTCCACATTTTGTCTGTCATAGTTGACGTGTACCTATGATGAAAATTACAGGCCTCTCTCATATTTTTAAGTGGGAGAACTTGCACAATTGGTGGCTGACTAAATACTTTTTTTCCCCACTGTATATGTGTGAAAATATACTTCAACCTAATGCATTCGGGAATTAATGGAAAAACACAATAAACATGTTTGATTTATGTATTACCATTAGTGTTCACATACTAAACCTAATCCTCACCAAGTCTCTGGTAAATTTATCTCAGGAGATTACCTCAGAAGACAATTAAAGTAACTGAGACAAGCATTCTCAGAATTAATAAGGCATACAGCACTGACCAAAGACATTGAAGTGGTTACAAGACAGAGATTGATCATTCCTGGGTTCCTTGGACTCCTCAAGGTGACATCATAACATTCTCCACATTCAGAAGATGACTGCCTGGAAAAAACAGTTTCCTTTTTAAGAACATAGCCAGAGCTCCACACAATGTACTCTCCATTTTGTTGAGTCTGGGGCATTTTTTATGACAATGAGGAATGTAAATATTGAAACTTGTCATGCTATGTAGTGGGATCTGGCAAGGCATACTGAATTGTGCACAGCAAGCCAAGGCCAGCTAATGACAGTTTACATTTTTCAGGACTGAGAAATATATTTCTGAATGAGTCTTATGTAAATACCCTCAGATCAACTGGGTCAAGGGAAGTATGTTATGCCAGCATTGGAGTGTGTCACCCACACTGAGAGCTAACACAGAGGACAGGGATTTTCATTAAATATTTTTTTTTAATGCAAGCCTGAGCACTTAAATATTTTCCTACTTTTACATTCTCCCTCCAACAATATTTCCATGCATCAGGCCTTTGGAATGGTGTCTCGGTTTGTATTGCTAATGGCAACTTAATTACAGGAACAGAACCTTTAGGCACCATGTCTTCTTACACAAGTAATGAGAGAGGTTAGAAATTAAACGGGATTGAGTTCATATATGTTCTCTTAATTAAGATGAAAAAAATGTAACCAAAGTTATGTTCGTAATGTGTGCAGTTGTGCAGAGTGTACCGACTTGATTTAAAGGTCATTGAATTAATTTACATTGAATTTAGCATATTGATCTTAAGAGACAATACGCCATGCAAGTGACGTGGCAAGTAGCCTTGTAGTTTTACAAATTTTGTAGGCTTTTTGAATGTTCTTCAGCATAAAAACGTCATAAAAAGCATCTAGCAGAAGTAAATTCATCCACAAACATGAATATAATTGTATATATATCTTATACACTGAGTATACAAAACATTAAGAACACCTGCTCTTTCCATGACTGACCAGGTGAATCCAGGTGAAAGCTATTACCCCTTATTGATGTCACTTGTTAAATGCACTTCAATCAGTGTAGACGAAAGGGAGGAGACAGGTTAAAACATGATCTTTAAGCCTTGAGAGAGACATGGATTGGGTATGTGTTCCATTCAGAGGGTGAATGGGAAAGACAAAAAATGTAAGTGCCTTGGAACGAGGTATGGTAGTAGGTGCCAGATGCACCGGTTTGTGTCAAGAACTGCAACACTGCTGGGTTTTACACGCTCAACAGTTTCCCGTGCATATCAAGAATGCTCCACCACCCAAAGGACATCCAGCCAACTTGACACAACTGTGGGAAGCATTGGAGTCAACATGGGCCTGCATCCCTGTGGAATGCTTTCGACAGCTTGTAGAGTCCATGCCCCGACGAATTGAGGCTGTTCTGAAGGCAAAAGAGTGTGTGGGGGGGGGGGGGGGGGTAACTCAGTATTAGGAAGGTGTTCCTAATGTTTGGTATACTCAGTGTATGACCACGTTTTCATGAATTTGATTATATAATCTTGAAGCCCATTCAAAAGACCAGGGACATGAACACGGAAGTATGATGGAGGAACCAGAGTTGGGGTAAATTCCATTTAAATTCCAGTCAATTCAGGAAGTACACTCAAATTCAAATTATTTTCAATGCTTTTCAATGAGGAACATTTGGATTTGGAATTTGGTTTACTTTCTGAATTGACTGGAATGGAAATGGAATTGACCCCAACCCTGATAGGTATGCGTCACTTGCATGACATATTGAATTGTAGGAGGATAGTTAAATTAGGGCTATTAACCCCTACAACAACTGGCTACCAAATAAAGAATAAAGCACTATGGTGTGCAGTGCAGTTCAATGAGAACAAAAATCAGTCTGGGATGGTATCGTGTGGTAAAAAGCAATACACGATAATTATATCAATTTTCATGATATTTTTTATTTATTTTTTATTTATTTAACCAGGTAAGCCAGTTGAGAACAAGTTCTCATTTACAACTGCGACCTGGCCAAGATAAAGCAAAGCAGTGCGATAAAAACAACAACAACACAGAGTTACATATGGAATAAACAAAAACGTACAGTCAATAACACAATAGAAAATAGAAAATCTATATACAGTGTCTGCAAATGTAGTAAGTTATGGAGGTAAGGCAATAAATAGGCCATAGTGCAAAATAATTACAATTTAGTATTAACACTGGAGTGATAGATGTGCAGAAGATGATGTGCAAATAGAGATACTGGGGTGCAAATGAGCAAAATAAATAACAATGTAAATAACAATATGGGGATGAGGTAGTTGGGTGGGCTAATTACAGATGGGCTGTGTACAGGTACAGTGATCGGTAAGCTGCTCTGACAACTGATGCTTAAAGTTAATGAGGGAGATAAGTGTCTACAGCTTCAGAGATTTTTGTAGTTCGTTCCAGTCATTTGCAGCAGAGAACTGGAAGGAATGGCGGCCAAAGGAGGTGTTGGCTTTGGGGATGACCAGTGAGATATACCTGCTGGAGCGCATACTACGGGTGGGTGTTGCTATGGTGACCAATGAGCTACGATAAGGCGGGGATTTGCCTAGAAGTGATATATAGATGACCTGGAGCCAGTTGGTTTGGCGATGAATATGTAGTGAGGGCCAGCCAACGAGAGCGTACAGGTCACAATGGTGGGTAGTATATGGGGCTTTGGTGACAAAGCGGATGGCACTGTGATAGACTCCATCCAATTTGCTGAGTTGAGTGTTGGAAGCTATTTTGTAAATGACATCGCCGAAGTCAAGGATCGGTACGATAGTCAGTTTTACGAGGGCATGTTTAGAAGCATGAGTGAAGGAGGCTTTGTTGCGAAACAGGAAGCCGATTCTAGATTTAACTTTGGATTGGAGATGCTTAATGTGAGTCTGGAAGGAGAGTTTACGGTCTAACCAGACACCTAGGTATTTGTAGTTGTCCACATATTCTAAGTCAGACATGCCGAGAGTAGTGATTCTAGTCGGGCAGGCGGGTGCAAGCAGCGTTCGATTGAAGAGCATGCATTTGGTTTTACTAGCGTTTAAGAGCAGTTGGAGGCCACAGAAGGAGTGTTGTATGGCATTGAAGCTCCTTTGGAGGTTTGTTAACACAGTGTCCAATGAAGGGCCAGATGTATACAAAATGGTGTCGTCTGCGTAGAGGTGGATCTGAGAGTCACCAGCAGCAAGAGCGACATCATTGATATACACAGAGAATAGAGTCGGCCCGAGAATTGAACCCTGTGGCACCCCCATTGAGACTGCCAGAGGTCCAGACAACAGGCCCTCCGATTTGACACATTGAACTCTATCTGAAAAGTAGTTGGTGAACCAGGCGAGGCAGTCAGTTGAGAAACCAAGGCTATTTAGTCTGCCAATAAGAATGCTGTGATTGACAGAGTCAAAAGCCTTGGCCAGGTCGATAAAGACGGCTGCACAGTACTGTCTTTTATCAATCGCGGTTATTATATCGTTTAGGACCTTTAGCGTGGCTGAGGTGCACCCATGACCAGCTCGGAAACCAGATTGCATAGCGGAAAAGATACGGTGGGATTCGAAGTGGTCGGTGATCTGTTTGTTCACTTGGCTTTCAAATACTTTCGAAAGGCAGGGTAGGATGGATATAGGTCTGTAACAGTTTGGATCTAGAGTGTCACCCCCTTTGAAGAGGGGGATGACCGCGGCAGCTTTCCAATCTCTGGGGATCTCAGACGATAGGAAGAGAGGTTGAACAGGCTAGTAATAGGGGTTGCGAAAATATCGGCGGCTAATTTTAGAAAGAAAGGGTCCAGATTATCTAGCCCAGCTGATTTGTAGGGGTCCAGATTTTGCAGCTCTTTCAGGACATCAGCTATCTGAATTTGGGTGAAGGAGAAGCGGGGGGGGCATGGGCAAGTTGCAGCGGAGGGTGCAGAGCTGGTGGCCGGGGTAGGGGTAGCCAGGTGGAAAGCATGGCCAGCCGTAGCAAAATGCTTGTTGAAATTCTCGATTTATCGGTGGTGAGAGTGTTTCCTAGCCTCAGTGCAGTGGGTAGCTCGGAGGAGGTGCTTTTATTCTCCATGGACTTTAAAGTGTCCCAAAACGTTTTGGAGTTAGTGCTACAGGATGCAAATTTCTGTTTGAAAAAGCTAGCCTTTGCTTTCCTAACTGATTGTGTATATTGGTTCCTGACTTCCCTGAAAAGTTGCATATCACGGGGGCTGTTCGATCCTAATGCAGTACGCCACAGGATGTTTTTGTGCTGGTCAAGGGCAATCAAGTCTGGGGTGAACCACGGGCTATACATGTTCTTAGTTCTGAATTTTTTGAATGGGGCATGCTTATTTAAGATGGAGAGGAAAGCACTTTTAAAGAACATCCAGGCATCCTCTACTGATGGAATGAGGTCAATATCCATCAAAGAAGCTAACTGAGGCAGGTTGAGCTGGACTGGGGGCTTTACAGTGAAATAGTACAATAACAACTAACCCAAACAGCAATAGGCTAGGCATATTGACATGGGAGAGAGGCATAACGCGATCACAGGTGTTATTCGAGAGGGCTAAGACAACAACTGGTAATGGCGACGAAAGTTTGGGCTGAGGCTAAACAGATAAACAGGATGGGGTATCGTGTAAAGGAACAGTCCAGCGGCCATCAGATGTGTAGCTGAGTGATCATAAGGTCCAGTGAACAGCAATCGGTAAGTCCGGGAGCAGTTCGTAGGCTGCTACAGCACAGGCGAGCAGGAGGCACGGCTGATGATTGCGTGTGCTAGTGGGCCGGTGCTAGCAGATGGATCTTCGTGGTCGTCGCAACGGGAAGCCTGTTGAAACCACATCAGACGATTACGTCGGCAGACCAGTCGTGATGGATCGGCGGGGCTCCGTGTCGACACTAGGAGGTCCCGTCCGGTTGACAGAGAGGTGGATATCAGTGATTCCGGCAGAAAATCCTAAATGCTCTGGGTCGATAGCACGCTGTGCAGACTGGCCAATAATTGTCCAGGCTAGAGCTGGCTGGTAGGTAGTGCAGGCCACGGTGGTGAAGACCGCTAATGGTGGCTAATAGGAATAGCTAATAGCAAGTAGCTAGCTAACTGGCTAGCTGGCTAGTTTCAGCCGTGGGTTCTTGATAAAAGGTATGAAGAAATAATAGAATCCGTTCCACATTGGGTGAGGCGGGTTGCAGGAAAGTATATTTAGTTAAGGATGGAAAGTGAGATAGAGAAATATATACGAAAAAAGATTTAAAAAACAAAGAAACAGGCTATTTACACGAGGACACAACATAGTACACGACCGCACTGCTATGCCATCTTGGATTAATCTTAATTAATATTGACAATGCAGGCCATACAATCCCCACTAGCTATTCCAGTATTTAGTCTGATCCTTGTTGTCATCCACAGGAAGTCTCTTCTGTAGTAGTTACAGGAGGCAGGAATGTAAAGGGCCATTTAATGGGTTGCATGAGGAGGGAAATTACAA